>NC_044979.1:82912451-84112451 GCF_008728515.1 Papio anubis | reverse complement strand
TAAATATGTTCAAAGATGTAATAAATAATAGAAAACCATTTGTTTAAAAAAAAAAAAAGAAATGCATGGTTAATGTATTACAAAGGTGTGTCATTTAGTATTTGTTATTCTAAGATGTCATGTACACACACACAACACGCAGATATACACTGGGAGACAATTTTCTTATAGAGTACTACTTTATTTGTTTGCTTATTTATTTATTTGAGACAGAGTCTCACTCTGTCACCTAGGCTGGAGTACAGTGGCACGATCTTGGCAACCTCTGCCTCACGGGTTCAAGTGATTCTGGTGCCCCAGCCTCCTGAGTAGCTGTAATTATAGGTGGACACCACCATGCCTGGCTAATTTTTGTATTTTTAGTGGAGATGGAGTTTCACCATGTTGACAAGGCTGGTCTCAAACTCTTGGACTCAAGTGATCTCCCCACATTGACCTCCCATAGAGCTGGGATTACAGGTGTGACCCACCGTACTGGGCCTAGAACACTACTTTAAATTCTTCGTAGGTTTTCTTTTCACATTTAAAAAATGTTTACCCAGGAAATTGAGGACACATAGACAAATGTGAAGAGAATAATGTTAATTCCCTCCTGCCCTTCAATTGGCTTTTACCATTTATCAACGTTTTTCTAATCTTATTCATCACTTTCCTCACAAATAATTATTTTTTCGAGAGTATTTTAAAGAAAATTCTGGATATTTTATCTGTAAATATTTTATGAACCTCTAAAATTAAAACTTTTAAAATATAGCTACTGTGCCATTATCACATCCAACAAAATTAACAATGATTTATTAAATTTTCTAATAACTAGTCTATACTAAAATGTCTTATTTATTGTAGAGTTGTCTTTTTATAGTTGGCTTGTTCAAATCAGAATTCGAACAAGTCCTCATAATTGATTCTTGAGGTCCTTAAGCCTCTTCTGTCAGAAGAATTAGAGCTTTCTGACTTGGTAAAGTTAATGCACATGAGTATTCTTGACATATGGAGATATACAAAATTTCTCTTTTGTTTTTCTTTTTACTTTGAATAGGCGTACTAAACATGTATGCACATACACACACACACACAACATTAAAAAATGCTTTGAAATTGTATACCTAGGGTAATTATTTTATTATTATCTGTTAAGTTTCTCTTAGATCACTTAAGTAAAGTTTACCTATTTGGCAAATTTATTTTCTAGAATATTTCAGATGACTCTTGATTGCCATTGAACACTTGTATCAAAATTATATGCATATAAAACAAATAGTATTTGTTTTCCTGAAGCTTGGTAGTTTGTGATATCAAATTTCTATATTAAAAATTATATATACCATTCAAGCTAATGCAAGTTTATAATTCTGTAATGGTATAATTAGATTGAATGACAAATGACATCATAAACCACAAAATTCCTCTTGTCATATCTTTCTTTTTGGAATGCGGACTTAACATACGGTGTTTTAATTTCAGTTTGTATAAGAGTTAGAATAAATCTCCACAGCATGTGTCTCTGTTACATTTATCCCTTGACTATTCATACCTGTGGATATTATACGTAAATTACAAAATCTATTCTTATGACTATTTTTTCCTTTTTTAAACCAATTTCCCATTTATACCAAAAATTTAATTACTCTGATAAGATTTCTAATAGGCATTTCTTCAGTTTCATATTGAAGAATAAAAAATATATAGCTTTTTTTTTTTTTTTTTTTTTGATGGAGTCTCACTCTGTTGCCCAGGCTGGAATGCAATGGTATGACCTCGGCTCACTGCAACCTCCCCTTCTGGGTTCAAGCAATTCTCCTGTCTCAGCCTCCCAAGTAGCTGGGATTACAAGCACCTGCCATCATACCCGGCTAATTTTTGTATTTTTGTACAGACAGGGTTTCACCATGTTGCTCAGGTTGGTCTTGAACTCCTGACCTCAGGTGATCCACTTGCCTTAGCCTCCCAAAGTGTTGGGATTACCGATGTGAGCCACAGCGCCCAGCCTATAGCATGTTTTTTAATTATTGGATTTAAAACTGTGATTCCCTCCCCATATACATATTTTTTAAGTTTTCATATTTTGTGATGTAGCTTTGTATGTTATTAAACATAAATGCATATAAGCATTTATATGCTTTAAGTCACAGTAAAAAGGTGAAAACATCATTTCATATAGAATAATTGTTTCATGGTAGATTACATGTGACAAACAACATTTACATATTTCTCAGATTTCATCTTCACAGTTCTGTTAATTAGATAGGCAGATACTTAATCTCTATTTTATAGATGAGAACTGGCCTCAAAGATGTTGACTTTTTGCCCAAAGTAATATCAGTCACTTCTGGACCTGCGCCTGGATTTTCTTTGTCCTAGTCTAGTTGTCATTTCATTAAACTATTATTATTGATGCAGTTGATATATTTTACTTTCAATAATGCTTAAAATTGTATTTTGGTCTTTAATTGATTCTTGGCTAATCAGTTGTAATTTTTCTGCTTTAGTCATTGTAAACCTTTCTGATATGTTTTCAAAATGTACTTTCTTGAAACTGAGCTTCTAGCATTGTTAATATCAGTTAAGCAAACTACAAGTGACTCACTTAAGTAATGAGAGAAAATTCAAGCATGCATTTTGTTACACAATAAAGGCAGAAAAGGAGTATACAAAGATTTTCTGAAATCTTCTGCTACTGAAATTCATCAAATGTGATTTTTCTTACATATATAATATGAGATGTGAATGACATTTTCAACAAGAGAAGTAGAACACATTAATCTCCATAATTCCTAACAGCATTTAATTTTTGTGGGTATTTTGTTCTTTTTTCTAGTGGCTTTTCATGGCCTACCCCTGAAAATCAAGAAAGAACCCCACAGTCCGTGTTCAGAAATCGGCTCTGCCTGCAGTCAAGAACAGCCCTTTAAATTCAGCTATGGAGAAAAGTGCCTGTACAATGTCAGGTAAAGCCACCAGGTGTTTGGATATAAGACAGTGGTTCTTATTGAATCAAAAAGTCCAGAATAATATGAAATCTCAAGTCATATTTTATGAGTTACATCTTTAATATGTAACAAGCTAATTAGGTAATGCATTTAGCAGAATTCTAAAGAACCATTTACCATCCAAACACACACTTTGGATTCATTTTAAAGCAATAATTTTTATCCAGATCATTAGTTGCTTTTCTACTGTAGGGATGCATCTTGGGTTTGAAAAAGGAGTTTTACTTGGCACAAGCAGCTTTTGAAAGTTCCCATTAGAATGAATGCATTATACACTTTAGATAGAGTTTGTAGGAAAAAAAAAAAAAAGATGAAACATTTGGCAGGTCTAAGCAGTACATTAGTTATCTGTCAGGTTTTGCAGATGATCTATAAGATGAGTTCATGGACAATTTGCAATAAAACTGGAATTTCATAAGACTTAGCAGAGGCTATTATCTATTAAAAAGCTGGTTGTTCTGATGATGATAATAAAGGGTGGTGCAGTAAAAGTACACTGTTCATTTGTTAGAAAATTTTATCACATATATGTTCATTAAAAACCCTTCAAAGTAAATTGCATGATGCTACTTTTCATATTGGCCTGTAATTGTATAAAGAAAAAGTTGGCTGTCTCTACTGAGTATTATCACTCTCAATTACAGTAGAAACTTAGTTCTTACAAGGAGTTTGGAAACTTACACAAATGATTCCAGATATTCGTACTGTTTTGTAAGTTATGTCAATTCAGATTCATCATACATTATGACCCAAAGGAGTCTTCTATTAAATATTTCCTCAGATATTTATTGCATACACTGTTTATGTCCAAGATATGTAAGAGTCTAGAAACATAGGCCATACGTGGTGGCTCATGCCTGTAATCTCAGCACTTTGGGAGGCAGAGCTGGGCAGATCACCTGAGGTCGGGAATTCGAGACCAGCCTGACCAACCTGGAAAAGCCCCATCTCTACTAAAAATACAAAATTAGCCGGGCGTGGTGGCGCATGCTGTAATCCCAGCTACTCCAGAGGCTGAGGCAGGAGAATCGCTTGAACCCGGGAGGTGGAGGTTGTGGTGAGCAAAGATCGTGCCATTGCACTCTAGCCTGGGCAACAAGAGAGATAATCCATCTCAAAAATAAAAAAGAAACATAGACTTGTGCCATTATGGCAGCAGATATTTTATTACCATTTGTTCTTGCAAACTTGTCTTTTATGTTTGCTTTTCTAAGAGGTTCACCAGAGCCCGAAATGATGGGCAGGCTCAATTGAAACTGCAAAGTTTTATAAAAAAGGTCTCTTGTAGAAGCTAACTATTAAAGCATACTGAGTTCAGATAAGACAGTATTGATCGATCTGAGTTTTATTTTATAGTTCAGTTTTGTTTTTGCATTTTCTTCTTACAAGTACTGTGTATCCACAACGTAATTATTTAACATATTGAGGAATTTCTAGTCAATGCCAGTTAGATATAGAATTGTTATTGCCTTTCAGCATTAATCAGAATTGTGATTGTGAAATCATCACTGTTTTATATGCCATATCTGACATCCATAAATCAATAATAAAGGAATTGCCTGAATATTTTGAGTTTCTTTTGGGGGATGAATAATCTCCACAGTGATATATGGTATATGCAATAAATTCTGGTACTTCCATCTCTATACAGAAAATATTATTGAGTACAGCATTTCATGGGGGAATAGTTTCTTTTTTTTCTTCATTCATGAGAATGAGTTAGGTCAACCATTTCACAAAAGAAGTGGGTTTTTCTTCAGAAATACTGGTAAAGAACATACGTGTAACCAAACATGCACTTCATTATATGAACATTGTTGACTTTGCTTTAAAGCAAGAGTGGGCTTGTGCAGCATGTATTCCTTTACTCCTTGTAAAAGATTTTTGCAGATGGATATAATTCCGTTGCATTGATGGAGCAATAGAATAAATTATTACATAATTTAATTCAAAAAGAAATACTTCTTTCTAAAGGAAAAAAAGTGTACTGATGAT
Source organism: Papio anubis (assembly GCF_008728515.1). NCBI lineage: Eukaryota > Metazoa > Chordata > Mammalia > Primates > Cercopithecidae > Papio > Papio anubis. The sequence goes on along the minus strand of NC_044979.1, from coordinate 84,107,466 downwards.
TGCTTTTTATTTTATTTTACTTTTTTTTTTTTGAGACAGGGTCTCACTTGGTCAGCCAGGCTGGAGTGCAGTGGTGCGACCTGGGCTCACTGCAACCTCTGCCTCCCGGGTTCAAGCGATCCTCTCACCTCAGTCTTGTGAATATCTGAGCCTACAGCCATGTGTCACCACGCCCAGCTAATTTTTTGTATTTTTAGTAGAGACGGGATTTCACCATGTTGCTCAGGCTGGTCTTAAACTCCTGTGCTTAAGTGATCCTCCCACCTCAGCCTCCCAAAGTGCTGGGATCACAGGCATGAGCCACTGTGCCCAGCAAAATGAAATACATCATTCTAACTTAGAAATGTCCTGTTTTAAAAAAAATTTAAGGAAATTGAGTTTTAGTAAAATATTTTATAGATTACATTAGTTAAATCACATTCCTGAAATTTACACATAGGAAAGCAGTTTAAAATCGTAATATAAAATCAAGCTTACTCATTTTATTATTTTGTAATTGTGAGTGTTTAGGAGTTAGACTGTAATAGGATTTTATTCCTAATAACATTATTTTGTACTTATTCTCCAAGAAAGTTTAAATATATCAGACATTTTAATTTACCTCATTAATCTTCATTATTCCATGTGAGGAAGTTAAGGCCAAGCATCATTTATTTAATATAATAAAATGAAAATAAAGTAAAAGCATTGCCTTCTTAAAATCCCACCACAAATAAAAGCAAGCCAGGTATAGTCTCTACCTTATTAAGCTGATGTTAGTCATTGTTTTAAAATCTTATATAATATAAAAGAAAAATATAGTGTTAGAACTATTTAATGATTCAGGAATGATCTATCAAACTTTCTTAAATAGGTATATCAAGAGTAAATGGAAAAAATACCACTACTTTTCTGAACAGTAATTTTCCTTATACTAAGTTGTTTGTATATGCATTAAAAATACACATTTAATATTTGTTCTGTTACAAGGTTTTGCATTAATTATCCTATTTTCTGTTTAAGGGTGTTGTGATTTTTGAAGTTTATCTGTTCTGGATTTAAAAAACAACAGCAACAACAAAGTTTTCATTTCCATTTGACTTAAGTCTAAAATATCTTTTCTTCCTTTGGATTAGAAACTTTTTTAAAAAATAGCTCCAAAGAAAGAAATGTTCTCTTTTCTTTTGTCCCCTGGGTAGTGCCTATGATCAGAAGCCACAAGTGGGAATGAGGCCCTCCAATCCCCCCACACCATCCAGCACGCCAGTGTCCCCACTGCATCATGCATCTCCAAACTCAACTCATACACCGAAACCTGACCGGGCCTTCCCAGCTCACCTCCCTCCATCGCAGTCCATACCAGATAGCAGCTACCCCATGGACCACAGGTAACCTGCAGATACCACTTTTCTAGAAACTGTTTTTTGCATTCTTGGAAAAAATTTCTATTAACAGTTCTGAAGACCTAGAGTAGATTTAAGGTGAGCCTATTAATTTTGCACATCTGTGCAAAATATTTTTAGAAAGAGCTCACTCTATCTATACTTATAATTTGTGGAGAAAGTCATTTATAAACATTCCTTTTATAAACATTTAAATTGGTTGCTAAAATGGAAAATTAATCTATCTACTGACATTTGAGCATTTCCCTTTCGCTTTGCTTGAATTAAATTGCTTCACTTAAACTTTAAATCAGATCATCCCACTTTTATGAGCATATGTGTGTACTTCTTCTGTAAAGTTAGGAGACTAATTTTAGTAGGTAGCTTATGGAATTAGGTTTTTTACCTTATATTGAATGGTTCAGCTGTACATAGTTTTGCAGAACAGAACTTATTTGATTAAAACTGTTTACCATCATTTCCAAGTGATGAATATTTAATATCAGTAGACACATGACTCTGGACACTGAGAATATACAATTAAAGAGATAGAGACTCAATTAGTATTACTTAGAAAGGAGCAAGACAGGAAACATAGCATAGATCTAAGGAGAATACTGTGTTAGGTAATTCGTGACTCCTTGAGATTAAGAAATTCATATTTAAATAAAATATGAAATAAAACCTGTAGAGGTTCTGAGATGTACTACCTTAATATACAGCTTAAAATCCAGGTTGCTCATATACAGCAGCTCTCCTTCTTTATCACTTCTGCCTTGTGCTGCTGTATGCAGTGGTGTGCTGGTAAATGTTTAGCAACATTTACCATTTACTGGTAAATGTTTAGCCTGCATGGGAGAAAAACAAAAAGGCCTCATCAGTAGCTTTTGCTGGGTATGTGATGTACATATTGCTTTCATGGCCCACGATGAGCCATCACTGTGACAACCCTGAATGCCGACTTGCAAAGATGCAATAGCACAGCATAATGTAGTATTTCTAGCATACGGATACGGGAGACATAAGTAACCTCAGGTGTATAACTGGTAATGAAATGTAGTAAAATAATTAGAAAGTGATGAGTATTGCATTTTTATCTTTTGTTTTTAACATTTTTTTGACTGTGAAGTTGTATAATTTAACTCCTAATAGTGGCTGTGTTTAAGAACTGGCTCAAAAAATGCCTGCAAATTTAACAATAAGTCAGTGCAAACTGGCTCTGAGACACCATTGTAAAAATAACTCAGCCAAAGGAATCTTCTAGATCAGCAGAGGAAAGCAGAAGATATGCCACTGGCAACTTTCTGAAAATAAGGGAGCACTCAAGTCTGCTTTTTATAGGTTTTTTTCATGGGACTCAATCTCAAATTCAGAAACTCATTTTGCTATAAAGGGCATAAGATGAAAGCATTCTTTACAATGTGATACAAAGCCTTATCTTTTCCACCTTTGTATCCATCACTAGGTCCTCTTGTGGGGTAGTTATTAAATGCTTCCTATTATCTTTTTCTTCTCACCCCGTAGCCTTGAGACTTTGTCAGAGTGCAATGGTATGTGCATCTGTGTAAACAGTTTTGTAAATACAGATGAAAGAATTCTTATTGCAGGGTGGGCCATTAAACAGATGCACATTGTGCACAGCTAAAAGGGAACAAAAGTATGAACAAACAAAGTGTTATTTCCTCCACTACTGGTGACTTCTCGGAGTTCTCGATAACTGAATCTCACTCTTCTGATCAGTGCCAGAATTATAGATTGTATAATTCACTTTTTGTGCAAACTGGTTATTTCTTAGGGAAGGTGACTGCTGAATAAGCAGTGTGCCTGGTTTTAGGTGACCTAACTTGAAATGCTTTAGCCAAATCCATTTTAGTTTCTCTACTTGAAGTCAAATATTTGAGACTGAGAACAGCCGGCCCGGAACTCCAAGAGGGAAGCTCGGGGTCTTTTCCCACTGACCCCTGACTGAGTTTTGAGGACAGTACCAGCTGGCCAGTCCCGGGAAAATCTCTAAAGCCGTATGTTTCTGAGGAGGATTTCTTAGAGGGCTCTGGCCAACAAATGACAGTCCCTCAGTTATAAATGGCAAATTTGCTCTGGGAACAGATCCTTTCCCCAGAACACCCCCTCCAGCCAGGCACCCCACTTCACTCTGGGAACGCTTTACGGCCAACTGGCCTGCACCCTGCTTCCTTTCCTCAGCCTCACTCTGCTCCTCGGGCCAGCCCTTTGGCACTTTTTCCTGAACCCACTGTGCAGGAGCCCTGTCTCTCTTTCTCAGTGTTTCCACCACTTACACCCTGTTTTTCTTTATCCGGGAGTTCATCAGCATGTTCTCTGTATCTGTTAACTCCTTTCCAGAAGCTTCTTGAATCACTTTCTCTTTACCATTGGTCAGCGGCTCTTAAGAATTGCACCGAAACCTTGCAACTTCTGGGAAGCATGCGAGTTTGATATATACATGTTCCCCAGCAACTTCCAACTGGAATCAGGTCGACTCGTAAAAACAAATGGCTTGATTCCTTACAAAGCTTTCAGTTACAAGTATTATTAACTTCCTTTTAAGGCTTCACAAGTAAGCCAGTTTCTTATTTTAACTTCAAGTTACAATTTTCTGATTCACTCCTTGACAGTTCTTAATGATAATTTCTGTTTCTTTTTTTGGCTAATGAAATAAGCAAGAGAAGGGAAATGAATGCAGTGCCAGTCAGCCTAACTGCTCTGCAATATCCGAGTTTCTAAGTTTATTTTCTGCAGGTGTAGGTGGAATTTCAGTGCTTTCCATGACCGCCAGTGAGCCTAGAGTTAAATCACAGGATGGAGTGTTCTTAGAAATGCTAAAGCAATTGCTTTGCCATTCTTTAGCTTTTACCTTATTTTCATTTAACATTACCGAAATTAAATGCTAACTTTCCAAATTAAAGTCTCAGGAATGCTTTTAGTAGGGGGGGTTAATAGGCTTATATTTGCTCATAGAAATGTTTTATAGGTTATTTTTAAGCACTCCTGGGGCATTTTTAGAGCACTTTTAAATCTTTAATTAATCCACATCTTTGTGGTGGGTCAATGATATTATGGATGAGAAACACAGAACAGTACGATTATGTGATTAGCCAATCGGTATAAAGTATAACCAAGAACAAAGAGGCATAGGACTCATTTCTAGCCTTCTGCCGAGGTCTCAGAACTTCCTCATATCCTAACAGCGGGACTTGCCCCAAATCTATACAACACTAAAAGTTATTTTCACCTTTGGAGATCAGCTGTGTATTTACGCTTATTTTTATCACCCTGATAATGTATTTGAATCTATTGGAAGCCAATATGGTCTGCATTGCTGTTTGACAGTAAAGAGGTAGTCTTTTTAAAACCAGCTTGGGTTTGAGTCCTTATAATAAACAGTTTTGTTTATTGCTAAAAGACAATGTTAACTAGGACATTGTTGAGGAATTGAAACTCCTGCTGATTTAAGAAGAGTCATTCCTCTCTTGCTTCCTCAGCAATGGATAGTAATGGAAGGAAATCCAATAGGTAGATTTTTGTTTGGTTGGTTTTTTGTTTCTTGATCAGTTTGGTAATAGAATTAAAAGACAGAGGATGTAGTTTGAGATCAGACTCTATTCCTCCCTCCCCTTTTTTTTCTTGTATATAATCATTTCAGACCCTTTTGTGTGGAAATTATCAGTGATCCAATTGATTTAGAACTGGTCGTTTTAGCCATTAATGGGTGTGTGTGTGTGTGTGTGTGTGTAAAATCCTCAAAGTTGTTCATTGCTCTCCAATCTTTACTCAAAGTAGATCTTTAATTCATATACTGCAACAGTGCTGCAAGAGACTGATTAGAAGGGGAATATAAGTCATATGATTAAAAAACATAGAGCTACTAATCCAGGAAAGAAAAATGTAATGCTTGTTAAAGATTTACACTTCAGGTCAGCTGGTATCATGTTCATTCACTAAGAAATGAAAAACTGTATTAGTATTTTAAAGAATGTTGCATGTTACCATTTCATCTGAAACACACTCTCTTATTCCCTAGATTTCGCCGCCAGCTTTCTGAACCCTGTAACTCCTTTCCTCCTTTGCCGACAATGCCAAGGGAAGGACGTCCTATGTACCAACGCCAGATGTCTGAGCCAAACATCCCCTTCCCACCACAAGGCTTTAAGCAGGAGTACCACGACCCAGTGTATGAACACAACACCATGGTTGGCAGTGCGGCCAGCCAAAGCTTTCCCCCTCCTCTGATGATTAAACAGGAACCCAGAGATTTTGCATATGACTCAGGTAGGCCCCTGCTCTACTCAAATTACATTCAAGGCACCTTTTCACCTCCCCGGCACATTGGTTAGTGTTGGTATCAAACTGGGTAGCTCCAGACCATTTTTTAATGAGATCTTTCAGATATTGTCCCTTCATTGAAACTTCATCTACATGTAAAGATTTAGACCATCAAGTCATTTTGACATGAGGTGATGTTGAAATAGTGTCTGGAAACAAAACCAGTTCAAAGAAAAATACACTTTACAGAATCATGCACAGTCTCAGCTTGAGAGGGACATTGCAATGTTTTTTCTTAATTCTGCACTTTTTTTCTTCTTATTTTGCTACTACAGTGCTACTTAATAACATTGTTTACAGAAAGTAATATTCTTCTGAACTAGGTCACATATTGCTTATAACATTTTTTTAAAAATTACTGAGGTCCTGGTGTGGCATGTCACGCCTATAATCCTAGCACTTTGGGAGGCTGAGACCAGCGGATCATGAGGTCAGGAGATCGAGATCATCCTGACTAACACGGTGAAACGCCGTCTCTACTAAAAATACAAAAAAATAGCCAGGCGTGGTGGCAGGTGCCTGTAGTCCCAGCTACTCTGGAGGCTGAGGCAGGAGAATCGCTTGAACCCGGGAGATGGAGGTGGCAGGGAGCCAAGGTTGCACCACTGCACTCCAAACTGGGTGACATACTGAGACTCTATCTCAAAAAAAAAAAAATTATTGGCGGCAAAGATTCTAAGTGTTCTTAAGTAAGAATTCTCACATACTAAGAGGGGAATAACACAGATTATTCGTAGAGCTTAGCTTTGTCTCTGTGAGCTAGAAAGTAGTACAAAGCTGCACGTCAAGTAGGGGAGAGGGGTTTCCTGAAAGGAGGGAGGGTTTAAAATCTTTTCCAAGCCGTACACAGTGGCTCATGCCTATAATCCCAGCACTTTGGGAGGCCGAGGTGGGCGGATCACAAGGTCAGGAGATTGAGACCTTCCTCGCTAACATGGTGAAGCCCCGGCTCTACTAAAAATACAAAAAAATTAGCTGGGCGTGGTGGCGGGCGCCTGTAGTCCCAGCTACTCAGGAGGCTGAGGCAGGAGAGTACCGGCTTGAACCCGGGATCTGAGGCTTTGCAGTGAGCTGAGACCAGAGAGAAGCCACTGCACTCCAGCCCTAGGCGACAGAGAAGCGAGACTCCGTCTCAAAAAAAAATAGTACCACCAACTTTACCAATATTTGAACCTTGAGACTTTAGAAGAATTACTTAACTCTGCTGAGTTTTTCCTTCTATAATCTGCTAAATCAGGACATCTGTTTTTAACACATCTCAGGTATTTTGAAAAATAATCTATGAAATACAAGCTAATGTTGATAAGGTTACCATGTACCTGTAAAATATTGTTAACATTATTGTATCTGTGGTCAATAGATGGTTGTGGATGTGGACATATCATTTCCTTTTGTCTGGATATAAAGTTTGGGCATTCTTTAGGAAGCGACTGTTGCTTCCTCTGCTGCGGGATTTTCTTTTCTTTTCTATCTTTTGCTTTTTTGAGCCCAGTCTCGCTCTGTAGTCCAGCAGGCACAGGTGCAGTCAGTGCTATCGCTCACTGCTGCTCCTCCTTCTGAGTTCCGCGCCGTCTCCTTCTCAGCCTCCAACTGGGACTACAGGCACGTGCCAAGGCCCGGCTAATTTTGTTACAAGTAAACGAGGGATTTCACAGATTATGAATATCAGCACACATGATCAGCCATGGCCTCCCAAAGTGCTGGGATTACAAGTGTGAGCCACTACACCCGGCCCCCTCTGCTCAATTTTTGTATCATTAGTCTACCTGAGTAAAGAAAACTATCTCCAGGTCTTGAGTTACCAGTTTGCATATAAGATTACCTACTTGATAATGAACTGTCCTTAAGGCTCTTCAACAGAGAACCCTGTGACTTAGAAGTCTGCTTCTAGTCATCCTTCTACACGGGCCAATAAGTTCAAAGGACGAGGGGAATTGGCCCTCTTGAGGCATGCCTCAACTTCTAGAAAGCATGCGGGCTCCCCAAGACCTACGAATTCTCTGCCCAAGTGGCCTTAAGTCTACTTCCAGGGCCTGAGTAAGTTCATTCCAGGCCCTGTTTTCTGAAAAGCAGAGCACATTGCTCCTATATATAGCCCTAGATTCAAGGGTGAAGGGCAGCTGTTTGTGAGGGCATGAGGATGAATCTTGATATGTGAGACTCTTACAGTGTGGCCCAATATTGAGCTCAAGGATAGGAAGAGACACAACATTTAGGGTGTGCCAGGATCTGAAGACTGGGTACTGGCTCTCTTCATACCATACTCTTCCCGGATCATTTTAGAGATTTCCTCAACTACTAAATTTGACATAGCTGCGAGGTTGTTATGGTATATAGTTGCAAAGAGGAGGAGACATCTTATTTATCACTTTGCTTGACTGATTTATAATTTAAGAAATTTTAGCAGATTATATAAGGGTCTTCATTTGAATTTTTGCCCCAGGGACTGTAATTTGGGGAGTATCTTGAAATTCCCCTTGTGGTTTCAGTTTAGAATCTTTTGTATCTGTCCATTGGTGTCTATAATGAAGAACCCTGCAATACAGTGGGCTTTATTGTAAATAGTATACATTTCTCTCTGTAAATTGCAAATACTGTTAATTCATATTATCCTTATTCCCCAAACCACATTTTAATTTGTTGTAGTTTTTAAAATTAATCATGATTTCAAGAAACTTTACGTGGAAATCATATAAATTATCTCAAATAATCATTCCAAAGAACACATGTAGCATAGCACTTAAAATGTTTCTTTTTGTGCTCTAGAATTTTTTTTTTTTTTTGAGGTGGAGTCTCGCTCTGTCACCCAGACTGGAGTGCAGAGAGGTTCGTTCTCAGCTCACTGCAACCTCTGTCTCCCGGATCCAAGTGATTCTCCTGCCTCAGCCTTCCAAGTAACTGGGATTACAGGCACCCACCACCACGCCCCTCTGATTTTTGTATTTTTAGTAGAGACGGGATTTCACCATGTTGGCCAAGCTGGTCTCGAACTCCTGACCTCAGGTGATCCGGCTGCCTTGGCCTCACAAAGTACTGGGATTACTGGTGTGAGCCACCATGCCCTGCCTAGAAATGTTTTTATATGTATAATACCAAAAAGAGCAACATTGAAACTCTTCTCTTTTTTTTTTTTTTGAGACAGAGTCTCGCTCTATTGCCAGGCTGGAGTGCAGTGGTGTGATCTTGGCTCACCACAACCTCAGCCTCCTGGGTTCAAGTGATTCTCCTGCCTCAGCCTCTGAAGTAGCTGGGATTACAGGCATGCTCCACCATGCCCAGCTAATTTTGTATTTTCAGTAGAGACGGGGTTTCTGCAGGTTGGTCAGGCTGGTCTCAATCTCTTGACTTCGTGATCCGCCCGCCTTGGCCTCCCAAAGTGCTGGGATTACAGGTGTGAGCCACCTCGCCTGGCCTGAAACTCTTTTCTTGATTCTGTGATTGCTCCATGTATATCTTCTCCTCATATTTATATTGTATATACAGTTATATGTAGTGTGGTATTGAGAATGTATAACTTTTCTTAAGAAGATGTGAACCTAATGGAAAAGAGATTTTACGATTCTAATAAGGGCGAAATATAGAATCTTGTGCTGTAAGAATTACATTCGTACATAATACGGACTTCAGAGCCAGTCACTCTTTGACCCTCAAAAGCACAGACTGAGTCATACATAATCTTCAAAACATAGTCCAGCATCGGTTTTTGAAGATATGTATGGCATCTCTTTTGTAAGTATGCCATGTCTTGGAGATTACTTATAAAATACTTACCTAAAAAGCTGTTAATTTTATATTGTATTCTCCCCTTTAAACTATATTTAAAATTACCAAAGTTATATACCACCTTTGAGTTCTAATTTCAATATTGCCAGTAGGATACAGTTGTGTTTTGCTTGAATAGGTAAATGGTAAAATTATATCCTTCTGATAGGATTTAAAATAAATATAGTAACCCCATAACCAGGGCCTATGAAAACTTAATCTGTGGGTATCAAAATGTATTTTGCTGGCCATGAGATTTCTGCAGTTAAGTTGACACATCTGTATATGTCATGCATTGCAATTAAGAAGTATGATCTGTAGATATTTTGTTTGCTTGTTGTTAGTTTTTTCATCCCTGCTGAAAGTACACTTAATAACCTTTGAGGAAATCTAATGTATTTATCACTGAATCACTGATTTCTTTTTTCACTTATTGGTGTTGAGCAAATAGCACATTAGGAAGCACATAGATTTATATGTGGTTTAAAAACAATGTAGAAAGCATTTTCTTTTGTATTTGTATTTGTATTTTGAGACGGAGTTTCATTCTGTCACCCTGGCTGAAGTGCAGTGGTGTGATTTCGGCTCACTGCAACCTCCGCCTGCCAGGTTCAAGCAGTTCTCCTGCCTCAGCCTCCCAAGTAGCTGGGACTACAGGCATGTGTCACCATGCGTAGCTGATTTTTCTATGTTTTTAATTAGAGACGGGGGTTCACCATGTTGGCTAGGCTGGTCTCAAACGCCTGACCTCAAGTGATCTGCCAGCCTAAGCCTCCCAAAGTGCAGGGATTACAGGCATGAGCCACTGCGTAAAAAGCATTTTCTAAGTCAATTACGATCTCAGCATCTACAATCCAAAGGCTATTCTTATGGAAGGCCTTTAGAACTCTTTATTGCTTAATTCTATACACCATAAATGTTGTGAAAATAAAAGAAGCCTCGTAAGGGAAAAGGTAGCATGATTGTGCTCTAATAAAGCCTGACATTAATTATGACATGGGAAATGGAAGGTCTATTAGTTATAATTATAATTACAGGAATGCAATTTCAACTGCCTAATATTTAAGATAAAAAATGCAAAATACTATGTTAGTAGAGTAGGAATTTTTATTCAGGAGAAAAGGAAAAAACTTTGATCAGAAGACAGTGAGGAAACAAGAAATAGATATTTAGGGCCAATTTGATGAACCAGTACAGTATGATCATGATTGTATCATACTAGGTTCTAAAAGATCCAGTCCAGTCCATCTATTATTGTCCCTTTCCTTCTCTTCTCTAGCCTATTGTACTGCATAAAGCAGTATACATTTTTTTGTTGTTGTTGTTGATTGGTTGTTTTTTTCTAAATCCAACTTTTTTTTTTTTATGCCTTTATGGCCAAATGCCCACATAAGAAGTATTAAATACACATTGAGTGCTTCATCTGGAGTGCCTCATGGAGATTCCCATACAAAGTATCCTATTTTCTTAGAGTCAAGACTGTTTTCTCATTTTCATGACCACATATGAGGTTTTGCAAATTCATAATGTCCAGTGAGTCAAATATTTTAGATGTTTATAGCAATATATTTTATTAGAGCTGAATGTGTTAGTTGGTTGGTTGATATTTTGCTTTTTTTGTTTCATTTTATTTTACTTGTTGATATCTTACAGTAGATTGTTTGTAGAGGGGTAGTGGGCACATGAAACTAAACTTTGACTTTAGAAAATATCAGCACACAATGTTCACATGTTTTGATGGGGGTAATTTCACTCTCAGGAATTTATTCTAAGAAATAGTGAAAGATGCATAGTGAATGTTTGAGAGAGACAGAGAGAAAGTGAAATATTAAAAATATATACTAGGTGAATGGTAAAGTAAGTTATGGGTACCTGTAAAAGAAATATTATGCAGCCATTAGAAGTGAGATTTTTGAAAAATATTTAATGAAATGAGACTACTGAGTTTTTAAAAGTATATAAAGCATAACATAAAGCATAACTCATGCAAATTAAGAGCCAGTGCAGAAACACCGTGGCTGTATATAGGTGGTGATATTATAGGTGGTATTTTTTATCTGTGAAGTATTAATATTTTATATTTTAACAATGCTTATGTTCTGCTTTCCTAATCAACCAGAATAAGTTTTTTTTTTTTCAAAAAAATCAATCCATTTATAGTTGAAGAAGATAAGTGTCCAAACTCATCATGTCAGTCCTATAAGTGAAAACAAGTAAAGGATGTTATAGTCTCATATGTTGTAAGCGTAAATGACTTTCTATTGGTTTGTGTCTTGGACTGCCTTAGAGGAGGGAGGGAAAATAATGCCCTACTTAGTGGGATTCATGTTCCCCTTGCACAGTGCTTGCAATCCTACCATTAGGATTTTATTCCTTTGCACACTGTAGTGTTTTAAAAATCTTAACCCAGGAGTTGGTTGGAGGAATAATATACATTAATAAGGTGTTTTTAGCCCTTAAGACCTATTCTGTTATCCTAATTAGTTTAAACAATGCTTCTGGGCCTTGTGGTGGAGCAACTTAATCATGGTAGGGAATGAAGAGAGGAAAAGAAGAACTTTCAAAGGCAAGAGGAAGATAGCTAAAATAAGAAAATGAAGGACAATGCTGCGAACTTTGAGCTTAGAGAGAATAGAAAATAAAAGCAGAGGGTAGGGGTGAGAACTCAACATCATATGTTTGCCAAAGAAAATGTTTTTGCATTTTTAAATTGTATTTCTTAAGGCCACTCCTGCCCCTACTGATGAGGCCTTTTTTCAATTTGGAGGCACGTAACTCTTTGGCGGCAAATGTTGTTCGCCCTATTTTAAATTGGGAAGTTGATACAAATAAATGTTTCATAGAATTCTAAATCCTTTTATCATGAAAGCTCTTGAAGTTCACCTACTTCAAACTTCTTCTCCACACCCAAATTTTACAGATAAATATCCGAGGTTCATCCAACTAAAGTAACTTACCGTCAGTTACACAGATATATTGTGAAGCAGCCAAAACTAAAATTAGGGTTTTCTAATTGTTAGTTTAGTACAGAGTTCATGATTTGTCTTTCTACATACTTGTTCAGATTAAAGGGAAATACTGAGTGTTTTTGTATGGTTTTCGAAGGCTCTTCATGATCCAGGGCAGTAAGAGCATCTGCTTGAAGATATGAGGTGTGCTTTCACTAATTTGGGAGGAGCACATTTCACATTAAATAGTGCTCGCATTTTACTCTAAACGTTAGGTGTTCACTGCAGTGAGGTAGAAAAATATAGCAATTCAATGATATAAATGAGGAAGATGCATTCTGCTTTCTTTTAAAAAATATACCATGAGCATTCTTAAGAACAGAGATTATCAAAGAAGTGATCTTTTGTGATCTTTTGAGATTATCAAAGAGGTGCTCCTTCGAAAAAGGCTGAAAAATAATGAGAAGGAAAAGTGGCTAATTAACGACTCTTCCAAGCTCTAAGTCCTTGATTGCATGAACTTAGAGCTTGAGTCTTCTCATTGGACCTCACTCTTTCTTTCTTAATGCCCTTGATGGCTCAGTGGCTTACACTTCACCTTGAGCTGTGCTTTTCAGACCATAGTCAGCTGAATCCATTTTTCACGAGTAAGCTTATGAGGGACTACTGGATCTCAAACAGATGTAAAGAAAGCTGGTTTTGAGGAATAGGGTGCTTTTTCTATTCTTTATTTTATTTTATTTTGTTTTATTTTATTTACGTTTTTTGAGGCGGAATTTTGCTCTTGTCACCCAGGCTGGAGAGCAATGGCGCGATCTCAGCTCACTGCAACCTCCGCCTCCCGGATTCAAACGATTCTCCTGCCTCAGCCTCCCGAGTAGCTGGGATCACAGGGGTGCACCACCACGATGCCCGGCTAATTTTGTATTTTTAGGAGAGACGGGGTTTCTACATATTGGTCATGCTGGTCGCAAACTTCCAACTTTAGGTGATCCGCTCGCCTCAGCCTCCCAAAATGCTGGGATAACAGGCGTGAGCAATCGCGCCCGGCCCATTCTTCATTTAAAATCCATCCATTATTCACCCCAACAACCCCTCCCAAGCTCCTCATATACTTCTTTATTACCCTATTAGGGCTTTGACAAAAGCCAGCAGAAAAGCCTGTAAATTTAGAGAACGGTTATCTGTCCTTAGCACATCGAAAAATTATGTGTAGGCAGAAAAATGATGAAATAAATACTGAAAAAATATTTACCTCATGTTAAATATGTTAAAACTGGAATATGTTTAACATTCATCTGTCAGAGCTGACAAATCTATCTGCTATTCACATAGGCCCAAGCTGGCACTTTAATCAAGAAATTTAAATACTCTTGGGTTTCTGAAATGGCAAGAGAGGAATGTTTTTATATTGTAAATGTTATTCTATGTTTTGCTGTGTTGGTGGATACTCATCCTAATCAAATAGTAGGAAAAGTAGTGAAGTAATTCCTAATGCTGCCTGTAGTAGTAAGCATTGCTTGGACTTCCCCTTGCAGAGTTTATAATATGGTTTGAAAGTGAAAGTTGTAGGACTAAATCATTGGGTAATGCAGCAAGAACAACACGGTTATTTTCTGCATCTATATAAATAAATGAGTAGTGTTTTATAGGTTTGGAGATGAGGTGTCAGAGCCTCAATCAACTGACTAAACTTGCACAAAACCTAAGAAAAAAATAACAAAATTCAGAGGGCTAAAATATCCCAGTTATTTATTTCTAAATGATTACTATTGCATTTATTACTACTACTCGTCTAGCAATATCTCAGAAATTGTGTCATCAGGATATTTTACCTTAAAAACCAATTTATTACTGTTTACTTACAAGAGGAGATATGTATTCTAGGGAAACTAACCTCATATTTTCCAATACATTTTTCTTTCATCCTTTCTAAACAATTGGAGCACACATAAACAACCAAAAGTATTATCCAGGAAACAGAAAGCATACAGTGATTACAAAAAGGAAAGCTGTTGAAAGATACTAATTAAAGTCAGATGGAACACAGGGAGTAGAAATAAAGGTAACTGATATTTAGTTTGAATATCCAAGGTTTGCCATAAACTAGCAGGCTTCATTATTTCAAAAATGAAAAACCCATGATCAATAATTTATCCCTCTTGAACATTCTATGTGTGTGTGTCTTGTTTTGTTTTGGCTGATGTTTTTTAAAGAGGTGGGGTCTCACTGTCTTACCCAGGTAAGTTGCTAACTCTTGGCCTCAAGCAATTCTCCCTCCTTAGCCTCACCGTGGTTGGGATTACAGGCACATACCACCACTGTTTGAACATTCCAGTGTCACTTACTATTCAGTGTTTTCACATTGAAGAAATTATTTTATCTTAGTTATTTTTTTAAAATTGTATTATTGCTGGGATTCTAATTAGGCAGCTAAGGAGGAAAGGAAGTAGGATAGTATTTTTCCATTCATATTCCCTTTGAAAGTATGGAAGAGTCACCAAGTTATTATGAATGTGTGCCTTCTTCTCTTCTCAGCAACCACCTAACAGTCTCAAGGCCCGCCTCCCTCTTTTATAGTTATAGGAGAAGGCCTAGAATTATAAAAACCACAATATCTAGAATTCTGAACACCTAAACAAATTAGTTTAATATAGATAATGCATATACTTCTCAAATCAATCTATTACGAGTTTTATATCCTAATAATTATAAAATTGTAATTCATGTATTACATTGATCAGACTTTAAATACATTGAATAATATAAGTTAGGCAACATATTACAATTATTTTAAATATGAAATATTACATTTGAAAATATTCATCTTGTTTGTCATTTTTATTTGCATATTTTTGAACCACCTTAAGGAGTAATTCCTTAGAAAATATTGAATATTTTTAAAGCCCTGGAAAAAAAGTTAACAAAAAATTAATAATTCGGTATACATTCACTCTTTAGTGGTTTTCCTCTGTCCCATATTTTTTCTGAATGGTGGGTTCATCTCCCACCTGCCTATGTTAAGTATTTTAGTTTTGAGCTATAACATATGGCCATAAATTTATTTATTCTGTATGACTTTATTTATCAGATATTAGAAATTGGAGGTTAAATATTTGTCATAATGCCATAATAAATAATCCTTCCCAGGTTTAAAACCAAAGACTGGGCAATTTTTATGTTTATCCTCTTCCTTTTCTGTAGGCATGGTAAGGATCTGTTGATCAGTGGTTTAGAGATACACACAGGGACTGTTTACTGCAACTTTTTTCTCACATGGCTTCAGGTCACTGAAAGAAAAAAGTGATTTTTTTCCCCTTTGGAGTCAAGGATCAAATTACAAATGACTGATAAAACCCATTCCATATTTAACACTATTCAGGATAGGACTGACTCTTCATAAAGTATTTCCATTTCCATAATTACTCATATATTGCTTCCTCCCACTAAAAACTCTGGATATTTTTAAATATTGCCATCTTCAGTAATTTCCAGTGCAGCAATGATTATGATTCCATGAACTTTGTCCTTTTGTACTTGATATGTAACACTTCCAAAGGCCAAACCGTGGCCTTATTCCATTACAAAACGTCATTTGCTTATGGCTACATTTTCTCCTGAAACATGGCCACTCATTTTTTCCCTCCTAACTCTGAAACTATTGCTTAAAGAAATGCAAGTGTAGGATCACTTGGGAACTTTAAAGAATGAGCTATTGAACTTTCAGAAAATGTTAACATCCTAGCTCTTTCTCAATATCCAGAGATAATTTTCTTTTACTCAGCCAGTGATTTGTGGACTAGTAGATCACTTAATCTCTGATTTTTATGTGCTTTAATTGTGAAAAGTGACAGTGATGTCTTCCTAATTGATTTTGTTATTATAATAGAGGTCATAGATTGGCCTCACAATTTGACTTTGCCTTTTATTGCTTAGCATGTCTCATATAAGTTTTCCTCATTCCTTTTGTAGTTAAAATAGCAAATCTCCCAAACCAGTACTCTGGCCCACTATATCAGTTTTTATAAGAAATCCTTAAATATGCTCTAAATCTACAGTTACAGTAAGTGGCATTGGCTCTAGTGATTTGATTTGAGAATTGAGAGTACAGTCTGGATTTACTCTTTATGCATTAACACAGGCCAAATGGACAGGGACTGCATTTTAAGTCAGTAATGGAAGGCTGAAGGCTGTCTTAAACCAATCATACCAGTTTTACCCATGACTGATTGATCCCTAGGGGCAGAGCCCTGTAAGCATTTCTCTTACATGAATGGACGCTATAGAGCCTGGAGTTTCATTCATAAAATGGAGACTGAAAGGACACACACACACACACACACACACACACACACCCACACTCACCCTCTCTTTCTCTCTCTCTCTCTGGAATGTCCATTTATACAGAGCTGAAGGGTGTAGTGTTCCATCAGCTGCTGCTTTTGCCAGTTGACTGGAAGTAATGATTAATGCTCATTGGTCCTGCTTGCAAGTAACCTGACACTATTTATGGCCTTGCAGTGTTCCTAATGTATAGTGAATGAGAAGACAACATTCTCAAATCAGAAATATAAACAGGAACTGGTGGGTCTGAATTCCATTCAAATATGTCATTTCAGCCTCACAGTGTTTGTCTAACTTGGATTTTACAGGCAGGAAAGGGGGAAGGGATGGATAATCTGCTTGTGAGTTGTACTAGCTTGGAAAAAGGCAATTAGAAGGGGGTGGAGTGTGCTTTTATAGTGTGGGACTTTTCGTTTCTTTTTTAATAAAACAACCAGGATATTTAGGCCCAGAACTGCTTATTTCAAGTGGGTAAAGTGAACATACAACTGTTTTTCTAAGTGGAACTGAGATTTGAAATTAAATGAGTTTAAAGATACATGTTTGGATGTCTCTCTCTCTCTCTCTCTCTCTCTCTCTCTCTCTGTGTGTGTGTGTGTGTGTGTGTGTGTTTTTTGTGTGTGTGTGTGTCTTTGTGTGTTTTTGTCTGTTTCATGAATGTGAACAAAAGAAGAACATATAACATTTTTTAAAGTGTTTACATAACTAAGTGTATGATTTTAGCTTTCGAATATAGTTGTAGAATTTTTACACTTACGTGATTTCTATATTTAAGTGAGTTAACTAATAGCTTTGAGGAAAAGACACATTTTATTTCATAAAACATTTTCAACTAGGATATGAACAACTTGAAAAAATTTTCAAGGAGTTTTTATCAGATTAAATAGATAGTTATTCGTGTGTGTGTGTGTGTGTGTGTGTGTGTGTGTGGTTTCTATTTAGTTGTTTCTAACAGTCTGGAAAATTTTACAGGAGAGTAATTCAAAGATAAATATGAAAAGTATCAAAAACACAAAACCAAAAGAACAACAAGCATGTGTTATTGCGATTCATTTAACTATTCTCTTTAAAAGTGTTTTTGAACTCTCCATTCTGGTAATTTTTTTTTTTTTTTTTTTTAGTGTGTGGGTCTGTACAGTTCACTGCTTCATCTGTTTTTCTTAGTATTAAAAACTAAAACCACTCACGTAGTATGACACTGGAAATATTAAACTAAACCCTGGGCCTGACATCCATTTACGATTTGTGTCATATTGAGCATGTTTTGTAACCCCTTTTGCCTCCAGTTTCCTCATTTATAAAAGGGCAAATAACTCTCATCTCTCAGTATTTTTGTAAGGGTTAAATATGGTTATGTTCATAAAGTTACTGATACAGTTTCTAGCATGTAATGGGGTGCAGGCAATAATAAAGGATTTCCGTTGACGGGATTTTATTTTGACTAGATACTTCTTCAAAGACTGCTAGTCCTTTATTAAGATGCCATTATTATTTCTAACAATTAAAAGTACAATATTTGGGGCTAGAGGATATATAAAATAAGAGAGACGATACTCTTAAAACAATCATATTGTGCTAGTCCAGCAAGATACTGTAGTGTTACACTGCTTCTGACATAGGGAAACAGTCTTGCTGAACTTCTTACTAGTATTATTCATATTCAAAGCAAATAGAAAACGTTTTCTGAATATTTTGGTGATCCAAGGAGAGATGGAAACAAGAGGACAATGCTGTTCGTGGTATGTTTTTTTTCAAATCATGTAGATTCCAGCAAGAGAGAAATTTGGCATTGAAATTCCACATTAAAACCACTATCTCTCCAGAATTTTGTGTGGCCCATTTTGGCAGCTAATGGCATACTGTATCATATTTTCTTTTAAACCTCTGTTAATTGTCAGTGTTTGGTAGTATGAAATAAATACTCTACGTGGGTCAGGCGCGGTGGCTCATGCCTGTAATCCCAGCATTTTGGGAGGCTGAGGCGGGTGGATCACTTGAGGTCAGGAGTTCAAAACCAGCCCGACTAAGATAGTGAAACCCTGTCTCTACTAAAAATACAAAATTAGCCGGGCAAGGTCGTGCATGCCTGTAATCCCAGCCACTAGGGAGGCTGAGGCAGGAGAATCACTTGAACCTGGGAGGCAGAGGTTGTAGTGAGCTGAGATCGCAGCATTACACTCCAGCCTGGGCAACAAGAGTGAAACTCTGTCTCAAAATAAATAAACAAATAAATAAATACTCAAAGTTACAATTGTGCCTATGTTTTCTATCACTTCAACTTTATTTTAAAATTTCAGCTTAATAAGACTATCACAGGCTTGTAAAACTTGTAATAGTGTAAGCCTAGTAGATCATAAAATCTAATGTTGTTTGGATCTGGTCATTATTTGTGAGGGGTACTATCCAAAAGAAAACCCTAGGTGCTTACAAGAGAAGATTTTAATTGTGTAGATAAAATTCTATACTGTTGTTTTTTGCCATGTAGCCTTAAATTTTCAAAAGCACTTAAATTCAGATAACTGCGATAACTGCATTATTTACTTATTTTACTTTTACTTTTTCTTTATTTACTTTACTTCTACTTTTTTTTTTTTGACAAGGTCTGGCTCTGTTGCCTAGGTTGGAGTGCAGTAGTATGATCTGGGCTCACTGCAACCTCTGCCTCCTGTGCTCAAACCATCCTCCCATCTTAGCCTCCTGAGTAGCTGGGACTACAGGTGCGTGCCACCACACGCAGCTAACTTTTTAAATATTTTTGGTAGAGATAGGGTTTCACCATATTGCCCAGGCTGGTCTTGAACTCCTGGGCTCAATCAGTGCTCCCACCTTGGCCTCCTAA
This sequence comes from Papio anubis, assembly GCF_008728515.1. Classification (NCBI taxonomy): domain Eukaryota; kingdom Metazoa; phylum Chordata; class Mammalia; order Primates; family Cercopithecidae; genus Papio; species Papio anubis. The sequence continues at coordinate 84,087,871 of NC_044979.1, read as the reverse complement.
AGTGCCAGGATTACAGGTGTGAGCTACTGTGCCCAGCCTACTCTTTTTTTGAGATGGAGTCTCACTCTGTCACCCAGGCTAGAGTGCAGTGGTGCAATTTTGGCTTACTGAAACCTCCACCTCCTGGGTTCAAGCGATTCTCCTGCCTCAGCCTCCCAAATAGCTGGGATTACTGGCACGTGCCACCATGCCCGGCTAAATTTTGTATTTTTAGTAGAGACGGGGTTTCGCCATGTTGGCCATGCTGGTCTCCAACCCTTGACCTCAGGCGATCTGCCCACCTCGGCCTCCCAAAGTGCTAGGAATACAGACCTAAGCCAGTGCGTCTGGCCCCTACTTTTCTCTCTTTTTTAAAGATTTTGCAAATGCTATTACAGGCGTATTAAAACCATAACATAGTTCTCCCCCTATACTCAGTCAATCAATAGTAGATTCAGTACATCTGATCTATGGGGAAGTAAATATCTCTGCAGATTTTACATTATTTATATTCACAGTTTACTTAAAACCCTAAAGAGAAAGATCCCATCTAAGTGTGAGTGAGGTAATACTAAATTCATCACTCTCTTGTCAGGATTTCTCCGGCTTTGCTGCCTTCTTCACATGAGGTTCAGTAACTAAGATGTTACATTCATGTGAAGTTCAGTAACTAAGATGTTATATTCACATCCAGTTCAGTAACTAAGATGTTGCATTCACATCAGGTTTAGTAACTAAGATGTTATGTTCACATTGAACTTCCCAATAAACAGCAACTAGGTCTCATAAAACGACTTTTTTGCTCTAATTCCCACATGAATTCAGATATATATGTCCTTATTTTGGGAGATAATTACTTTTAGACTTGTTCTATGATATAGTGGTTATATGGTAAAAGTGGTATAAAAATGTATTTCCATTATCATTCATTCTAGGAAACTTTATGAAATAAGTTTTCTCAATTGACTACACTCAATTTGAGATGTGACAATTGGAAAAACAGGCTAAAAGTATGGCATATATGTGATGCCTTTGCATTTAAACACATCTGCATAAAACTCAGGTTATTTATGCACTCTTGAAAACTTTTGGATTTTAAACATAAACTGTGAGCTTACCAGGAAATGAGAAGAAGTAAGCAAACAAAAGATCTAGTAAAGTACTAAGTTTAAAAGAGAGAAAATATTGGCAAGATCTGTCACTATGCTCATCTTTCTTGAATGAGATTGGTGACATTAATTATTATTATTATTATTATTTTTTTTTTTTTTTTTGAGATGGAGTCTCGCTGTGTCTCCCAGGCTGGAGTGCAGTGGCGTGATCTCGGCTCACTGCAAGCTCCGCCTCCCGGGTTCACGCCATTCTCCCGCCTCAGCCTCCCAAGTAGCTGGGACTACAGGCGCCCGCCACCACGCCCAGCTAGTTTTTTGTATTTTTAGTAGAGACGGGGTTTCACCATGTTAGCCAGGATAGTCTCGATCTCCTGACCTCATGATCCACCCGCCTCGGCCTCCCAAAGTGCTGGGATTACAGGCTTGAGCCACCGCGCCCGGCCGTGACATTAATTATTAATACAACTCAGTATTTTTTAGATAATAGACAAACATTTTTGAAAAACTAGTTGAAACTGCTAGGTATGCATTGATACACACATTTTTTACTGAGTATGTAATTTCAGATATGTGTTTACATACACATTTTGGCTCTGGATATTTAATGTGCCAAGTTTTAGAAATCATCAATATACAATAGACAAGTTTATATGGACTTGATTTTGTATTATCACTTCCACAAGGAGTTAGTCAAGTGTATAATCAATCCAACTTTGCACTATTTACTTGTAGGAAAGCAAAACCACATTAAAATACAACATCAAACCTATTTATATTTTACTGAGATCTCTCATTTACTCTAAGAGATTCGGATGCTTAATTAAGTTATACACCCCTTATTGCTAGAGGAATTTAACCAAAAGCATCAAATGAAAGAGACTTGTTTTTCTCCCTTACTTAGAGGTTATAATATGTTATAATTCCAGATTTACACACTATTTGATAACAGAGCAATTTCAGCCACTTCTGTACAGATATCTCAGACAATTGGGGCAAATCGTTTCTCTTTGCTCTGGCCTGATGTAGCTCCTTGAAATTTTAAGCAAACTCTGCCCTAAAGGAGAACTTCCATTCTGCCCTAGAGGCAGTAAATATGCAAATCAGGGAGTGCCTAGCAATTTTAAATGTGCAAATTCAAAACTGCACTTTGTGGTCAAACCTTTGGTAAAGCTTCCCAAATCAATATTGTGTTTCCCAGCATAGCCTGAAAATGCAAATCAAGAGACAGAGAAGAAGGTAACTATTTTTTTTTTTTTTTAGTTTCTTGTCTGAGCATTTTAATTTGAAGAGAACTTTACTAGTGTTGCTAAACGTGAAGACTAATCAAATTAGATAGTTTTGGGTGTTAGTTTATTATTCTTCTTAACTTCCACTACATTGATTAGTGCTTTAAAATGACAACAGCGCTTTGTTGCTTTGAATTTTTGCAGCATATTAGATCAGCTTTCATCACCATGAACTCATCTGTAACAAATTATAGGCAGTTTAATTTCTGTAAGCTGATTTGGCCAGTACTAATATGTCATAGAGCTCTTTGATCCACAAGTTTTGAAACAAATAAAATTCTTTGTCCTAAATTAAATTTACATAATTTAATTTTTAGATTTAATTTAAAACTTTTAAAGCCAGAGTGCTTTAGGAGCTAACATGAGGGGGTAATACTGTAAAAAAGAAGCTCAAAAGAGGTACCCCTGGCCAGGTGCAGTGGCTCACGCCTGTAATCCCAGCACTTTGGGAGGCCAAGGCAGGTGGATCACCTGAGGTCAGGAGTTCGAGACCAGTCTGGTCAACATGGTGAAACGCCGTCTGTACTAAAAATACAAAAATTAGCCGGGTATGGTGGCGGACACCTGTAGTCCCAGCTACTCGGGAGGCTGAGGCAGGAGAATGACGTGAGCCAGGAGACAGAGCTTGCAGTGAGCCGAGATTGCACCACTGTATCTAGCCTGGGCGACAGAGCGAGACTCCGTCTCAAAAAACAAAAAAAAAAGAGGTACCCCCAAATAGTTAAAGCATCTACTGGAGAGTCTGGCTTAAACCTTGTAAGTTTATAATGAATGTTATTGTATTTTAAATATCATAGATTAATAGATTTGTGAAAAATATCCAGAATAAGTACACTAATAATCGACAAAACACTCATCTCATATAATTTAAGAACAATAAAGTAAGATAACAAATGTAACTTATTTAGATATATAATTATTTCTAGTTTTAAGTACTGTGGTTAAAGTACTAAGTTTAAATACTTGTGAGGATCACTTAAAAATAGAGTCTGTTATTAATAATAAGTCCCTTATGGTGAATTTACAGTGTGCAGATACTGTGCAAAATGTTGCACATAACTTACTCCATATGGTCCTCCCAACAACCCTTTTAAGGATGTCATTATTATTATTATTCCCATTTTACAGATGAGGAAGTTGGAAGTTAGAGATGTTAACAACAAAATGTCATACTCCCGTACAATATCACAACTGAGATTCAAAATCAATTCTATCAGATGACAAGGTGCATGTTTATAACCATTGTGCTGTACGTGTACTAACGATCCTTAAACTATAATCTGTGGATGCATAATAGGAGAGTGTGAATATGCAGTCATCTTAATATTTTTGCATGGGTTAAACTGCAGCTTGTTATGGTTGTTGACCTTTGTACATTTTATTCGTGAAGAAACAGAAGTGAATGCGTATGAAATGCCTCCTTTCTCTGCCACAAAACATTTGCCTTTGAAGTCGCCGCTTAGTTAGTTTGGATCATAGTCAAGCATTTAACAAAAGTTAAAATGTAATGCCAAACTTCATTGGTTGGATTTTTTATTAGATAAGGTAGAAATGAAAGCAGCAGGCAATTTAATTAACAGTAATTTTTCAGGGCGAGTCATTACTTTGATGAACTTCAGAGCAATGTTTATGGCTCCTAATTAACCATGTTAGTCATTTGATTGAATAATCACTTTGGAAATGTTTCTACAATTTGATTAGAGTCTGACCCACTCTGATAGTCATAAATTAACTGATATCACTTAAGGATAACATGACTTTACTTACTTTATGGGGATAATCTCTTCTTAGCCATATTTTTTCAGGCTTCTCTGGACTGTATAAAGGACACCAATTTTAAGTATAGACCAGATTTAAACAATGCTAGCCAAGCCTGTCCATTTTAAGAGGTAGATGTTAACTTTATTTACACTAGAGTATAAATAGTCATAGGAATTGGCAAAAACACAATCATATTCCATATATTTCCAAATTGCCATCCATTGCTTTTTTTGAGAATTTAGTTCACAAGTTGGGCCTTTGGAAGTGTAATGGAGATTCCGGCATTAGCCTCATCATATAAGTTATTAATTTATTATGAATTATAAGTCAGTATATCTTAAATATCATCAATTTGAATTTATTGAGAATATTATGAAGTAAATATAGCAACAAACAAATCAGCCATTTGAATAAGGAAGGTATGAGTGAAATTATCCATCAGATCTCAAGTTTGATGTCAAATATGTAGTTTTCCAGGATTATGCTAATTTTGTAATATGTTAAAACACCTTTAAAAGGTGTTCTTTGACATTAAATAGTGAATTTCTCAGAAACGTTTGCATTTCCTTTCTCCTTTTCTCCCACTCTGGGAAGGAAAGACTGCATTTAGTCACACTTATATGTAATAGAGTTTAGCCTATCTGTTTTCCTCTAGCTGCCTCCAGAGTCAGCCAGCTGTTTTTATAGCCGCAATCCAGGTGTGCAGCAGTCAATAAAAGTATTTTGTGGCAGGGTGTCAACATTGGTTCAACAAAATGCTTGCCTCAAAGCAGCTGCTGAGCTGATGGCAGAGTTATTAACACTGTCCCTTCCAGCCCCAGCTGCTTTAAGGGACCTTATGTCTGGGAATAAATCAAAATAGCATTAAAAATTAATTTGAAGTACCATTGGTTAAGAAGCTGGGCTAAAATGGATTGCTAACTATTTGGTAACCTGAAAGATTAACTATACTGCAACCCTATTATAAATGCAGATATCAGGAAACAGTGTTAACTCTGTTTTTTATATGGTCAGAATTATATGCATCGTAATACTTCATATAAAGAAGGCATAGTATAATAGCATAATAAAACTTTTGATAATACATTTTACAGTATTTTCAACTTGCAAGCTTCTAAATATTTCAAATGTTGCTATATTCATAGAATGCTACGGGATTATGCAAATTTATTTGCTAAATGTCCTGGGGCATATTTAAAACTTGTGACCCTGTTTCAAGGACACCATCACATTCATGTGGGTTGCTGTTTGAGCTGGTCTTTAGCAAGGTTTATTTGAGTAAAACTTTGAATTCACCTTCCTGTTCAAGAGAATCAACATTCACCAAGATATATACTCTTCATTCTTTCATTTCATGTGTGGGCCCTGCGTGAAATGTTGATTATATGTTGACATGTTCGCCACATGGGAACCTGTGTCCGTTTCTGTAACTTTTCTGTCTGCACCCTGTCCATTGATAACCGCAGCGTTTCAGCTCCAGACTCTTTTTGACCAATGTTGTTTCCTCTTTCAGAAGTGCCTAGCTGCCACTCCATTTATATGAGGCAAGAAGGCTTCCTGGCTCATCCCAGCAGAACAGAAGTTAAGTTATCCACCATTGAAATTCCGTGTAAATACCATTCAGAATAATCAGACATCCCAAATATTATATTATTTGGGAAAAATCATTTACGTTCCCTAAGCAGTTGTTTTAAGACTATTTCCAAAGTAAAAAGAAGATGTTTCAAGTAGTGCTATCTTGTATTGGGTTGTTAACATGAGTCGTATGCATAGAAACAACTGAAAAGTGGATTTCTGTGTTCTTTTTTGCCAACAATCACATCCTTTTAAAATAGAACATATGCTTTATAGATTAGCCCCCTTTACTACTACTGAAATGTATCTTAGAGGAATATTTGGTTTTGCTTTTACAGAGCTAGTCATAGTTTTGGAGTAAAATACCATCGATTTAAAGATTTTCACCTTTAAATGTTCTGGATTTTATATTTTTGGACAAATAATTTATATGAATGAGATTTCTGATAGGAGGCCTAGGGAAGGAGTTTTCTCATAGACAGGCTTGTGATAACCGTGGTAGGAAAACTTTGCCTCTAAAGGACTTTGATACTTAAAAAGTAATGGTAAAAATGATTTCGTCTGGATATAATCCTCAGTAAAGGATTTCTGAAATATGTGCATGGTTCTTAACCTAAACACTCTACGTCTTTTTAGTAGGATTGACTTGGATGCATCCTTTTAGGCTAGGTCTACTATTGGTTATTTGTATAAATGATATTAGTAGAATTTTAAAGGGTAGTATGAGATGGTAAATGTAAAATATCTGAAATTAAAAGTTTTGCACAAATGCAATGTAATTATCGTTGCTTCTGTTTGTTAGTATTATATACCCACCATAAAGACTAATAAATTTGAGACATAAAAGTAAACTCTATGAAATTTATTCCTGGTAATTACAGATAGCAACAACGAAAGTTCACAGTGAAGGATATTCGAGAGAGGAAATTATTATGAAAAGCTGTTTGTTTATTTTGCATTTTTTTCTGTGGACTTATGTTACAGAAAAAAGAAAGGAAACTTTTCTTTCCTCTTATCTTGCTAATTGAGTACAGGAAGGTTAACCCACCTAAATATTTTACAAGAGAGTAAGGGGATAAAATAAATCTGTCTCAGAGCATCAGACTAATAATATAATGTGAATACCAGTAATTCACCTTGCTTTTCACTTTTTCATTGAACAATAAAATTTAGATGAATCTGAAAAAGGAGACAATGCATGATAAATCCTTGCCAATGTTTAGGTGAGCTCTGGCTTGAGTTAGCAATATAAATAACTAACTTTTATATTTCACTGTGTACTAGGCATCACTCTAAACTACAGCAGCCCTATAACATGGTAGGCGGTGTTACTGTCATCCCATTTAGTAGAAGACAAAACTGAGGCACAGAGGTTAAAATGTGTGTCCAGAGTCAAGGAACTGAAAGGTGGTGGCAGAGTCATTTTCGATCACAATTTTTATTTTAAATGGTTATATTTTAGGTGTTTGTGGGCTTCATTTCTGTCATGAATAAACGTATCCCTTTTTCATCCACAGGCTGTATGTTCGAAAAGGGTCCCAGGCAGTTTTATGATGACACCTGTGTTGTCCCAGAAAAATTCGATGGTAGGTTTTACACTTTGCTTCAAGTTTTGATTTTTTTAAAGATGGAGTGATTACCTTCACTTCTTCTGAAAACAGTGGACATCCCTACTTAAAGATTTCTATGCACATAATTCATCATGCACTTAATTTTAGCTAAAGCTGACCTATTACAATTTATCTCTTTCCTTGCCCCAGTAAGAAGCCATTTCTTTTGTATTACGGGAGAGTTCCCTTTTGGAGAAATAACCAAAGAGCATCATTCTTGCTGAGCTTTGTGTAGAGTAAGAGGGGGCTTTCCATTGCCCTGCTGAGCACATGCAGCTTGTTATTCGAGATTTATTGAAAGCTGATCCTGTAATTAGCAAAGCAGAGCAGCAAACGTGCTACTGTGGATGTACTGATGACTAATGCAACCTCTCTTCTTTTATTGTTCATGAAAAGATGCATTATGGAACACAGGAACAACATAACTGCCCATTTAGTTAGTGATTGTTAGTCCCTCTTTTTTTTTTTCCTGGGGAATATGTATGTTACTAATGTAGCATGACTTTGTAATTGCTTAAAAGGGAGTTAGGAAAGCATTACCTTTTTAATATCACTTGCTATTGAAATGCAAAGGTCTCAGATGTTAGAAAAGGGTGTCAAACTAAATTGATTTTTTTTTTTTTTTGACAAAGGTGACAAAAGTTGGCATCTTGAGGAAGCTTGGGTTAAAAGTAAACAGTTAATTGGTTTAGTGGATCTTCAGAGTGGTCTTCATATTTCCTGCTTTGATTGTTTGACAGGAAATAAGCAGGGGCCCTCTGATTAGCTGATTGCACAAACTTTGGGGATCTTGGCTCTAACGACTTGGGCGCTCTCTGAAGTTTTAAACTGTCATTATTTAAACAGCAAAGTACATGGTCAGATTGCTTTTCAATTTCTAATTAGTTGCTGGAAGACTACCCTATGTTCCCAAGCTTTCTGCTGCCGTTACCCTTCTCAGAAGGGCTGGTAAGTCTAGGGAAGATCTGCTTCTTTATCCACGCTTTAAGTTTCTAAATGCATTCAAGGAAAAAAAAAAAAAAAAAAACAACCTATAGGAATCACATTTTTGGTTTTATTCTACAATAGATGTTAGCTTTTAAGCTTTGTGTTTCAGAGGGGTGAACTGTACTATTCAGCAACATTAGCAGACCATCAGAATTCTTAAAATACAGTTTTTTCTCTTGAGACAAAGTATAAAGCCTCTTACTCTTGGAATGACCTTCGTTAGTTTCTTTTGTGTTTGGTGAGCTTCATGTTTTCAGAGATCTTGAAAATTAGTAAGGGCATATAAGGAAGAAAAATATCTCAAAATTATGGATAGAATTACAATATAATCTGACAGGCCAAAGTCACACTAATATTTAGGGAACTAGCTGCCTTGATTTTTTATTCCCTTCGACTTTTAAATACTCTTAAATTTTATACTAATAAAACATTTTTTGGAAGATAGTGTTTGTCTTGTATTTTATAAGTGATGTAGAACAAGAAGAAAGAAAAATGAGGGGGTTATTTTTTCACTGTGCATGGTCAGTGTGATCAGTCACATTTATAGGCAGAAGCAATATAGAGACTATAAAATTTAACAGTGTTTCACTCTATCTGCATAATTGCTTAGTTACTCCTCCATAAAACAAAAATTGTAAATCTCAGAAGGAAAAACTGAGATAAATAAAACTGTCATTGAAATCAATGTGAAGATACACTTCTATATTATCATGTTAAGAACAAAACAACATAATGATTTTAGCAGCTATTGACTTACACATTTTATATTTTGGTTTAGGTTTTTCAAATGTTGCCCTTTCTATAATTATTTTAAGAGGTATATGTCTCTCTATTGACCATAGGTAAGTTTTAGAAAGTGTGCAATTTGGTGTATTTTATAATTCACACTTAGTATGACTACATAGGCTTAGATATATTGCATCTGAATTGTTTCTTAGTGGAGAAGAGTAATTTATGCATTAACAGTGATACACTTGCAGGGCCCTAGACACTCAATCCCCAATGTGAGCAGTTCCACATATTTTTGAGACATGTGGCTGCAGATAGAAGTAAATAATCAGAAATCATAAAACTTTGTATTTTTTTTTGTAAAATTAATATAACTGACCAGATTTATACCAGAAGCATTGCAACACGAACACCTTTATTGCTGTGCTCTATTTAACAGATTTTTACACTAGATATGAATATCAAATAAATGTAACACAAACTTTTTGTGCTTAAAAATACATACTTACAGAAATCTCTCATGCATGCATTTTTAAATTGGACTTTTAGAAAAAAAAATAGCAAGTTAAATTCAAGTGAGTGAAGAACAAACAAGAGATAAAGAAAAATGAGAGAGAATTTCTGTTACCAGTTGAAAAAGTAGTAGCTTTAATAGGAAGGTATATGATGCGGTGAAGGAAGGGTAGTAATAGTAATATGATAATGCAGTATGCCCTGAATTACCCATAAGATTTTCCTTATTTGTATAAAGTGAAGATTACTTAACTCAGTTTAGGATACTATTAAATTTGCTTTGAAATATTTGCATTAAAATTTTCAATAGTTTGTCATGAGCCGGTCAATAAGTTATTTATAAATTATAGTTTGCAGAATTTAATTTGTATGAATAAAATGTCCAGAGCTTAAGATTGATTATTCCCTCTTCAGTGTTGCTTAGAGCAGTGGATAATAGCATTAACAATAAAAGCAAAGAAGTCTGATTAGATACGATGGTTTTTAAAGAGATCAATTTTTAAAAAAGATAGTTCCACAATATATTTGTAAGTAAATGATGTGTGTCATTCATATTGACACAGGATTTATTCTGCACCTGTGTTATATATAGTTATCTGTAAGTTTGTACAGCTTGCTCGTTTATATTCAACCATTTAACCATTTTAAATTCCTTTTCAATGGTAACAATATATTTCATGAAAACCTATAAAGTGGTTGATTGTGGTTTAACCATATTAGTGATTGATTTAAGGTGAATTTTATGTAAAATAGCATAATATTGCTAATAACAGAAACTTAAAAATGTTTTAATTTAGGAGACATCAAACAAGAGCCAGGAATGTATCGGGAAGGACCCACATACCAACGGCGAGGATCACTTCAGCTCTGGCAGTTTTTGGTAGCTCTTCTGGATGACCCTTCAAATTCTCATTTTATTGCCTGGACTGGTCGAGGCATGGAATTTAAACTGATTGAGCCTGAAGAGGTTAGTTTAATAGATTTTAATTAGGGCACTCAGGCATGTTATAACGTAAAGAAACTGACATATTTGATTAATATACCAAAAATGTATTCTTAATCATTTTAAGACTTTAGGGAAACTTTCTGAATTAAAAAGCATGCAAAGATAAAACATGTCTACTTTTAAAATCACCAATATATTGCATGTTCCTTCCAGTTGAATACAATCCTACAAAATTGATGTTGGAGAAAATTAACCAGAGCATCCTTTGCACCTTTATTTAAGAATGTCTGGCTTCAGGGTTTCTCAAAGAGCATCTGAATTAGAGAAAAGAGGCAGGAGGTTTTATGGTCCTTAGGGGAGAGAAACGATGTCTGCAAAAGTCAGCTGGTTGGGGGATGGGGAAATGATTCTTTCAAATTAGCAATCATTTGGACAACCTGGATTTTGTCATGAGGGTTGGAGAGGAGCATTTAGAGGCCAAAGTTATGTTCAAAAGAAGATGGAGGAAAAACAGCTGTGACGGATAAAGGGATGCAAGGGCAACAGTGGAAAATTCTCAGCCCTTAAGTGTCTCTTACAAGACACAGGCTTGGTAGAAACATTTTCCTTTGTTAGTGACACTTGTTCCAAGTCAGCTGGACTGGCATACTCCTTTGGAAGGGTGGAATGAAGTTTAAAATGTTGCCATAGCACATAGGAAATTACTAAAATAAGAAGAGCCTGGACAGAGATAATACTGTACGGACAAATGGAAGACACCTTCAACTAACTTCAATTGTCCCCTCCTTCCCACTCCCCATGTACAAATGTAGTATTTCCATGAAGAATTTCTCAGTTCAGTTTTTACTCTTCCTAGAACTAGCTTTAGGCTTAAGGCTGCTATTGTTCCTGTAGCATAATTCATCAATAGCATTTTGGACTTCTGATGGAAAGGTAAAGTTAATATCAAGTTGTTGTGTCTTCATTACTAAAGATACTTTCTCTGCTACTATTATAATTAACTTTAGTTTATATCAGCCAAAAAAGCAATGGAAAATTTTAGCTAGCATACCCCTGACTGATTATATTAGGTATTGAATCTAAACACCTCAGTAATATTGAAAAATTCAGTTAGTTTAAAAAAATGTTTGAACCCAAAGTGATTTGCATATACAGTGAACCTCCACACCCTTGACTACTGGGTCCATCCATCTTGAATTTTCTGCCTTTATTAAACCATGTATTCAGTTATAATCAGATAATATGCCCTAATTTGATGTCCAGAAGATAAAGTTACATAACATATTAAAATTTAAGAGATTATCTGACTCAAGAATGTACTGAAAGTATGAAATAAAAGGCACTGGTTAGAACACTTAAGTCTCCTTCAGTTAAATCTCCTAGCAATACTTTAGTAACACTTGAGGGTTAGTTTTGCGGTATCTCCCTTGCCCCACATCAAGCACGCACACACAGAAGACTCAATGTCAGTATTTGAAAATTCTCATTATCTAGGATGATGTTTGGGTGTTTGAATGCTGTAGTGTGTTTAAAATTAACTTAGCTGTCAAAGAAGATTAGTTTCTCATAGATATACTTAAATGATGTAAGTGAAAGAACCACAAAAATGTTAAGCACTAACAAATTGAGACTAGAAGCATTTAACAAAGTAATTTGAAAACCCTTGCTCATGATGGGAGTGTGTGCTCTTCACCTCATGGAAGATGTTAATAGTCACTGCAAGAGTTGGTTCATGCTGGAACTGAGCACATTCAACAGGGATTTGTATCAGTTAAACAGTTATTTCCCTCCACCTGTGATTAAAATAAACTGAGCAGAGGTTTTTGTTGTTGTTGTTGTTCTTGCCATATATTTGTTAAGATAGGGAACATAACTGAATTATGCCAGTATTTCTTGATCCACTCAGAAGAAGAAAAATTACTTTGCAAATGATTAAGCTTTTTATGTAGCAACTGTTGACTTTTATGATGTTCAGATTTGAATAAGTAGGAGATTTGACCAGATGACCATTAAGTTTCATCAAATTCTGAGTTATTGTGATTTTTAAATGGAGGGAAGAAGTAGAATTACATCTGTTTCATACAACAGACTGACATTTAGACAACTTTTCTGTAGCAGCCTTATAAAGTTAAAAAGAGGCTGGATAATTCAGAGTCAGTAGAGCATTTCCAAATAATAACTAACTCAATGGGAATTGTGCAATAAGCACTGAATGTCTCCTAAGGCTTTTGTTCAAAATGAAACATCCCGTATCTGATTGCTGCATTGCTTACTGTTGCTATTACTTCCATCAGGCAATGACTGTAGGGTCTTGTTTAAATTTCTTCTTTGGAAAGGGTTTGTGAAATTTCTTATCTGTGTGACCTGTGGTCACCCTGTTCCCTCTACTGCCTAGCAGCTCATTGGGTGCCTGTGTCAGCACAATCCGTGAAAGATGTCTCTGAAGCCATCTTATTGGAATTACTGATGGGTTCCATTTCTTTATATTTCAACTTGCAGTTTAAAATGATATTGAGTGAGACTCCAGACCTGCACAGATTATCTACTCAATGTGTTTAGGGTAACTTTAGAAAACACATGATCTTTAAAGTCTCTTTTTCTGAGATATTTGAGAGAATGAAATGTTATTTTTGGATTAGTCATGACTCCTAGGGAATTGTTCCAGGAAACAATTTTTTTTTTTTTTTTTTTTTTGAGATGGAATCTCACTCTGTCACCCAGGTTGGAGTGCAGTGGTGTGATCTTGGCTCACTGCAAACTCTGCCTCCTGGGTTCAAGTGACTCTCCTGCATCAGCCTCCCCAGTAGCTGGGACTTCAGGTGCACACCACCACACCCAGCTAATTTTTGTAGTTTTAGTAGGGACAGGGTTTCACTATATTGGCCGGGGTGGTCTTGAACTCCTGACCTCAGGTGATCTGCCCACCTCAGCCTCCCAGAGTGCTAGGATTACAGGTGTGAGCCACACTGCCTGGCCAGGAAACAATTATTAACATAGTAAGTCATCTATAAGACTCAGTATGAAAGTGTGTTGATGAAATTGAAGCTTGTTGAGCTGGAAGAGTTACCAGGAAGTCTGATAGCCAGGCCCTGATTGTTGTTTTCAGGTTCAATGTTACATATTCGACCATGATATTTTAAAATAAGTTGAATAATGCTTGAACTACTACATTGTCTTATGTAATTTATTTGACAATAAGAGTGAATGCCATTAGTGCTATCATCTTTTTACTCTCTTCGCTAACAACTTAAGTTTTCATTTGAAGGTGTATTATAAGGAAGTCACAGGAAGTTTTCCCACCATTTTTCCCACTCCATGTTGGAAATTATGCCTTGACTTTGAGTGGTATTGAATATGGTGGCGATTGGTGGGTCATATGTGAAGGCTGAATGAACTTTCTCAGTTGGTGGTTGGTCTACCTGGTCTGGAATTATTTATGCTGTTAATTTAAAACTTGTGTCTTGTCTGCATCTCTTAAGCATATTGCTCTCTCCCATTTACCTAAACTTTACTAGGAATATCACACGAAAACAACTCTAAGAATACATTTTATTGTTTTTAAATGTCCATTAATACCCGTGATGCTGAGAGTGAACCGGCACGATAAGCATCAAACTCTGTGGTATTTTTGAAAATCATATTTCTCTCCCTAGAGACCTCCACAACATTGTCTTAAAGTTGTGGCGAGTATTTTATTGTCTAGGTGCATCCTGGTGAGTTTCTAGAAAATAATCATTTATGAATGAATAAGGATTCAGAAATTATTGTTTAAGGAGATACTAATACTTTATTTTCACATCCCCTCCAGGTTTGCATGTTGTTCGGCTGCTATGCCTATTAAAAGTTCACTGATGTCCATAGTTAGGTTTTTGAATGAAATATTCTTTAGAAAATGCTTTCATTTCTTATTGCCTCCCCCTCCAGGCCCCCCAACCCCTTTTCAATTCACTACTGCTCAGAAGATTTACATTAAAATGAGGTTTATCTTTGGAAAATTAAGATGTACCTGCCACTGTGATTATCTGCTGGGATATATGATATTGTCCCTGTTACATCACATCTCTCTACTCTTAAAAAAGCATACTGATGCATGTCATTAAAGTACTTTATGTCTTCACTCAGAATAAACATTACTGAGAGAGAAAATAGCTAGGATCGGTATTTCTAAAAGGAAAAAAAAAAAAAAAACAGCCCTGGAGAAAGGTTATTACTAATAAAGCGAAGAGAGACAGAATGATCTCTTTGAAAAGCATTCTATTTTAGTATATGTGACATAGCAACAACTTGGAATTTTATGGAAATGAAGGCACTCCCTAGCCCTATTAGATAATGTCGTCTTGCGGTTGCCTAGGTTTGCATGGCAGCTGCAGTTTCTGCTCAGACTAATAAAAAGTGGAAATTAATGAGAGAGTGACTTTAGCTGGGGTAGCAAAAGCAAGCTACACTATTCTGTATACTGCTTTGGCTAGCCTGGGGTGGTGATGAGGTAGGGATATACATACATTAAGGAGAGAGGATTTTTTAAAAACTCTATTGAAGAACTCTTAGATACATTGCTCCTCCAAAGCCACATAATAAAAAGCTCTGAGATTTTTTACTAAACAACAGAGTAGACATTCTGCTTTAGAGATTTTTGTTTGCGGACTCATATACATGGTGACCTTTTCCACTTCCTTCTTATTTTTAGCATCCAATTACTGTTCTCTAAATGAATGCTTAATTCATCAGTTTAGTATTGCCCACAGTTTTATTCTGCTGCTGCTTTAGGCAATAAAAAGTATTTGCAGTCGGTTTATTAATTTGTATACTGTTTCCTCTGCTACACACATTGTCACTTGTTCACTCTTTCACATAGTATTGAGCAGGGTATCTTTTTTCCTTTGGCTTATCATAACCTCAGTAAAACACCTTTACAAGGAGATCACTAAGCTGCTCTTTATCCATAGTTTTTGTCTGAAAAATCAAGAAGGATAAAACAGACAGTATATCTCAGAATGAATAACATGCCTTATTTTGGTGAACTGTAACTTGTTCATTCCTGTTGTGAAAACATTTCCTTATTTCCATTTAAATTTGTATCCAAAACAATAGTGACAAATAATTCCATTGTGGTGCTTCAGTAGGATCACTGCACGCCTGGTTTAAAATGCAAACCAGGCCAGGCGCAGTGGCTCACGCCTGTATTGGGAGCCAAGGTGGGTGGATCACCTGAGGTCAGGAGTTCGAGACCAGCCTGGCCAACATGGTGAAACCTCATCTCTACTAAAATTATAAAAATTAGCCGGGCGTGGTGGGGCCCACCTGTAATCTCAGCTGCTCAGAAGGCTGAGGTAGGAGAATTGCTTGAACCCAGGAGGCGGAGGTTGCAGTAAGCCAAGATCGCACCACTGCACTCCCAGTCTGGGTGACAGAGCAAGACTCCATCTCAAAAAAAAAAACAAAAAAAACAAAAACAAAAACAAACCAGGACACGGGAAATCCAGATTACGATAGCTTTTTCTACTTTGCTTATATCCTTGACTTGGACGTTTTTGTGGGTTTGGAAGTAATTAGTTAATTAATTTTTATGAAATATGCTGATAAGTTAATACTCAACACTACAATGTAATTCTGTTTTGGTCGCAGGTGGCCCGACGTTGGGGCATTCAGAAAAACAGGCCAGCTATGAACTATGATAAACTTAGCCGTTCACTCCGCTATTACTATGAGAAAGGAATTATGCAAAAGGTGAGCAGCTAATACAGCATTAAAATTCATTGAAATGTTGCACATTAATCTGCACTTCATACTTTAAACGCCACATATCATTGCATTGCTGAAGCAAGGTTTTCACTCATTTTAACAAATGCTTAGCTCTTGGTTTTGGTATTACAAGCCTTTCTATGTATAAATGCATAGACATTGTAGACAAATGTGTAGCGATGTTATATACAAAATAATAGGCTTTCTGGAAGGTCCTACTTTGCTGCACATGGTTAAAAAAGGTTGTTTTAGTATTAATATCACATCTATCTTCAGAAGTTTTTATTGTGCGTTGTCCACAATTATATAATTTTGAAATGCTTTTGTTTGTAGCAATAAAGAGTCTTAGAATAAATTTGTACTTTTTTCTTGTTTTGATTCTTAAAACAGACATTTCTTTTTCTCATTTGTAAAAACATTTTTTTCCTTGCCTCAAATCTTGCTTAGTTTTATCATCTGATAGTTTGACATCCTAAACCATTCATTAAAAAGTGAATATTTGATCTTATTTGGTTGGTGGAGGTTCAATATATTTTATTTCAAATGAGCTTCCCACAATATTTGAAAGTAGTTTTTTGTTTGTTTGTTTGTTTGTTTTGAGACAGATTCTAGCTCTGTTGTCTAGGTTGGAGTGCAGTGGCGTAATCTTGGTTCACTGCAACCTCTGTCTGCCAGGTTCAAGCAATTCTCCTGCCTCAGCCTCCTGAGTTGCTGGGACTACAGACGCGCACCACCACGCCCAGCTCATTTTTTTCTTTTTAGTAGAGATGGCGTTTCGCCATATTGGCCAGGCTGGTCTTGAACTCCTGACCTCAGGTGATCTGCCTGCCTTGGCCTCCAAGGGGCTAGGATTACAAGCATGAGCCAATGCACGTGGCCAAAAGTAACTTTTTAAAAAAGAGTAGAGATAAAACAAGTGAATTACACTCAAAATATAAAATTTTTGAAGAAAGGAATAAATAAATGAATGAAGATAAAACATGGATATTTGTTTTTATTACACCCTTTAGCTTTGCATGTATACAGAAATCTAATTGCTTTGACTATGAACCAAGTTTATGATTTACCTATTGTGAATGTTACAGTTTTATTTTGTATTGTTTGTTTATTTTAGGGTTTGTAAACATAGTTACATGTTATAGATTGTGGCATATTTTTATGTCACCATAGTTATACCGAGAAAAACTAGACCAGTTGCTACATGAAACTTATTAGAGCAGCGAAAAATAGCACTGTTGACTTTCCTCGAACATTGTCTATTAACAAGAGGCTTATTACCTTAATGCTGTAGAATTTGCTGGCTCAGATGTTAGAACTTCCATGATCCTTAAAAGAAAAGGCTGACTTCCAGTTTTAGTTGCTTCCTGTTTTCTGAATCATGCATTCAAAATGTGTAACTGTTCACTACCTGCTCCTCTTGTCTTTCTCATGGCAACCTTGGGGTCATTTCTAATTCCTCCCTTTCTCTCAACTACTTTTTTGTAGTCAGATCCTTCAAATACTTTCCATTCCTTTTTTTTCACCACCATCCTCCTAATGCAGGGGCACATCACCTGGGCTGTCACAGATGGTGCTCAGCAGTGTCCCTGGGCAGTATTGCACAGTAGTAACAGATAAGGCCGTCAGGAATTAGGTTTGAATGCTAGCCTCTCACCAGATTACATTCTTGAACAGATTATTTTCCTAGTAAATGGTGATATTCTTACCTCATTAAAGTTGCTGTGATTACTAAATGAAATAATGTACTTGAGATACTTTACATTGTAACTGGCACAGTAAGAGTCTCCAATAAAGGGTAGCTTCAGTGCATCTCATCTCCTGAAGTCAGTGTAAGCCAAAGCATATTTGGTGTATCTCTCTTGACCATCAAGTCTCTTATTAAAGGGAGCATTTGCAGAGAACTAAAAATTATTATGAGACCCCTAATTACACTTCAGCTTTTACATACAGTGGTAGACAGGGTATGTCTAGGCTGTCATGCCTGGTCTTAAATATTCTCAAATGTGTTCAGACTTGTTACTAGTATCACCACTTCCATATTCCTCTTTATTCATCCTTGTACCCCATATCACATTTATGTGTGTTTTCTTTTAATAAATTAATAAAGCAAAATGCTATCAAATAATGGTGGCATAGATACTGAATGATGGAATAAAGTGTTGTTGCTCCTCACGTTTTTCCCCATTAGGCTGTAACTGTCAGAGGAAACTATTTACAACTCATTAATCAGCAAATATAGGAAAGTGCAATGTGATAGACCTTTTGGAGTGTCACTGTATAATGTAAGAAAGGGCAAGCTGTTGGCCGGGCACGGTGGCTCACGCCTATAATCCCAGCACTCTGAGAGGCTGAGGTAGGCAGATCACAAGGTCAAGAGATCGAGACCATCCTGGCTAACACGGTGAAACCCCGTCTCTACCAAAAAATACAAAAAATTAGCCGAGCGTGGTGGTGGGTGCCTGTAGTCCCATACTTGGAAGGCTGAGGCAGGAGAATGGCATGAATCTGGGAGGCGGAGCTTGCAGTGAGCCAAGATCATGCCACTGCATTCCAGCGTGGACAACAGAGCGAAGACTTTGTTTCAAAAAAAAGAAAAAGGAAGGAAGGAAGGAGGGAGGGAGGGAGGGAGGGAAGAAGGGAGGGAGGGAGGAAGGGAGGGAGGGAAGGAAGGAAGGAAGGAAGGAAAGGGCAAGCTGTTTAATGGACATGCAATAGTTCAAGTCTACGGAACTTGTAACTAGCATAACAATCAAGGCCCCTTACAATTTTTATGACTATATTTACCCTTCTCATTCGCATTCTTCTTACTGTTTCTTGCCACACACCGACTCCCCCAATGTATCACTCACGTTCTTTATTTTTAAAATTACATTTATTTACTTATTTAGAGAAGGAATCTCACTATGTTGCCCAGGCTGGCCCTGAACTCCTGGGCTCCAGCAATCCTCTTGCCTCAGCCTCCTGAGTAGCTGGAACTACAGGTTTTCTTCACTGCACCCAGCTAATCACATTCTCACATGTGTACCATTCTAATGTTCAAGTAAATTCTAGTAGAGTCATTCAGAGGAAAACTATGCTGTTCTTTTTTAAATAGCAAAAACTATGATGTTGAATTATGTATTTTAACAAGTAGGAGAAAATATTTATATGGCCATATTTGTTCGTTAACTTAAAACTATCTGGGCATATGTGGTGTATGTGACATAAAAAATTAGAAGATTAGAGAAAAAAATAACTTACATCTAAACATGTTAAAAAAAATTGACAACTGGTAATTAATTTTAGTAATTACGGAAGAAGTAAGAAACAATGGAATAGTGTATATTTACCTTACAGACAATGCCTATGTGTACTTCTATTTCAAAATTTGGAAATGCCTAGAACAATATATACCAATATGTTAATGGTGATTATATTCTGGATGATATAATTATAGACCCTTTGTTTTAACTTAATTGTTAATTTCTAATTTATCCTTCAGTATCCGCATATTACTTCTGAAATTTTATGAGATAAAACATAATTTAAATATCCAGCCATTGAAAGCACAGCTCTAAAGCTATCTCCTTGTTTACTTTTGATTTATCTCCCTGGAAAAATTTCTGTTTTTTCTGTCTGTCTCAGTGTTGCAGTTTGGCTATACTTAATGTACAGCATTTTCCATGTTAGTATAGTATTACTAATAATGGAAGACATCATTTCCCTTGGTTGGTTATCATCCCTTGTTCTAGACTCAGTAGCATTTAACATAGTCCAGCAAATGAAGTAGTAGCCCTAAAAATGTTTATTCAAAAGGAATACAGAAGGAAGCAGTGAGGAAAGGCAGAGTCTTTAAGAGATTGTATAAGCTTGATTGCATGTTACACATTTTAATTCATTTATTACATAATTTCTAAGTATAGCCAATAGCAACCCATCAAAGGAAGTCCAGTACTTAAAGCAAATGTCTCTTCCTCCACAGCCCCAAACAAAACAAAGCATGTTATAAAACACTCAGAGGTATGCAGGCCATTTATTTTATTTTATTTTTTCTCCATATACTTTGAACAAATAAAAAATAAAGGAAAACTAGGATTTATTATCTCAGCTTTGTTCCTGATAGTGCCTATTTTTATGTTTATGGTCATTTCATCACTTCACCTTTAAGATCTTAATTTTCTTTGTATGAAGGACTAAAGTAAATAAATGTATGCCAGACTCCTCTGTTTATGCCACAGTGCTCTGTGCTGGAGACTTCCATCCCAACCTCGCAACGGGCTTTCTAAGGCGCCATTCCTGTCTTTATTTCACAGAAAAAGCCCCTGAGAGGTAGTCTAAGAAACAGGTCCAAATTCATAAAAACTACTAACTGTTCTTTCTTTCAAACCTAGGAACATTCAGATTGTTTGAATTCTCTAAAGTGGTTCCTCTTACTTAAATTTAGGGCAAAAGAAAAAAAAAAGTTCTACATTTGAATTCAGAGCAGCAGTGTTCATTGGCAACTGTTCCTTTTCCCCCAAAGATACAGCGATACTTTATAACCCAGGAACACACTGTTGCCCCACATCAAAAATCAACTAGCAAATGCCTTTGTTGATGTACAGGGACATGGAGGTATCGTGTCACCTTCAGCTTTCTAAAATGTCATACTTCTACACACCCATACAAAGTGACTATCAAAGTTAATACAAAGAACTGTATTCATCCACCCACCCGCCCTGGGTTTTGAGAGCATCTCAGCATTGTCTATTAACAAGAGGCGTATTCATCTCACTCAGTTGTTTATAATTTTCTAGGAAAGCATTACTCTTCAGAATTTAAGTTTGGGGTATGTCATACCCTATAAATTATGCTACTTCTTTATTCCAGGCAGTTGTCACATTTCTTTTTCTCATTTCCTCCCTAGGCATTGTGTATTTTAAATTCCTTTCACTTTTTTACACCTCTTACTTCAATTTGACACTTTACACACATCCTTAACTCTGTCTAATGCATCTTGCCTTCATTTTTAAAAGTGATGTACCCAGGATACTGTCCTTTTGATCCATCTTTCATTTAAATGGGGCTATGTATCCTTCCTTCCTTTTCTTTCTTTCTTTTTCTTTTCTTTTTTTTTCCTTTGTGAAAACACATAGTGCCCAAAAGAAAAAAAGTAAAGAATCAGTTTACTCTGTGAATCAGTGAATTACTACTCTAGTCTTACTGGGAATAAAGCACATTTTTCTTTCAAATTTTGAATCTAGTTTCTATACCATTTCAGATATGTAATATTAAAAGGGAGATTATACCTTGAAAGTACAGATTTGTAGATACTCTCTTTCAAAATGCAGAAAAAAACTTTCAATATGAAATGCCTGCATAAAATAATAACTTTTTTCAAAGCAACAATGTAAGTTTACCTCTGTATTATAACAAGCAAATTCCTGTGCTTCCTAGCTATATCTGGAATTAACTATTATGATTCAAGGTCAACATTTTGCATTTCCCTTGACTGAACTGTAGTTTATTCCACAAAGTAGAGACTTGTTTTTTTCTTTTGTATGTGTATTTGCTATTAGTTGTTTGCTTTTTGGGGCCAGAGTTACCCATCCTTTCTGGTATATTAAACCACGTTTTTGTTTTTTTCCTTCCCTGTCCTTCCCCATCTGGCGATGGTGAGGATGGGTTTTTCTCTTCCATGTTATCATCAGGTGGCTGGAGAGAGATATGTCTACAAATTTGTGTGTGACCCAGAAGCCCTTTTCTCCATGGCCTTTCCAGATAACCAGCGCCCACTGCTGAAGACAGACATGGAACGTCACATCAACGAGGAGGACACAGTGCCTCTCTCTCACTTTGATGAGAGCATGGCCTACATGCCGGAAGGGGGCTGCTGCAACCCCCATCCCTACAACGAAGGCTACGTGTATTAACACAAGTGACAGTCAAGCAGGGCGTTTTTGCGCTTTTCCTTTTTTCTGCAAGATACAGAGAATCGCGGAATCTTTGTTTTATTTCTGTTGTTTGTATTTTATTTTTTAATAATAATACACAAAAAGGGGCTTCTCCTGTTGCATTATTCTATGGTCTGCCATGGACTGTGCACTTTATTTGAGGGTGGGTGGGAGTAATCTAAACATTTATTCTGTGTAACAGGAAGCTAATGGGTGAATGGGCAGAGGGATTTGGGGATTACTTTTTACTTAGGCTTGGGATGGGGTCCTACAAGTTTTGAGTATGATGAAACTATATCATGTCTATTTGATTTCATAACAACATAAGATAATGTTTATTTTCTCTGGGTGTCTATGATACAGTTAATTTCACGTTGTGTAAATATCCACTTGGAGACTATTTGCCTTGGGCATTTTCCCCTATCATTTATGAGTCTCTGCAGGTGTACAAAAAAACCCCAATCTACTGTAAATGGCAGTTTAATTGTTAGAAATGACTGTTTTTTGCACCTCTTGTAAAAAGGTATTTAGCGATCGCATTTGCTGTTTGTTGTTTTGTTTTGCTTTATATATGACTTGCAGAGGATAACCATAAAATGGGTAATTCTCTCTGAAGTTGAATAATCACCATGACTGTAAATGAGGGGCACAATTTTGGACTCTGGCTCCAAACTGAGTCATAGGCCAGTAGCATTATGTGTATCTGGTGCCACCTTGCTGTTTAGATACAAATCATACTGTCTTTTAAATATTTTGAAGCCCATTTCAGTTAAATAATGACATGTCATGGTCCTTTGGAACCTTCATTTAAATGTTAAATCTGGAATCAAAATGAAGCAAAAAATATCTGTCTCCTTTTCACTTTCTTCAGTACATAAATACATTATTTAATCGATAAGAATTAACTGTACTAAATCACATATTATGCTGTTCTAGTTACAGCAAGCACTCTTTAAGAAAAATATCCAATACACTAAATAGGTACTATAGTAATTTTTAGACATGGTACCCATTGATATGCATTTAAACCTTTTACTGCTGTGTTATGTTGATAACATATATAAATATTAGATAATGCTAATGCTTCTGCTGCTGTCTTTTCTGTAATATTCTCTTTCATGCTGAATTTACTATGACCATTTATAAGCAGTGCAGTTAACTACAGATAGCATTTCAGGACAAAATAGATGACTCAAACCATTTATTGCTTAAAAAATAGCTTACGCCATGCTATGCTATAAGCAGCTTTTATGCACATTGACAAATGAAGAGTAAGCTTCAGCTTGCTAAGGGAAACTGTGGAACCTTTTGTAACTTTTGGTGATATGGAAAATTATTTACAAACTGTCAAAGAATATGAGGAAGTTGCTGTATGACATAGTGCTGGCACTGATAGTATCCATCATCTCTTTTTGGACACTTCTGTAAATGTGATTGGATTGTTTGAAAGAAGATTTAAAGATTTAAAGTTTCAAAGTTTTTTGTTTTGTTTTTGTTTTGCATTTGGAGAAAATATTGAAAGCAGGGTATGTTGTTTCATTCACTTTGAAAGAAACATGAGTCAATGGGGATATAGGATCTCTGAAGAGCTTTCTAAAATATTCAAGCAAGGGACATGAATTTTGTTCCGTCTATCAATAATATCCCAGAAGAACAACTTTTTTAAAGAGTCTATAGCAAAATGCAAAAAAAAAAAAAAAGTTCTAAACACAAAGTCAAAATAAACCTATTATAAAAGCATTTCATGATGAGCATGGAAAAGATTGTTTAAAGATGATCCCCCCAGCTCTCCATTTTCCAAAACTACACAGATCACAGCTCATTTCTCTAAATGGAGCAGTTATCGAGAAACCCAAACACCAAAATTGCTACTCTTCACATTTAATCCTACAAAAAAATACTCCAATTTCAAAATACGTATGTAACCTGCGATTTCAGTGATTGTTGTTCATATACATCATGTTTTATTTTGGCCCATTATGGGCCTAAAAAAGAAAACTATGCCTTAAAAATCAGAACCTTTTCCCCCCACTATGCTTATGTGGCCATCTACAGCACTTAGAATAAAAACAGATGTTAAAATATTCAGCGAAAGTTTTATTGGAAAGAGAATTGAGATATATAATTGAGATTTGGTGAAATTGAAGGAGAAAATATAAGTGAGTCTTTAAAATATATTCTGAATGAAAACTGTATTGAGGATTCATTTTTGTTCTTTTGTTTTTTTCCTTTTCCCTTTTCTCCTTTTTCTTCTTTTTAATAGTCTAGTTTTAGTCAGTCAGTGAGGAAGAATTGGGCCATGCGTTATCACAAGAGATCAATGGCAGAAATGGTATTAATTATATAATATTTAAGGACAAACTATATGTTTTGCTATTTAAGGTAGTGACTCACTGAACTAAATACATAATTGACCAACATTAAGTGTATTTCCAATACAGAAGGGTTGAAAATATTACATTATAAACTCTTTTGGAAAATGTATCTAAAATTTTTTAAGTTCTGTTTTTATTCCACTTTTTGGTTGTGTTTTTATGTTTTTATTTTCAGGTAGATTAATAAATCTGGCAGCTGATTTCTGCAAGATTCTTGTGTTTTGAATTTCTCTTTGAATTGGCTACTCAAACATAGAAATCATTCATTAATGATGTAATGTCTTCTCTCAGCTTTTATCTTCACTGCTGTTTGCTGTCTCTTGATGATGACCTGCTGATACCCAATAGATTAATTGCAACGAACACTTTTATATCTCAAATCACTAAGGAAAAATAATTTTTCTTAAGTCCATGAAAAGTGTTTCAAAATAAAAATCTACAAGGCTGACAGTGCAGAACATTTTTCTCAAATCACAGAAGGATCTTGGAGGTTTAGTTTCCTGTAGATGCTGTAACCAATCACCAAAACTTCAGTAATTTACACAAATTTATCTTATAGTTCTGGAGGCAGAAGTTCAAAAGAAGCCTTAAGAGACTAAAACCAAGATGTCCTTGGGTCTGGTTCCTTCCGGAGGCTCCAGGGGAGATTCTTCCAGCTTTCACTTCTACAGTCTGCTGGCATTCCTTGGCTCCTGGCTACATCACTTCAATCTCTGCTTCCATGGTCACATACTCTTCTGCTGCACTCAAATTTCCTTCCTGCCTCTTATAAGGACGCTTGTGATTACATTTAGGGGATGCTCAGATAACCCAGGACAATCTCCCCATCTCAAGATCCTTAACTTAATGATGTGTGCCAAGTCTCTTTGGCTAGATAATTATTCATAGGTCCCAGGGATTAGGACACGGATATAAGGGGTGGGGGCAGGGCTGTTATTCAGAACACCACATGGAGGAAGACTGTGTAGCAAAGATTCTAATTGATTTACTCAGGAACAATAGAGTTCTGCTGAGGGAGCTAGGATTTGAAAGTACTAGAGTTCATTTTTATTTACCACTGGGATATTTTCCCCTTATTCTGCATAAATAATTTTGAAAGTTTGCTATATTAAAGTTCATCTATTCCACTAAACTGTCTGGTAATCACATCAAGCCTTTAGAGTATTCAAATCCTTCCCCAGCCCCCAGGAAAATACTATGTCATGAGAGAGAAAAACAGAAGGTATGATAATAACAGTAATAACAGTGAAATCGGTGGTCTAATCCAGATTTTATTTTTTAATACATTTCTTTTGGTGGTGTTAATATGAGTTACTACGTGATCTTATCATTTGCTAGTTGATTATTACTTACTAGGTAAGAACAATGTGTAAAATATGTCCATTACTCAAAAGAACAATTGTAAAAATGAGTCAACTTGTCTTTATATAACCAGGAAAGAAATATATTGCCAGAAGTTACAGAATTTTGCCAGATCATAGGGATTTCTAAAATGAGCCACTTTGTCTATCATGCAACCTTTTCAGAGCTTATAATGAGAAAACATTACAGAGGAGAAGGTCATTTGGATGTTTATTACTTGGAGTCTTAGAAAACAAAAATTAAAATTTAAAAATAAGAAGTGAGTAAGCTGTTTTCCAGTTGCTTTTTGGTATGGAGAAGAGAGGAAATAGAGTTACAAAAAAATACAAATTGGGTAAAAGTGATGGTGGAAAAAATATAAAAAAGGCAAATGTACGTATTAAGCAATTCTACTGAGAATTGCAAAAAGCAACTTTCAAAAAGATGGTAATAGTTGGACATGATAGTAGAAAATTTCACTCAGTTTATTCAGAGCTCAACTAGTACTTTTAGGACTTCTTTTTTTAATACATGAGACTCACTTTGACATACTTAAAAAAAATAAACAGTTTGTGGAAAGTATAGTTTAAGACGAGAATTTGATTAGACTAGTGGATATCTTTACAGAAATGTTAATGATTTTAGAATTTTCAATTAAAAGTGTATATACCGTAGCTATTGTTTATGGATTCATATGTAAGGTAGGGCCTTTTTTGCATATAGACTCCAATATTCTTATTTACTTTCATTCTAAAATTATATTTATGCTTCTATGGGGACGAACATTTTTAATTCATTTGGTTGTATTAAAATCATACTTATGGTTTGAGAAAACATGCTATGAAAATCGTGATTACAGCAAATTAAATATGCTCAAAATTTAAATCTAAAATAAAAGCCCAGAAACTGAAAATATTGGACTGTCGTGATCACTCTGAAAGGTAGCACATCTAAAACTGATAAATGTCATCTAAATTTATGACTGCCTCCTAATCATCTTGTCATTTTTAATAGTTTATGACCACGGCACTCAAGTAATGTCTTTGTACTACTTTTCCATATATTATTCTCTTTTTAGATAATTTAGGTACCAGGACACCTGATAAATCCTTTTTCAGTTCTATGTTCTAATATCTTTAAATACCTTGTTTCACATAAATCCTTCAATAAATATATCATGGAGAAATTTGGGGAAGGGAACTAACTAAATTATTTCAGTGACTCCCACATGCCAGGCAGCACAGATATGTGACTTATGTTACTGCCTCCAAATTGCTTGGTTTTGTCTGATGAGAAACTGAAGCCAATGGCAAAACCAGATTGTCTTTGTGTCAAGATGTCGTGGTCACAGGCAAATCATGAACTCTACCTTTTTTGTGGAACTTGGACCTAGCTGCTTTTCTGATTTAATTTCTAATGACAAACATATCTATAATAATAACACATTCTGCTGAAACATGGTGTTAATTTTTTTTTATCATTTTTGAATAGTCCTTGTAGAAAAATCTAAAAAGAAATCAAGCACTATGTAAACAACAACAACAATAAACTGAGTTTTTTTTAAGTGTCTTTAGGCATTTAGAAACCAAACTGATTGAAGTACCTCTTTGTTTCTTTCTATTGGAGATTGGTACAGCTTAATGAAGAAACAGAAATACTAATCAAACTCTTCAGAAAGTTATATACACTATCTCCATGATTTACATAATTAGACAGGACTTCCGAAAGTAATAGAATTTTCAGAAAACTTTTAAAGCATGGAAGATTCAAGTCAAATGATTCAGAAAAAGCCAAAAAATGGTTTTTAAAATAGAAAGCAAGACTAGAGGCAGGGCACGGTGGCTCACCCCTGTAATCCCAGCACTTTGGGAGGCCGAGGCAGGCAGATCACGAGGTCAGGAGATCGAGACCTTCTTGGCTAACACGCTGAAATCCCATCTCTACTAAAAATACAAAAAATTAGCCGGGCGTGGTGGTGGGCACCTGTAGTCCCAGCTACTCAGGAGGCAGAGGCAGGAGAATGGTGTGAACCTGGGAGGAGGAGCTTGCAGTGAGCTGAGATGGTGCCACTGCACTCTCCAGCCTGGGCGACAGGGTGAGACTCTGTCTCAAAAAAAAAAAAAAAAAAAAAAAAAAAAAAGAAAGAAAGAAAGACTAGAAACATAAATTATTGTATGAAAGAATATTAATTGTTTTAAATGATATATTTCTGCAAAGGGGACTATGGCATTCTTGTACACATTTAGGTAACATTAAAATTATTTGTCTTATAGAAAGTTTAATGTGGGAATTTAATTGGCAAGGTTGGTGGGAAGAAAAAAATTAAGATTACACACGTGACATTACTTTTTTTATTTTTATTTTTCTGTGAGACAGGATCTCGCTCCATCACCCAGGCTGGAGTTTCATGCGAACACGGCTCACTGCAGCCTTGACCTCCTCCCAGGCTCAAGTGATCCTCCCACCCCAGCCTCCCATGTAGCTGGGACCACAGGTGTGCACCACTATTCCCAGCTAATGTCTGTATTTGTTACAGAGGTGAGGTCTCACAATTTTTTTTGGTCATTTTTTGTTTTAGTTTTTGTTTTTTTGTAAAGATGGGGTCTCCCCATGTTCTTATGTTGCCCAGGCTGGTCTTGAACTCCTGGACTCAAGTAATCCTCCTGACGTGGCCTCCCAGAGTGCTGGGATTACAGGTGTGAGCCACCATGCCTGGTCATTACTTTTTAAATTGCAAAATACTACTCTACTTTCAATGACCCCAGAAATATTTTTCTTTATTCTTAAAAATGTTTGCAAACATTACATTCTTTAAACAAATATTTTTATACTTTTAAAAAAATGTGGTAAAATGTATATGAAATACTAATCATTTTAACCGTATTTTAGTATACAATTCAGTGGCATTAATTACATTCACACCATTGTGTAATCATCACCATTATCTATTTCTAAAGTGCTTAGATTTTTTTATTCATAAAGTATTATTAAAAATGGTCAAGGAGACCAGATACAGTGGCTCACGCTTGTAATCCCAGCAATTTGGGAGGCCAAGGCAGATGAATCACCTGATATCAGGAATTAGAGACCACGTTGCCCAAAATGGCAAAACCCTGTCTCTACTAAAATACAAAAATTAGCCTGGTGTGGTGGTTGCTTGTACTCTCAGCTACTCGGGAGGCTGAGGTAGGAGAATAGCATGAACCTGGGAGGCGGAGTTGCAGTGAGCTGAGATTGCACCACTGTACTCCAGCCTGGGTGACAGCAAGACTCCGTCTTAAAAATTTTTTTTTTTAGGGCCGAGCACAGTGGCTCATGCCTGTAATCTCAGCACTTTGGGAAGCTGGGGCAGGTGGATTGCCTGAGGTCATGAGTTCGAGACCAGCCTGGCCAACATGGTGAAACCCCATGTCTACTAAAAATACAAAAAATTAGCTGGGCATGGTGGCGGGCACCTGTAATCTCAGCTACTCGGGAGGCTGAGGCAGGAGTACCACTTGAACCTGAGAGATGGAGGTTGCTGAGAGCCAAGATCACACCATTGTGATCAGCTGAGAGCCAAGATCGCACCAGCCTGAGCAACAAGAGTAAAACTCCATCTCAAAAAAAAAAAGGAAAAAAAAATTAACTAAAAATAAATAAAAATAAAAATGGTCAAAGAACTACTTTTTTGTATATTACAATTAGTAATTTAAATATGCAAATTTATGCTTTCTAATAATTTTAATTAATTGTAATTTATTTACTAATAGGTTGGTCTTGATTTTATACTGTAGTTTAATAGCTTTATTTATTTATTTATTTATTTATTTATTTATTTATTTATTTTTGAGACAGAGTCTTGCTGTGTCATCCAGGCTGGAGTGCAGTGGTGAGATCTCGGCTCACTGCAACCTCCGCCTTCTGGACTCAAGCAATTCTCTGCCTCAGCCTCCCAAGTAGCTGGGATTACAGGCGCCCCCCCCCCACCATGCCCAGCTAATGTTTTAGAAGAGACAGGGTTTCACTATCTTGGCCAGGCTGCTCTTGAACTCCTGACCTCGTGATCCACCCACCTTGGCCTCCCAAAGTGCTAGGATTACAGGTGTCAGCCACCGTGCCTGGCCTGATAGCTTTATTAAGGAAAAAAATGAACATTGTGTATAAATAGTGTTGTGTAAAACACTATTTTACATAGTTCCAATAGCCATTGCAAGAAAAAAAGTTTAAGTAGCATGTTGAATATTTTGAAATCACTCAGTATTTTATATTTATATTTACAAGCAGCCCCTTAAAACAAACCACATCAAACAACAAACTGATATTTTGAATTCATGTTTCTTTAGTTTGAATTAATAGATTCGATTAACGTATCATAAAGACACAAACATATTGCAACTGCAGATTATTATTAAACTCTTTAGGACTATAATAATTTCAGATAACTTTGTTTAGGAAAAAAAATTCCAAAACAGAAACATGCTAGATCTAACAACAGTATTTAACTAAAGTAAAATTAGGCTAATGAGATAAATTGGCCCTCTCTACACTATCCTCTCACCATATTATTGGTTTAAACATTAAGAATTTGCTAAATTAAAACAGAAACTGAATATTTTTCTGTGACTTTTCAGACTCGAATGCCCAGATCTGAGTACATGTGGAGGTCCTAGAACCAATCTCTAGCATATACCAAGGGACACCTGTGATACCAACCCCTAATGAGATGCATTCCAAATGTGTTCATTGTTTCTGACTTGGCTTTATGAAGAGCCTGTTTTTCAGATATAAATAGTAAATATTACAAATGTAACTCATAAAATTGCCATTCAAATTATTTCACATGCTTACCTCTGAAATGTAGTATCAAGAAAATTATGAAATAGAATCAAGTGAAAAAAGACTTCTTCCCCTGCATTTACTGTTCACTTATTTTCATAAGAATTTATGATTCTGTAGAAAGACTGAGGCAGTGTTTCTAAAACCAAAACAAGGAGAAATATGAAAATAAATATTTGGATAATTTAGATCCTAAAGGAGAAAAGCTGCACACTGATTCATTCATTGAATGGGTATTAATTCACTCATATTAGAACATACTCTGGATTATTCATTTCACTTTGTTCTATGTTAGGAAATCCGTTTACTCAATCCTTCAGAATCTCCAAATAGGAATATCTTCCTAATCAGTTTTAAACACCACCATAGCATCAGCGGATTGTGTATTTTCTGGATCCAAATTCATAGGTAGATTCTATGGAAGATATAATAGAGTTATAAAAAAGTGATCCCTGTCCTCAAACTGAGACTAACCCACGTAGATCTAACACACACTTGGATGATATATAATGTCATATCTCATTTAGTGCTCAACAATGTGGTTTAAACCCTATATAAAAGGAGTACAGTAAATAACTAGCTTTAAGATTGCTGATGGCAGTGAAAAGCCTGGATACTTTTACTCAAATTTATGAGAGTTTAAGTTCAATCATACCAGTTACTATCAAATAAAGTAATTAATCACTAAGGTAGGTCTATATGGCATAAAATGCAGTAGGATGTTGAAAATTTAAGTTAAAATCAAGGCAGGGCAGATCACTGACTCATTAACTTGTGAACTGCCTTGATCATGAGCGTCTTGATTAAAAGCATTTATCAACTGCCCACTTGCTGTGCACACGTACATACTAGGAGTCCTCACTGTTTTCTAAAGGGGTCATTGTATTAGTGAGTGTTTGCTGGTTCCAAGCAACAATTAGCAACTGGTTAGGAGGTTTTCGAAGCCAAGAGGCCCCATTTGGTGGATGCTGTGGACCACACCTAACAACTGGCCCCCTGGCCCAACCCCACCACCATCGATGCTCAGGAAGGGCACCAGAAGTGAGTCACAGGATCTTTCCGACAGTGAGGGATTCCAATCCTTGATCTACCTGTCCACTGCAGTGAGTATTTTGTAAAAGGAAGCTCCTAACTTGGTACTGCCTATGTACAACAGTTTGTCTCAGGACAGTTCCTGTTTACATCTATTTTTTCAGCATATTGCTAACAGTGCCCACTCTTACTCTTAAAGTTTAGAAAATAAATGGACTCTTTACCTGCACCCTAGATCGGATAACCTGGTTGAAATGCTCTTGATGAGTTGCCTTGCAGGAGAAATTTTATGATTAAATTATCACAACATCCTTCCAGAACAAATATCCCAAACAGGAAAACTTTTCTATATCTGGTAAAATTAACCTTTTTTCCCCTTATATATCTATGGTGACCCATAATAGCTTTCATCTTCTATTTTATCAGTCAACCAATTGTGGAAATTTATAGGAATTAAGAACATGTGCATCTGAGTTTGCGTGAGGCCGAACTGGGCAGATTTTAAGGTTTATAAATTTTAGATATATCTTCATGAAAATGAATGTAGCATGGCCATGCCTGCTTTAAGTAGAAAAGAAGCATAGCGGAAGGATGCGAATAGATGGCAAAACTGATGGAATAATAGAGAACTTTGCTTTAAAAACTCTTTTTTATTGATTATTACTATTGATTCTTCCAGCAGGAGAAAAATCATAGGTCTATTTAAGTTACCATTGCTGAAATCAGTGATCACCAACTATCTTTCCATTCTTGCATTACTTCTCACAAGATTCAGAACCCAAAAGAGAGAAGCCAAAAATTTTCTCTTGATTTGTGTCCCCACCCCATACCTATAAAAAGATGTGGGATCTTATCTTACCGTTTCATTAAGCCCTTGCCCAACGGATGACAGGTATTTCCCCCAAGTAATTGACAACTTAAAAAGAAATAGATTTAACTCCTGGGTGTCAAGTCTTTCTCAAAGTCACTAAAAATAATATCATCCAAATTTAGAAGTGGAAAACTGCTGGATATATAATATCCTTTTTTTCTTCCATTTTTTTCAGGAATATTTTGATTCCTAAAGTATCTTAAAGCTTGCTGTAGTGGTACATGTGCATAAAAGCAGTGATTAGTAAGAACCAGAAATATTTATCACATTGTAGAAGAGTGTAATCTAAGCAGAATAATGATGATAACAAAATAATGTACATGTAAGATAGGTACTACAGGCTGGGTGCAGTGGCTCAAGCCTGTAATCCCAGCACTTTGGGAGGCCAAGACAGGCGGATCACGAGGTCAGGAGATCGAAACTATCCTGGCTAACACGGTGAAACCCTGTCTCTACTAAAAAAATACAAAAAAACTAGCCAGGCGAGGTGGCGGGCGCCTGTAGTCCCAGCTACTCGGGAGGCTGAGGCAGGAGAAAGGCATGAACCCGGGAGGCGGAGTTTGCAGTGAGCTGAGATCCGGCCACTGCACTACAGCCTGAGGGACAGAGCAAGACTTTGTCTCAACAACAACAACAACAACAACAACAACAACAACAACAACAAAGATAGGTACTACACTGGATGGCCAGAGCTGCTGTAGCAAAGTAGCACAGATGGTGGTTTAAACAACAGATAATTATTACCTTGTAATTATGGAGGCTAGAATTCCAAAATCAAGGTGTGAGCAGGGATGGTACCTTCTGAGGGCTGGATCTGTTTCAGGCCTCTTTACTTGACTTGTAGATGACATCCTCTCTCTGTCTCTCTCATATTCCCGGTACGCATTTCTGTTTCTAACTGAATTTCCCTCTTTTTGAAGGACACCATTTCAGACCTACCCAAATGATCTCATTTCAACTTACCCCTATAAAGACCCTATCTCTAAATAAGGTCACATTCTGAGGTACTGGGGTTAGGACTCCAACGTGTCTTCTTTGAGAGACACAATACAAGCAGTGATAAGTTCTTAAATTATAGCCAAATGAAAATGATGCATAAAAATCAAGTGACTACCACCAGTACATTTGAGTTTAAGAGATGAATTGCAAATCTATCTTTCTTATATTACATGACTAATATGGAGAAAGAAACTGTATAAATATAACAATCTCAATGGAGATTCTTGAAATAAATTGTATTCTCATAGTTTTCTTGCACCTTCACTAACACTTTTCTTAAATAGATGTATGAAAATAATAATAAAGAAATTACTCACATAGTAAATTTAATGAAAATCCAATAAGAAAATGTAGGAATAATAAATTGGGAAAGGAATAATATAAAAGCAAAAAAAAAATACACTCTAATAAAGCTAGTGTAGTCTTTCTGTTCTCTGGTTTTTAGGACCTAGAAACTAGCTATGTGCCAGAAAGAAATCTATGAACAAAAACATTATAGACTTTTCTGAGCTAAAATGAGAAGTTAGATGAAGAAATTTGCGTTGAGCACTACTTATCATTTAAGCACCATTGAGCAATAAGCAGCATGGGTTTACACAGAACAAATCATGCCAAACAAATCTGATTGCTTTTTTTTTTTATTGAATTACAAGATTAGTGGATGAATGCAATGTGAGAGATGTAATACATTTGGATTTCAGCAAAAACATTTGATACAGCATCTCATGCACTCTAAAACGAATTCAAGTAGTCAGGAATATTAACAGCAAGGTAAGGAATTGAAATTAAATGAAGGATTGCAAAGAAAAAGAACCATGATATGGCAACTTGGGAACACATCATTATAAGGTACTACAGTGATCACAGGGTTTATTCAGTACCTATTAACATTCACACTGCTTTCTTGGGCTTGATAAAAAGAAATGGAATAAAAGACTTAGAATGCACCCCATGACTACAGACAATATACACAATCAATCCAGATTTAGAGAAAGAAGAAAATAGATTTTGCCTCAAAGACTTTTGCTGTTTTTGAAAGTTACTTATATTACTCACTTATTTATTCGCTTCACGCTCTAAAATTTGGTCATGGATACCTTTATTCGTCTTTTCTTGTGTCTTAGGACAAGCCAATTTTTTCAGTCATCCAATCTTCCTGGTCTAATACTAAGGATCCATGGAAAAGATGACAGGCACTCTTGGTTTCTTGACATTTTAGTGATCAGTATACTTGGATTCCACCAGAGTCTGTGGATACTTTATGTAAAATACTGCCCTCGAGGTGAAAGTTAAATATGGTACTTAATTAAATAAAGAGAAGGGAGTAGAAGTATTCCAACTAAATTCACAGTTGATACAAGGTGCTGCTAGAAGCAGTGAGGCCAGTAAAATTACACCAATGTCCCAGCACAAGTAAGAAATACGTATATTAAATGCAATGCACAAGAGTAACTTGGAAGGGAGAGAAACACGCAGTAGCAATGCTAAGGATGCAATGAGCTGACAGGAAACAGCAACTTGCATATAAGTTTACAGTGTCAGGTATCACCCAAGAGATGTAACACAATGTTTGATCTATTAGAAGATGAAAAAGATTCATCAGTTTCTGAGTATAATATTAAATTTTCTTCTGGAAGGCAGAATTTATTCTCTTTAGAATCATTTCTTCCTAGAATAACAAAAAGGTACAGAGGAAAATCAGAGCATAGCAACAGGAATGATGATGAAGTGGCAGGATCAGCTTATGATGAAAAATCAAAATATGTATGGTATTGTTAAACAAAGGGGAAAGGAGGTATAAGGTCAGTCTGCAGATATATAACATCTGTTAAGGATAGCAGCAAAAGATAATATTTTCTAAAGGGCAGGAAAATGTAAAACTAGTAAAACTGGGAATAAATAAATTTATACCTACATTAATAACAATTAAAAATCTTGGTGGGAGGGAGAACAGTATATGTCAGGAAAAACGTCTTCATACATGACCCTTTGATTAACAAATTGCCTCAAGAATTTACCATAAAATTAGAAATGCAATGACTTTCTGAACAAGGGTTTGGAAAAATACATGAGAGTATTCTTGACAAACTAGTAGATTCAATAATCTGCTTAAATGAAGGTTAAATTCTAGTGCACACTTTTGATAAACCCACTATGAAAGTAACTAACGAATCTGCACATTTGTTACTGGTTTGCGTGGTCCAGTGTCTCTCCACCAAAGCAATGGGTATTTGGGCTTGACAATTCTTAAGCAGGGCTCTCTCTTGCATTGCAGGATGTATAGCATCTGTAGCCCCTAGGTACCACATGACAGTACTTCCCCCATAACTATAACGGCCAAGCCCCTACACACACACACACACACATACACACACACAGAATTCTAAATGTCCCCATGTTCACTCCCTCCCCACAAAAAAGCTCAAAACACTGTTGAATACACCATAGCAAACCCAGTAGCTGAGGTTTCCATGTTCAGGTTAATTGTCATATCTGCTTGGGAAACTCTAAGATGCTTATGATTAGTCAAGAGTTCAATGTCACAAGAGCATTTCCTCAGGCAGGATATACCAAACTGTGCTAAGTGGTTTGCAAAAGCATAGTGTATTTTGTTCTTTCTTTACATATCCACATGACTCAACTGCAGTCCTGTTTTAGTTTTCCTTTTGATGGTACAGTATCAACCCAGAACACTGATGATATTTGCAGCATGGAAAAAATAAGCAACTTGGTAATCATCTGCTGGCTGTTAGAGCTTCTGCTCTGAAGTTAATGCTCAGCACTTTCATTCATAGTGATTGGTCATAGAATGTCACATGACTATGTTTGAGTTGAAGTGAGTGGGGATATGCAATCTTTTTGCAGGAATGGGCATTAATATGTGAAAAAAATCTGCCATTAGCCTTTAATAACTCTCTTTGAGTTTAAAAGAAAATAATATTGGAATTCATCATAAAGTTTCCCATAGTGGAGATGACACCTTTAAAGGAGATGATGATGACTACACCAATATTCATAGTTAGAAATTTAGGAACGCATGGATAGAACTGCTTTGCATCTAGCCACACAGAGTTTGGTGAAGACAAGGGTGTCAACATTGCAAAACTGAAACTTGTCTTACTTATTACTTTTACTGAGAGAATTGTTTTATTGTGTTGATAAAACATGCAATTCTTAATTACTTTAATATAATTTACTGAGCATGCTCTGGACATAACAAAGGTAAAGAAGACAGCACCTTCTCTTGAAGAATTCATGGTTAAGTAGACAAGAAAGACACAGAGGCCATCAACTATAATTCAATGTGGGAAATTTTGTATTATAAATATCTAATAAGTATTTGAGTACAGTTATGAGAGCAGTTAATCTTGCTCAAATGTGAATATGTAGACATCTTTATAGATGAGTTGATATATGACCTGAAGATATAAATTTGATGGACAATTTCAGGTGGATAATGGGGTCGGGCAGGCAGAAAGAAGAAAGAGAGAGAAAAACGGAGAAAATCTGGGATTTTCAGATTCTTCTGGAAAACTTTCTTAAACTATGTATCCCAATCCCCAACTTCAAAGACAACAGAAATCTGGAGGTACACTCGTTCTGATCAAACTTACAAGATGATTCTAATTCATCTTTAACCTGTATGAATGCCACCACCACTGCGTGTTTTGAACTGGAGTTCTGGGCTGGGGTCTTTTTTTTTTTGAGACAGAATCTTGCTTTGTCCCCCAGACTGGAATGCAGTGGGGCAATCTTGGCTCACTGCAAGCTCCACCTCCTGGGTTCACGCCATTCTCCTGCCTCAGCCTCCCGAGTAGCTGGGACTACAGGCGCCCGCCACCATGCCCGGCTAATTTCTTTTTGCATTTTTAGTAGAGACGGGGTTTCACTATGTTAGCCAGGATGGTCTCGATCTCCTGACCTCATGATCCGCCCGCCTCGGCCTCCCAAAGTGCTGGGATTACAGGCTTGAGCCACTGCGCCTGGCCGGCTGGGCTCTTTAACATTCAAATTACTTAGGGTTTTATTTTAAAATAGAAATTCTTGAGTTTCAGATTTATCCCTAGGTTGAAGTTCAGGAAACTATCTCACATAATTCTACTATAGGTGATTCATTGACCTCGCTGATTGTGAGTGGGTCATTAAGGGAAATGTGTCATGGGAGGAGACTAGTGAAAGCTGAGACTAAAGTTTAAAAGTCTTTTAATGGCAAGGTAAAGAGCAGGGATTATAGTCTATTTCTCAAGGACTATGTGCTTAATTAGACTCTTTTGAGTTGGGATACATTAATAATAGCCCTCAGATAGTTTTTAAGAACAACATAGTTTAAGAATAACTTATTTGGGCCAATATTTCCCAAAACTGTTTGATCAAAAAATCACTTGTGGCAACTGTGAAAATTGAAATTCAGGAGAGAATAAGTAATCTGGCACCTAAAAAGTGAACCACAGAAGCAATTCAATAGAAATATGTAAATGATAGACTCACGTCTCTTGGCATTCCAGAATAAACAGGAGTGAATAGGGGCTGGACAAAGTGTGGAACAGTCAAAGCAAAAGTGTAGCTGGCCAAGGTTCATCAGTGGGTGAATAGAAACTAGTGGAACAGGAAGGTTCACAACAGGGCCCAAAGACTGACTATAGCCAATGTCAACACAGGCAGGCAGGTTACACCAAGGAAAAATGGAAGGAACCTTCTTGCCATGTACCAGATACTTCAGAACATAAGAGGCAGTTTCTCCTCTGCATGGATAAGGCATGCTATGAGAAAAATGCGTCTAGCACTTAACAGAAATTTCAATTCTAGGATGACTTGTTTGGGATATAGGGACAAAGACTTTTTGTAACACTTGGCTCCTTTCTCCACTTTTAGGAGGTGTCCAGGTTTTGCTTTTTCCTGCCTTTTGAGTCACTGCCTTCAGGTCCCTGTGTGAGTCATTTTTTCTCTGGTGCCCATCCTTGGCTTTCTCCTAGTTTCACTTCATGCATTCCACCACTTATTCTGACATGTTGTAAAAACCTAAATCCTATCCTCTACCTCCAAATTCTATTCCAAACTTCTAGTAAGTTTGAAATCTCAAACTAGATATTCCACAATACCCACAAGTCTCTCATATTTAGTGTATTCAAAACAGAATTCAACAATCATCTTTGAACACACTCTTTGTTCTACTGTGTTGGTCCCTTATCTCACCCTATGTTTACTCCTCTTCCCATAGGCAACCTGCCCTTCTCAGATACAGAAATCTAAGGAGCATTTTAGAGCATCCCTTGTCATATTATCTTGTTGGTTTCTCTGATATATTCCCAACTATTCTCCTTGCCTGAAGTTTTGTTCTTCTCTCATCTGTTCTTCAGAAATGTATTCAGAGACTTTTTCTAAAATCAGCACATAATCCTGTAGCTCCACTATTTTAACCTTTCAATGGCTATAATTCTCAAAAGCTAAATCAAATTCCTTAGGATATTATTTGAAGGCCTTTATTATCGGACCTATACTATCTTTCTAGAGGCATCCACTTTATTTTACACACACACACACACACACACACACACACACTCTCCTTCACTCCAGTCTTACAGAACAAGTCGTGGCTTCCTGAATACATCCTAGTTTCCCTAATGTTTCATGCTTTCGTTCATGCTCTTCCTTCTGTCTGCAATTCTTCATACTTTATCCTCTAAATCCTACTCATCTTTTAAGACATTTTCACTACATCTGAGATTTCCTCTCAGACCTTATCTCCAGGATGGATCAACTAATCTTTAGAAACTATGCATTAGCTAGTTTTGTCAAAGTCTAAACACATTATTACAATAAATGAAGCTAAGTATTGTATCAATCATATAATCTAGCACTCTCAATGCACAGAAAAAATATTCTTGAATTAACAAATGAAAGATTGAGTGAACTAAGGAATAGATTATTGATGGAACGTCACAGCCAATGGACTTGGCTTGGAAACACTCTGTAGTCTGTACATCCGTCTGTTTTCACACTGTTGATAAAGACATACCCGAGACTGGGAAGAAAAAGAGGTTTAATGGACTTATACTTCCACATGGCTAGGGAGGCCTCACAATCATGGCAGAAGGCAAGAAGGAGCAAGTCACCTCTTACATGGATGGCAGCAGGCAAAGAGAGAGCTTGTGCAGGGCAACTCCCATTTTTAAAACCATCAGATCTCATGAGAGTCATTCATTATCACAAGAACAGCACGGGAAAGACCTGCCCCCATAGTTCAGTCATCCTCACTGGGCCCATCCCATAACCCTTGAGAATTATGGGAGCTGTTAGAGGAGATTTGGGTGGGGACACAGAGCCAAACCTTATCAGTCTGACAAATGACATCCAGGATGATCCCATGCATACCCATATGTTGGACTAGCACAATATATGAGACCCATGTTGTAAACTCTAAATTATTTGCTACAGCAAACCCAAATTGAAGGGAGAGAGCACACTAGATTCAGGGAAGATGGCCTATGAGTTAATATGCCATCAGGGACTAACCTATCAGGGTTACTCAGTCATCTGAATCTCATTGTGTCTGCTTATGGGATTTTGGAATCTCTAAGTTCAATTCTTCATATATTTGGTCCAATTTCCAAAGGAAATAATCACAAATCAATTTTTGTGGAAAGATTTTTAATTCATAGCTTAGTGTGCCCTACACTCCTTAGGACAGGATAACTGCCAGGTTGTTGAGGGCAGAGTGAGTCACTCATTCAGATGACAAAGATTTATTCACATGTCAGGTATATTCTAGTATTTGGGATACATCAGTTAAGACAAGAGACAAAAATGCATGCTCATGAGTCTTACATTCTAATGATAAGACATGGAAAATATGCAATGAAATGAATAGATTAATTAAACAGTATATTAGAAAATGTTGGGTCACATGAGAAAAGACAGAACAGAGAAGGGTGTGTGTGTGAGAGGCAGATACAATTTTAATTAGCGTAGACAGAGTAAGTCTCATGGAGAAGGTGACATCTCAGAAAATATTTGAAGCAAGAAAATGACTTAATCAGGTAAATATCAGGAAAAGAAAGCAACCAGTTGAAAGAGGCTAAGACAGTGAATATCTGCCCTATAATAAGAACAAGGAGGCCTGTATGCCTGAAGTAGAATGGGGGTTGGGGGAAGTAGCAGAAAGTGAGCAACTGGAAAGATGTAATTGCCAACAATTGAAATGTTGAGTAGGGATCAGGCACTCAGTTTCAGACATGTAAAGTTTGAGATATCTACCAGACATCCACTGGAGGTAAAATTCATTCTTGGCTAGAATATTCGATATTTATAGGTAGATACAACCACCATTTTGTGTGGTGGGAAGTGTTTGATTATTATTTCCTAAGAAACAGTTAAAGTGGGAATATCAACACTAAGGAAGAGGAGTTAGCATCATGGAATATGAACTTGAGTTCTTAACATGTAGAATGGTAATAAGCTTGATTTCTTAACACTTTATATTGTTACATCGGACTGGATTAACCAAAACAATACAAGATTTTGACTTGTATTAAACAAATACAAATTTAACTTGTATTAAATTTAACTTGTATTAAACAGATTTTAACTTGTATTTAACTTGTAGTTTAAACAAAGGCAGTGTGTTGGTATAGAGAATTAAAAGAGTTAATAGGAAATGCATGATTCAGGCATGATTTGATCAAGATGACTAGTTCTGCAGTTCTTCCAGTACTGTCCTACTTTTTGTGTCAGCTTCGTCCTTGGGTTGTGTATTAGTCAGGGTTCACTAGAGGGACAGGACTAACAGGATAGATGTTATATGAAAGGGAGTTTATTAAGGAATATTGAATCCCACAGTTACAAGGTGAAGTCCCACAATAGGCCATCTGCAAGCTAAGGAGCAAGGAAGCCAGTCCGAGTCCCAAAACCCTCAAAAGTAGGAAAGTCAACAGTGCAGCCTTCAGTCTGTGGCTGAAGGATCCACATCCCCTTGCAAACCACTGGTGTAAGTCCAAGAGTCCAAAAGCGGAGCAACTTGGAATCCTATGTTTGAGGGCAGGAAGCATCCAGCATAGGAAATAGAGGAAGACCAGAAGACTCAGCAAGTCTGCGTCTTCTAACTTCTCCTGCCTGTTTTATTCTAGCCATGTTGGCAGCTTATAAGATAGTGCCCACCCAAATTGAGGGTGGCTCTGTGTTTCCGAGTCCACTGACTCAAATGTTGGTCTCCTTTGGCAACATCCTCACAGACACACCCAGGGACAATACTTTGCATCCTTCAATCCAACCAAGTTGACACTCAATATTAACCATCACAGGTTGGCATCCCTTATGGTAGCAAAATGTCTGTTAGTGTTCAAGATTTCACTGTCCTTCACTGGACTGTCCAAATGAAAGAACTCTTCTCTCCCTTCAAATCTCCAGACACAAATCCTTGGCTTTACCTTGTGATATAGTTTGAATTTGTCTCCCCACCCAAAGCTCATGTGGAATTGTAATCCTCAGTGTTGGAGAAGGGTCCTGGTGAGAGATGACTGGGTCATGAGGGCAGATTTCCCCTTTGCTGTTCTCATGACCGTGAGTGAATTCTCACTAGATCTGGTTGTTTAAAAATGTGTAACACCTCCCTCTTCTCTCTTTTCCTCCTGCTCCTGAAACATAAGACATGCCTGCTTCCCCTTCACCTTCCACCATGATTGGAAGTTTCCTGAGGCCCCCACAGACATGCTACCTGTACAGCCTGTAAAACTGTGAGCCAGTTAAACCTCTTTTCTTTACAAATTACCCCGTCTCAGGTATTTCTTTATAGTAGCGTGAGAACAGACTAGTACACCTTGATTGGACCAACTTGGGTCACATGCTCTGCCATAGGTGAATCACTGAGGCAATGATAATGGAATTTATCTGATTAATTTATTCCAGTTACAGCCAATTTTTGGAACTGGGGATGGTTAATTCTAACCAAATTGATGGTCAATAAAGCCTTGGGGAAAAATGGGGTAAGATACATGCTGTGTAGGTACCCACAATATATATCTACTATGTTATATGAAATTTGAAATTGTGGATACATAACTGTTTACTTGAGATAGGCCTGTGCTGTTAGAACCTATGTTTATTTCTACAGTAGACGGTGCATTGTATCTTTAAGTTAGGACATCAATATAGGATAATACCAGTTTTAAGTTAAAACCATGATTATTAGGTGGTTTTGCCTGTCTTCATCCAGCTACCTCTTCCAAAGAAGAGCAAATTTGCCTTTCTATGTTATCGATGATATGGTTTGGCTGTGTACACACCCAAATCTTATCTTGAACTCCCACATGTTGTGGATGGGACCTGGTAGGAGATCATTAAATCATTGGAGTAGGCTTTTCCTGTGCTGTTCTCATGATAGTGAATAAGTCTCATG
Organism: Papio anubis; assembly: GCF_008728515.1. NCBI lineage: Eukaryota > Metazoa > Chordata > Mammalia > Primates > Cercopithecidae > Papio > Papio anubis. The sequence continues at coordinate 84,044,892 of NC_044979.1, read as the reverse complement.
AGATCTGATGGTTTTTTAAGGGAGAGTTTCCCTGCACAAGCTCTCTCTCTTTGCCTGCTGCCATCCATGTAAGACGTGACTTGATCCTCCTTGCCTTCTGCCGTGATTGTGAGGCCTCTCCAGCCACATTGAACTGTAAGTCAATTAAATCTCTCTCTCTTTTGTAAATTGCCCAGTTTCGGGTATGTCTTTACTTAGCAATGTCAAAACAGACTAATACAGTAGGGCATACTCATAATTGTGTTCCTTGGCCAGAAGAAATTCTAGAATAGTATTGCCACTTTCTTTCAAATGTTTCTTCTGATTTTACATCATTAAGTACTTTGTCTCCCTGTGCAGTACAGCATAATGGTAAAGAGCACAAACTTGATATCAGGCAGACCTGGGATCAGAGCCTGGTTCTAACACTCTGTGTAAATTTACCTAAATTGCTCAATTTTTTTGAGGCTTGATTTCTCCATCTGTAAAATATATTTAACAGTGCCTGATGTGTAGAGGAATTTGAGGATTAATAAGAAAATACACATAAAGGGATTGGCATAGCACCTTCCAGGTAGCAAGAAGTGAACACATGATAGCTGCTGATGTTATTACTACTGTTTTAATCAAATTTAGAGAGTTGTTATTTTGTTGCTCTCTCTATCTACTGGAGACATGCTTTCCTCAGAATAAAAAAAAAAAAAAAATAAGACAGTTTTATGTACTGTGAGTTTAGCAGATGTGTTCATAGCTGTTGATTTAGTTGTGCAAATTACTGAAGTTTTCCCAGCACTGCTATATCTTGCTCCTTTGCCAAGACTGTGGTTTGTATTATGAAAGACTGAACCATATCATTTTTTTTTTCTTTTTGGAGAGTCTGTGGTATATAGTAGCAGTGACAGCAGCAAATCTGTTTCACTTTTTGTCCTCACTCAATGCTTTGCTTGGTTTAGTTAACCTCTTTTTTCTTAACTCTTCTTAAGAAAATTCCTCATATTTCTTTTTAATTTTGCTTTCTATATATCTTGACACTCATTATCAAGTGTAGAAAACTAAATATTGTTCCTTGAGGAAACTTTTTCACATTTACCTTTTCATTGCTCCATATTCTCTTTTTTTTCTGTTCTATCCATGACACAAAGGAATAGCAAGACCTTCACTCGTGTGCCGAGACATGTAGTTTCCCACTCAGTACTTTAGTTGTAGTAGAAAGCTATTTCTGGCATCTCTAATTGAATTCTGAGCTCCCTCTTGAAGCAATAGAAGTGTCTCACCATCATTGGCTTGCTGAGTTCATGTCATGTCTTCTTTACTCAGTCTGGGGGGACTACACACCTCCTGGTTAGCTTGTCAAGTTCCTTCCACGTTCTGCACTGAGGACACACAAAGAAATCTGTGAATGAAATCTCTGCTGGCTCATGTCAGTGAAGTCTGTAAAATTTAAGGAGAACAAAATAAAGAGGAATACAAATTTTAAGTGAATGTTAAAATGAGGTCAACTGCTGAACTCAGAGAGCTACTTATTGGACCTGCTAAAGAAAGATGTTTCATTGCTTCAGGGGAAGGATTAGTAAAAGTCACATATAATAAGTTTACTAAAAACAAACTCATTCATTAGTAGGTTGATACAATAATAGATCAACTCCAGATACCAACTTCATGTTTCTATCTTTTCTCCCATTAAAAGTTTTTTTCTTTGCACCTAGAACCAAAACTACCATTTGACCCAGCAATCTCATTACTGGGTATATACGCAAAGGAATATAAATCATTCTACTATAAAGACACATGCACGTATGTTCATTCTGGCAATATTCACAATAGCAAAGACATGGAATCAACCCAAATGCCCATCAATGATAGACTGGACAAAGAAAATGTGGTACATGTAAGTCATGGAATACTGTGCAGTCATGAAAAGGAACGAGATCATATCCTGTGCAAGGACATGGATGGAGCTAGAAGCCATTATACTCAATAAACTAATGCAGGAACAGAAAATCAAATACTGCATGCTCTCACTTATAAGTGGGAGCCAAACGATGAGAACACATGGACACAGAAAGGTGAACAGCACACACTTGGGCATGCTGTGGGTTGCGGGCGGGGGCAGAGAGAGCATCAGGATAAATAGCTAATGCATGCAGGACTTAATACCTAGGTGATGGGTTGTTAGATGCAACAAACCACCATGGCACATGTTTACCTATGTAACAAACCTGAATGTCCTGAACATATGTCCTGGAACTTAAAATAAAATTTAAAAGAAAGCAACATTTCAAAAGAAAACAAAATGACAATGGAACAGTTTTGTTCTTCACAATGTCTCTTCACAATGTCTCTCTTCTTCTCCTCATCTTTGTTTTTCCATAAATGTGCTTCAAAATGTCTTCTGTGTCAGGTGACTGGTGCACTGGACACACGTATTGGTTTTGAACTGCAACACTTTTAGGATAAATGGTTGTGATTTTTAAATTCCAAATGGAATTCAGACTCTATTGGCCACTAGTAAAACACGAGTAGAAGGTAATCAACTAATTGTTTAGCTTTAACTTGGTTTACAAGTTTAGCCAATGAGTTTATTACCTACAAGGAGTGTTTTACTAGTGGTCAATAGAATCTGAGCTCAGTTTAGAAATGAAAAATCACAAATGCTATTTATATTATTGATTCACAGGAGAAAGGTATTTTCTTGCTCTTCTTTTATAAAACTGGTATTTTAAAAATTGATTATTTAGTAGCAGTTTGGAAGAAAGTATGGCTCAGATAGCATTCAAATGTCTCTCTGTGTTATTTTGCTCTTCTGTTTGTCATATATCAAGGACTATTAGACAGCTTGACAACCCTATGGGAATATAATTAAACTGTCAAATATTTATTCAGAATACACTTTGTGTCAGATGCTGGCCAGAATTTACAGTCTTTGTATTTGATTGGTACATTCTCTTCCACAACTCTATATCCTTGATTCCCATGGGGAAAAGGAAACACTGCAATGTCAGACTAGGACAGGAGTCTAACAGAGACTCCTAGATCAGCATAAGCTGAAATGCATATGCATCAAGTTCAGAATAAATCCTGGGAAACAATCCTGATCCTTCACACTACCTCTCAATAAGGTGGTAACATTAAGAAGTCTCCAAACCATGTGTTCTTCCAGATCAGACCTGGTTCTTAAATGGCTTCAGGGTAGAGCATCTATTCATTTATTTCTTCTTCTTTTTTTTTTATTTCAAGTGTTAATCAAAGCTTGTATATAAGATTACTTTGTTCCTGCATCTTTTTAATTGTTTCTGGCTTGTATTTGCCCTTCTCCTTTCCTACTTGGTGAGATTTGGCTTTCTGTTCAAGAATCTTTTTGTGGGACACAGGGAGGGGAACATCACACACTGGGGCTTGTCAGGGGGTTGGGGGTTAGGGGAGGCATAGCATTAGGAGAAATACCTAATGTAGATGATGGGTTGATGGGTACAGCAAACCACCATGGCACATGTATACCTATGTAATAAACCTGCACGTTCTGCACATGTATCCCAGAACTTAAAGTATAATAATTTTTTTTTTTTAAAAAAAGAATCTTTTTGCAGTCTTTGTCCAGTTTTAGTCTAGTGATAACCACCTTGCTGGGGTGAATGCCTACATGGACAGCTGAGCCATTAGCCTTTTCCCGCTGCACCCATTCAATGTAGATGACATATTTCTTCCTGTAAACCTGGACTGCTTTGCCAATTTTCTGACCTTTATAGTGTCCTCATACAACCCGAACTTCATCATTCTTTCGGATGGCATGGATCGCACGTTATACCTTTGTCTCAGCTCTTTGGAAAGTGTGGAAGACATAATCTTCTTGTGAATGTAGGAAGGTGCTTTGAAATGACTTTTGCGGTTCTTGCTTTGGTCGGAAGTCACAAAGGGATTGAACTTCATTTTGGCTGCTCCTGCTTTGGTGATGGCCGCAAAAGGTGCATCTATTCATTTCTAACAAACACTTGTGCATCTTCACCTCTGTGTCATGCAGTGTAATAGATGCTCAAAATACAGAGCTGAATAAGATGAGGTCCTTGCTCTCAGAGTTTATAATGCAACAGGGGAAGCACTGCCTCCAACTTATCATATAAAAAAACTGTACAAGACTATAAATGGAGTGAATAATTCTTCTTTGACAGTTAGTGAGGAAGATAATACATGAGCTAATCACTGAGTTATGAATAGAAACTCACTGGTAGTTAAACAGAGCATGATCAAAAACATGGACATGTGAAGCAAATGAAAATGAACTCATTTGCTAAGTTCTAGAATTCAGGAAAGTAAATGAGGTTGGCTAGGCAAAGTTGGTTCACTTAGATGTAAAATATTAAAAGGAGCAAAATATGACCAATACATTCTAAGGAATATAATGAAAATTCAGGTATTGGTGGGGTCTATAGGAATAGTGTCAGGAAAGTCCACAATTTTAATGACTAATAGAATTTGCCAAACGGGCTACTAATATTAATGTTATTCAAAATCATGGGAGTCTGTAATAAGATTTACAAATACCATCAGGAGTAAAATTAACAAGATGAAAAAAGTGGATCTACTTTTACAAAGAAGTAAATCAAATCAACTTCAGTTGTAAGTGGTGATTGCAAGATAGTTTTCTAAGTGATCTTGGACTGATCCAGCTCTCCCCACTTTCTTGCTTATGGTTCTCAAAATTAGTCATAGTATGTGCTGGGAATGCAACATCTTGAGGTAACAAGGGACTGGCTGGAACAGCCTGGGCTCTGTTTCAGTCCCCTAGGAGAACAGGATGTCTTCAACACTTCAGCCCAGCACATCCCATCATCCTGAGGTATAAAACCCAACGTGGGCTGCTTTCTGGGGTTCCTCAGCTGCAGTTCAGGTAGGGTATGGGCAGATGACACTCCATCCATTTTGGACCGCTTTTCTGAGCATTGGGGGACTGAAATATGAGGAATTCTAGGTTTCTGTTGTTTTTTGTTGCTTATCTGTAAGAAACTCTCTTCATATTATTTGTTGTGTGTGTTGGGGGGGGGGGTATTCACTGGACTCAGAGAAGCTGGTAACCAGAGAGCAGCAAACCTACTTTACCCCCAAGACCATAGATCTTAAAACTGATCTGTCCAGATGGAGAAAATCATAGATGCCTGTGTTAGTTAGTTGTATAAAGCTTCATGGGAGTCCCAATCGTAGGATATGAAAAGATGGACAATATAAGTTGAATTTCTTAATAATCTTTATAATGACCAGATGCAAAGAAGTGGAGATAAAAGGTGAATTTGTTGATTGTAGTTTGTCAGTTACCATTTTGTGTTCAGCCACTAAAAACCTCTTGCTAGAGAATAAATTAAAACTTTAATTGCACAGAATTATATAAAACATGTGCTCCAGGAGTGTTTTTCAACCAGGAATTTGAATTGAGAATGAAAGTAAAGAGACTTACAGAAATGAGTTAGCTACTTTGAAAACACAACTAAAGAATATGAGTAGAATGAACATAAGAGTTAATACAGGTAAGCGTACAGTAACTTTTTTCTTGAACTTGTTTGTGACCTTCACCTTGAGCAGGTCAGCATGAGTACACAGTGTCTTATGATAGGGATCCTTCAAATATTCAGAAGTATCTCCAGTGGCAGAAATGAACATGTAACACAGTTCTGGAAAGTCTTCTAAAATTCATGCTCAACTGTATCTCCCTTTTTAATCTATATTCTGCATTTGTGTCTTATAACTGATTGAAATAATAAGTTGTTTAAATGTGACCAGTTACAAGATACACTTTAATAAAATAAATATATAATTCTTGAAATCCCAGCACTTTGGGAGGCCGAGATGGGCGAATCACAAGGTCAGGAGATTGAGACCATCCTGGCTAACATGGTGAAACCCCATCTCTATTAAAAATACAAAAAAACAAGCCGGGCGTGGTGGTGGATGCCTGTGGTACCAGCTACTTGGGAGGCTGAGGCCGGAGAATGGTGTGAACCCGGGAGGCGGAGCTTGCAGTGAGCCAAGATCACGCCACTGCACTCCAGCCTGGGTGACAGAGCAAGAGTCCATTTCAAAAATAAATAAATAAAAATAGTAATAAAATAAAATAAAAATAACTAAGTATATATCAAGCAAATTGAAGAACTGTGTTCCAGTAAGAGTTTGATAAACACACAAGAGGACAGTGGAACAATGGAATTCGAAATTTCCTGTGTGTATAGATGTGAAGAGGAGAAGGTATAAATCAATTGGCAGTTTAGAGTAAATCTTTTTGTTTGCATATGGCCCAGGAAAGGTACTACGAGTCTGTGATGGCTAATAATGAGTGTTGGGTGGGAGTGGTGGCTCCCACCTGTAATCCCAGCACCTTGAGACTCCGAGGCAGGCAGATCACTATGTCAGGAGTTCAAGACCAGTCTGCCCAACATGGTGAAAACCCATCTCTATTAAAAATACAAAAATTAGCTAGCCATGGTGGCATGCGCCTGTAATCTCAGCTACTCAGGAGGCTGAGGCAGGAGAATCACTTGAACTCGGGAGGTGGAGTTTGCAGTGAGCCCAGATTGCACCACTGCACTCCAGCCTGGACGAAAGAGCGAGACTCCATTAAAAAAAAAAAAAATGAGTGTCAACTTGATTGGATCGAAGGATGCAAAATATTCTACCTGGGTGTGTCTGGGAGGGTGTTGCCAAAGGAGATTAACATTTGAGTCAGTGGACGGGAAGAGGCAGACCCACCCTCAATCTGAGTGGGCACCACCTAATCCACTGCCAGTACAGCTAGGATAAAAGCAGGCAGAAGAACATGGAAGGACTTGACTTGCTGAGTCTTCTGGCTTTCACCTTTCTCCCATGCTGGATGCTTCCTGCCCTCGAACACCGGACTCCAAGTTCTTTAGCTTTTAGACTTTGGACTTACACCAGTGGTTTTCCAGGGAGTCTCTGGCCTTCTGCCACAGACTGAGGGCTGCACTGTCAGCTTCCTTACTTTTGAGGTTTTGGGACTTGGACTGGCTTCCCTGCTCCTCAGCTTGCGGACTATGTCTATTGCAGGATTTCACCTTGTGATTGTGTGAGTCAATACTCCTTAGTGAACCCCCCTTATATACATCTAATCTATTAGTTCTGTCCCTTTAGAGAACACCGACTAATACAGGGTCTGTTACTGTCCCCTATCTTTGTCATCTGGATGCAGAAGATAAAAGCCATGAAAACCAATTGCAAAATTATCCTGGGCTGTGTTGACTGGGTATTTCAGATCTGACTTGCATTTCTTTACCTTTCACAGGTATATTAAGGCTCTTATGCATAGGCTGTAATATAGCCTCTTCATGCAGCTTCGGGAGAATTCAATCATTTTGTCTCTGGCATAAGATATATCCCAACTTTGTCCATGGGCTGGAGGAAGTAAAAGGAGGATTGTGTGAGGTTCATCACTTTGCTTGGAATGGACAGCTAGATGACTTAAGAAAGTTGGCCCACAGTGATAGGTTACAGAATAGGAATATAAACTGTATACACTGCTGAAAGAGTCTGATGCTCCTCCCTGAGCTTGGTAAGGTCCTGGCTCGAATCCTTAGTATGACAAGCAGGGAGGCTGAATATGGTGAAGCTCTGAACCTGGGAAGTGGCCATGGGGAGGCTCTTCTTATAAAGGTATGTTATGTAAAGTTATTAATATGCAAGGCACTGTGTCGAATTGGTTTTGGCCCTGAAAAGGTGAAAAACAGAAAAGTATTTTCAAATCCATGTACGTTGTCTGCAGTTTCCCTCAAGAATATTTCTAGTTTTTGCTTTTGTCTCTGCTTTCATTTTGCCTTTGGAGGAAGAAATTCTATCTAGTCCCAACTTTTGCTATCTAACGTAGGAGTAATTCTGGAATAACCAACTGACAACCTGATTGATTGACCTGAACAATTTTCTATGTTCTTAAATGTTGTACAGTTTAAATTTTATTTATTTATTTACTTATTTATTTTTTAGACGAGAGTCTCACTCTGTCACCCAGGCTGGCATGAAGTGGCACAATCATGGCTCACTGCAGCCTCCACCTTCAGGCTCAAGTGATACTCCCACCTCAGCCTCCCAAGTAGCTGGGACTACAGGTTTGCACCACCATGACCAGCTAATTTGCTATTTTTCTGTAGAGATGGAGTCTGGCTAGGTTGCCTAGGCTGGTATTGAACACCTGGGCCAGAGCAATCCTCCTGCCTTGGCCTCCCAAAGTATTGAGATTACAGACATGAGCCATTATGCCTGGCTGGTATAATTTTTAAAGGTTATATAAAAGTTAATTGCATAGATTTCCTATAATTTTTTTTTTTTTTTTGGAGATGGAGTTTCACTCTGTTGCCAGACTGGAGTACAGTGGTGCGATCTTGGCTCACTGCAACCTCCATCTCCTGGGTTCAAGCAATTCCCCTGCCTCAGCCTCCCTAGTATCTGGGACTAGAGGTGCGCTCCACCATGCCAGGGTAGTTCTTTTTTTTTTTTTTTTTTTTTTGTATTTTAGTAGAGATGGGGTTTCACCACATTGGCTAAGATGGTCTCAATCTCCTGAACTCGTGATCCATCCACCTCGGCCTCCCAAAGTGCTGGGATTACAGGCGTGAGACACCGCACCCAGCCAATGTCCTGCAATTTATTTAACCAGTTTTCTAATGTTTGGTATTTAGTTTTTTCTGGGTTGTTTTTATTTATTTTGCACCATTATAAAATATATATTTGTTTGTATTTTTATCTTACAGTTTTTTGGTTAAAATTTTAGGAGCGAATATTCTGGGTCACAGAATAAGCTGCTATACCATTATTTAACTTTTGCTGAAGTTCAATCAACCAGGAGGCAAATCATGTCAAGATCATTTTAGAGAAAAATAACAAAGCCATATCTCTGAATAAAAGGTAACCATGCAAAAACAAATCAATGAAATCTTTTTAGTTAAAGTAAGTGACTATGGAAGTTCAGGGTGGTTTATTGAATATTAGAGTCATTGACTTATTTCTAGCTACAGGGAGATGTAAATATACTCTGGGCTTAGGGGAAACACTGGAAAAGGCCTGGGAACATGGTCTTCTTTCTACTCCTGGAGGAAACATAATTTTTCTTAGAGTGAATATAATATCTCATATCCAGACAGTCATAGAATCCCAATGTACTTGCAGACCTAAGCATAACTATGGGCATGAGAAGGGGATAAACATAGTGGTGTAGCTATAGCAGGAGAAAGTGGAAACAGCAGTTATATGTTTAGATTTGATGGCAGCAACACAGAGAAAGAATGAGAGAAGGAAATAGCAGAAGGCAACAAGAACAATAGTCTAGTAAGGTATACAGAGAGACACAGAAGGTATAGGATCAAAATGAATATAAAAAGAAAAGAGTGACCTAAATGTCCAGCATTGTTAAACTGTTAGAACTAATACAAATTCAGTAAAGCTGCAGGCTCCAGAATCAACATACAAAAATGAGGAGCAACTTACAATTGCTTGACACCATACTCTCAGGTCTTAAAAAGACAGCTTGTTTGTATAGCAGATAATGAGATTCAATATCCAAATTAAGGATAAATGAGAAAGAACAAAATTTTAAATTTCATATTATATTTTTAAACCCCTGGGTCCAAGGATATCTGAAACCTGAAGATGTAAGTCCAGACTTCCTTGTTATACTAAGCCAAAGCAACTCCCTTCACTTCGAGCCTGCGTTCTGCAACTGTTGGGTTGGGTACACTGTAAATTTGTCAATTATGTCAAGTTAGTTAATCATATTGTTCAACTCTTCTATAACCTTACTGATGTATCTGCTTGTCCTATCAGTTGCTGAGAGGGGTGTCTTAAAATCTCTCAACGTATTTGTGAAACTGACTATGTCTTCTTGAAGGTCTGTAAAATTCTGCATTACATCTTTTGAGGCTATGTTATTAGGTGTATACACATTTAGAATCATATTTTCCTTGTGCCTTAAAGTATCTCTTCGATCTTTAATAATGTGCCTTGGCTTAGAGTCTACAGTGTCTGATATTAGTGTAGTTTCAAGCTTCTTTTAGTGTTGCTCAGTAATTTTTGTCATCTTTTTTTAAATGTTTTTGAATATTAAAATTGAAAACATCTCTTAAAAGCAGCATTGAAAAAGCATAAAAAAGATTAAAATAATCTTCATTTTTAAATTAAAATTTTAGTTCATTTATATTGAAAGTGTTTATATGGTCTGTGCTTAAATCTAGCATCTTCCAATTTGCTTTCTATTTTTGTCATCTGTTCTATGCATTTTAAAATTAATTATTAAATTCTATACTCATTTGTTAGTGACTCTTTTATTATTTTTACTATTATAACATTCCTTAACAAATTAATATCCATCTAGAGATTATGATACTCTCTAATGAAAGCCTAATGTAAATTAAGACTTTTACTATTTTCAGACAAAGCAATGACTTCCAAACTGCACACATGCATGTGCGTGTGTGCACACAAAGACACACACACACACACACACACACAAACCTAAACATTGGGTTACTTTCATTTAGGTTTCCCTACAGCTTTATCCTTACTGCTGCTCTTCTACATACTCTTTCCTCATTTCTATGCTTCCCTCTTTCATCAGTTTCATCTGCCTAAGAACTTTCTGTAGTATTTCACTAGGAAAATGTATGGACTGAGAGTGTTGGGTCAGAAGTGAATACAGCCCTCTTCTGGAGATGCAGATGAGGTATCATTGATACCTATGTCTAAGCTGTTCCAGTTGAAGAGTGGGCAACAGCACACAGCCAAACCCTCTTTTGAATCTCTTCTGGCTCTTGACTTTCTACTACACTGCTATCTTTAAATGTTGGCCTTAGTCCCTAATACTCCCTGTCAGACTCCCAGATCTTTATTTTAGATGCCTGGATTGAAAATTGCATGGCTTTATGTCTGGCAATTTACTTGACTTCTCTATGGCTGAAACAAACTCACAGGGACAAGATTAATCTGGTTAAACTCAAAAGATTGGAAGTTTTAGTGAATGATACTTGTAAGATGATTTATATTGAACAAAAATTACCTTCTAAATAATACAAATTCTCCAACACCATGCAAATTATCCATCAGTACATATAATTTTCTGTGAAAATACTGAATTATGTTGCTGATTTTATAAAATCTAGACCATTTAACATTTTTAAAGATTGAATTTCAAATATGTTCAATGTATACACATTCTAAGTACAAAAAGTTACTGACAATTGTTCAATGGGTTTTGTCTACACTATTCAGTTATAACATTCCTTTGAGTGAAAAAGCACTTCATGTTCTCAGCATAAAGTTCTTTATTACTGAGAGTGTGCTTTTCCCCTGTCTGAATAGCCTGAATTGAGTTTTATTTTGAGTTTTGTATCTGCTTCAAATATTGTTGGCACACAGACAAAGCTTTATGAAAATACAGAGGTTGTAAATGCCATTTTTCTATTCTTGAAACATGTCTGTAAATGACAGATAATTATTGATTTGTTGGTAGAAAAATGCACAAAAAGTTCCAAGACCTGACTGCCACATAAACTCATATATTTCTTATATGTAGCAGAAAAATAACAGACATTATATACTTTTCAACTTGTGACAATGGAACTGATAGCGTTCTTGTTCCCATCTGTCCTTCCATTTTGATTCTTGGACTAGTCTCATAAGTATGCCCCTTTCCAACTCCAGCTCTCTACCACATACCTTGACCTGAAAACAGGTAAGATGATACTTTACAAAGCATTATACTAAAAGAAAACCCAGCTGTGCTTTTAACAAGTTGATCTACTGAAGAAAAACCAAATGCAACTTATACCAAAATATATCTTTATCTTTCTGAGTCCATCAGAGATGAAAAACAGCTCCCCTCTCCACCTTTTACCTAATCAAAAGCTTAAATCTGTTCACAGGCTTTACAGCCCAGCATTGTACTATTGTATATTGATTGCGCCAGAGGGCACCTCCTTGTGGAGAACAATTGATTTTTCTTTGTTAGCAAGCGATTTTAATAGTCTTTCTACAGCCTGTCATGTTTCAAGGCCCCAGAAGCAAGATGCACCTGTTACTAGAACTTAGTGATCAATCGTTCAATCCACAGAAAATGTGCCTCTCTGCTGTGTGAAAACCCCTCCACAATAATTATTCAGAAGGTGACTTTAACTTGTTTTGATAAATATGCCGCTTGGGAGTCTCAGGTGGGTTGCTTAAGCATTTTTACCTCTGAGCCTGAAATTAGGTGTTTTGTTAAATTGCCATTAAGATAGCATAGTCACAAGAACAGATTTTTGCTGTTTAATGTTACTTTAGCAGCTTCATGCCAAACTTCCTTGCCAAAGAAACTAGCCCAAAGTAAAGGTCATTGCTTTGAAGAATGAATAATGATAATAACTCTATTTGTATTGCCCTTGATATTTGAAAATGGCTCTTCTGGCTAATTGTGAGGTGTGACTAAATAGTCAAAGGTAGGATCTGTAGTTTAATTCTGCACAATTGCTATCTGTTCTCCTTGACCAGCAGTGACCACTGTTTCCTTAAGGTTATATAAAGTGTCTCTTATTGTTTTTTTCCTCTTCATGAATCAAGCTCAAATAGTTTCTCTGTGTGTAGGGAGACTTCTCTGTGATCTATAAGCATATGAAAGTCTTTAAAAACTTCTTGAAAACCTTTAAAAAGCTTGTCAGCACTATAAATAACAGTAGGTTATCTAGGTGTCCTAGACAACAATATTATTAGCTATCACTGGTTAGGACATTGCATATATTATCTTAATCAACTTTCAGTCAAATACTTTAGGGTAGGGATTACATGTCATGCTTTATAAATGAGAAAATTTGAGGGAAATTTGTGAAAGGTTAATTTTGTCAGGATATAAAAGTATGGACGTATGTGACAAAATCAGAATTTGGATTCAAGTCCATTCTCTTAATCAATACTGTACTATTTCTCATCACTATGGTGAAAATAGGACCTAGAAGTGTAGACGCCTTGCTTGGATCTTAACCTGCATTAAAATCCCTGTCACCTCTAGAATACAGAACTAGAATATAGAAGACCAAACCTTCTCTTCAACCCAGTAGACTTTTTTTTTTTTTTTTTTTTTTTTTGGTGAGACAGAGTCTCACTCTGTTGCCCAGGCTGGAGTGCAGTGGTGCTATCTCAGCTTGTTGCAGCCTCGACCTCCCGGGCTCAGATCATCCTGTCACCTCAGCCTCCCAAGTAGCTGAGACTACAGGCTTGCGCTGCTAAGCCCAGATAACTTTTTGTATTTTTTTTTTTTTTTTAATTGTACAGACAGGATTTTGCCATGTTGGCCAGGCTGGTTTCAAACTCCTGAGCCCAGTGATCCGCCCTTCTTGGCTTCCCAAAAGGCTGGGATTACAGGAGGCATGAGCCACGGTGCCCATCTTACAGCAAACATTTTTTGATGTTTGTTGAATACCAGGCAACTTGATAGACTCTGGGGTAACAAATTGAGAAATATACAATCCCTGATTTCAAGAAACTAGTCAGGAAGTAGAAAGAAGGAATGGTTACTAAGAGGCTCAGCAGGGGAAAACATCTCAGCCTAGAGGTAGGAAATGTTTCGTGGAAGATATTGCTTCTGTATAAAGCCTAGAAATACAAAGAGGGCTGTTATGGGCTGAATTGTGTCTGTCTACAAATTCATGGCGAAGTCACATGTGTGTCATATGTTGAAAGGATAACTCCTCTTGCTTCAGAAAGTGATTGTATTTGGAGAAAAGGCCTTTGCAGATGTAGTCAAACTAAGATGAAGTCATTAAGGTGGGCTCTAACCTAGTCGGACTAGTGTCCTCATAAGAAGGGAAAATTTGGACAGAGAGACACAGGGAGAAGACCATGTGAAGCTTAGATATATGTTGCCATAAGTCAGTGAATGCCAAACATCACCAGCAAATCACCAGGAACTGAGGCAAAGGTATGAACAGATTCTCCTTCACAACCCTCAGAAGGAACCAACTCTTTCAAATAGACTTCTGGAAATTTGCTAACCTTGGTTTCAGACTTCTGATCTCTAGAACTGTGAAGCAATAACTTTCTGGTTTTGAAGTCACCTAGTTTGTGGGTCCTCTCTTACCGCAGCTCTAGCAAACCAATGAAAGGGTTTTGATAAGAATAATGGTAGAGAGAGAGAGATGCAGAGCTTTGTTTTGGTTTGCTTTTATGTGAAAAAAGAACAAGGAAAACTTGAAGATAAGGAAATGTTTGTAGTCTGAGGAGGCAGTAAGGAGCCTCTGAATGTCTATGAGTAAGCAGCAGTGTGGCATTTTCAGAACTGTGTTTTAGTGAAGTTTCTCTCACATCACAAGTAGGAAGACCAGCAAAGCTCACCTTGAGACTGTTTTGTAGCTGCAAGTTAGTGAAAACGAAGGGAAGGGATGCTTGATGTGAGGAAATTATTTTTAAAACTGAACACTCTTTAAAGAACTAATCAACTCTGACCTTTATGTTTGTAAACCACTGGAGGGGGGCGGGAAAATAGATGAGAAAACAGGTTCCAGTCATTTTACCTGAGGGATCAGAACCAAGACTAATGATGCAATATGTTAGATCAACAGAAGAAGAAATGCTTTGAAAATGCTCCTGTCTTGTTCCACATGTTTAGGTCTCATGAAGTTAGAAAGATCCTTTAGATGGTGAATCAGCAGATCTGGATTTTAGAATCAGCTCGCCAAAGAACTGTATAACCAGTTAAATAAATGACTGAATTTCCTGATTTCAGTTTTCCTTTTTCTTTTTAAGCTTTCAAGTTCAGGAATACATGTGCAGGTTGTTGCATAGGTAAACTTCTGTCATGGGGATTCGTTGTACAGATTATTTCATCACCCAGGTATTATTAAGCCTTCTACTCATTAGTTATTTTTCCTGATCCTCTCCCTCCTCCCACTCTTCGCCTTCCAATAGACCCCAGTGTGTGTTCTTTTTTAAAAAAAATAAAAGAAAATGGTGGATGTATTCGTAGTTACATTCCTTCCAGTTCTAATAAATAGTCTTAAGGAATGTGGTAAGCTTACTTCCGCTTTAGATGTGTGCTGTTTCATCTTGTTTCTCTCTCTCAGTGTTTCTATTCTGTATTAGTGCAACCAAACTTTTGAATAAAATTGAACTCATAATTTTCTCACTAAATCTGAATGTCCTAACCATTTGAAGTGAATTTATGTGTGGCCATAGTCACAGATGCTATAAGCATACATAAATGTGTTAAAATTAGAGCAGAAGAAGGGAAAGACAACAAATGAAGTACATGTCACAGAATTTTTTTTTTAAGTAAAAAGTTCAGAAACCAAGTAACCTTTCAGAAAAAAATAGATAGAGGATAACTAAGAAGAAAAAGGTACAGGTGTGGGAAACGATGAAGGTCAGTGTAAGCAAGTGGCACGCAGGCGATGAACAGGTGCAGCAAGAGGTGCAAAAATGAATGATCTATTATGGAAAAGTCACATCAAGGGTCTGTTTTTGTCTCTGTTACCCGAGGCGACTAGATGCACTAAGTGAAATACATCAGTGCAGATTACTAACACCTTACCAATTTAAGAGAGGTTAACAGCAATAGAAGATAAAATGGTGATGCAGCCTTAAATGCTATTTTCATAAGTGATGCTTTAATAAGACTGAACAAATCATTTGCCATAGCAGTTAAAAGGAGTCAAGGATTACAGACTAGGGCCTGTGGGCCAAATCTGACTGACTTCTGGTTTTGGAAATAAACTTTCACTGGAACACAGCCGTGCCCATTTGTGTACATATGTCTATGGCTGCTTTTGTGTTACGATGGCAAAACATGGTTTAAGTAGTTGCAAAAGAAGGCATACAGCTCCAAAAGCTGAAAATATTTACTATTTGGCCTTTTACAGGAAAGACTTCTGACCACTGCTCTAGAGGGTTTCTAACAAACCTTTTAGAAAATTCTCAGCGCCTAGAATTTTTCTTCTGCCTACTCACTCTGTGGTCTTGGACTTGATATTTACCACTCTTCAACTTTTAGTTTTCCTCATGTATAAAACAGATACAATAAACGTTTTTCACAAATAGAGTTCTTGCTAGGACCAATTAAAGAATCTAAGCAATCTAAGCACCACTGTGCTCACGTCCACATCTATCTAGGCTACTGATTTCTTTTCATGTTTTTTTCTCCCAGGGACTGCTGCAGTTTCCATCAACCAAGCAGACACTTCAGAGATACTTTTGTGACCACCAGGCATTACAAGGATCCTCAAAGTTCCAAAATTCCCCAGATATTTGTACTAGTTTAGGATAGAATGCCTCACACCATCATCTTGTTTTAGAATTTGTTAGATGCGTACCAAAACACTACAAGTTGTGCTCCAAATGTTTATTTCTATTTATTTATTTTTAATTTGTATAAATTTAGAGGATACAAGTGTAATTTTGTTACATGTATAAGTTGCATAGTGGTGAAGTCAGGGCTTTTATGGTACTCATCACCCAAAGAATGCATATTGTACCCCTTTCCAGTGACATTGCTCTGTGGGTATTAACTCAGGGTCATATATAGCCATTAAGACCTAGGTAGAAATTCATAGTGTGGGGCCAGAGACAGTCTGACAGGAGGCTAGCCTAAGAATCACTCTTCCCTTCTGAAAATAAAATGTAATATGGAGTCAAGCTGGTCATTGATAGCTCCCTTTTCTCTCGGAATGAGTTTTCACGTGGCACATTCTCAGTTCTCCATGCAGAGTGTTCCTAGTTGCTCTTTATCGTTTTGGCAGACATTACCAAAAATACCAGAATTTCAAAAGATGACACAGCATAGGCTAAAGGTGGTGACACTTTTGCCACTTCCTACTGTTTTTGATCTTATACTACTCAAAATAGGGATTCCTGAATATATTTAGAAACAGTCCCCTATGTCCTTAAGATAATGTCAATTGCTAATATTCACTGGACATTTGCTATATGCCAGGTACTGTGCTAATCACACTGATGTATTAACTTATTTAATTCTCTAAAAATTCTGAGATATTGTCATTATTTCTACTTTATAATAGGAAAATTACAGAAATGGCCCGAGGTCACAGTTCGTGATGGAACAAGGCCTTGAACCAGGGCTTTTTCATTCCAAAGCCCTTGCCTTTGAGCACATCCTGTACTGTTTCTCAATATCAGTAATTATTGAATTGTGTCTTACAAAAAACGACATGTTGAAGTCCTAATCCCCAGCATCTCAGAATGTGACCTTACTTGGAAATACGTTCTTTGCAGATGTAATTAGTTAAGATGAGGTAATAGTGGAGTAGGGTAGATCTTTAATCCAATATGACTAGTGTCCTTATAAGAAGACAGCCGTGTGAAGACAGAGAGGCACAAATGGAGAATGCCATTTGACAAACGAGGCAGAGATTGGATTTATATAGCTATAGGTCAAGGGTTACCAAAGATTGCTAGCAAACCACCAGAAGGTAAAAAGAGGCAAGGAAGGACTTCCCTTCAGAAGGATCATGGTCCTGCCAACACCTTGATTTTGGACTTCTAGTCTCCAGAATTGTGCGAAAATAAATTTCTGTTGTTTTAATCCACCTAGTTTCTGGCATTTTTCTGCATCAGCTCTAGAAAAACAGTACAGCCATATAAATAGAGAAACTCTAAGGAAAAAGACGATGTGCTATAAACGGAGAATCTAAAATGTAACATAGCCTAAGAGGAATGAGAGACTCTAAACATAAAACAACTTTCTGAGTGTGATGGTTAATACTGAGTGTCAATTTGATTGGATTGAAGGATACAAAGTATTGATCCTGGGTGTGTCTGTGTGGGTGTTGCCAAAGCAGATTAACATTTGAGTCAATGGGTTGGGCATGGCCAAAGGAGATTAACATTTGAGTCAGTGGGCTGGGGAAGGCAGACCCACCCTTAATCTGATTGGGCACCATCTAATCAGCTGCCAGCAAGGCTAGAATATAAGCAGGCAAAAAAAATTGAAAAGAGACTGGCCTAGCCTCCCAGCCTACATCTTTCCTCAGTGCTGGATGTTTCCTGCCCTTGAACATCGGATTCCAATTTCTTCAGTTTTGGAACTCAGACTGGCTCTCCTTGCTCCTCAGCCTGCAGATGGCCTATTGTGGGACCTTGTGATCACGTGAGTTAATATTTAATAAACTCTCCTTTATATACATACATACATATATATATATATATATATATATATTCCATTTGTTCTGTCTCTCTAGAGAACCCTAATACACTAAGGAAAAGAGGAAGAGGACCACAAAAACAAAGAAAAGAAAGGAAAAAGTAAACAAAGTAATCTGGTTGTAAAATGAGTTCGCTAATTTTCTGGTGACATCTGATTTTAATGGGATATTCACAAAAAAATGAAAGCAGGGATGTAAAACCAAAGTAAATAAATACCTATAACTCATTATGAACAAGGTTAATATTTAGGGGTTTGGTGGTGGTGACTGAGGAGAAGGAATTACAGACAATTAAAGACCAAAACAAAATAAGTAAAGGTTGGATTTAATGTAAACCTCAAATTTAAAATAATATTCCTATGTGACATCATAGAAATGGCACCCAAAAGAATAAAAATAAAACTACAGCAATAATTTACATCTATAACTATAAATTATCTGATGGAAAAATAGCTAAACTGTTCTCTATTGAAATAGTCTATGATTGTTACCTATTTCATCTCAGCTGGTCTCCCTATATCTAAATACTGGAATAGAGCATTAGGGTGTCCCAATTCTGCAGTGGGCTCAAACTAATTACTATTGGTTTTCATATGGTTCTGAATAATAGAAACTTCTAATATGCAGATGCTTTCAAAGATTCATACAAATGTTAATGTATTTTAAAAAACTGTTTGTTTTTTTTTTTTTTAGACCCTAGTTAATCTGAAAATGGACTATCTAGCAATGGAAATTGGAGTTATGTATGCAAGAAGTGTGTGAATTATCAGGTGTGCAAATGCCCTGCATCTAAATCCATATTCTTTTATTTCTTCTTGCCTTTGTGGCTGCTTGGCTTTCTTTTGCTCAGACCTTATCTATTTGACAAATCCTATTCTTCCTTTGAGGTACAGCTTAAGAATCACTTCCTCTGTCGAACCTTCCCAAATTATTATCCCATAGCCCTCATTGATAATTTTCATCTTTGTGCTAAAAGTACACTTCTTTTATATTATTTACAATATTATGTGATATATTTTTGTGCTTGGCTGTAGAATGTGGGCCCCCTCAAAGCCAGGGCCAGGCCTCTTACATGTTTTCATACCTAACACCTAGCACAGTGTCTGGCTAAGTGGCTACAGTAACCACTTACTGATTAATGAGTTCCATGGACACCTACAGCCCAGACAACCAAAACAAAAATAAACGGGTGGGACTACATGAAACTAAAAGGCTTCTGCATAGCAAAGGGGACAGTTAACAGTGTGAAAACGTAACCTATACAATGAGACAATTTTTTTGCAAACTACATATTTGATAAAAGGCCAATTTCTAAAATATATAAGAAACTTCTACAACTTCATAGAAAAAAAAAACCTGTAAACTGATTTAAAAATGGGCTAAAGACTTGAATAGACATTTTTTTTTAAATGACATAAAAAATGACCATACAGGTACATGAAAAGATGCTCAATGTCAATTAATCATTAAGGAAATGCAAATAAAAACTACAAGATATAACCTCAGACCTGTTAGTATGGCTACTATCCCAAAGTCAAAAGTTAACAAGTGTTGGCAAGGATATGAAGAAATTAGTACCCTTGGACATCGTTGATGGGAATGCAAAATGGTGGAGCTGCTATAGAAAATAGCATGGAGGTTCCTCAAAAAATTAAAAATTGAGCTACCATAGGATTCAGCAATCTCACTTCTAACTATGTATCCAAAAGAAATGAAATCAGGATCTCAAACAGATATGAGCACTCTTACTGTGTTCATTACAGCACTACTCACAATAGCCAAGATGTGAAAACAACTAAAATGTACACTGACAGATGAATGAGTAGAAACAAACGATGCTATATACATACAAGAGAATATTAACTTTTCCTTCAAAAAGAAGGAAATTTGCTATATGCAACAACATGAATGAACCTTAAGAACACTGTGTTAAGTGAAATAAGTCAGTCACAAAAGGACAAAAACTACATGATTCCGCTTGTATTAAGTTATATAAAACAGTCAAACTCACAGAATCAAAGAGTGGAACAGTGGTTGCAAATGACTGGGTAAAAGAGAAAATGAGTTGTTGTTAATACATAGGTGTAAAATTGTGTTATTCAAGATGAATAAGTGCTAGAGATCTGCTGTACGATATTGTTCCTATAGGCAACAAAACTATTTTGTACACTTAAACATCTGTTAAGAGAGTAGAATTAATGCTGTGTTCTTACCATCATACATTTAAAAAAGAAATTTAAAAAATTTCTTTGTGGGGCACAGTGGTTCATGCCTATAATCCCGGCACTTTGAGAGGCCAAGGCGAGTGGATTGCCTGCGGTCAGGAGTTGGACAGCAGGCTGACCAACAAGGTGAAACCCCGTCTCTACTAAAAATACAAAAATTAGCCGGGTGTGGGGGCATGTGCCTACAGTCCCAGCTACTCAGGAGGCTAAGACAGGAGAACTGCTTGAACCAGGGAGGCGGGGGTTGCAGTGAGTGGAGATGGCACCACTGCACTCCAGCCTGGGTGATGGAGGGAGACTCCATCTAAAAAAAAAAAAAAAAAAAAAAAAAAAAAAAAAAAAACAAGAACATATGTAATTACAGAAAAATATTAGAGAAATTGCAAAATAATTTATTAGCCTTATTCAGATCTAGAGATGGTCAAGTATAAGCTCAGCCTACTCAAGCAGAGATAACATCTGTGTGGAAACGCTAAATGCTTAGTCTGCTACTATCTTGTGTTTGAAGGAGAATCCTGTTAAAAATGAAGCCACTATCGTGGTTAACAGGATTTGAAATCTAAGATCAGGAGTGACTGCTTTCCATGAATACAAGTTTCTAAGACTAGAAGATGGACATTCTAAAGTTCAGAAAAAGTCATTTTTCAAATCACTAAGTTATGTTGATTCTTCCATCACAATGTTGACCAAGAATCCCTTCAGCCCTTTTCTTGTTATCATTGCAGTCAAACATTGATTATCATGCACTTTAATAAAATAATAGCCAAATTGTTATTTCATTTCTCTGCCTCAAATCTGTTCTTTTCTCAGTTCACATTGCATACTGCTTGGCTTGGGCCATTCCTTGGTTCAGAAATCTTAAATTGTTCCCCATTTTCCTACAGATTAAAGATTATTTTCCTTAACCTAGCCCTTCATTGCTCCTCCAAATTTACTCATCTCACAAACCATCTTTCTAGCATCATTTCCCATCATTTCCAATAAAGTTGTTATTTTATTTCATTTTTTTTTTTTTTTTTTGAGTAGAGTAATTCATTAAATGGATCACTAAATCTAACTGGATTATTTTACTTTTGAATGAATGTTTCGACAGTGCTTGCCACTACCTGCCGGTGAAGGACCCAAGTTTCCTGAAAACTTTCCTTCCCTTCTGTCCCCTTGATATTTCTGAGAGTGACTTGGAAGATTCTCCCATCTTTGTGGTTCCACCAAAGTCTTCAGCTTTATCAAAGGAGCCATCCTCCTTGTGCAAAGGGCCTAGAGAGTGGTATCAGTCACAGTTTGAATTATGTTCTCTGCTCTACGATGTCACAGCTTATCCCAAATCGTGGGCGAATCAGAAGAACATTTATCTCATTATCAATCTCATATCACTTACTTTGTAATACTCGTGTGGCACTTATTATTATCTGTTTGCTAGTTTAATCATCTGGCTTGGCTGGATTATCTGCTATTAGCACAGCATCATAATTGCTTTCTTTATCACAGAAATAAGATTGGAACTATATTTTTCAAAATTGCCTTTTCTGTAAGGCACCAGGTTAGAGTTTATCAACATGAAACACTTGACTGAAATTTAGAATGTGAAGAGCAGTGGCTGTTATTCTTCTCAGGAAGAAGCAGCCAGACACATGGACAGATGTTACTCGCCCTGCAGCTTGGATGATTGTCTTAGTTTGCTCCAACTGTCAGAACAAAATGTCATAGACTGGGTGGCTTAAACAACAGCCATTTATTTCACTAATTCTGGAAGCTAGGATGTCCAAGATCAAGCTACCTTCATGATCAAGCTCTGGAGAGGGCCCTCTTCCTGGCTTACAGATGGCTGCCTTCTTACTGTGTCCTCACTTGAAGGAGAGGCAGAAAGCTGTGTTGTCTTAGAAGGACACTAATCCCATCATGTGGGCCACACTCTCATATCTCATTTAAACCTAATTATCTCCCAAAGGCCCCACATTAAAAACCATCACATTGCAGGGTTAAGGCTTCAACATGTGAATTTTGAGGGCACACCCCGAATCCACAGCAGCTGAAATGAGTGAG
The DNA here is from genome assembly GCF_008728515.1 of Papio anubis. Taxonomy (NCBI): domain Eukaryota; kingdom Metazoa; phylum Chordata; class Mammalia; order Primates; family Cercopithecidae; genus Papio; species Papio anubis. The sequence continues at coordinate 84,022,481 of NC_044979.1, read as the reverse complement.
AACATTCCAGAGAGTCTTGAGAATTACACCACCCTTTGGAAGAGTTTTTGAGAACCACACCTTTGGTGCTTTAGTTTGAGATTGAATGTACCAATTTTCCTGACCTTAGCTCCCCAACCTTCCCAATGATTGTTTAAATCTTTAGTTTCCTTTACTGTAATCCTTCGAACTTAGAATGCAAGGGGTAACTTCTGTTTTTATTAACTGAACTCTGATGGCTACACGAATCTTTCGTAATTTAGAACTAGGAAGTCCTATTGAAGTAACTAGTTCTGTTGAATTTACAGCTTGTTCTTTCCCAGCCGCTGGCCAACCCACAACTTCTCGTTGTACCTCCTCTCTCTAAGCAGATTGTTACCACATTTGCTGCTGGGTAAGGCAATCAAAGTCAATTTAACCTTGAGAACGTTTGACACTTTGGCTGGAATCTCTCAACAGTGGTTAAACATGTGTTGGCCTTCAACGTACAGAAATGAGATTCCACTACTGTGATTTGTACTATAGATACATTTGTGTCCGGAATTGGTGGATTCTTGGTCTCACTGACTTAAAGAATGAAACTGCAGACCCTCGCGGTGAGTGTCACAGTTCTTAAAGATGGTGTGTCCGGAGTCTGTTCCTTCAGATGTGTCCACAGTTTCTTTCTTCTGGTGAGTTCGTTGTCTCACTGACTTCAGGAGTGAAGCGGTACCCCTTCATGGTGTTACAGCTCTCAGCTCTTAAAGGCAGCTCGTCTGGAGTTGTTAGTTCTTCCTGGTGGGTTCATGGTCTCACTGGCTTCAGGAGTGAAGCTGCAGACCTTCGCAGTGAGTGTTACAGCTTGTAAAGGAGGTGTGGACCCAAAGAGTGAGCAGCAGCAAGATTTATCATAAAGAGAGAAAGAACAAAGCTTCCACAGTATGCTGGAAGCTTGGGCAGCCTGCCTCTATTCCCTTATCTGACCCCACCCACATCCTGCTGATTGGTCCATTTTGCAGAGAGCGAATTGGTCCATTTTACAGAGAGCTGATTGGTCCATTTTCACAGAGTGCTGATTGGTGTGTTTACAATATCTGAGCTAGACAAAGAGCGCTGATTGGTGCCTTTACAATCCTTTAGCTAGACACAGAGTCTAACTTTAGTTAGACAGGAAAGTTCTCCAAGTCCCCACTAGATTAGCTAGATACAAAGTACTGATTGGTGTATTTACAAACCCTGAGCTAGACACAGGGTGCTGATTGGTGTGTTTACAAACCTTGAGCTAGACACAGAGTGCTGATTGGTGTATTTACAATCCCTTAGCTAGACACAAAGATTCAAGTCCCCACTAGCCTCAGGAGCACAGCTGGCTTCACCTGCTGGATCCCGCACTGGCAGCAGGCAGAGTTGCCCACCAGTCCAGCACCATTTGCCCGCACTCCTCAGCCCTTGGGCAGTGGATGGGACCAGGTGCTGTGGGGCAGGAGATGGTGCTCCTTGGGGAGGCTCTGCTGAGCAGGAGCCCACAGCATGGGGGAGGCTTGGGCGTGGCAGGGTGCAGATCCCGAGCCCTGCCCCGTGGGGAGGCAGCTGAGGTCCGCGAGAATTCTAGCACTGCAGGTGGCGGGCCCTCACTGCTGGGGGACCTAGCACAACCTCCGCAGCTGCTGGCCCCCATGCTAAGCCCCTCACTGCCCGGGGCCAGGGGTGCTGGGCCCCCACTCTGAGTGCAGCCCGCCGAGCCCATGCACACCCGGAACTCGCGCTGTCCCACAAGCACGATGCGCAGCCCTGGTTCTCGCCCATGCCTCTCCCTTCATACCTCCCTGCAAGCAGAGGCAGCCGGCTCCGGCCTCGGCCAGCCCAGAGGGGGGCTCCCTCAGTGCAGTGGTGGGCTGAAGGGCTCTGCAAGCATGGCCAGAGTGGACGCCAAGACCGAGGAGGCCCGGAGAGCAAGGGCTGCTAGCATGTTGTCACCTCTCACACTGTGTCTTCTGTATTTTCTACTCAGCAATCAGCACCCCATTTCACAGCTAGCACCCTGAAATATGTCCATTGCAAAATGGATTTTTCCCTTGCCCGAGAAGGGAATCTCCATATAAGAACCTGAAGATACCTGGATGGATTGAAAGCAGATGGAAAAAATATTGAAAGGAGAAATACTGGACGTCTTGCTTCAGTCAAAACATATTTCTAGCATCGCACTCTGGATCCTGACTGATGTTGTGGGAATGTCCTTCATAGACCTCTTGGACTCCTCCTGCATGTCTTGCCAGTGTGCCATGAATGCAAGGCACTGACTGCTCTTTAAGGGAACCATTTCCCAAGGTTGTGTTTACAGACAGCATCTTCAGGGGATTAGGTAATGTCTTCATGACAAGCAGCAGCCTTGCTTACTGCTTACTATGAAAATTGTAGATCTCCTAGGCGCTAGTATTCTTACCCTGTAACAAAATCCACTGTGCATCTATCCGGGCATTCTGCACCACCCCCATGGACTTGGGAGCGGGCAGCAAGAGAAATCGACTCAAACATGTTGATGCTCATGCTGCTTGCTGTGCCATGCATGATTAATGAAGTTCTTTGTCTCGAAACCAGGAGTCTCCTGTCTCCTGCCAGTATCTATGAAGCAGAAACAGGCAAACTTATTAGTTTTAAGCAGGATAAAATCAAATTCCAGACCTGATAACTGGGGCACACAATTTGCATCTCACATACTAAAAAGGGGCTCCCAGTTCCATGCTTTCTTTTTCTGTTAGGTGATGAGCTTCACGAAGATAGAAACTTCGATTTTATTTTATTCAATTTTGTAGCCCAATAGCTTTATATATTTTGCAACTGTATCAGCACTCATTAAATATTTACTGAATAAGTTAATGAAAGGTATGAATACATCTTGCTTTCAACACCTCAAAACATTCATTAGAATACCACAAAATCTCTGTGGAAATATAGAATAACATCCTTTATCTTTGAAATTCTGATTTAGTAATTTTGATTTTTTTAAATGTGAGAATTAAAGTTACTTTGTGAAGTAACTTGTAAGTTACAGGTTCTCAATATTAATCACCTACTTCTCCATCCCATATTTCCAAATAATTCATTTTTTAAAACAAACTATAAGCAATCTCTGCTGTCTGGATTTTTTTTTCATGTTAATAATTTCAACTTAATAATGCTCACAAATAACTGCAGTTTCCTTAAAAGATTCTGACTGTCCTGGTAAAATCTCTGTGGAATAAAATCAGGCGTTTATGAGTTCAAGGAACTGTTACTTCTCTTGCTTTCTTAAAGTAAAAGCATCATTGCCGGGCGCGGTGGCTCAAGCCTGTAATCCCAGCACTTTGGGAGGCCGAGACGGGCGGATCACAAGGTCAGGAGATCGAGACCATCCTGGCTAACACGGTGAAACCCCGTCTCTACTAAAAAATACAAAAACCTAGCCGGGCGAGGTGGCGGGCGTCTGTAGTCCCAGCTACTCGGGAGGCTGAGGCAGGAGAATGGCATGAACCCGGGAGGTGGAGCTTGCAGTGAGCTGAGATCCGGCCACTGCACTCCAGTCTGGGCGACAAAGCGAGACTCTGTCTCAACAAAAAAAAAAGAAAAAAAAAAAAAAAAAAAAAAGTAAAAGCATCATTGCTGTCAACTACTATTGGCTGAGAACTTTATATCTTGAATGGCATAGATGCTACCTCTTCTTTACCACTTCTGCATTATCATGCCTGTTGGAATACAACTATCTCTAACTTTGTAAGTAATGATTCTTACAGTAACCATGTACGTTGTGAGTTTTCAGACATTTTTTTTCCCCCAGACAGCCCAAGGACCCCCTGTAATTATCCCCAGAAATTCAGCAATTACGTATCACTGGAAGCTCCTGGTGCCCTCTGAAGCCTAATTAACACCCAGTCTCTGATTCCACAGCTGAGAGACATGGTTTCGTGGTTCTGCCTTGGAGAGGCTGGCAGTAAGCCAGTAAAAGTAAACCAGTAGGTAGGTAAGAGTCAAGTGAAATGCGCCAACATGGTTTGCCAGCCTCTGAAGTAAGAGCTTAGCTCTTTGGTTTTGGAATGGCAGAATACATTTTGGTTTTAATTTGCTAATTTGTGGTTCAAAATGCCTCAAGATTTAGTCAAGGATTAATCCTGTGGTTTAACTTCCTTTTTCCTGGGGGTATGAAATGTTTGAGTCAAGCCACCAACCCATATCCCAGCAAATGAAACCTATTTGCATTTCTCATGTGTGTAAGCCTAGTAAATGTTGATTGCTTCCAGCTCACTGACACAGCAGCAGTGTGCTTTCCATTTTGTTACCAAATAATAAAACCTCAAACAGAGGCACTGTCTCTGGGCTTAACAGGAAGCATGACTCACACCTCCAACCATGAGAAGGGGAAACAGCAGTGATGCACTTAACTTGTTTAAAATGCTTGTTAGCATCAACTTTGTAACATACATTAGAAACGGTGGTCTTCCCAGCACAGTCTCTCCTGCTGAGCGTGGTTAGGGGCTGAAGGGTAATTTTACTTCAATAAGAGAGTGTGTGAAATAACATACTGTGTTCTACCATAAGGATTTTATAATTATAGATTTATTTTTCTGCATCTCTGCTTATGTATCAGGATTTGTTTCTAGTCGAAATGCAAGAAAATTCCACAACCAAACAAAAACCACCACCACAACCACCACAAAAACATATCTCACGTCAGCTTAAACAATAAAGCTAATATTTGGTTAGTGGACTTTAGGCAGTATTTGAAGATCAGGCTTGTGCTCTGTATTCTCTAATTTTTTCAGGCATTTCTCCCTCCCTTCCTTCCTTCCCTCTCTTCTTTTCTTTTGCTGTTGTAGTTTGCTTGTTTTGTCATAGTAAGAAAATGGCTGCAGTGGTGTCAGGGTGCCTATCTCTAACCACAAGATCTGGAATAATAGAGCTTTTTATCTTTATTCAACTGCTGAATAAAAGTATTAGGCTTTACTGATTAGACAAAATTAGGTCATTCATATCCCTGCCTCTGAACCAACTACTAATCACTGTGGACAATGTAGGGCTTAGGCCTGTATCCCTGACCATCCTGAACCTGTGAAAGCAAAAGCAGTTTACTGGATGAGGCCGCTTAGCCCTTTCCCATCATCCCCCAGAGATAAGAGAGGGCGTGTCCTGCCAAAGTCAGCTAAATCCAGGACACAACAGCATGGCAGTTACATGGTGCTTCCAGGGAGGAAATTCACAATGTCACTATAGTGTGCAACCCAGTATTGGCCTAAATTGTGGAACTTTATGTTGCTGACCTCAGTGTTAGCAAAATTATCTTTGTGATTTTGCCAAATCTCCTAATCCGATCCCTCAGTTGTACATCCATTTTCCTTTTACAGTGAATGTTTCCTACAGAACTACTCCTGGGCTTTAGCTGTGTGCGTGTGTGTGTGTGTCTGTTTTAAATTTGAATCTAGTTTATGCAACCTCATTCCAACACCAAAAATAATTCAGTCACTTAAGTGCCATATGGAATAAATAAATGTTTCAAAACAAATCAAACTTAATTCCCTGTAAAAATCCTCAGCATTGGTTACTCTGATTAAATATGTAAGGCCAGCAAAGGCCCAGGCTATTGGCAGGCATGTAAAGGAGAAATGAAAGGAATTAGAAAGCAAGAGACTAAAGTCACTTTAGAATTGATGAAGTGATGGCAGGATTGTTATTTTTATAATTTATGAGAATAAAAACAAATATGGGTTTGCTGCTGAAAATTGGCTGATGATCAGAGCCTGCCGAGTCACGCCAGGGCACATGCACTGTGTATATGAGGGAGTAGATCATCCAGACTCTCACATTAGAAAATAACCAAAATTGGACGGAAATCTTACCACTCAGTTCTATTGAATTCAAGAAACAAATATTGATTAAGCACTCTGGGAAAAGAGAGAGATTGAGTCTGTCATCAAGGAGCTTACTATATTTTAAAGAAATGATAATAATTATCTAACAGTTAAAAAAATTTAAAAACACAAGTCACAAGTCTCATTTTAGAAGGAAGGGTTGATAGAGGTTGTCACTAGTGATATCTACCCTGTATAAGAAAATTAATCCAATAAGATGTCTGTGATTTTATGTTCTCAAAAGAAATAAAAGTGCAAGCTGTGAGTTAAACTTTATAGTTTTAAGTTTACTGATAAAGTCAAAGAAGAAGAGAAAGAATTATTTATATTTCTCAAAATCTCTGTTCCTAAGTGCACAGCTGACATAAAAAGTGGAGTTTTATATGAAGCTAAAATATGTCACTTTTTCCTACATCATGTGGCTTCCTTAGGTATCTTCTCTGGGTTAAGAGTTTGAACATCTTGGTCAAACATTAAAGTCAGATAGAAGTGAAGGAAAACTAAAGTTGTCACCTCCTGGGAGATGCCATTATGGAATCAATCTCTGGCCAGATTTTAATAACTCAAGAAAAAGAAATCTATGTTTATAAATCGTATACATACAATTTTGTTTTTCCTGTACCATCCTACAAGGAAAGAAATTAATCAATTTCTATGTCAAGATAGAAAGGGAGATCATTCAATATTTCTCCTGTAAACAATTGTTAGCTTTGTGTTAGTCACCAGAGAAATGAAGTTCACTAAGACACAGTTTCTATCCTCAGGTATTTTATGATCAAATACTGTAAACAAATTTATAATCAATTAAAAGACAATGGGGAAAGTACTATAAAACAAATATTTATAATTCCTGTGAGAACAGGGAAGAAATGGAAGAGAGGGAGATTGCCGGATCACGGAGATCCACAGATGGTTATATTGAGGATTGAAGGAAGTACTCAGCTGAAAAGAGAAGGTAGAAGAGAATTCAGGCTGGAAACACTCCACAAAGATATAGAAAGAGCATGTCACCTTGGCTAAATTTAAGCACACAGTGGGTTGAGGTAAGATTTAATTTGGCTATTTTTTTTCTGCATGTCAATTATGAAACGCATCTAAACATTTTTGAATGTGCATACCCAAGATATGTGTATTTCTGTAGTTATCACTGCTGTTACAGTTGTAAATACAGGCAAAACTCAACCTGTGTCTAATTAAAAAGTGAACAACAGCAATAATAATAGTAATAACAATAATTGCTACCATTTATTGATCAAGGAACTTTCTTCCAAACTATTTTAAATGTTTTTGTGAAGTAACTTAAATACCCTTTGAAACAACCATATGGAACAGATACTACTATTAATCCTTTTTTATTAATGAGAAAAATACAGGTGTAAATACACATATTAAATTTTTCTACCCACACTCCATAGATCATCTTGCATACAAGAACTCTCTGCAGTAGATGTTATAGAGATCAGGTGCAATTATTATAGAGACAAGATATGGTAGTGAAACTCAGGGCCCTGGTTGAGTATCTTGATGAGTATTAGAGGTGCGTGAAAGTGCATGTGTTTGTGGTGTATACATGTGTATTTTAGCGTGGCAAGAGTCAATATTAAATGTCAGTGAACATTCTTTCCTGCCTTTGGTTTTTCATAAAATGGTTTTTATTTTCAGTCCTATAATTAAACAGGTAACCTCTCTGGATCTTTGTTATCTCTTTACTAACCTTCACCTTTATCTACTGCAGAATAAGGATGGTATTAAGGAGAAGACATTTACTGGGTGCCAGAAACTGCAAGGGATAAAAAAGTAATTTCTTTTTCACCCATTGCTAGGTTCATGTGAAAAAAGCATGTGAATTTATTTAACATAAGTTTTACATGGCATGGGAGCCTTTGTAAATGAAGACCCAAGGAAACAGGGAAACCTATATATTTTTATGCGAGGTTTGATGAAGCGTGAATAGTTGCTTAGAAGTATAAATGAACAAAGTATGATCTAATGGTAATAAAGTAGGGGAACTTCGCAAGATCTTTTGCTTCAGATTCTTCTTCATGTCTCTGTGTCCTCAGAGATAAAGATATTACTTTTCTCTGGGAATAAAGAGGGCATCTCTGGAATGAGGATCTTATGATCCACTCAGAGGAAGGTTAGATAACAATAATTACTTTTTTGAGATAAAGTTTCACTCTTTTTGCCCAGGCTGGAGTGCAATGGCATTATCTTGGCTCACTGCAACCTCCACCTCTCGGGTTCAAATGATTCTCCTGCCTCAGCCTCCTGAGTAGCTGGGATTACAGGTGTGCACCACCACACCAGACTAATTTTGTATTTTTAGTAGAGATGATTTTTCACCATGTTGGCCAGGCTGGTCTTGAATCCTGACCTCAGGTGATCAGCCCACCTCAGCCTCCCAAAGTGCTGGGATTACAGGCCACTGCATTCAGCCAGATAATTCTTTCATGGCTTGCATCAGGGGACAAGTGTGGGAGAAGGTGAGAGTGGCCTTTCTGCTTCTGCTGTTTTCTCAAATGCTGAGGTATCATGTTTGGGGTATCGTGTCTGGAACCCCATCAATAATAACACAGTTTCCTCATTATCTAAAACCAATGTTCTATTCTGGTGCTTAAGATAATTTATATGGTATTTCTTAAAACCAATGACTTCAAAAGGCTTCTAAAGTTGCAATTAACTGGGCAACTGTGTTGTTTTTCTTATCTTTCAAATCAAATATTTGTGACATTTTCAATGTAGAAAATTTGAGGAAAAAGAAAAATGTGATGAGACAATCATGACTGTACATTCCCTCATCCAAAGAAAATATTTTTGACATGACGTACTTCCGTTATTAGTCATAGTATTGTTATCATTTCTAGACAGGTTTAGTCGTTCAATTAAGACCTCCTTCTATCTCCTTATCCCTTCTATAGCTGCACACATTTTCTTTATATATGGCAATTTAGTTTAATCTTTGCCAGCTTTAAATACATTAATGTAGCCAGATTTCACTTAAGACTACTTATTGATATCTAAATAAGTGAAAATTTCCAGCCCTTTGTAAGAAAATTTCTCATAATTTCCTTTGAAAGTCAACATATTTATGGGAGCACTTTACTATAAATCTCCTTCTTTAATATCTTTTAAATTAAACCTACACTGTGTGTTGAAATCTTTGAAAGTTATAAAAATTATTATCTCACTCATTCCACTGTAAAACATGACTGCACCTGAGAAAGAGAAACCAGTTATATAGACATTTAAGTGGAATAAAATGCACTAATGCTCTCACAAAAATAAGAAGGGCTCTAGTACTGAGATTAGTATTGGAGACAGAGAGACCACCAAAAGGGTATGCATAGGTCAAGCAGATGTAAAATGCATTGTCTGATAAGTTTGTAAATGTCAACACTACACGCAATTTACTACTGGTGCTTCTAGGGAGTGGCCATGTGGGAGTAGAGTTAGATCAGAGGAAGGCAGAGAGCAAAAGTAGAGACAAGTAACTTAGGGTGGGGGAAGTGTATGTTCTCAATGTCGCATAAAGAACTTAAGATTTTAAATATAGGCATCAGCAGACAAACTTGGATTTAAATTCAAATTAATTAACTTACCTGTAATTTCTTTACCTGGAATAATAAATACTGTTAAGATTTATTGCTTAGAGTTGCATAGCCAACAGGTAGCTCAGTCATATTCAAACCTCGGCGTTTAAACATCAGAGACCATGAACCTGATAATAACTGTATTATCGGGTTACCATGATAATAACTTTCCAAATAGTGGTAGAATAATATAGTGTAAATTATAAAGTTAGGAGCATAAGTTCTAGAGGGAAAGTGCTATTTAAAAAGCATGGAATAACTTTAAGAATGGAGTCCTGGCCGGGCACGGTGGCTCACGCCTGTAATCCCAGCACTTTGGGAGGCCGAGGCGGGCGGATCACGAGGTCAGGAGATGGAGAACATCCTGGCTGACACGGTGAAACCCCGTCTCTACTAAAAATACAAAAAATTAGCCGGGCGTGGTGGCGGCATCTGTAGTCCCAGCTACTAGGGAGGCTGAGGCAGGAGAATGGCGTGAACTTGGGAGGCGGAGCTTGCAGTGAGCCGAGATCGCGCCACTGCACTCCAGCCTGGGCGGCAGAGCGAGACTCCATCTCAAAAAAAAAAAAAAAAAAAAAAAAAAAAACAGGAGTCCTGACCTGGCGCGGTGCCTCATGCCTGTAATCCCAGACACTTGGGAGGCTGAGGCAGGAGAATTGCTTGAACCTGGGAGGCAGAGGTTGCAGTGAGCCAAGTTCGTGCCTCTGCACTCCAACCTGGGTGACAGAGAGAGACTCCGTCTACCAAAAAAAAAAAAAAAAGAGAGAGACAGACAGAGAGATAATGGAGTCCTTAAGGTGACCAAGTGGTCCTGAAGATCCTTCTAGGAAGTTTGCAAAGTTGAAAATGTTTGATTAATACTACCAGAAAGTTACCTATTTCAGTACTAGAAAGGTATCTGCTTATTTCCTCTGTGTTAAAATTTGCATTCATGTTGCAAAAGCAATAGTGGATAACATTCCTGGTGCCTTAACACAAATAAAGGCAATAGCACCAAACTTACTGGCAGTCATTGTGTTTTACCACCATTCATTCACAGAGAGGGGGAAAAGACATACAAATTTTTTATGAAATCTCAATCTTTGAGTTCATGCCTATTTAATAGTGTTTGTGAAGAAACAAGAAGTACTCATAAAGAACATCTACTAAATATCAAGATAGGATAGTTATTCCAAGTAAATGCACTAGTAAGATTGTTTCAGTTGCATTATTATTATGCACATTATTATTATTATTTTAGGAAACTGGTTTTACTTGAAATAAGAGCTAACAGACAAAAATTATGACTATTTACACTTGGGTAGTAGACAGATTTTCTTGAAAATTGAGGAAGTGAGTTTGTAACTTCAGGGAAAATAATTGGCAGGTATTTGTCAATAATAAAATATAAATGTTCAAGAGATAATAATATTTTGTAATACTTGTATCCACCACTTTTTGGTACTTAAAGTCTTTTCTGATAAGATTGGAAGTGATATTGGTAAATGTGATTTCTAAAATGTATACTGAACTGTGTCAGTATTTGAAAGATCTGTTTAGTTCAACAAATTAGTATGATCCAACTGGTCAATAAATGATGTTACAAAGGCTTGAGTGGATAATAAATATATTTATAAAGCATAATAAACAAATAAATGTTAGTGTAACACATTCCCAAAAGTTCGATATGATTTCAGATGCAGCATTGTAACAAATTTTTTTAAGAAGCTACTGCATGTTGAGTTTTGCTGTGCTATCAGAGAAGAATATTGACAATTATCTGAAAAGGTTATTAAGATACTCTTCCATTTGTAATTATATAACAGTATGAGGCTAGGTTTTCTTTATTCATTTCAACCAGTACAACATATTATATCAGATTAAATGCAGAAGCAGATATGAGAATATGATTGTATTAAGCCAGACATTAAAGAGATTCACAAACATTTAAAACAATAGCACTGTACTCATTAAATATTTCTGTTTTAGAAAATTTAGTTATATTTCATTAAAAATCTTATTAGCAAAATATGGGGCTACTGTTTTGTTTAATGATAAAATTTAAGTCACCACATGTAATTTTAGAATTTCCAGGTATTCTCAAGTATGACCCAAATAAGCCAAAGCATGTATAGGTCCTTAATGACTTTTTAAGAGTATAAAAGTGTCCTAAAGCAATATAGTAAAGAACCATTTAGTTAGATTTAGAGCTTCGCTGAGATGCTTAGTTGCTGTGTATATTTTGGGGAAGTTGCTGGACCCCATTTAGTCTCAGTTTCCTACTCTAAAGATGACCATAAGATTAATAACTACTTTTAAGGATAAAATGAGAAAAACTACCATTCCAGAAATAACAATAAAGTAGGAGACAAAATCTGGAGCAATTCCTGATTGATTATATGAAGATACGGGAAGAGCGTAGACTGTGATGTGAATGGCAGTTTTCTGAATGTGATGACTTTAAAAATGACCTTCCATTTTATCATGGTAAGAAATAGGAGGAATATATTTGGGCGCTGTTGTGGGGAGTATGATTTCTGGGTTGGACATGTTGATTTTGTACTTACAGAAGATACCCATTTGGTGATCTTGATTTGGATGTTGGAAATATGATTACCCAGAGAAGTGGACTGGGCAGGGGATATGAATTTGGTGGGCATTAGTAGCTTCAGATATAAATTAATGGAACAGGTAAAATTTCCAGGATAAACATATATAGAGATAAAAGAAGAAAATGGAGAATGGGTCTATCATTCTCAGAACAGGTAGGACAAGAAAAGTTTGAAAAGAATACTAAGAATGAATTATCAGAGAGGTGGAAAGAAAAGAGGATGTTTGGGAGACTATGTGAGGAAATTTTCAAGGAATCAGTTTTAAACGCTGCACAAAGTTAAATAAAGACCGGAGGTGTTTCATTAGTTTAGGACAGTAGTTCTTTTATGGTAGTTGAAGGCAATAGTTCTCCAATTTTAGCCGGCATCAGAATGAGCTAACAGGGCTAGTTAAAACAGATGATTGAGCCTCAGTCCTAGATTTTCAGTAGGCCTATGATAGGGACCCAGAATGTGCATTTCTAACAAATTCCCAGGTGGTTCTGATGCTGCAAGGACCACATTTGGAGAACCATTGGTTTAGTCAGAAGATCCCTGCCAATATTTACAGAGAAGCACAGTAGGGATGTGGAACTAGAGTTCAGGGAGGTTATTGAGAAGTGAGAAAGTGAACCTGGCAGTTTATTATTTAAGAAATTCATTTATTAATATAGGACCATAGTTGCAAAAGATGAAGAATATGAGAAGAAATATTTGAAACTAAAGTGAATAAATGGATAAATTAAATGGTTGAGACTTAAAATTATCTGTAACTGATGTTGAAGTAGACAGGAAAGTGTTTAATGATGCAAGAACTTGTGGAAACAGGTTTCAGAGTTCAGGTATGGAGATAAACACTGAACAACAGATAATGTTGGTACAGTGAGGGCTACAACACATTACAGGTTTTCTAGCAAATGTTAAATACTCACTTGCACAGTTAATATTTCAATAACCCTATAAGGTAGATGGTAGGGAGAAGAAGAGACATTTCTGTAAGATTCATGGGAAGGAGGAAAGAATGGATTATTTATAGGTAGGTTAATTGATTTCACGTTTAAACTGAAAAATTGTTAAAATTCAGAGAAGAGGGATGCCTTGGAATGAATTAATGGAGAAAAGTTTGACTATGGTTTAAGGAGCTAGGGTAAGCAGCCTTTAGGATGGTCCTCAGTGATCTTCATCTCATGATATTTATTGCCTTGTTTAGTTCCCTTCCTTTGAGTGCGGGAAGAACCTAATGACTTCTTTCTATTGAACATCACAGACATGCTGGGGTGCTACTTCTAGGGTTAGATTATAAAAGACAGTCATTTCCATCTTGGGCTCTCTCTCTTGCTGTTTTTCAGATTGCTTGCCCAACTAGAGGAAGGTCAGGCATTTACTACCAGCCTGTGCTGTGGCCAGCTCTTGGCCTCACTGACTTAAACTTCTACACGTATGTAATGCTGTTTTTCTCCATAACGTAAAAAACAAACAAACAAACAAAAACAAAAACAGAAAGAAAGAAAGAAAGAAACCCAGTTATTAGATTGTGAAATTTCTTTTTGAATACACAAATGTAAGTTTTTAAGAACAAATTCTTTTATATACACTGTCTTAAGGGAGTATATTTGCTGTTTTGCTATTTACATTTAAGATTATGATAAATTTTATGAAATGTACCTGCTTATCTCTTTTTGGATACTATTGATACATACAATTCTGTATGCAGTTATGGTGAAGACATTCTTAGCATGTTTTTCATCCCATAGATTCAGAGGTTTGAGTCAACTAATCTGATGGATTATAACTATGTATTTGTCTCCTTCTATTCTGCACAGCCAGATAAGAAGATACTTATGATTTGAAGAGGACTGCTTTTTACCACATAACGAGATTTTTCCTGTACCTTTTAATTAAGGTTTAGACAGAATAAAGTTTAATGTATCTTCTATCCAGTCATCCATCCATCCATCTATCTGTTTGCTCAACATATATGTAGTTATTGGATGTCAACTGAATCCAAGTGCACTTGTAAATGGACAGGTCCTCCTTTGCAGTCATCTCTCTAACAGCACCATCCTAAAAGATAGAAGAAAAAATAGATTTTTAACAAAGGGTAAATAATAGATCTTAACATTATGAATTCAATAGTATTTAAACTCCAAGGTTATTGGCAAATTTCCATAGAAAATAAACATCAGTGAGCTCTATTTTCTTCCCTTGTCCCTTCCTCCTTTCTTTTCTCCTCTTTCCTTTCTTTTGAAAAATGTATGCATCCTTGAGAAATAGACATGCAATAATGGGTTTACACTGGGTGTGTAGGTGTGTGTGTGTATTTGTATACACTTGCTTTTTTAAGACCTGCCCAATGCAAGGAGTTACTAATCATCACATTACAAACATGTTCCTGAATCAAATATTCATAAGAAAATAAAGATAGATACTTTTCTAGCAAATGAAAAAGGGTGCTATTCAGATGTTGGTAGCACTAAAAATAACACACATCTAAATTATTTGAATAAGGAAATAAACAAAAGTTCATTGTCACTCCACTGACTCTTTCAAAACAATGAAATTTGTTAACTGAATTTTTATTTCTTTCATCAGTTCTTAAAGGATTAAAATATTGGAAAATCAAGTATTTTGGTAACTAATGAGTAATTTGGATGTAGGAAAAAGGGACACTTTCCATGTTCAATATCACTAAAAAACTGAACAGAGGGCTACGTGTGAAAAGCAGTTTCTCAGTAAACAGATTTGCAAGGAGCCTCAACAAGAATCAACAATACTGTTAATTTTTTAGATAGCATGTCAAATTTAGGGTAAATGATGCTAAAAATATGTTAAAATAGTCCCTAGTCTCTGCTCTTATAAAAAAGTGATCATAGCAGTTCTTTCTTACCATCAAAGCAGATGGCTCTAATGATTTTTCAAGCCATAGTTAATTCATTTGCAAACAACAGAGATCGGTTGGCAAATGTGTACTAAGAGTGAGACATTACTGTTCATAAATGCTCCTAAAGTTTGTTTTGTCCTATCATTACTGGAAAATGGTGTTTACCTAAGTTAAATTATTTGTGTGAACCATTCCTGAGACAGTGCTGCAGTTTAATAAATTACCTGTAAAGTAAGTGAACATCACTTGGTTAATGTGGTTGTGGTAGTACAATTGACCTCATGGAGTGAGTGAGTGCATCTGTGTTCTTTAAATTAAAATTTTATAAAAGAAATATTATGTCTTTTTCTATTTTGGAAATACATTTACTTGGATATGTTTAATGTCTCCTCCAAGACATAGGAAGTAGTATATGTATTATCAATAAATTTTGAATTAGAAATGTTATCATGTAATTAATAAAAGTTGTTTAATAGTATAAATATCAGATAAGAAATTATTGAAAACTTCTATCACATGTTATTCAGGATAAAGCCAAGTAAGCTAATTCATTAAGACTTTTGAAATATACTAAAACATTTACAGAAATTTATTGGACATTTTATTTCAAGTTGTTCATAAGCTGTAATTTTAACCAGATAATAAACTATAAATAGAATACGTATATTTACATTTTTGGTAATACAAGCAATCGTTTGAACCTGAAATTGAGTTTTTTTTTTGACAACTTTTATTTTCACAAAAGCTTTCAGTTGCTTTTATCAATATCTTTATGGCCTGAAGTTAGAAGGTGATTGGAGATTTTAATCTTGTCCATGTTATACATTACAGACAGATCTGGGGGATAAATATTCTTTCCCAGAACAAGCATTTATCACTTATTGATGTGAGTAATGTTTCCAATTAGGCCACACAAGCCTTGTTTTTCTTTCTTAACTGATCTTACTTGAGCTAAAATATGTTTCATGATTTGTGATTGATGGTTTGCCAGATAAACCATTTAAAAGGTAGCAAAGATAGACAAAGGTGTTGGGATGCCTCTGACTATAATAAATAACATGAGATACGTGTTAAGAAAACTGTGAAATTAGATATTGAAGAGCATTGATGCTTGGGGTAGTAGATGCCTTGATTCAAGCTTGAATTATAAGTAAAAGAAAGTTGCATTCTAAATTGCTTAAATCAAAGAAAGTTACAGGTGGTATTGGTGATGGCCTGCCATCTGTTTTCCATGTTGCAATAGTATAACAAGTATTCAACTAAGTTTCTCCACCCCAGAAGATTTACTACACTTGCACTTTAATAAACACTTTCAATTGAAATGTCTGTAGTCCAGACTCCTAAAGAATCTGATATGTAACAGCAAAAATAGTATTCTTAATTTTCTTTGTGTATTAAAAACATATTTGTAATATATAAAATAAAATGTACTATCCTAGCATGTGTACCATGATTAAATAAATTAAAAGTCTTTTACTGCACAAATAATCCTGTGATACTTGAGCATCCATATCTACTTTTGGAAATATGTTTTATTTTTATCCCTAATCCTCTTCTCTAAAAGAGAGTATATTTTCTCATTAGTTAAGTTCACAATTTTTTTTTGTAATATTTTAGATTCTTTAACCAAACATTTGTGACATTGTTTTCAGAGAAATCATAGAAAACAAGTGCTCTACCTGTGAATTTT
The DNA here is from genome assembly GCF_008728515.1 of Papio anubis. Classification (NCBI taxonomy): domain Eukaryota; kingdom Metazoa; phylum Chordata; class Mammalia; order Primates; family Cercopithecidae; genus Papio; species Papio anubis. Next base: position 84,005,913 of record NC_044979.1, on the reverse strand, counting down.
GAAGAGTATTATTGGTTATTAAATAGTAATTTGGAAGTATGGTTGTTTGAATAAAGAAATCAGTTTTTTTTTTTATTGTTTTGTTGGTATCTATATTTTCATCTTGAATATGACTCTCTGGGAAAAAATCTCCTTGTATTTTAAGTATCTTAGCAAGAGAATGTGTTTGTTCTGAGCTTTTTTCCAACTTTTATCATTAATTAACTTATTTTAAAATATTTACCAAACCTCCCATGTGAGCCAGGCATTGTGTTAGGTTCTGAGAATAAAATGCTGAACAAGAAAAGGTCCTGAAGAAATGTAGCTCAAACTCCTTTGGACTACAAATCTTTTACACTACCACTTAACTTGCAAAGGTGTATGAGGTTTTGAAAGTTATCAAATCCCTTTACTTAGCATAGCAAGTGAGGCATGACCTGCCATGCCCAATTACTGCATGTGACCAAAAGTGATTGTTTTAATGTCAAGACTGCCAGAGAAAATATGACGTATGAAAATTCCATTCTTTAAAAACGTGTTATCATACCTTATGTAAAGAAAAGACATAACCCTACAGAGAGAGTTTGCTCTCTCTGTAGGGAAATGTTTAAAAGAGTGAGAGGAACTCAATATCAATTTAATATCATGTTGTGATACTGAACCAATATTTTTAAATCTTGACTTTAACACCCACAGTGAAAATTGTAGTTAGTACCTAGGTGGTAACAGCTAGGAATCCTTGGCTCTTGGAATTAAGGTTTCCTTCTGAGAATGAAATTAGAACAATTGTCATGAAACCACTGAGATCAGCCATCTATAGAAATAGCTGAACTAAAGTAATAATCCATGGCTGAAGAGTCTAGAAACATCTAATAATACATTTCCATGACTAGGGTGTTGGGTGGTTACCATAGCATGGCTAAGGCTATCATATACTCAATTTTGTTTGACCCTTTCTATAAAAAAAGTATGTTATTACAAGAGAACCTAGAAAAACCAAGAGTGACAGGAAAATCTCTGGTTGTGAGGCAAGGCTAGTTTTGAATGTCCTCATTTTGGCCTGAAGAGTCCATCCTGTTTATTTTTTCTTGCTTACCAAGGAGTTGCCTGACTATTTGCTTACCTTTGTATCCTGGTTAAGACAGGCTATGACCATGACTAGACTGCATCTCTAATAAGTGTTCTCTAATATTTTTAAAGGTTGGATTAAGAGTAAATTTTGGATGAGGAAGGGGATTTGTGGCTTTTGGTCAAACTGGAGAGAGGAAGCTCTGCCTAGATAGGCATCAAACAGGACATATCTGTGGGCCAAACTCAGTGTATAATCTCTGATGAATACTTTTAAACTGAAACAAGAATTTGTTGAGAATCACATTAGTTAAAGAAGACTTTAGGATTTCCCTCCTGCTTCTGTATAAAGGGAGAAAAAAGTTATGTGATGATTAAAGTGTGTTTGTGTGTGTGTATATATATATATGTATGCATATATATATGTAGATGTGAATATGTGTGTGTGTGTGTTCCTATATATATGTTCCCTGGGTAACAACTTTTTAAAAAAAAACAGGAATATAGTTTACTCTCTTATTCTAAAGATGATACTAATTTTTATTTTATATCTGGATTTTTATCAAATCAGTTCCTCAAGATAGTTTCTTCAACAGGGAATTTTTGAGCTTGTAAACTTTTCAGGAGATTTTGTACTTTGAAGGTAATAAAATATTATAGGTTAATTTGTGATTCTATTTCAAGTGTTCTCTGAACACTGAACAGAAGCCTTTCGGTTCCTCAGTTCTGAGAGAGCTCATTGATAAAGGTGAGGTTTGCATAATCTTAAAGCCAGGCAACTTCACCAAAGACAAGCCTTGGACAGACCCTCTAAGGAGTAAAATATGTTTTAGTAGTTGTTGAGAGTATAGATCCTGGGATTTTTCTCGCATTTCCTTCCCATCAATCCCCCTTGCAAAGTAAGAACGAAGTGGGGGTAGGAAAGAGGAGACCCTGAGCCCATGCCACCGACAATTGTAGCCTGAGTGACCTCATCAGGATAATTTCCTTCTTCCTACCGCAATGATTGTTTCACAGAATTTACCTCTGAGGCTTGCTTCCCAGGATGTTCTTCTACCAATGGAATTGACTTAGGAATTGGCATTCTTGGACAAAGAAACTTAGCTGGATGTCGCTGAGTGAATGGAGAGAGTTCTCCACTCCTCTGAGACAGCTGGCTACAACCAGCTACTTCTATCTTTCTGAAAGAGATGGTATGTGGGTATGGATTTTGAAACTATGGAGTCATTTAGGCAGTCTTAGAATGAAGGTGATGCTATGCAAATCAATGTACTAAAGGGAAAATAAGTATCTTAAATGACACCCTTGAGCTGTTGAGTCAACCCAATATCTAAGGCCCGATCTACCTCTGCATCATCCACATATATAAGCCCATCTCTTTTTGCTTAAGCCAGTTTGATTTTCATTCTCTGTTTCTTAAAGGAAAAAAAAAACAGTAAAATGTAAACTAGTCTCCAGATATTAATGTGGTCTTTTTCTACTATTTTATATTCGGATGAGTGTAGACTGCTTTGCATACATTGAACCTGTGCCCAAATGCCCTTTCCTGTCGTTTAACTTTGGTGAAGAATGGTAATACTTGCTCTCTGTCTTTGTCTTAACGTTATAAGACAATGAAGGTGATTAGGTGTTTAAAGTTAAAAAAGTAAACATCATGAAATCCTTCCATTTGTGACAAAAGGGTTATAAAATATGTTCAAAAGAATACAAGTAACTTCAGCATACCAATAATTGACACTGAAGACTGGTTGAAAATCATTCATAGAGATAGATATTTGTAAGCGGATTGCCTACAACACAACGACTTTTGTCTCACCTTGAGTATAAACTATTAATTCCTATTTCTTTGTGATTCTTTGAACTATATCATTCTCATTATGGGAAATGTCGTGGAAAAAAAAAAAAAAAAAAGGCAGCAAGCCTCTGCATGAAGAACTGTGAAATCCATTCGTGAGTAACAGCAATCAACTCGTTCATCTAACACAGTGCCCACAAGAATGATGCAAAAGTACAAAATGCAGGGAAAACAAGAAAATCTAAAACAGGCCTGGAGGGGATATGCCTTCTAACTTAGAGGTCAGAGTGGTGCGTCTGGCACTATGACACCAGCAATGGTTTTAGTGGGGATAATTTAGTCTGAGTCTTCATGTCTGGTGCCAGAAAAGCAGCTGGCATCATGAAGGAAATCTATTCTAATGAAGCAGGACAGGAGATATGGTGCCATTTAGCACAGAAAGGTATTGGTTTGCAGTTTCACTATGGAATGAATGCTATGTGGCACCAGCATGCTGTCTGGCACCCAAATGTTGGCTTCTGATTTAAAACAGCTCTTTGTGTCCCTGTAAACAGGGAATTTCAGCGAGAAAAGCCAGAACAACTAAGGTGAAATAAAAGCTTAGGAGAGGCAATCAGTACATACAACTGACATTTCATTGACTAAGGTATGAAAATTCTTATATAAGAGGAGCAGAACATGCAAACATTTGACAAATTACATTCTACTGTTGGGAAAACCTTAGTAGCGTCTCCTATCTGACTATATAGTCAGGCAGGGCTCCTTGGGAACCATAGTCTCTGGCCAACTTATAGGTGATTGTTCTATTTTTTCCCATGTTTCCTTCTCCTTCACACCACTATCTCAAGGCAATGGTTTCGTGTATAGAAGAAAACTCTGAAATATTTCACACATTGTATTTACATGCCAAAAAATGGAGTTTTAACAGCTCATTGTAGAATGTTTACAAGTCCAGGATATACACTGAAACAATGAGGAAAAACAAAGGCCAGGGAAAGAAATAATAAGGTTTAGAATTATAAGCTAACCAATTCACAAATAGAGCCTATCTTTAAACAGAAAAGAAGTGTAAATTATCCTTCCAAGGATTCAATTTTATTTGAATATTACACTTTGATTTCTGTTCATTCATTCTCATTTTAACTAATCTCCTCTCTCTGGATGAATTATTGTTCTTAGCTGTTTTACATACTTTTCTCTCTGTTGTTTTCAATAGGCTTGTATTTAGATGTTGATTTCAGGCTGGACACAGTGGCTCAGGTCTGTAATCCCGGCTGGGAGGCTGAGGAGGGTGGATCACGAGGTCAGGAGTTTGAGATCAGCCTGGCCAACATAGTGAAACCCCATCTGTACTGAAAATACAAAAAATTTGCCAGGCATGGTGACAGGCGCCTATAATCCCAGCTACTTGGGAGGCTGAGGCAGGAGAATTGCTTAAACCCGGAAGGCGGAGGTTGCAGTGAGCCGAGATCATGCCACTGTACTCCAGCCTGGATGACAGTGTGAGACTCCATCTCAAAAGACCAAAAAAAAAAAAAAAAAAAAAGTTGATTTCAATAATGAAAAGGTACCGTAAGGTAGCTCCAAGTCCCTGGAAGTTGCTGAGAAGATATCAGTTTAAGTTTAGTAATTTATTTCTTTAAAAGTAATAAGTAATTTCTGGCCGGGTGCGGTGGCTCACTCCTGTAATCCCAGCACTTTGAGAGGCCAAGGCTGGCAGATCACAAGGTCAGGAGATCGAGACCATCCTGGCTAACACAGTGAAACCCCATCTCTACTAAAAATACAAAAAAAAAACTTAGCCCGGTGTGGTGGCACACACCTGTAGTCCCAACTAGTCTGTAGGCTGAGGCAGGAGAATCGTTTCAACCCAGGAGCCGGAGGTCGCAGTGAGTCGAGATCGCACCACTGCACTCCAGCCTGGGAGACAGAGTGAGACTTCATCTCGGAAAAAAAAAAAAAGTAATAAGTAATTTCTAATAACGAAAAAGGACGCGACGAAAGAAAATACTCTTGTTTCTAAAACATGCTGAAGAAAATAATTTATCAGTGATACTGTCTGGCCTTGAAAGATCTAGACTGGAGAAGAAAAAATATAGAAATTAAGACAATTGAATTTATGGAAATAATCAACTGCTAATACAAAGTGGGGTTCAGAAAAAGTAATATTTTTCATTTTATAATTCATATAAATATATTTATTTAGACCTTTAATAGAATGTCACAGTACACCTTTAAATTAGGTTATATGGTTATTATTATCTCAATGTTACTGATGGGAAAACTATTTGAACAAGCCTAAAGAGTTCTGTCTAGAATAAAGTCGACATATTTATGTGCTTCTGTTAATGTGTCATGAATTATGCCACCTTTATGTTATCTGATTTGATACTTATAAAAACAACCTCTGAAACCCAGTGGCTTAATCCAATAGAAGATATTTCTTATTTGGATTACATACCCAAAATGGGGTAGTGGGGAAGACTCTGCACATATTCAGAGACCTAGACTGATGGAGGTCCTCATGTTCACATGAGCTGCAACAATCACAACAGAGACAGAGAACAGAGAATTGTCCACTGCCCCTCAGTTGTCCATCCAGTATTGACACATGTCATTGGCCAAACCACATGGCCACACGTAACTTTAAAGGAGTCAGGGAATTACAATCTTACTGTGTGTTAAGAGGAAAAAAAGCGATAATGTATTTGGAAAAGTCCTAATGATCACCACAATCCACGACAATATTTATTATCCTCAGATTACTGATAAAGAGGTTAGGTAACTCAGCAAAGACTATTTACACCTTCCCTGATTTTTCTCTGCGATTCTTATCCCTACAGGTCTCTTATGTCTTATTGATAGATGAGAAACATAACTTGATGCAGGTAGGGTTTGAAAACTCTACAACTAATTGCCACATAGGGTTTGTTTGCTTGTTTAAGTGACTTATAATTAAAGACTTAAAATAAATAATAACAACAGCACATAGGCACTTTTCTTATATTATCTCTTTCAACCTTTATTCTGTAATTACTTTTTACATGCTGGGATTTGAGACTTGGTGATTTTAACTCATAATTTTTATATCCCTGTTACCCTTAGTTGCAAAGAATAATATAAGCGAATGAAAAACTGTCATCAATAAGCTTAAATATGTAACACACATAAGGAATTTGGAAACAAGCAGTTAAAGAGTTAAAAAGTTAAAGGAATTACAGTTTTCCCTCGCTCTCTGTGGGCAGTTGATTACAGGCATTCCAGCAGATACCAAAATCTTTGGATGCTTAATTCCTTTATAGAAAATGTAGTATTTACATATAACCTATGCACATCTTCTTGTATACTTTAAGTCATTTCTAGATTAATTGTAATACCTAATACTATGGAAACAATTGTTAAATGTATTATTTAGGGAATAATGTCAAAGAAAAAATGTGTATACATGTTCAGTACACATGGAAACATTCACTTTTTTTGAACATTTTTGATCTGGGGTTGATTGAATGCAAAGATGCAGAACCTGCAGAAAGGCAGGGCCAACTGTATATTGCTAGAGAAATCCCAAGGCTGACAATCAAAGTATGTTGTTATTCTGCATTTGAAGCAAAATTCATGACTTATCCCAACAGAATCTGGTCTGCTGAAGGACTCAAACCCTCAGAAAGAAAATCTTTCTCCAATGCACAACTCATATTTGGTCAAGAAGAATAAAGGTCAAGGAAGATTTACTAGATAACAGAATTTTGAGAAACTCAGTTAATTGACTGAGCAACTTTCTCATTGTCAGTTCAGAGAGTCAATGCTCTTCTCAGCCCTGGATACTGCTGTGCTTTGAGCCTTGCTATAGTCTGAATGTTTGTGCCAATGTGATAGTATTGCAAGGCAGGAATTTTGAGAGGTGCTTAGGTCATGAGAGTAGAGCTCTCATACATAGGATTAGTGTCCTTACAAAAGAGGACCCTCGCCCCTTCCACCATGTGAAAACACCACAAAAACATACTATTTATCAGAAAATGGGCCCTCACCAGACACCATATCTTCTGGCACCATGATCTTCTACTCAGGACTGTGAGAAATAACTTTCTCAGTTTCTTTTGTTTATAAGCCACCCAGTTCAGGAGATTTTAGTATAGCCACCCAAGCAGATTAAGACAGATTCATAATTATTGTTGCCCTTTGTCCCCTTTTTCAGATGGGTGTTTTCAAAGTCATCCTGTTTACCCTCTCTCATGGTATATTGATTGTGTTGAGGGAGTTTCATTATTTTTCATGGTTTATTGGATACTAGGATGTAGCAACTGAACAAAACTTTGAATTATTTCTTGATGGGATGGAGACTTTTTTGGTTGTATATGGGATTGTGGCATCATGTAAGGCCAGGCGGTTTTGCATGTTTATTTCGGGAGACTAGTGTGAGTGGATGTTAGCAACCAAGGAGCAGAACATAATACAAACATATTTTTATTCTGGGCTGCTGCCCAGAATCTCTGTGGGGAAAACCCCTTCCCTATTCTTAGTGCATGTGATTTTGATAGACTGGCAAACCCCTCTATGCTCCAGTTTCAAACATGGGCAAAAGACCTAGGTTTGGCCAGGGAAAATGTGCCATCCTCCTGACATAGTACTTGGTTCAAGGATGGATGTCAACACCTAAAGAGCGTGACTACAGTTATCTCTGGGTAATTGGAGGCAACTCTTGGAAAAACATGCTCATTTCTATGAAATTGTCACCAATAAGGACAATGTAAGGCTTGAACTGTTGGTGGCTTTTTCTATTTTTATTCTAAAGGTTAAGATTTTTGACTTTGTAATAGTCCACGTAAAATATCATTTCTATTCTATAAGATTGTTATGAAGATTAAATGAAATGCTGTTTATGTAAACATCAATCCATGGCGTTGTCTAGCTTAAAATAAGTAAACATAAATGTTCGGTAAAGCTATAATATAAAAAAAATAGAAAGAAGGTAAAGATTTGAAGTATACAATGGATTATATCTCTATAAAATAGTGCCTATATTGTAATATTCACTGCTTTGTTATTTTCAATTATGGCTATGTTTTGATGACTCAGTATTGAACTAATCACTACAAAAATATTCTTTTCATGACATATAAAACGCATGACAAATACAATAAATTTTGTACATCAGTAGAGATGCATTGTACATGATCATGATGACTCTAGGGCTTGCAAGTTATAAAAGTTGTTCAACATAACTTTAGTGTTGAGTGTGTTTTATTCCATCCAGATGCTTTGAAATCACTTCACCATCAGTAGAATACATGTCATTGTAAAATTGGTATTGTATAACAAGAACACTCTATCCCCTTGTATAGTGTTGGTATTTTTATGCATTTCAAAATTTCACCAGTGAGATTCATTAGGAAGTGTTAACATACTCTGTGCAGAGGCCCGTTTTAGAAGAATAATTCATCTCTGTGCAGCTTTAACTTTATTCTCAGCAGTCTCTTGAAACACCACTGCCCTAATTTCCAGTCACTAAAAAAGACAGGTAGCAGATTAGGTGCTGGTAATAATTATCAAACGCCAAGACACCTGCTGTTAAACTCAAACTACAGTCTCAGCTACCCGGGCAACATTTCTGATATAAAGCTGCTTTCTTCATTATTCTCCAAGAAGGAGACAGAGTAAGTCTCCACTCAGTCCAGGAGTGACAATTTTACGTTGAGAATAGTAATTTAAACTGTGATCCGAAGCTACTGGGACTTTCAGGATAGAAATACAGAATTAGATATTTTCATTGAAAAAAATTTCAGGAACTGGTGATTGGTATTGCAAACTAGAAAATTCATTAAGTAGACATTCACTAGAATTCTTCTTTCTGTAATTTACACACAATGACTGGACTCTGAAAAGTGAACATGATGCTTTTGAGAGTCTTTTTTTTTTTTTTTTTCCCCTATGCAACCTATGAATTCCATGTAAACATTCAGATCAAGAACTTTTCGCATCTATAGATAGACCATCCTAAAATTCGGTCCCATTATGATTAAGGACTCAGGCTTTTTGTTTTGTAAAGTTAGAAATAAAAGGGAAGGCCGGGTGCGGTGGCTCACGCTTGTAATCCCAGCGCTTTTGGAGGCCGAGTGGGGTGGATCACCTGAGATCAGGAGCTTGAGACCAACCTGACCAACATGATGAAACCTTGTCTCTACTAAAAATACAAAAATTAGCTGGGCATGGAGATGTGTGCCTGTAATCTCAGCTACTCGGGAGGCTGAGGCAGAAGAATCCCTTGAACCTGGGAGGTGGAGGTTGCAGTGAGCAGAGATCACGCCATTGCACTCTAGCCTGGGCAACAAGAGCAAAACTTCATCTCAAAAATAAATAAATAAATAGAAATAAAGGGGGAAAAGAGTAAATAGATATCCTAAATACCAAAACCCAGACTTTCAAATGCCACAAACAGAAACCTTCTTTTCTCCCAATGTGAAAAAAATAAGTTTCTGTAAAAACATTTTTAGATGGCATGCATGTTTTCATAAGGGCTGATTTTGTTTCTGACTGTACAAAACTGCATCATACACCCACAAAGAGGGCATGATGAGAGAAGAGAGGGAGGGGAAAGTAGAAAACAGAGATAAGATTTTTAATGGATGGTTCTTTTGCAGACAATTTTTTTCCGTTTTCTCTTTGAGTTAGTCATTTAAGGATCCAAATAATGACATTAGAATTCCCTTCAGAATAGTCTAATTTGGATCATCAAAGCCACTGGACTCAGGAAGTCTTGGAGATTAGCTAAGAGAAGCATTCCCCAAACACCTTTGACTTGAAAAACTTTTTGGTCCAATATACAGCTCCACACAGTCTGTAGAATTTTAATTTTTAAAATAATTTTTGGGTGACAGGTCATAAATATATTTTAAGTAAGTAAATATATAGATACAGTTTTGGGTAAATGAATTATTTAAAAATATAAAATACTTAAGTGCAACCTTAAGAACAAATAGTACATAAAAATATAAATTTCCACCTTTTCCATTAAAAATCAGTTTCTAAAAAAATTTTATTTTATTTTATTTTAAAGGGCAAAATCTGTTGAAAAAGAAACAATAGTGTGGCATATTTGGTTTTGTGAATAAATAGCAATTGAAATATACATTTTAAAAATGCATGTCATAATATGAAAAAAAAGCTGCTAAATTATGACCAGATGTGTAGAATTCTTGCTCCACACTTAAAAAAAAATGGACTGTTTTACTTTCATGATTATCATGTTTTGTTTCTGATTGCGTAGATAAGAAGAGATTCAAATTCTTATTTGAAATGTCTGCAAATAACACATTGTATGCTGGTTAACTTTTTTATTTCTCATTATTCAAAGCCATGTTTAATAATCATTACATTAGTTTATGCTTTTCAAATGGATTTTTGAAGTACTAAATACACACAAGAATTTTGATCTGATGAAGAGAAAATGAACAAAATTTGCAGAATTATATTATTATGTCCCTAGTTTCCTTATTGCATTTCAACATCAGTGTTCCCTGTGCTTCCTGTCTTTAACAAATGGTCAATTATGGATATAAATTAAACAACATTTGACCGAGAATTTAAAAAAGCAATGTGCTGTTTAAAACTAATGTACTAGCTAGGAGTTATCAACTGAGTCAGAAACAGTAACTGAGTCATGAGCCAGCTCATCTAACTTCTCAGAGGACCATAAACTAGACTGCTCTAAAGCAAACATCTCCTACATAATTATTTGCTTTTTAATTTAAGTAATGGACGTTGCAATAGGTAAATTAATGTTATCTTTAGTTATACAAACTGCTAGACCTGAGGATCAATGGTTGGGAAAAACTATTGTAATCTAAGCTCTTCAGTTTCCCCAAAAGGAACTTGAGGCCCAGAGAGTTGATGACTTCACTAAGTGTTTAGGGGTAGTGTGATGTTTAGCACAGAATAGCAATTTATCAATATTTGTTTGATGTTGTTATTATTGGTATTTATGTTTTTAATATCATTATTTATTTTTATTCATTTTGGTATTACATTTTTGTTTCATAGTATACCTTTTATTGTTGTTACATTGGAATAAAAAATACAATTCGGTTTCTCTTCTTAGAATAATTATGCCGTTATCACAGATATCAAAGGTCAAGCAAAGTGGGATTACTGGCATTTTCTGTTTATAAAGATTTGATAGTGTTTATTTTCTTCTTTGGTATTGTGCTAGTTGTTGTGTATAGCCTTTACATTCTAATTATTTGATTGTTGTGTAACAGCCTATATTTTTTAAAAAATCTCGGAATTTCTGACACTGATGTTTCAAAAAATACATTAATAATTTGGACTCAAAAGCTGATCTTAAAGTATGAAACAAATGTGAAAGAAGAAATGAGATAATTATTAGTAATTTCTAACTACTCAATTATTTGCACAAAGAAGATGCCAGATTTAGACAAGGTTTACATTTTCCATTCTTAATTTTATTTGTCTGATATACGTAGTGTATCAAAGTCAAATAGGAAAGTAGAAATCACAAATTATTTTAAACAGAGGGGATTAAATGCCTAGAATGGGTTGTGCATTTGATGAAAGATCTAAGGAACCAAACAGAGGTTGTTTAGATAACCCAGAGATTCGTATCAGCAGGAAGCTGCTGTCATTCTGTAGTATGGAGGATCTCTTGGTATGGAGGTGATGTGGAATCTAGAAACCTGCCAGGAGGCTTGGCCTGTGCCAGAGTTAAGGAGGAGACTTAGCCACTGCTGAAGACGCTATCCAAGGAAATGAGAGAAGGACAGAGACACTTTGGCTTCTATCTTCCTCTGTCCTCCAATTTTCCACTAGTGCCCAACTTGACCCACGCTCAAACAGAAGCACCATTGATTTCTTCTCCCTATTTCTCCTCTTCTGCATTGGGAAGTATTCTTGTGATACAATGCAGACATGAGGAAGGTTCATAAAACACCCTGATTTATTTATTTATTTTATTAATGGACTATGGAGACAATGTTAGCTCCTTCTTGTTCTGCCATCACAACATATTTACATAAAATATTTTCACACATTTCATGTGACATACGTTACTCACTTGAAGATGTACCTTCCTCAATACGTTTTGATCTTCCTCAGTAAAGAAGCCACCCTTTCATTTTCAATGCCTGGGAAATCATCTTGTGTATATCATGCACCATGTATGAACAGAGCTGTGGAACGTTAGCCCACCAACTCCTATAATTAAATGATGCCCAAATGACAAAAGCTAGAAATAGATGAGTAGATGTCCATGGTAATAACACATATGCCTCATAGCTACATACCTTCAGATTCTGCTTCCCCTCAGAGCGTTTTTGCTAGTGTCACTACTGCCCTCACTATCAAGAAGTCTACTGTATTCCTTAATAAACTCAACCTCAACACCCAAACATTGACCCTAAAGGTAAAAATCTCTATATGGGCCATGATCAGGTTATAAAGGATGGCTGCTACTTCACATACACACATACAAATAAAAACGTCTTCATCATTGCTAAATTCAGTATATTTGATTTGATTTGATTATCTGAGCCAAGAGTTAGCTAACTGCCTGCTAAATTAACGTGGCTTAACAAAGGACAAATATTATCTCACACCTGCCTTATGTTTGTTAGAGTCATGGCCTTTACTAGGCATCAGTAGATTATAAACCAAAGTATATTGAGTTTTCCTCCCTCCCTCAGTCTCAGAAAATATTTGTAAAGCATTAGAAACAAAGGGGGGTTCGAAGGCATACCTTGGTGTACCCTTTCCTCACTGGTGTGCCTGGCTTTGACAGGTATATAGAAGGCTGACATTGAGGCCATTATTGAAGTATCTGTTCTGTTGACTCTGGCTACGGATTTAGAGGAAGAGCTATAATCACTTTAAATCACATTTCCAACAAATGTGTCCTAAGTAATCTCTGTAAATGAACATTGGGGCACATAGTTTTTCTTCCACGCATTTGTTTATTCTGCAAATGTTTATTCGGTGCCTGCCCTTGCCTTATATAATACGCTGAGAATACAAAGATGAAAAAACCCTTGTGTTTGGTCCTCAAGAAGCACAGGTTGTTCAGTCTCACTGAAACTAAGACACAAAAACATTCATTTAACTAGACAATATACAGACTATTCTGCTATAGGTATACATAAAATGCACAGTGAAAGAGTTGATGAAGAACTCAAACAGAAGGTTGTCTTTGGGCTAATGGGGTGAGAAACATATTCTAGGCAAAGAGAAGATTTGCAAAGGCATGCAAGCACAGGAGAGCATGAGGTTGTCAAGGAGCTAAAATTACTGCTTTTATGGGATCGGGTTGGGAGGAAGTAATGGAGATGAGACTGAATGGGTAAACTGAGGCCGAGACAAAGTTCTTTGTGTGCCAGCCTAAGGTGTTTGAATTTTTGTCTTGTAAGTCATGAAAAGCCATTGAACATTTTTGAGTATGGTAAAAATATTTCAAAGATCTGCCTGTTAACAGCGGGGGAAAATGGACTGACATGAAGATTAAGTTTAAAACCTGGAAATCTAGTTAGAAATACATTTTACTAACCAATGAGGAGTCTTTTACTTAAAATTCACTAAATAGATATTACATTAAGAGATAGCCAGGGCCAGGTGCCATGTCTCACGTCTGTAATCTCAGCACTTTGGGAGGCCGAGGAGGGTGGATCACTAGATCAGGAGTTCAAGACCAGCGCGGCCAAGATGGTGAAACCCCGTGTCTGCTAAAAATAAAAAAATTAGCTGGGCATGGTGGCACGTGCTTGTAATCCGAGCTACTTGGGAGGCTGAGGCAGAGAATTGCTTGAACCTGGGAGGTGGAGGTTGCAGTGAGCTGAGATCGTGCCACTGCACTCCAGCCTGGGTGACAGAGAGAGACTTGGTCTCAAAATTAATAATAATAATAATAATAAAGACAGCCAGTATGAGGTCGGTCAGTGGGCCTATGTAGAGGAAAGAAAATGGTCATAGGCCCTACCCTTGTGGAATCACGGTTCGGTGATGAAGTAAGATACTGCAAAGGCAGTTGCAGTGGAGCTGGAGAGAAAGAGTTGAACATTAGAGAAGTGTGAAGGTGGATGAAACCGAACTTTAAGACAATAGTACATGGAAAGATGGATACATCTAAGATGTTTTATGGGTTGAGTTGTGTTCCCCATAAAAAAAATTAATAAATTGAAGTCCTAACTCCTACTATTTCAGAATGTGTTTCTATTTGGAAAAGGGTAGTTGTAGATGCAATTAAGATAAAGCCATACTGGAGTAGGGTGGGTCTCTATTCCGATATGACTGGTGTTCTTATTTAAAAAACAAAAAAGAAAGACAATTGGTGTATTAGTCAGTGTTCTCCAGAGGGACAGGACTAAGAGGATAGATCTATACGTAAAGGGGAGTTTATTAGGAGACATGACTCACACAATCACAAGGTGAAGTCCCACAATAGGCCGTCTGTAAGCTGAGAAACCAGGAAGCCAGCCCGAGTCCCAAAACCTCAAAAGTAGCGAAGCCCACAGTGCAACCTTCAGTCTGTGGCCAAAAGCCTTCAAGCCCCTGTCACACCACCAGTATAGGTCCAAGAGTCCAAAAGCTGAAGAATTTGGAGTTCGAGGGCAGTAAGCATCCAGCACAGGGGAAAGATGGAGGCCAAAAGACTTAGCCAGTCTAGTCTTTCCACGTTCTTCTGCCTGCTTTTATCCTAGCTACCCGGGCAGATGATTAGATGGTGCCCACCCGGATTGAGGGTGGATCTGCCTCTCCCAGTCCACTTACTCGAGTGTTACTCTCCTTTGGCAACACCTTCCCAGAGACACCCAAGAGCAATACTTTGCTTCCTTCAATCTAGTCAAATTGACATGCAATATTAACCATCACAATTGGATACATGCATGCAGGGAGTATGGAATGTGAATATGAAGACAGAGATTGGGGTGACATGTCCACAAATCAAGGAATGCCAAAGATTGGCAGTAAATCACCAGAAGCCGGGGGAGAGACATGGAACAGATTCTACTTCTCAACTCTCAGCAGGAACCAACCCTGCCAACACTTCGATAGTGAACTTCTAACATCTAGAACCATTTGACAAATTTCTGGGTGGCTTAAAAAATCCAGTTGGTGATACTTTGTTATGGCACCCATAGAGAAATGACACACATGATCTTCAGGTTCCCAGCTTGGGCAATTTTATTTCAGAGTGAGAAACATAATAGGACCTTGATTTCTTCCCTTTGTGTGTCATTAAAAAGGGAGATCCTTTTTTTTTTCTTGCTTTCCTCATAAGTCCTGAGATTTTTGCTTTCATTAGTGAATTTTTGCAATTCTTATTAATTGTATTTGAACTTGAAAAAGGACGGACTTATGATTTCTGATGCCAACACTGATTCTTGTTTCAAACATTACTGGTTTACTGCAGTCAAACAATGAATCACTTGCAGAATTTTGGTAAAAAATCAGACAAAAATTAAGAAAAGCTCTTCTGATTGTTCAGATTGTTCAGTCTGTTCTGATTGAACTGACTGTGGGCCACACAGTTCTGGAACTAATAAAAATAAAGTATATTCCTTGCTCATATAGTTATATGAACAACCTACCTGTATAAACTGTCAAGCAATTTGATGGTTTATTTCTTTATAATACTTTAAACTCCACCTTTATAAAAACCATAGCCTGTTAGCACTTTCTCTTGATCTTTGCAGAATACTATGAAAATAATAATAAACCTCTTGGTGGAATAAACAATCTGCCTGTGACAATTGCCCAAGTGCCTTCTGGCAAGTCTAGTCCTTTCTGCTCTCTTTAAAGTTTTCAAGTGCAAATTGCTTTGCAGCAGCAATATATTCTGGTCAAAGTGAGGGAAAAGTATGAGTCTCACTTAAAACTTGAGGTTGATGATTGAATCTTTTGAACTTCATCAGTGGTTTTGTGAAATTGGTTCTTTTCTAGGGAAGCCGTTTTTGCCTATGAATCAGATTTTAAGCTACTATTGTCTTCTACTACTCTTCAATAAAAAACGGAAATAGGTAGAAAATATGGTGACTCACAATTTATGGCCATGTTTTAGAGAACACATTTGCTCAGCATATAATGTGGCTTGATAATGTTACATGACCCCAAAGCAAGCCATGTGCTGTCCTTCATCTAGTATATAAACATGAGACATTTTCTACTAACATGAGGATGGATAGAAATCGGCCCTTTGTGAGAATGTCCTCATGGAGAATTGTTTTCAAAGGACTTAAAAATTGTAGTGTGCCATTAACTACTTTTCACATCCTAAATCTACCTTGTTTATTTTTCCTTTCTACTCCTATTATTCTTAGGTACTGTTTCCATCATGCAGCAATATTGTCTGCCTTTTAATGTTGGTATTACTCCATCTTTTAAAATTTGTTCTATTGGTTGGGCACAGTGGCTCACACCTGTAATCCCAGCACTTTGGGAGGCCAAGGCGGGTGGATCACAAAATCAGGAGATCAAGACCCCCCTGACCAACTTAGTGAAATCCCGTCTCTACTAAAAATACAACAAGTAGACGGGCATGGTGACGTGCGCCTGTAATCCCAGCTACTCTGGAGGCTGAGGCAGGAAAATCGCTTGAACTCAGGAGGCGGAGGTTGCAGTGAGCTGAGATCACGCCACTGCACTCCAACCAGGGCAACAGAGTGAGACTCTGTCTCAAAGAAAAAAAAAAAATTGGTCTATTACAATCTAATGCACATTAAGTATAGAGTCAGAGATTTAGAAAAATTGTCATATAGTACTAGGTCCCTGATGAAATAACAAAAATTAGTATTGGGTTTTATTTTCTTATTATTGATATTTGAGAACGTGCCCCATTATTTTGCCTGACCATAGTAACACATTCACCTTTTATTTATTTATTTATTTTTCCACTATAATATGGCTTCTAATTGTTTCTAATAGCTAACTGAGGCCTTTCCTAGTCTTTTTTTTTTTTTCCTAGTCTTCTCTGCTGTATTTGCCATGTGGGTTAATCCTTCACTTGGCTTTTGTGATACGGCATTTTCCTGGGTCTTACATCTTTCTTACTGTTTTTTCTTTGTCTCTATCTTCTTTTCATCCACCCCAGTTTCACTGGGTTATCTAATCTACTCACATAGTTGCATCTTCTAAGCTTAAACGTATGGTCCAAACCCCTCCCAGATATATATCCTACAGTCTACTGGACGTCAACCAATGATTGTCCCATAGAAAATTTACAAGCAATATGTTGAAAAGCCAAATTATCTTTCCCTACCAAATTTCTTTCCTCATCCTATATTTTCTATCTCAGTTGATAGAATCATGGCCAGGAACTGTGGGTAGAAATTTGTAATAAAGTTACCCCTCCCTTGTATATACCAACCATATATAATTAATCACAGAATATAGATAATTTTAAAATCCTAATCCATCCTTTCTAATCCATCCCTAAAGTCATCAGCCTAGTTTACATTCTCATTATCCCTTATCCATCTGCTGCTTCTTCATTAGTTTATTAATCGGTCTTATTTTCCCTTTCTTGTCCCAGTCAAATCCATCTTCAACCCAGCTGCTGGAATGATTCTTCAGAAATGCAGATTTAAACACATGGAACCCTGTGCTTAAAGTCTTTCAATGTCTTCTTGTAATTTAGGAGATATATCCCAAACTGCTTAACTCAGAGCAAAAGCTCTCTTCTCTGATCCTTGCCTGTATCTTCAGCGGCACCTCCAGCTAGCTGCTCCCTTACATTTTATGCCTCAGTAATGCCAAACTGCTTACATTTTTGTCAGACACCATTAGCTCTTCTGCACTGCGTCTTTGCTTCTGCTATTTTGAAGACTTTCCTTTCCCCCCACTGACCTAGCTAACTTTTAAGAACTCACTCAGGTGTCACTTTTTTCCAGAGACACCTTTCATTGCAAACCATCTTCTGTTATCCACAGGGTATAGCAAGTATTCAGTAAATATTTGTTGAAGGAATGACTCCACTTCGTTTTGTTGATCTAAGTGGTGAACAATCTAAAAACATATCAACATAACATTAGAACTACTAATACTAATTTTCAGGTCAATGTAAAATGTGTATCCCCTGCATTGACTTATTCCATGTGGAACTATGAAAGTGCAACTGAGCTCTTCTCTACTTTTGGAAAAATTGTTCTCTTAACCTTGGTATAATTATTTTCTCTTTATAACATCATAGTTTCTCTTTATGGCATTATATGCTATTATTTGAGTAAGCAGAAAATATTTGTAAAAATTTTCTATAAAATATACAAATTATATGTATTTGTTTAGAATTGGGGAATCAAATATTCAACTCTGTCTAGAAGCTATAATCTAAATGTTTATTCCTCAGTTTTGACAGGCACGTTAATAGCATTTCCAGCAGGCTCAGTGTTAAGACAAAATTATAATGTGTCATGGAGGTAGTGATAGAGATACTAATAGCTCTTTCCACTAACTCCTAATTATATTGGTAACAGTATATTTTCTTACCATAGAAGACAATACCGGTGGGACATTTGAATTATAATTAACCCTATTTAGTTTACCTATTGGATTGTATCACTGAAGTTCTTAGATCTAAGAAGACCTACCTGAAAGGTTCAGAGATTGAGATTCTCCTAAGAACAAAAGCAAAGACTATGGCCACTTTAGCGAGGATAGTGATGCTGAAGTAATTCTCTGAGATTTCTTCCTGCCATTTCAATTAGATCAATAAGTTAACAGAGTCAGGGGTAGGTCTTTCCCATCATGTGATGATTTGAGAATCATCACTTCTCAAAGGATTTTTAAAAACAATTATGTCTTTTCACTATTTTTAATGGAATGGAATATTAGATACACAAAGGAATACATGTAATATATACATGTAAGTCGTGGAGCATATTACTAAAGTGATAATCACTGACAGAGTGATTCTCATTGGTAAGAAAATCCTCTTAATGGAAACTAAACGTTGGGTACTCATGAACATAAAGATGGCCTCTTAGTCTGTTTTCTTGCTGCTGCTGAAGACATACCTAAGACTGGGCAATTTACAAAAGAAGGAGTTTTAGTAGACTTACAGTTCCACATTGCTGGGGAAACCTCACAATCGTGGCAGAAGGCAAGGAGGAGCAAAGAGAAAAATCTTACATGGATGGCAGAAGGCAAAGAGACAGCTTGTGCAGGAAAACTCTGCCTTATAAAGCCATCAGATATCATGAGACATGTTCACTACCACGAGAACAGCACAGGAAAGACCAGTCCCCATGATTAAATTACCTCCCACCAGGTCCCTCCCACAACATGTGGGAATTCAAAGTGAAATTTGGGTGGGGACAGAGCCAAAACATATAATTCCACTTCTGGCCCCACCCAAATCTCATGCCCTCACATTTCAAAACCAATCATGCCTTCCTAACAGTCCCACAAAGACTTAACTCATTTCACCATTAACTCAAAGTCCACAATCCAAAGTCTCATTTGAGACAAGGTAAGTCTTAGTCTTTAAAGTCAAAAGCAAGTTAGTTACCTCCTAGATACAATGGGAGTATAGGCATTGGGTAAATAAAGCCATTCCAAATGGAAGAGATTAGCTGAAACAAAGGGGCTACAGGCTCCATGCAAGTCCAAAATCCAACAAGGTAGTCAAATCTTAAAGCTCCAAAATAATCTCCTTCGACTTCATGTCTCACATCCAGGTCACACTGATGCAAGAGGTGGGTTCCCATGGCCTTGGGCAGCTCTGCCCCTGTGGCTTTGCAGGCTATAGCATCCCTCCTGGCTGCTTTCATGGGCTGGCATTGTCTGCTTTCACATCTGTAGCTTTTCCAGGGGCACAATGCAAGCTGTCAGTGAATCTGCCATTCTGGAATCTGGAGGATGGTGGTCCTCTTCTCACAGTTCCAATAGGTGGTGCTCCAGTAAGGTCTCTGTGTGGAGGCTCTCACCCCACATTTCTCTTCTGCACTGTCCTAGCAGAGGTTCTACATGAAAGCCCCACACCTGCAGCAAACTTCTGCCTGGTAATCCAGGCATTTCCACACATCCTCTGAAATCTAAGTGGAGGTTCCCAAACCCCAATTCTTGACTTCTGTGCACTGGCAGGCTCAACACCATGTGGAAACTGCCAAGGCTTGTGGCTTGCATCCTCTGTAGCCATGGCCAGAACTCTACGTTGGCCTCTTTCAGCCACAGCTGAAGCAGCTGGGATGTAAGGCACAAAGTCCTTTGGCTGCATACAGCATGGGGACCCTGGGCCGAGCCGACGAAACCACTTTTTCCTCCTAGGCCTCCGGGCCTGTGATAAGAGGGGCTGCCATGAAGACCTCTGACATGCCCTTGGGACATTTTCCCCATTTTCTTGGGATTAACATTGGGCTCCTCCTTACTTATGTAAATTTCTGCAGCTGGCTTGAATTTCTCCTCAGAAAATGGGATTTTCTTTTTTACCCCATTGTCTGGTTGCAAACTTTCCAAACTTTTGTGTTCAGCTTTCCTTATAAAACTGAATGCCTTTAACATCACCCAAGTAACCTCTTGAATGCTTTGCTGCTTAGAAATTTCTTCCATCAGATACCCTAAATCATCTCTCTCAAGTTCAAAGTTCCACATATCTCTAGGGCAGGGGCAAAATGCCACCAGTCTCTCTGCTAAAACATAACAACAATCACCTTTGCTCCAGTTCCTAACAAGTTTCTCATCTCCATCTGAGACCACCTCAGCCTGGATTTAATTGTGCATATCATTATCAGCAGTTTGGTCAAAGCCATTTAACAAGTCTAGGGAGTTCCAAACTTTCCCATATTTTCCTATCTTCTTCTGAGCCCTCCAAACTGTTCCAACCCCTGCCTGTTACCCAGTTCCAAAGTCATTTCCACATTTTCAGGTGTCTGTGCAGCAGCGCCCCACTCTACTGGTACCAATTTACTGTATTAGTCCATTTTCATGCTGCTGATAAAGACATACCCAAGACTGGGCAATTTACAAAAGAAATAAGCTTAATGGACTTACAGTTTCACATGGCTGGGGAAGCATCACAATCATTGTCAGGGGTAAGGAGGAGCAAGTCATGTCTTACATGGATGGCAGCAGGCAAAGAGAGGGAGAGAACTTCTGCAGGGAAACTCTGCCTTATAAAGCCATTAGATCTCATGAGACTTATTCACTATCACAAGAACAGTATGGGAAAGACCTGCCCCCATGATTCCATTACCTCCCACCAGGTCCCTTCCACAACATTTGGGAATTCAAGATGAGATTTGGGTGGGGACACAGCCAAACCATATCAGATAGCCACCATAGAGACTGGGGACCACTATCAGGGGAAGGAGAGAAAGGAGCAGTGGTTGAAAAACTAACTCTTGGGTACTATGTTCAGAACTTGGGTGACAGGATCATTCATACCCCAAACCTCAGCAACAAACAATATACCCAGGTAGCAGACCTGCGCATCTACCCCTGGAATCTAAAATAAAAGTTGAAAATAATAATAATAAATTAAAATAATAATAATCAAAATAACAACAACAACATAAAAATCCCCAAAGGGTACTTGTGACGGCTGGCTTTATGCATCAAGTTGCCCAAGCTATGGTACCTGGTTATCCAATCAAACACTTATTTAGGGGTTGCCATTAAGGCATTTGATAGATGTGATTAACATCTATAATCAGTCCACTTTAAATTAAGAAGATTGCACATGATGATGTGGGTGGGCCTCATCCAATTAGTTGAAGGACATAAGAGCAGAACTGAAGTTTCCAGGAGAGGAAATTCTGACTCAAGACTGCAGCATCAACACCTGCCTGAGATTTCAGCCTCCTGGTCTGTCCTACGGATTTCAGACCCGCAGTCCCAACAATCATGGGACCCAGTTCCTTAAAAAAAATCTCAATGTCTCTCTCTAAAAAATAAACATAAAGGCAAAATAACAATAAAAGTTCATAAAAAAGAAAACCCTCTTAATACCAATCCTAATTCCACAGAAGCAGTACAGTGAGCCACTTCGATTAATATTGAAACTGTAAAAGAGTCTCAGTGGGAGAAAGTCAGAGAGTAGACATTTTTTTCACTGACATTTGTCTTCTTTTTATCTAGTATGAGTAACACTAAACTGGCAGAGAGAAATATGTGTGCAAATCATTTAATTAATTTCTTACTTTTTCTTTGTCCTGCTGAATAAAGGTTTTTAAAAATTATTATACTTTAAGTGCCATGGTGGTTTGCTGCACCCATCAATCCGTCACCTACAATAGGTATTTCTCCTAATGCCATCCGTCCCTTTGCCCTCCATTCCCTGACAGGCCCTGATGTGTGATGTTCCCCTGTCTGTGTCCATGTGTTCCCATTGTTCAACTCCCAATTATGAGTGAGAACAAGCAGTGTTTGGTGTTCTGTTCCTGTGTTAGTTTACTGAGAATGGCTTCTAGCTTCATCCATGTCCCTGCAAAGGACATGAACTCATCCTTTTTTAAGGCTGCATATTATTTCATGGTGTTTATGTGCCACATTTTCTTTTTTTTGCCACATTTTCTTTATCCAGTCTATCATTGATGCACATTTCGGTTGGTTCCAACTCTTTGCTATTGTGAACAGTGCTGCAATAAACATACACGTGCATGTGTCTTTAGAGGAGAATGGTTTATAATCCTTTGGGTATATACCCAGTAATGGGATTGATGGGTCAAATGATATTTCCGTTTCTAGATCCTTGAGGAATTGCCACACTGTCTTCCACAATGGTTGAACTAATTTACACTCCCACCAACAGGGTAAAAGTGTTCCTATTTCTCTACATCCTCTCCAGCATCTGTTGTTTCCTGACTTTTTAATGATCACCATTCTAACTGGCGTGAGATGGTATCTCATTGTGATTTTGAGCTTTTCTTCATATGTTTGTTGGCTGCATAAATGTCTTCTTTTGAGAAGTGTCTATTCATATCCTTCAGCCACTTTCTGATGGGGTTGTTTTTTTCATGTAATTTTGTTTAAGTTCCCTGTAGATTCTGGATATTATCCTTTTGTCAGATGGATAGATTGCAAAAATGTTCTCCCATTCTATAGGTTGCCTGTTCACTCTGCTGATAGTTTCTTTAGCTGTGCCAAAGTTCTTTAGTTTAGTTAGATCCCATTTGTCAATGTTTGCTTTTGTTGCCATTGCTTGTGGGGTTTTAGTCATGAAGTCTTTGCCCATGGCTATGTCCTGAATGGTATTGCCTAGGTTTTCTTCTAGGGTTTTTATGGTTTTAGGTCTTACATTTATGTCTTTAATCCATCCTGAGTTAATTTTTGTATAAGGTGTAAGGAAGGGGTCCAGTTTCAGTTTTCTGCATATGGCTAGCCAGTTTTCCCAACACCATTTATTAAATAGGGAGTCCTTTCCCCATTGTTTGTTTTTGTAAGGTTTGTCAAAGATCAGATGGTTGTAGATGTGTGGTGTTATTTCTGAGGCCTCTGTTCTGTTCTATTGGTCTATATGTCTATTTTGGTACCCATACCATGCTGTTTTGGTTACTGTAGCCTTGTAGGATAGTTTGAAGTCAGGTAGTGTGATGCCTCCAGTTTTGTTCTTTTGGCTTAGGATTGTCTTGGCTATATGGACTCTTTTTTTGGTTCCATATGAAATTTAAAGTAGTTTTTTCTAATTCTGTAAAGAAAGTCAATGGTAGTTTGATGGGCATAGCCTTGAATCTACAAATTACTTTGGACAGAATAGTCATTTTTACAATATTGATTATTCCTATCCATGAGCATGGAATGTTTTTCCATTTGTTTGTGTTTTCTCTTATTTCCTTGAGCAGTGGTTGGTAGTTCTCCTTGAAGAGGTCCTTCACATCCCTTGTAAGTTGTATTCCTAGGTATTTTATTCTCTTTGTAGCAATTGTGAGTGGGAGTTCACTTATGGTTTGTCTATTATTGGTGTATAGAAATGGTTATGATTTTTGTATACTGGTTTTGTATTCTGAGACTTTGCCAAAGTGGCTTTTCAACTTAAGGAGATTTTGGGCTGAGACAATAGGGTTTTCTAAATACACAATCATGTCATCTGCAAATGGAGACAATTTTACTTCCTCTCTTCCTATTTGAATACCATTTATTTCTTTCTCTTGCCTGATTGCCCTGGCCAGAACTTCCAATACTACGCTGAATAGGAGTGGTGAGAGAGGGCATCCTTGTCCTGTGCTGGTTTTCAAAGAGAATGCTTCCAACTTTTGCCCATTCAGTATGATATTGGCTGTGGGTTTGTCATAAACAGCTCTTATTATTTTGAGGTACATTCCATCAATACCTAGTTTATTGAGAGTTTTTAGCATGAAGCGGTGTTGAATTTTATCAAAGGCCTTTTCTGCATCTATTGAGACAATCATGTGGTTTTTGTCATTGGTTCTGTTTATGTGACCGATTACATTTTTTGATTTGCATATGTTGAACCGGCCTTGCATCCCAAGGAGGAAGTTGACTTGACCGTGGTGGATAAGCATTTTAATGTGCTGCTAGATTCAGTTTGCCAGTATTATACTGAAGATTTTTTCACCGATGTTCAGGGATATTGACCTGAAATTGTGTGTGTGTGTGTGTGTGTGTTTTTTTTTTTTTTTTTTGCTATGTCTCTGCCAGGTTTTGGTATTAGGATGATGCTGGCCTCATAAAATAAGTTGGGGGGATTGCCTCTTTTTCTATTGTTGGAATCATTTCAGAAAGAATGGTACCAGCTCGTCTTTGTACCTCTGAGAGAATTCAGCTGTGAATCCATGTGGTCCTAAGCTTTTTTGTTTGGTAGGTTATTAATTACTGCCTCAATTTCAGAACTTGCTATTTATCTATTCACGGATTTGATTTCTTCCTGGTTTAGTCTTGGGAGGGTGTATTTGTCCAGGAATTTATCCATTTCTTCTAGATTTTCTAGTTTATTTGAGTAGAGGTGTTTATAGTATTGTCTGATGGTAATTTGTATTTCTGTGGGATCAGTGGTGATATCCCCTTTATCATTCTTTATTCTGTCTATTTGATTCTTCTCTCTTTTCTTCTTTATTTGTCTGGCCAGTGCTTTATCTATTTTGTTAATGTTTTCAAAAAGTCAGCTCCTGGATTCATTGATTTTTTGAGGGGTTTTTCATGTCTCTATCTCCTTCAGTTCTGCTCCCATCTTAGTTATTTCTTGTATTCTGCTAGCTTTTGAATATGCTTGCTCCTGCTTCTCTAGTTCTTTTAATTGTGATGTTAAGGTGTTGATTTTAGATCTTTCCCACTTTCTCATGTGTAGCAATTCCTCAAGAATCTAGCCTTTGAATTTGTTTGCTCTTGCTTCTCTAGATCTTTCCTGCTTTCTCCTGTGGGAATTTAGTGCTATAATTTTCCCTCTAACCACTGCTTTAGTTGTGTCCCAGAGATTCTAGTATGTTGTATCTTTGTTCTCATTTGTTTCAAAGAACTTATTTATTTCTGCCTTAATTCTGTTATTTACCTAGTAGTCATTCAGGAGCAGGATGTTCAGTTTCCATGTAGTCGTGTGTTTCTTAATCCTGAGTTCTAATTTGATTGCACTGTGGCCTGAGAGACTGTTTGTTATGAGTTCTGTTATTTTGCATTTGCTGAGGAGTGTTGTACTTCCAATTATGTGGTCAATTTTAGAATAAGTATGATGTGGTGAGAAGAATGTATATTCTGTTGCTTTGGGGTGGAGAGTTCTGTAGATGTCTATTAGGTCTGCTTGGTGCAGAGCTGAGGTCAAGTCCTGAATATCCTTGTTAATTTTCTGTCTCGTTGATCTGTCTAATATTGTCAGTGGGGTGTTAAAGTCTCCCACGATCATTGTGTGGGAGTCTCGGTCTCTTTGTAGGTCTCTAAGAACTTGCTTTATGAATTTAAGTGCTCCTGTATTAGGTGCATCTATATTTAGGATAGTTAGCTTTTCTTGTTGCATTGATTCCTTTACCATTATGTAATGCCCTTTTTTGTCCTTTTTGATCTTTGTTGGTTTAAAGTCTGTTTATAGAGACTAGGATTGCAAATACTGCTTTTTTTTTTTTTTTTTTTGCTTTCCATTTTCTTGGAAAATACTTCTTCATCCCTTTATTTTGAGCCTATGTGTGTCTTTGCATGTGAAATGGGTCTCCTCAATACAGCACAACTATGGGTCTTGACTCTTTATGCAATTTGCCAGTCTGTGTCTTTTAACAGGGGCATTGAGCCCATTTACATTTAAAGTTAATATTTCTATGTGTGAATTTGATCCTGCCATTATCACGCTAGCCGGTTATATTGCCTGTTAGTTGTTGTTGTGGCGGGCTCCACCCAGCTCGAGCTTCCAGGAGGCTTTTTTTTTTTTACACTGTGAGGAGAAAACGACCTACTCGAGCCTCAGTAATGGCAGATGCCCCTCCCCTCACCAGTCTCAAGCATCCTAGGTTGACTTCAGATCGCTGAGCTGGCATGAGAATTTCAAGCCAGAGGATCTTAGCTTGCTGGGCTCTGTGGGGGTGGGATTCACTGAGCTAGACCACTTGGCTCCTTGGCCTCAGCCCCCTTTCCAGGGGAGTGAACGGTTATGTCTCGTTGGCATTCCAGGTGCCACTGGGGTATGAAGAAAAAAAAAAAAAAACTCCTGCAGCTAGGTCTGTGTCTGCCCAAATAGCCGCCCAGTTTTGTTCTTGAAACCCAGGGCCCTGGTGGTGTAGGCACCTGTGGGAATCTCCGGTCTGTGGGTTGCAAAGACCATGGGAAAAGTGTAGTATCTGGCCTGGAATGCCCCGTTCCTCACGACGCAGTGTCTCAGGGCTTTCCTTGGTCAGGGGAGGGAGTTCCCCAACCCCTTGTGCTTCCTGGGTGAGGCAACGCCTCACACTGCTTTGGCTCACCCTCCATGGACTGCATCCACTGCCTAACCGGTCCCAATGAGATGAGACAGGGACCTCAGTTGGAAATGCAGAAACTACCTGCCTTCTGCGTTGATTTCTCTGGGAGCTGCAGACCAGAGCTCTTTCTATTCAGTCATCTTGCCAGCCACACCTGTATAAAGGGTTTAATGTAGACTGAAGGTGTCCTCAATGTTTCCAACAAGTCATCCATTTGTCTACTGTGATCGTGTTCTTTTGGGAGTAAAGTGTCTTTTAGGTTGGGGCAAAATTAGTTTTTGGCAAGGAAGGTGGTGTTTTTATTGTCAATGCAATAATGGAAAAAGGACAGTTAGAAAAGTTATCCCTCTGTCTTGTGGCTGTCACCGTAGCTGATACTGATTTAAAACCTAAAATAGGTGCAGCACTGACCTGCTTCAGAATGATGCCTGAAGTGGCAGATGGTGGGATTCAGTTTAAACCAGATTGTTCATGCCCAATCTCATGCCCTTGTGCATTTCAGCTGCTATTTTTCATTTGTTATAAAAATGCCATTATCTTGACCAGTAATGCAGTTTCTCAGATAGTTTGAAATCCTTAAATCCTTATTTTGTAGAGAGTCTGTGCTGGAACACCACCGACTGTGCCTCGTGTGCATCATATTAGGCTAATGTAGGGTGGAAATAGCAAATTGACTTTGATAACGGATTTTCAAGTGTGCTCTTTGTGGATGAAATGCTGTTTCACTTGTTATGATTTTTTTCAGGCAGTAATTTATTTGTAAATGTCTTGACTGTACTTTAATGCCACTCTGTCTCTGGGGGTGAGTCTCTGTTACAACCAGTTACAGAGATAACAAGATTAGGAATATGTCCTCACGTGGTATTTGTCTAGGGCCTGAAACTTTTTTTGTTGTGACAGTCTGACAGGAACAAACGATTCAAAAAGATTTAGCAGCAGAAGGGTAGGGGGGCTACAAATTAGCATATAGTTGCCCACAGTCGTTATATATGTAGGGTTTTATTTTTTTAATAAGAAAGTCAGAAGCTGACATCTGAACATTAAGAAACCATTTAAATATCTTTTCTGCTAACACTGCTGTGAACTTGGTGATGCTGGCTGATGCTGGGTGGGGAAGCCAGAGACTGTTTTCTTTCCAAAAGGTGAAGAATGTGAGTCAAGTATGTTAGATACTGTTATTATAGGAGTTCTCACTGACTTCTCAGATTGAGTGAAAGTTCATGTTCATATGTCAATTGTAAGAGGGCGATATGTTCTAGCCCAGGGTTCAGTATGCTTTTTCTGTTCAAGATCATAAATATTTCAATGTCCTTGGCCATATGATCTCTTATAATGACTCATCTCTGCTAATGCAGTGCAAAATCAGCCATATACAATGCACAAGTTGAAGAACATGACTGTATTCCAATAAAACTTTATTTATAAAAACAGGCTGTTAGCCACATTTGGTCCATAGGTAGGCCATAGTTTGCCAGCTCTTGTTCTAGGTTAAGTGAAGAATGGTGTTTGAAATGCTTACACAATGCACTTGCCACTCTTTTAAAAATAGCTGTGAAGATAACTTACCCCATATAATCTAAGTTATTTTGTCCTAGGCCCCTTCTCCACAGCTTTATTAAAATTAGAAATTTCATACATTTATCACTATCAACCTCTACTTGTGTGCATTACAAGTGATTTGAATTTAAAACACTTCTTGAAGGACATTGGAAAAATCTTTTAGTGCTGACAAATTCAAGTAAAGTCCTTTGGAGAGAAAGTTAGTTATTACTGTCTTAGACAAAGGTTTGCGATGGAAGTTGATTGTATATTCAGATAATAACCTTAAGGGTTAAAGGTTTTGTTTTCCAAGCAGGTGGACTTATTTTGCTCTTTCTTTGCTTTTTTCTTTTTTAAAAAAAAAAAATTTACGTCTCTCCTCCTCTCTCCCTTTGCCACTTGACTGTATCATACTGTGCTACTGGTTGAGAAGGTGCTGCGTCACCTTCTGTATTGTTGCTTGATCTTTGATTTCCTGTGAAGCACAATGAATCTTACATTAGACTCTTCTGAGTCAGGTGGTGCACCATCTGTTCCCAGGCCTGGAAAACATGAGTAACAGAGAGCAACAGAAAGCAACAGCTACCCCAGATTTAGCAGAATATTCGTATTTACATAGCAAGAGAGAGGCAGACAATTCTGATTTCAGGCAGGGTAGAAGTTTATTTTCCTCACACTCATTGAATACATTTAACATAAAACCTTTCTAAAAAATTATTTTACACATTAGTATACTCATAGGCTAGGACAGGTGTGAACCTACTTGCCTTTGTTGTTCTGGGGTGATGTTAGTTTTAAGTGATTGGGAATGGTTGCGTAATTGTACATAAGAGCTGCATTGCATGAGGCTACCCAGAATACACGAGAGCAGCTGGCAAACCTAGGTATTGAAGCTGATAGCAGGTAGCCTATAACAAATCGAAAGAATGAAGGCCAACCAGCGTCTGGCTGCCAATCTGCGACAGCATTTAGAAGGTTGAACTAACCGTCTGTTAAGAACATGAGAAGCCCATTACCACACAGCTTTAAATCCCCGATCTAAATAATTAACTATAGATAAAACTCTTTTAACTATACATTGCCCTGGTAGTACTTTATTCCAATTAAAAGCAAATCACTTTCATAATACACTCATCAGTTTAAAGGCATGGTACATACTAACATTATTAAAACATAAGTCTGTCATGAATTAAAGCATTAAAGGCCCACCTCATTAGGGTTACACAGGTCCTCAATATGCCATAATGACTTCCCTAAATACGTTATGTTGATTATAGAAAAAAATAGGATACTTTTAGAAACTATTTAAAATAATTCATTGATCATCCTGCACTGCTTTAGTTCTTACCAGCTATTTTTAAGAACTGGCATTCAACAGGAATCTAAAACACTGCCAAGAAATTGTAAAAAACTGAGGAACCTATAAAAATAAATGACACAGAAAGCTACTTAAGTTAACTCTATAAACTGCTGGTTGCCCCTTCCGAAGTCTGTGGAATCACTAGGGAATGGAAAGTTCTCTTTTATTCAATTGCTGAAGGCGCCTCCTTTCGGTATTGTCCCTGGCACATCTGGTATCATTCTTGACGATAAAACTTAACAATTTCAGTTCACATTTGAAAGAGTATCAAGCAATGGTGGTTTATTCAACTGCAGGAGATTATGAGAGGGTAGACACTGTTGAGGACATAGATGAATAGGTGTCTAGTCATCAGAGATGGTTTTGTAGATTTTCTTGGCTTCAGGAAGAGACATTTTGAGGCCAAAATTGGACTATTTGGGGCAGCGAGAGGTAGAGAAAATATGATGTCATGTTAGGGAAAAAGGAGATGGAATGAGTTAATGGAGCACTGCCACTTTTAAAAAATATTATTTTAGTATGATTGATCATAGCCTTATCATATTTTTCTACTTTGCCTGTTCATAACTAGAATTAATGCAGATGCAGTTCAAACTCAGCAAGAAACATTTCTGATAACAGGAACAGCTCTACTTCTGGAACCCCAAATGTAATCTTGACACGTTTATAATCACCTTTAAGAACTACAGAACAACAACCTAGTGTTGCTATAAACAGCATGCTATTTATTTTCAGAACTGAAAGTTTAGTGTGGAGCATGTGAAAATCCATTCTGCCTGTGTCGAAGGTATTTTTAGACTTCCAAAATTCATGTTGAAATTTTGTGTGATTAAAAAAATATCTAAGCACTTTCATTTCCATCTTTGCCCTAATATGTGGTCCTTTTGAGGGACTTCTGAACTGCAGGCCTTTGACTGCTCTCTATGTAGTCTTTATGTCAAAAATATATGTGGTTCTTGGACCAGGGGGTTTTTCACAACATTAAAATAAAAATAGGTTTTCCAACCTTTGATCTACTCCCTGGTCTACACAGCTGTGTTTTTCATGGATCCAAGATCCACATTGCCAATTGGAGCAGCTTGTCAGGCACTTCCAACCCATTCCAGGAGAACACATTGCAGATTTTGCTTTCTGATTCTGCTCATGTTTCCATTTGCTTGACATTAGTGGAATTCAAGGTCTCCAAAATGTACACAAAACTCACGAATGTTGTGCATAAAGATTCAAAAATGAAGAACTGAAGCAATTTTCAAGCAAGTCAAACAGCAAAATAACTGTGACCTCAGGATTCATGCCTCAGTACATCCTAAGATGATTTTTGACTTATTGTGGGTCTCTACTGGTTTTTTGAATTTCTTTGCATCTGTTTTAGTGTTGAGACGAAGAATGCACCATCCAGACCTAGTAAGTACCACGATGCGTATATTTGCCTAACTGGTACCTGACAAGTACATACTGCTTCCTAGTCTATCTTCTTGGAGATGGATTTGCTTTGAGTATAATTGCATTTCATTGTTGAATCATGCTAGATTTGGTAGTGCATAGCCAGAATTTTTTATCCTTTGTAAAAATCATCTGTAATTCCTTTATGCATACTTCCCCAAACTTATTACAGATAAATTTAATTTGGACAATTTCACAGTTGGAATGATCGGACTAGCTCTACAGAGCAGTTAGAGCAAACCTCTGTGCCCCTTAGTCAGTAGCTCCAGCCTGCCAGTTGGTGCCTCTATCTCTTCTTACCAGGAACCTCATCTTTTCTTCATTTCTTTTTGGTCCAGTTTGAATTCTATGGTCCATACTCTGAGTAACTCTTCTCCAGTGACATACACTCTCTTGCCTTTTCATTATATTCAGGCAAATAATCAACTGCCCTTTTTATCTGTGCCAGTTCCTGGGTAGCACAGCATAGCTAAAGAAAATAATGCAAGATAATAGACTGATATGGTATGGTTATACCTCCTTATACCTTCCACGATTTCCATCCACTACCATATTCCATCAGTTTAACATGGTAATTATCTCTTGCATCCATTTATATTCGTATGTGCAATCACTATTCTAGTTAAAACCACCATTTCTTTTTCTATTCCTACAATTGTCAGCAGATGATATTCCAAGATCTACTCTTAACCCACTCTGATTCTTTTTCTCTAATACTCTTTTAAAATTCATGTATGTTTAAGTCCCTCCTCTACTGTTAACCCTTGAAAGCTGCCCAATCCTCTTAGGATTAAAACCAAAATTTTTGACCTGGCCTCTATGATTTTGCACAATCTACCACTCCTCAGGCTCTCTGTACTGCACGGACTGGCATCATCTTCTCATGATCTTTGGTGACCAGAGACCTCTTTGTTACCTTGAATGTTCTTGCTCCTTTTCTTTTCCAAGGTAAATGCTATAAAACCTTCAGATTTTAACTTGGATAGCATTAAAAAAAACTTGCTTCCTCCTGTCACCCCCACTCTATCTGGTGGCCTCACCCAATGACTAAATGATCAGGATTACAAAAAGGACATGTCCTGGTCTCAATGTGGCATAATTCAGTGATATAATTCATGTTCTCCAGAGCACCCCATGGGGTCAAGTTCAAGTCAGTTTCCAGTTGAGACCACATTCTTGCTTAGCTTTCTTCATTGCTTATCCTGATTTCCTGAGAACACTTCCTCAATTACTTACTCACACAAGAATCCTGATTTCAGCCTATTTCTAGAGACCCCGACGTAAGGCAGCACTCTACATTTTTCCTTATTATACTATTCAGGCCTTTATATGTATATTTGTGTCTTTGATTATTGTGTTTGCCTGTAGATTATAAGCTCATAAGGGAAGGAATTGTGTGTGTTTTGCCCTCTTTATATATACAGTACCTCACAGAGTGCCATGCACATGGTGTTCAATATATAATGTTCAATGAATCTAAGTATCATTATCCTGCCTTAGTGAGGGACAGGGTTGAACTGTACGTTTCTGACCAATTTCTGGCCATGATGAGTACTTGTAGGCACAGGGATGCTCACTTTAGGAAGAAAGTAAAATTAAAAGTCATGTTTTTATTCTTTGGTCTTTTTGACCTCTGAATCCTGTCTACCATGAGTTTAACGTGGACACACCGAATCATGATTTTACCTTATTTTGGCTAATTCTTGCCTAGCTATATCAATATATATGTCCAATCCCTCGATCTTAGCTAAACTCAAGACCTTTTCCCATTCTTATTGTCAATCCATCATCCAAACCAGTTCATTGATCAAACTGTGACATATTCTTCGTGTCTGGAAGTATATGGAAATATTTATAGTTCCACAATTTAGAAAATAGAGATAATAGGTCAACAGAAATATGTTTATTTCTACAGAAAATTTAGCTTACCTAGATCATTTCTATAATTTTTTTAATCCTAAATTTTCCATTTTTGTTAGTGCTACTCTTTCAAATTAAAAAATGTACCTATGAGCATATATTTTATTAACTATTTTATTAAAACACTAAATAATTTCAATCCACGGTTATTCTCTTTGTATTTCTGATTATAGTATTTTCTCAGATTTTATATTTAGCATTAAAAAATTGGGGTTCTACTTAAATTACATTCCTCAAATATAATTATATTTAATTTTTTATGTGTTTCTCTGTATGTAAAGGGGAGAACACTAAAGTTAGACCTTAGTTAATATGAGCAAATTCCTTTCAGTAAAGATGTTTTCTGAAGTAATAAAGAACTGCTAGAGTTCCTGTGCCACCATCTATAGTTTCCCTAGTAAAGTTCCTTTTAACAGTGCAATTGCTCACTAGAGTGAATTATTGGGCATTGATTGAGAGAATAGTTATCAGAAGTCACAATCTGGCATGTGGTGAGAAAAATTTTTATGAGAAAATGTTTGTAAAAATTATACGAGAAATACCTTCTCTTAAGTATGTCTCCAAGGTTGGTTAGGAGTTTCATTATGCCATTGAAAAGAGAACCAAAGTTTCCATAGAACCATAGAATTCAGCAATCAAATGAAACAAGTTTTAGACTGTGAAGCACGTGCATTAAACTCAGTCAATGCTTCATCTCACTGAAGTCACTTTTAGAAGCAATTGTTGTATGGTTTTTGGAAGGAAAATTTCATAGTTGGTCATTGAAAAGAGAAGAGAACAAACTCTGACTGATCTGTTTTTCAGAGGTTCCTCATTGCAGTAATCCTTACGTTATGAATACTTCTGCATGGTAATTCATCTTTACTTCTGCTCTTGTTCACATTATAATCAATTAGCAGGCAATAGTAGAGCTGCTGATTAATTTCAGAAAAAAAGGTTTTAATAATTATTGGATCCTAATTACTAAAAGGTAGTTAGGACTGGCATCAATTTCCACCTCCCTGGCATCGTTTGGAAATACTTTTGCAAAATTATATATCATTAGAAAGAAAAAGTAGAATAGAGGTCTTAAAGAAAAATAATAATATTTTTATAAAGTACTTTACATTTAAAATATAATTTTCAATAATTTAAATATATTAAAAATTTACAGTTCTTACCTAAAATGTGATGGAGTGCTCATTAAGTTAACTAAAATCATAAAAGTATCCTCAGTAATTGGTTGACGACTTTATCAAGTATTTGTCTCATACAAAATCAGAAATAAGACAACTAATTTCAATTTTGGTAGGAAAATATGGTAAATATTTAATTCTAAAATTTACATCTAAAAACGACCTACAGAAAGTTTCAAATAAGTTTTCGTTAACAGATAATGGGGAAGGAAAGGGGAGTTCTATTGTGGAAAAGGAACAAAACATGCTTAATATAGATCTTGCTGCTTGCATTTTTACATTGTGGACTTTAGCAAGGCCTTTTCTTTCTTTTTTCTTTTTCTTTTTTTTTTTTTTTGACGGAGTTTTGCTCTTGTTGTCCAAGCTGGAGTGCAATGGCACAATCTCTGCTCACTGCAACTTCCACCTCCTGGGTTCAAGTGATTCTTCTGCCTCAGTCTCCCAAGTAGCTGGGATTACAGGTGCCCGCCACCACGCCCAGCTAATTTTTGTATTTTCTTTTCTTTTTTTTTTTAAGTAGAGACGAGGTTTCACCATGTTAGCCAGGCTGGTCTTGAGCTCCTGACCTCAGGTGATTCGTCTGCCTTGGCCTCCCAAAGTATTGGAGGGAATAAAACTATGGACCTGTCTTAACTATGTTTTGTAATTTGTTGTGGAGTTTTTTTCACTTTGGTAAAATTTCATTTGCATTACTTTTAGTGTCTGTTGTAAAATATTTAGATTTCATTATTTTATTTCTAAACGATTTCATGTTACATTTAAAACGATTGAACCATTAAACCTGAAGTTTCAAGTCACACCCCTGAGATATGATTATAAAAATAATTCAAGCATAGTAAAATTAGAAAAGTTTAGGAAATTGATGGAAAAGATTGAAAATAGTTTTTGAATAAGAGGTAGAATTAGTTTTCGATTAACATTGTTTTCACAAATAATATTTATTAATTAACTCTCCTTTTTCCTTTAAGCATTCAAAGCACAACAGATTGTCTCCAAACATATTACTTAACAATCTTCCTTACCATGTCTAATCGCCAATTCTATATTCCCAAAACAAGTCTTCCAATATCCTAAAACACACAGATTATTTTTACTTCAACTAGACTGTGATAGAAAGTGAGTTAACATTGCGGGCAATCTATAAGTTGATCCTAAATTTCAAAGTCATCTTTTAAGGGCTAAAAGAACAGGAAATCATGGAGAAGAAATACGTGCTCTCAAATACGTGAATACATCTGGAAGGATTTTTAGAACTGTTACCTGACATGCACGTCCATGTGCTATGATATGAATTCCCCAAGCTACGATGTTCATAAAACATCACTGATAGCTAATTCCTCTCTTCTAGCACCTCTAGTAGTATTGAAAATATAAAGCCCATCATAATCTTGAAAGACACATCTCGAACACCATAATCCAGAATACTGAAATTCCAAAAGATCAAAATCCCAAGAAGACTGTTTGTTCTTGGAAAAAATAATGTTAAAAAAAATTTAAAGAATATTTATTTATGTTTTTACAAGGAGATTTATTAGAGAAACATAAAAAAACATGACAGAACACTTCATAAGCCACTTTACGCAATAAAATAGGCAACAATAACATATGTACTTTTATGCATAGGCACTCAGGTATACTAACAGCAGTCACATGGGTATGACAGTTATGAGCTCTTTATTCATAAAGAAATAGATCAAAAAGGGAAATGTATAAATGCATATTACTATGGTTGATAATTGTGCACAACCCAGCTTAAAACTGTGGTCATCTGAAATACCATAACTAACAACCTAAGCCTTTTGAGATTGATCAGAAATGGCAATCAGCCAGCACTGCATATGGAGTCACCTAATGAGCCTCTTGATCTTGATATAGTTTATCTTTCATAAATGCATATGTACAAAAGGACATTCTTCATTGATTAAGGACATTTTAATGTACATACACAATGATTACAAACAAAGTCAATGTTGTAGTAATGCATTTTTATGGAGTCAGATTTGCAAAAGATGCATGAACTCAGAACTCTTTAAAAGTTTCTATACAATTTATACTTCCAGTTTTGAAAATGATTCAAATATAAAATTCATAGCATAGTGAATGGTAAGAAAATAATGCTGACAATTTAAGAGAGTGGGAAAAAAAACTTAAAAAAGAAAACAAAACAAAAACAAAAATCTAAAAAAAATTCTACCTATGAAAACGTGAATTACAGGGATTGATTATGGGCAATTGCACAGAGTTAGTCCATAAGAGCTGGCTGCTTTTACAGCCATGAACTACATATTGAATTCTTGCATCACAATGAAGAGCTGCTTTTTTTCTTTTAGGACACTACTCTACTTGGAGGATGCATTCACATTCTTTTTTTTTTTTTTTTTTTTGACGAAGTCTTGCTATGTCGCAAGGCTGGAGTACAGTGGCACAATCTTGGCTCACTGTAACCTCCACCTCCAGGGTTCATGAGATTTTCCTGCCTCAGTCTCCCAAGTAGCTTGTCAGTCTCTTTACCTTGTGATCCGCCCACATCGGCCTCCCAAAGTGTTGGGATTACAGGCCTGAGCCACCGTGCCCAGCCCACGTTCATTTTCTATGTGGCACTGTTCTTTTTGAAATTCTTCTATGATTCTATATGCACTGACATAAGCATTCTCTATTAAATTTTCCCACCTCCTGTGCCTGTGCTATGCTGTTTCAGGTATATGGAAGTGAATTCCAAACACACTAGTATACTGACCACAAAATTGGTGGAAACCATACTAGTGATCAAACAGCAACACTGCTGTGTGACTTCTGATGCTACCACGAACATAATTTTCAAACCAGTCAGTAACTTCACTGGTTTCTTCAGGCAAATGAAGCTTTAATTCATTAAAAGCTACCGGAATGTCGGCCAGGTGCAGTGGCTCACGCCTGTAATCCCAGCACTTTGGGAGGCTGAGGCAGGCAGATCACGAGGTCAGGAAATTGAGACCATCCTGGCTAACATGGTGACACCCCGTCTCTACTAAAAATACAAAAAAAAAAGAAAAAAAAAAAAAAGGTACCAGAACGTCATCCGTCATCAACTGGAAGGAACGCCAATTTAGGCAAATGATGTATTTTAAAACTAAAGTTTTTATTGTTGCTGTATTACATGGCCAATCTACTCATCTAAATTTTTCACCAAATGGATTGCGTTGAGAGGAAAACAGACAAACTTTACTGGTAATACTTTGAAATTCATTTTTAAAAGCCTTGATTGCACTTAATTCCAAATCTGTCATTATGGTTTGGGGATTCAGTTGAAATCCATTTTCTTCTGTAAAGTCCACCAAATCTTCAAATAAGTGTTTATAGAGTGCTTCACTTTTTTCAGTCATTAATACGTAGAGGAGATAAGTTCTAGAATTTTTGAAACCAACAGGGGTATGAATTGTATATATAGTTGGTGAAAACAGTAGGGACAATTTTGAAAGTGTCATCCATTAGCCAAAGTGAAACATTTGCTAGTTTTTCCGTGTTAGACTTAGTGGTAAATTTAAGAAGTACATTTTCTTTGACAGTCAAATCTCCAATCAAGAATACTTCACTATTTAATGTGTGTTTATAACACTGGAGAAAGTTCAATATCAGCAAGTGTCTTTGGTTCAGAAAATTACTGAGTTTGTCCTACTGTTTTTCTTCTCCAAAGAAGGGCATTTTTGAGGGCAAACATGACACTATGCGTGAAGGGGCAGAAGTTGAATACGATTGAATAATTTGTCAGGGGAAGATTTCTTGTATATTTCTCCTGACTTTTCACTTCTGTGACCTTCAAAACACTAGCTGCACTTGTATTTGGAGGGTGGTTCTGGCTTACCAATTTTTTAAGTATATGCTGTCTCTGTGTGATGGTTAATACCGAATGTCAACTTGATTGGATTGAAGGATACAAAGTACTGATCCTGGGTGTGTCTGTGAGGGCGTTGCCAAAAGAGATTAATATTTGAGTCAGTGGGCTGGGGAAGGCAGATCCACCCTCAATCTGGTGGGTACAATCTAATCAGCTGCCAGAGAATATAAAGCAGGTAGAGAAACGTGAAAAGGAGAGACTGGCCTAGACTCCCAGCCTACATCATTCTCCTGTGCTGGATGCTTCCTGCCCTCAAACACTGGCTCCAGGTTCTTCAGTTTTGGGAGTCAGACTGGCTCTCCTTGCTCCTCAGCCTGCGGACAGCCTATTGTGGCACACCTTGTGATCGTGTAAGTTAATATTTAATAAACTCCCCTTTATCTATATAGTTTTGTCCCTCTAGAGAACACTAGTATACCCTATGAAAGTCTGGTTATTGCTTGGCTGATGCAATTAAGCAATTTTCTGCCTTCCCAGCACCAATAATTATCTTTTAAACTTTTGTATTTCACTGTTAAGTAGCCTTGTACACTTATCATAGCCTTTTTGCAAGGGAACGATTTCATAAATCTCTCCATTGTGTTGTAAGAAATACAATCAAGAGTGATATTCAGCTTCCCCAACACCAAATCTGTATTAGATAGGGTTCCCCAGAGAGACAGAACCAATAGGACATATACACATAAATACATGGGATAAGACTTATTAGGGGAATTGTTCACACAATTATGGTAGCGATAATATATTAAGCCCATGACAAGTCATCTTCAAGCTGGAGACTCTGGGGATGCCAGGAGTGTGGCTCAGGTCTAAAGTCTTGGAATCTGGGCAGCTACTGGTGTAGCTGTTTTGGAGTCTGAAGCCTCATGAACTTGGAGTTCTGATGTCCAAGGCAGCAGGAAAAAAGTCTATCCTGGCTCTCAGAGAGGATCAAATTCATCTTCTGTGTTTGTTCTTTCTAGGACCTGGTGGACTGAATGATACCGTCCCTCCCACATTGAGGACAGATCTTCCTCACACATTCCACTCAGACTCACACACTAATCTCTGGAAACACTCTCACAGACACACCCAAAATAATGCTTTATCAGATTTGGAGGTATCCTTTAACCCAGTCCAATTGACACCTAAAATTAAGTCCACAAAGCCACCCCTTTTCAATTTAGCACCCATACCCATCTCCTCAAACCACACTTAACTTCCAAATACAGACTATAACAAGGCAATAGTTCCACCTAATACGATGCCACTATAACGTGATTATGATTTTCAGGATTTTAGACTTTAGAAATTTTACACTTTAGAGATTTTGATTTTTTAGAATTTCAAGACTCAGGATTATGGCATTCAGGATTGTGTCTTTTGTGATTACGATTCACACTGGAAAACATAGAAAACACTTGTCAGAGAGCATCTTAACAGAAATAATAACCTACAGATCACATTTGGCAGGTTTCCAAATTAACCACATGGCGATGGTCTTGTGATTAATAGCTGACATCCTTTCCTGAGTAAAAAATCTTATTGTGAGTCTCTCAAACTGTTATAATACTGATGAATACGTAACCTATTGACATAGAATATGACACTGGTTTTTTTTTGAATCATGAAGTTTTGTTGATTATCTTGCACGTGCAATATTTTAGCCTGTATGTTGTCATCTGTAGCCAATGACTGTCACCTCTGTATTGTGCCTTCCAATAAAAAAGGACAACTTTGGTATGAGGAGTCCCCCTTCCTTTTCCTAAACTTTCTTATAAAAACATAACAACTTGTAACAGACTTTGGAATACGCCTGACTTTGTTGGTGTGTCTTTCTGGTTTGATCTTCACATTTGGCTAAGCTTTTATCAAATTTTTTCGGCCTCAACAGCCTTAATTTTGGTCCACAGAAACTTTCTCTTGTTTCTCTTCTGTCTTAGTGTTTCTGTGACTCCTGCATTTCCCCATGGTGCATCATTTTATTGTAATTGAAACACAGTGATTGGTTTTTGGTGTTTGCAGGTACAATCTTTGGGGCAGAAAATTCCAACAAATAAAATTCCAAAACCCTGTGATACTGTCAAATATATTGGGTAAATGGTGAACAGTTTATTCTTGATTTATACACTCTTTGGTGAGGACTTTTTGTGATATTGCAAGAGATGATTGAAAATAGCAAAAAATAATCAGTTAGCAATTCAACTTACTCTTGGTTATAAGTATGTTTTTACATTGATCTGTTAAATCAATTGCTAGGGATTTCAGTATTCAACTGATAAACATATACATACTGGTCACTGTGTATGTGC
Organism: Papio anubis; assembly: GCF_008728515.1. Classification (NCBI taxonomy): domain Eukaryota; kingdom Metazoa; phylum Chordata; class Mammalia; order Primates; family Cercopithecidae; genus Papio; species Papio anubis. The sequence continues at coordinate 83,965,641 of NC_044979.1, read as the reverse complement.
TATGTGATTAGAGAGATACAAAAGAAATAAAGAAAACATAGGGTGCCTGATCACTGGTAACTTGAAATTCCTGCCAGAAGACAAAACTAGCATAGATAAGACAATAACAGAACAATAATTTGCCAAAGGGAAAATAAATATTCTGATTTAGTTAGAAAAGGCTTTAAGCCAGAGTGAAATTCAAGTCAGTCCTTCTGAGTAAATTTTATTTCTGTAGGCAGACGGGAGAGAGGGAAACCCTCTATGTTTGGGAGAGCAGAAGTATGTAGTGCTGAAGAACTGTAAGGACAGTTTAAGCAGTAGGACAAACAGGCAGTCACCCTGGGGACCTTTGCATAAGTGGAGCTGAAACAACACTCAGGAGGAAAAACACCATTGAAATACAAAAAGATGGAGAAAACTGTTTTTTCTAGACTTTCTTTTGGAGAGAACGAATACTCTATGTTCCTGGAAGAGTACTTTAATAAGAACTGGAGTTGCTATGAATGATCCTTAAACTTAGTTCTTCAAAGGAGAGATTTAGTAGGTGTCAGGGCTTGTTTGTAGGAGGGGGATTGTAAGTTTGAGACAGAGCTAAGTTGCTTGGGACAATAGAAAAGAGTGTTTTTCCACCCTTCTCTTAAAGTGCACCTGGTTTCTGCTCTGGATAAAAGTCGCAATCTACTATTTTATGAGGTTATTAAATTTCTAGCATGATTGGGGCAACCACAGTTTGTCATTGTGCATGCTTTGGTCTTGATGCTATTCTGGATGAATGTGGCAGGCCACTATTGTAAAGACCAAGACCATTAAGGGAGAAGGAATGTATGACACAGAACTTAAAAGCCGGGCAAAATGAGTTGTTGGTATTTGTCATATTAAGAATGATGATAGGCACTTGGAAGGAGAGTAGAGTAGTAGTTTTAAAAAGAACATGGGCAGAGGGAATGCCAAGGCAGAGAATAGCTATAAAGAGATTGGTTTTAAATTATATCATTTTTTCAGATGTAAGATGATAAAAAATTTGACAAAACTAATGACTATTAGAATGAAATGGGAGAGATAAACACAAAACATTGTTCAACTGATAAGTAGTAGGGCCCAGAAACAGTGCATACAAATAGAGCGAGGAATTGAAGATAATTTTTTTTCAAGTTTGGTTAAGAAGATTCACAGAAATATTTGGAAAAAGAGAAAATTTGGTGAGAAATTAATGCTACACTTTGAATATATGTAATTTTAAGTTGAAAAGGGAATATTTATGCTGTTTTTTCTAATGTCTGCTAATTTGTTATAATACTTACATAATTTGGCAATTGTACAATTTAAGAAAAAAATGATACCTCACAAGTGAAAAGTAGCTGTAGATAAATTCTAGGATAAATTGAACATGAAGTAGTAGTGTTGTATAACTGTTTTTAAATTCAACTTAGTTTAATTGTTTTAAATTTGTATCTTGAAAAATGATAAACTTTAAATGATTATGGAAAGAGTTAAAATCATGATAGCTATTCACCATTTGATGACTGTTCTGTTTATTTCCCTATTTTTTAAACTGGTAAGGAAACCACAGTAAATAAAAATAAGATGTAAATAAAGATGATTAAATTATATCTAATTTATTTTATATAAATATATTATGCTTAATTATTACTATAAATACAGCTACAAATTACTTGTAAACTGGTACATTTATATCTGTGTGATGAATCCTCAAAAGAAGATTTGCTGGCTCAAAATGTGTGTCTTTTTAATTTTAGAAGACTACATAATCTTACGCACAGAATGTGAGTACTTATTTCCATATGTAGCCTATTAAAGCGTTTTCTTTCTGCCTATGCAAATTTGAAGTGTGCAAAATGGCACATCACTGCATTTCTTTGACAACTAGCTATGATAAGCATTCTTTTATGTTTATTGTCTATTTGCCATTTCTGTTTTTCAAAAGACCTGCTTATATTCTGTGTTTGTTTTTTTTTTTTTTTTGGAGGTTTGTCTTGTTCTCATCTTATCATGAATATTAATATTTTTATTTTCATACTGTTAAAACAATTTTCTTTTAGTCTATTTCTTGTCTTTGACTTTGATACTTGTGTTTTTTACTTGATTTTTTTAAGAGTCAAATTTATAATTTTCATGTCTTTCAGTTTTTGTTTTTCTATCTGGCAAAAGTTTATGTTCAACTTAATGTTAAGCAAATATTTTCCTATTTTTTTTTTTTAATTTTACAATTAACTTTTTTCATCATTTAGAACTTTATTTCATTTAGAATTTATGTTTGTTTATATTGTGAAGAAGTGACCCATATATTTTATTTTGGGGTGGATGGCAATTACATAAAACTATTCAAAAAATTAAAGATCCTCTTAGTACTCATTAAAATGCCAAATATATAATATATTAACTTCTCAGATAAGTCTATTTCTCTAAAATCTGTTTCTAGAATTTCTAGTATGTTCACTAATTCAGCTATTTATTCTTGGATTAATTCCATATAGTTTTGAATAAAGATTTATAATACATGCTACCATATTGTAGAGTTAATTATACCTCATTTTTTTCAAAACTTTAAAGCAATTTTTCAAATATACTTGCTTATAACAAATGTAGAATCAATTTTTGAAACTCCTTTCCCTGGAATTTCTCTAAGGATTTTGATGAAAATTGCATGAAATTTATGTAATAGTTAGAAAAGAACATATTTTTCAGTTATTTTAAGTTTCCCATTCAAATCCATTTTATATTATATTTTTATGAGTTTTTATATGTATTATATCTTCTTACATTTACACTTATGAATTTTATAATTTTGGTCATGAGATACAGAACAACAGATTTTGCATCAGACAGAGGACCACCTACTAACAGCCATAGATTAATAGGATTAAAACTAAGACTGTCTATCAAGGTGACTTTACTATTTGATCATCTGCACTAACAGAACACTATTATTCCAGGAAATTTTTGCTCAACATAATAACATTGAGAATAATTATGTTATTTGTTTCAGAGATTTCCAGAAATTTCATTTGTTCAAATTCTATGCAACTTGGTCTCATTAGGATAAACAGCCTCCTTTTCAGAAAAATTAGTTTACTTAGTTGAGTTTTACTGTTTACGATTTGCTTCAAAACTGTTATTTTGCTTTTTCCATCAATTCTAAACTATTATATGATGAGTCTAAGAGTCTATGGAGGTTGTGGTCTCCCTTAATGCAGTAAACAATTAACTTGGCTTTACTTGATGAAAATTATTTTAACAGACTCGTTGGCCAGTTGACAGTCAACAGTTATTGTGGTTTTCTTCCCTATTTCCATTTTTAACTGCCTAATAAGAATATTTTAGAAAGTTATTGGGTTATTCACCAACAGTGCTAATCTCTTCTATTAAGTCTAAAATTTTCGGAAGAATCTGCTGGATTTTTTTTCCAAAGCTAATCATATAATTGGGAAATAAAAATACTGTTTTTTTCCTCAATTTCATATATTTATGCTTATTCAAAAAGAAATCCTTTCCTTATTTTATTACAAGCAAGGTGAATGAATACAGTGGTAGTAATCATCTTCATATTATTTCTGATTTTCTTTGGATTGTCTTTATCGTTTCATAGTATAAAAAATATTTAATATTAATTTTTATAGTTTTTGCATCTTAGTTTTTTTCTTAGTCTTATTTTTCTTAGAGGTTTTGCTAGAAATGGTAAATAAATTTTAGCAAATGTATTTTGGCATCTATTAATATAATCTTATGGTTTTTACAAATCTTTTCTTTTTTCAAATAATGTTAAACATTCCCCAATGTTGAATAATGCTTGCTTTACTAGAATTATAATTCAGTGATGTGTTTGATTTAATTTTTAAAGATTTTAATAACTTTATTTTGACATTCTTGAAGTTGCCAATATTTGACTACTTTTGACCTAAACATGACGATTTTATATGGTTCAACCTAAATAGTAAGTATGAAATAACCATTAGATATGATGAGTCTCTTTTCCTGTCTTTGACCTTGAATTGCTCTCTACCTGATGTTAATATTGTACTCCATTTTCCTTTTGTTTGTACTTGTATGATTTGTTCATTTTCTTGTTTTCAATCGGTCTTTGATACATTATTTTACATGTGAGACTTCTAAATGAATGCTGCTTGAGTTCCTTACTTTATTCAATCTTACAGTATTTGCCATTGCCTAAATAAATTCAACTCTTTATATTCACTGTGATAAATAATACTTAAAATATTTTTATTATATTTTAAGCTGATTATTGAGTGAATTTTGTTTTATTCCCTTCATTTCCAACTTGTTTTTCCTATGCTGACTTAAGTTTCTTTCTGTTCCTCCTTTTCTCCCTGTTTTAACTTAGAAATACTATTGTATTGCACATTCTATTACCAGTTACATTCCCATTGTAACCACATATGTAAATATATATCCACCATCTGAGCAGCATTCAATAATTACTAGCCTGCACAAGACATTTCACATAACCAAAATCTCTACTGAGGAAGAGATTTTTCCAAAATCTCTACTGAGGAAGATGTTTGGGATGCATTTATTTAAAATACTACCATGATTCCTAGGTTTAAGGAATTTTTATTTTTGAACTATGAAAAGTCTTTATTTTGAGAATCGTTATTTAATACTTTTGTTATAATTCTCAGTCACACAGGTTTGTGTATATATATATACACACACTCAAATTTAAATATATATTGTATATATACACATATGTGTGTGTATACGTGTGTGTATACACATATACACATTACACATTGCTATATACACATATAAATATATACACATTGCTCTCCACTCTTTCATTTAATTTTTTTTTTCTCTTACTCTGAAACTTTGTTCTTATTAATTTGTCATTTGGTAGGAGCATGTCTAGTATTTTCCTCAAGAGTTATGAATAATTACAGAAAGTATGCACATTATTTCCTGCATGACAGAATGTCTTTTTTTCTTTTTTGACCTAAAAAACAGCTTTATTTGACTTTTTGTTTTGTTTCGTTTTTGTTCGAGACGAAATCTCGCTCTGTTGCCCAGGCTGGAGTGCAGTGGCGCGATTTCGCTCACTGCAAGCTCCGCCTCCCGGGTTCACGCCATTCTCCTGCCTGAACCTCCCGAGTGACTGGAACTGCAGGCGCCCGCCACCACGCCCGACTAATTTTTTTTGTATTTTCAGTAGAGACGGGGTTTCACCATATTAGCCAGGCTAGTCTCCATCTCCTGACCTCATGATCCGCCCACCTCAGCCTCCCAAAGTGCTGGGATTACAGGCATGAGTCACTGTGCCCGGCCCTTTGACATTTTATAAAAAATACAGTGATTATTGAGAAAATAAAACACAACCTTTTCCTCCTTTGTCTTCAGATTTTATAGCATATTAAAAAATATGAACAGAAGTATAAATCCTAGGGTGAATAGGTAAAAGTTGTACTACTGATAAAAATGAGATCTGGGAAGCAAGGATGGGAACTGAGCTGAGGTTTTAAAAAAATTCTGAAACTTTAGAAGTAGTTATCCTTATGATAATAAGAATTGTAAAGCCTCTATCTTTATAGTAATAAGAAAAATAAAAGAATAACATCTCTGTTTGGAGATGACGGGATAAAGTTAACCACAGCAGAAAAGGCAGACCCATTTGAATTTTTTTTTTTTTTCCTATCATCTTTTCCTTCATGGAAAACAGTCTTCAAATGACATAATTTGCCAGGCGCGGTGGCTCACACCTGTAATTCCAGCACTTTGAGAGGCCGAAGTGGGCGGATCACTTGAGGTCAGGAGTTTGAGACCAGACTGGCCAACATGGTGAAAACCCATCTATACTGCAAATACAAAAATTAGCCGGCCGCGGTGGCAAGCACCTGTAATCTCAGCTACTGGAGAGGCTGAGGCAGGAGAGTCGCTTGAACGTGGGAGGTGGGGAGGTGGAGGTTGCAGTGAGCAGAGATTGCATCACTGCACTCCAACCTGGGAAACAAAGCGAGATTCTGTCTCAAAAAAAAAAAAAAAAAAAAAAAAGATATGAAGATATAATGTGATATTTACTTGCTTAAAGTTAAATTGAGACTCAAGTTTGCCGAGGAGTAATTATGAAGTCATTTAGCAGCTCTCACTGCTTTCTTGTCTCAGGCCTAGACACTGTTTAACTTTGTGTACTGGTAAAACTACAACATGTGATAACAGAATCACTTCAATAATTACCAACTTAATGTGAAGTCTTGGAGACATGCCAAAGCACATAGGTCTATAATAAAGAAACTATAGACAAATACATCTGAAATTTCTTGTAAACAAAAACTTCTAAAGCGGATTGCTAGAATATAGTTTTTTAATATTTAGAAAAAGAAATTGATCATGACTAGGGAGCAGGAAAGACTTATGAAACATTATAATAATTAACCTCATTTAAAAATTTTAATTGCATTATCAGGTGTCTGTAGGGAGAATGCTTTTTGTATGAATATTGTATATACATAATAATGTATGCTAATTTGTAGTTTTAACATATCTCTGTATTTTGCTTTTATGTAAGAGTTATATCTTTGCTAAGAGTAGGATTTGAAATTAAGTTTTTTCGTCGCAATAGAATATAAATGTAAATATTTTGCTACTTAGAGTTGAAGATAAGATGAGAAATCGGCTTCTAGTCTAACTCCCTGTCTTTGTTTTTAGTTCTTTGTGTCTGAAAGCCTGTAAAATCAGCTTTATCTTTAGAGTTCAGTTATTTTATAAGTTGTGTCTAGATGTATCTTTTTTATTTATTATAATTTGGATTTGATAGTTTTTTTCCAAATTGAAAACTCGACTTGATACTCAGCTATGCTGAGGTCTTACTGTAGTCTTCTTACATCAAATAAAATATTTAAAGCATATAGAAATATAGAAAAAATTAGTAAAATTTTGAATATATAATTTTGCTTTATTTTCTTCCTCCTGTTTTGGCTTGTTTAGAAGTAAAACATTAGAGACTCAGTAGCAACACTAAGTTATTTTCTTCCCCTTTTGAGAGAAGAAATTGTTATCCTCAATTTGTTTGTTATTCCTATGTGGGATTAATCTGTCTGTATATTATGTATGTTATGTATACACAATAAAAATATAATATTTTATGGTTAAAAAATTTGTGTGCGTAGTATGATCATATATTTATAATCCATATACTTGCTTTTTTCATATAATATTAGGTTTTTGAGATTTATCCATGTTGATTCATGTGTCAGTATTTCATTCATTTTAATTCAGTATTGAGCTACATGAATAAATAGCAATTTAAAAATAGGCTGTTCAAATTTTTTTCTGCAATTCTGAAATACATATTCCTGAACATGTCTCTTTATAGATATGTGCATGGATTTTTCTTACGTGAGTGTTTCTGTATTGCTTTTCTGTAATCTTTGCCCACATTTTGTATTAACTTTTTCTTTGGGTTTAACTTTTTCTTCTTGTTTTGTAAATGTTCTTTATATTTTTAGATACTAGTCCTTCATTATTTAATGGAATATTTTTTCTTCTAGTTAACGTGTTTATGGTGTTTACATCAATGATTCGTGATTTTTCTTTGCCTGCCCGTAGGTATAATTAATCTCAGCATAGCACAGATAGGTTTTGGAAACTTTCAGGCTGTGAGAGCTTTCTGGAGAGCTTTCTGTAGGTTGGTCAGGTAGGAAAAACAGAATATTCTACTGGGCAATAGTGAAAAACTCCTCTTGGTTTAGTCATCTTCAGTACTAAGCAGAAGAGATATGACTCTTCTTGACCAATGGGTCACAAATAAGTCAGTTTATGAGTACACCTTCTTCAAGATTTTGCTTATTAGCTAAATAGGCTCCTCCCAGAGAAAAGCAAAGTGCAAAAACCATTTTCCCCCTCCACAACAGATTCCATCAGTGTCTGCCACCAAAGCTCTCAGCGGCCTTAACCCAAAGTCTGTTGGTCTATTGATTGCCTCCCAGGCATTACCAAAATGAAATACCTAACTGTGCTTTTCTCTGGAGTATTTACCAGCAAGATTAATTTATTTGTTAAACCTCTTTAACAAGGAGCTGAGGAGGATGGGGCTGGGGATGTGAGCTCAGGTGGCCATTTTCCCAGAACCCTCTACTCCATATCCTGATTTCAACTTTTTAAGAAATAAATATGTATTAAAGGTGCCTAGAAATATATTATCTCATTATCTTCAGGCTCATTATCTGCTTTCCTCTGATTTCTGAGCTTTCCCAATTTGCAGTAATGAGATAGAAATTAATCCCAAACTAGCCATCTTTGTTTTTTCTTATGATTGTACCCCATTAAAAGGTTTGAATTTTAATGAGGTTGCCATTTTTGACACAATAGTGTTCTGATTCACCTGTGGGTTCCTGTTACCTATAGTGACACCCTATGTGATTACCCTGGAGACTTGAAGTGATGAGCTATAGGAGGATGTTTCTTAAAATAAAGGAAAAAGAGTAGGAGAGATTGGATTCTAATTCCATGCTTCTCCAGTTCTATTGTGCATATGAATCATTAAAACCATCCTTTTTAAAAAATGCATATTTTGGGATACCGTTTTTGTAGGGTTAAGAAATTCACAATTTTTAATGAGCATCCAAAGAGTTTTGATATAGATGATTTGTAGATTAAAGTTTGAGAATCACTGCTTTGAGGAATGGCATTGAGCTTTATTTGAAGAGTTCAAAATTTTATAAAAGAAAAAGATGTCTGAGCAATGGAAACATTAGGTCATACAGATGCAAAATTTCTCCATCTAATTTGTATACAGGCACTCCTGAGTCTGAGAATCACTGTACATATGTATAGGGTACATTCTAAACTACTCATATAAGTATAAAAAACATATTCCTATTTCTTCTATAAGATGTTTATGTACATATTTCTATGTCTTCTATAAGATCTTTATGTAAAGTTGGTTCTTTCTTGCATATGGTCTATATTGTTCGCTCATTCACTTATTCATTATTTACCTTGGAATTACCTTTGAGCGCCTCTGCGATGATGACAGAATAAGAGATAGCACAGTGCTAAAGACACATTTCTCCTTATTCCCATCATTTCCCAGCCAATTCTTTCTGCAAAATCCTACTCTTTTAATAGGTCTCAAGGAGGAAAGGGGGATTTTAAGGCCGTGTAAATTTGGCAAGCATTATATATTCTCTTCTGCTCTGACATATTCACAATGCATATCAGCATGTTAAAAGGCTCTGAGAAACACTGTTGTAGAATATCTGATCCTTTGTCATCATACTTTCATTCTGATTAATTTAACTTAAAAATACGCTTTTAGGAAACATTTGTGTTTAATGGGTGTTATGGTCTCAATGTGTCCCCCTAAATTCGTATGTTGAAAACGTAATCTCCAATGCAACAGGGTTGGCAGGTGGGGCCTTTCGGGAGGTGTTTAAGTCACAAGGGTCTTCCCTCATGATGGATTAATGCCATTATAAAAGGGCTTTTTGCCCCTCCACGTACTGCTATGGGAGAACACAATGCCCCTCCAGAGAATGTAGCATTCAAAGGCCATCATGGAAGCAGAGAGCAGCCCTCACCAGACACTGAACTGCTGGTATCTTGATCTTGAACTGCCCAGCCTCTACAGCTGTGAGAACTAAATTTCTGTCCTTTACAAATTACCCAGTTTCAGGTATTCACTTACAGCAACATACAATGCACTAGGACAACGGGTCTTCTACTTAATTCAAATGAGTTTGGTGATGGTAAGAAGAGTGCCAGCTCTACAGGCTCAGATTTTGTTTTATTTTTGTCTTCTCAGTGTTCAATTCAGCATTTACCTCATAGTAATCAAACAAAAAATTTCCTTAATAACCATTTGTTGAATAAATGAATATATCACATTTGTGTGGGGGATGTACACTACCTTGAAAAGAATGTAAAATCCGTAAGTGGCAAAAGGAAAGAAAGTGGCAGTACTTAACTCCATCACATGGAATCAGCTAGTGTTTGCTTGAACAATTCTGTGGGTGGGAGTTCTGCTATTGGCTAATGTCATTTTCGTTAAAGAGAATAATCTTCATATTACAGTACAGTGAAAAACTTATATAAAAATAGCTTTTATGATTGTTTACCACTGGGAATTATCTTTTGGAAACCATTAGTAACCTGGTGTCAAAGTTGAAATCTTGCAAATATCAAAGAGCAGAAAAACTCCAAGTCATAGAATTGACGTGTGAGCATGACAAACTCTGGTCAAGTTCTTAAATGGATTAATAAACAGACACTTTATGAATCTAAGAAAAGAATGCAGTGATTATAGTATAAATTTACTAGAAACTAATGCCAGATCAGACTCAGTTCCTTTTTAGGCAGTGTTTATTTGACTAGAAAATCTGGGGAATGCTCTACTCTAGATATATTATAGCTTGATTTTGGAAAAGGATTATTTACTATTCTTATCGTTAAACCTTAAACAAGCTCCTCCATCTCTCCCACTTCCTTCTGGCCCTTCTTCACCTCCCCCTTCATTACCTCATTTTGCTCCTTTTAATTCTTCTTGTCACATTTCCATGTGGAATGGAAATCCTGTTTGGAATTACTTCCCTTTAGATCTTCCCAGGTAACTCAGATTTGTGAAATCTAAAATGGAAAGAGTAAACTTCACTCTTTGATACATTGGAAATTAGAGGCTTTCAAATGCATTATAAGACAAGTTCTGTAATTTTGAAAAAGAGTTTAACAGTTCACTTAATTGCTGTTAAATTAGCCAACAAAGTGAAACATTTTTTGGAGTGTTATTCACAATAGTTAAATTAACCGTTCAATTATTTGAGCTAAATACATAAAAATATATCAGCATATCAATTTTCACAAATATGTTTGCACATAGAATTATAATTCCTTGCCCTCTATGAGCAGAGTTAATTACACATATGTGAGTTCTAGTTGAAGAAAGTCCAATGCACCAGAACGTCAGAGATTGCTGATTTGGGAGTTCTATTCTTACACTACTAATGCATCTGAACATCCCTTTTTAATCATTCATAGTTTTTGCACATAAAATTTTTAGAAGTAATTTAATACCTTATTCACTTAATAAAGATATTTTGTATTATCATTTTAAATAGGTAGTTAAGAGTCACTATAACTATATCAAAATATGATTCAACTTATAATTGCCTTATCATGTCACCTCTCAGGGAGGATTTGACTTCCTGGAGTGAACTAGGAAGCTGCCCTTGCAATCGTATCAGTTTATTTGCTCCCATCACACTCCCTAAACTCTCCTTTGGTTCCAAGTAGCTCCTGCATATTTTGAGATAGCAGAGAACACTAGTTAAGATTCACAGTGGACTCCAACAGATTTGAAGTCATACTTTATGTATGTCACTTACTGTAATAATGGATTTTATGCGTTAACCTCACAGGACCATGGGCACCCAGACATTTGGTTGAACTTTATTCTTAGTATGTCTTTGAGGATGTTTCTGTGTGAGAATAACACCTGAATCTATAGACTGAGTAAAACAGATTATCCTCCTCCGTGTAGATGTGCCTCATTTAATCTGTTGAAGGCCTGAATAGAACAAGACAGGCTAAGAAAGAATTCTGTCTGCCTCTATGGGAGCTGGGATATCTGTCTTCACATGCCTTCAGACTAGGACTCTGACCAGAACTTACGCCACTGGCTCTGTTGCATTTTAGACCTTCACACTCATAATGGAATTATATTGGCTCTCCTAGGACTAAAATTCTTAGCTTCCATAATTGCATAAGCCAATTCCTTATAATAAATCAATACTCTATCTAGCTACCTATCAATCAATCATTTACTCATTCATCCACACATCCTAATGGCTTTGTTTCTCTGGAGAACATTGACTAATACAATGACTATTTATTTTATTTGTGGCATGTGGCTTTTTCTTTAGTCTTCAGTTTTTTGAATCATAAATATGGGGTATACCACTCAAAATCTGCCTAGCACTCTGCCCACACTCCAGAACTGAAGTTCTTATCCCGAAATTGCCTGGCAGGGTGGCTGCTGCTGACTCACAGCTGAGTCCCCTTCTGGAGACTGCCTCTGACCTCGCCCAAGGCCTCAACCCTTCTCTGGTGCCACCCACATCCACTACCTACCAATGAGGGTGTATACGTCCTCAGCCACTTTGCCACAATTTGCACAACTCTGCAGGGTTCTCCCAGCTCCAGTGCTCCATTCAACTAGAAAGAGCTGAGACTTGTGATCATACCACAGTACAACTCTTTCTTATCTTGCTAACCCCCCTTCCATTACAGATGATAATCTGGAGAGCTCTTCCCAATAAACTTCCTGCATTCTAATATCTGTCTCGAACTTTACTTCCCAGGGAACCTGATCTGTCGCAGTACTTCTCTCACAGGGATAGCTGTGAGGTTTAAATAAGCAAAAATCTTAATAAATGTTACCTGCTAATATCAGCATTATTAATAAGGATGTATTGAGCTGTACTTTCAGCCCAAATACTTTTATAGTTACAGTCAGATGCTCAATCTTAGTATCAGATTGGTGAGGTTTGAAATCTGATTCTATCACTTATTGGCCATGTCATAATTTGCTTTACTTTCCTGTGTCTCAGTTTCTTCATTTGGAAATGAATAAAGACAATTCCACATTACGAAGTTATTTTGTGGGTTCAATGAGATAACTACATGTAAAGGGCTTAGAACAGTGCCTGGATCACAGGAAATTCAATAAATGCTAACTGTTATTATAACTCCTATAATCATTATTCTCTACTTAGCCCCAATGATGTAACAAGATGTCTCTGCCATAGAAGTCACTTCAGGACACCTAGAGTTTGAGACATCAACTCCAGAAACTACCCTAGATTATTTCTTTCTTTTTTTTTTTTTTTTTTTTTTTTTTTTTTTAAGAGGATTCTTTTTTTTCCCTGGCTGGAGTGCAGTGGTGCGATCTAGGCTTATTGCAAGCTCCGCCTCACAGGTTCATGCTATTCTCTTGCCTCAGCCTCCTGAGTAGCTAGGACTACAGGCGTCTGCCACCATGCCCAGTTTTTTTTGTATTTTTAGTAGAGACAGAGTTTCACCAAGTTAGTCAGGATGGTCGCGATCTCCTGACCTCGTGATCTGCCCACCTCGGTCTCCCAAAGTGCTGGGATTACAGGTGTGAGCCACCATGCCTGGCAGATAGGTTATTTCTGATTCAAAATGAAACGCCACAAAGGCAGAACTAATTAAGCAAGAAAAAAAAAAGTGAGAATTTGAGGGGAAAAAGGTAGTTATAAAGACCATCCTTATTCCACAAACTTTTATGTTTCTTGGTTTTTGTTGATTTTTGTAATATTACCTGCTAATTTTAAGCAGGTAATTTAATCTTGTTCTTTTTTCCAGATAATTTTGACTTCAATAAAATTAATGGTATGGTGGCTCAGGAAAGGTCAGTTTGAGTATTTTTCTTTTTCGTTTTTTTTGAGACGGAGTCTCGCTCTGTCACCCAGGCTGGAGTGCAGTGGTGCGATCTCAGCTCTCTGTAACCTCCACCTCTCTGGTTCAGGAAATTCCCCTGCCTCAGCCTCCCAAGTAGCTGGAATTACAGATGCACACCATCATGCCTGGCGAGTTTTTTTTTGTATTTTTAGTAGAGACAGGGTTTCACCATGTTGGCCAGACTGGTCTCGAACTCCTGACCTCAGGTAATCCGCCCACCTCGGCCTCCCAAAGTGATGAGATTACAGGCGTGAGCTACCACGCCCTGCCAGTTTGAGTAGATTCTAAGTCCTGGGACAGGATAGTATGCTGGGAGGAAATAGGGGAAGAGAACTCAGGACCGCAAAACTTGCATCTAAAGTTGACTCTCTCAGGCATGTGTCTTTCATTAAAAACTTTGGTTTAGAAAATTTGTTTTACTTATTTTTAAATAAACTTTTTATGTTGGAATAATTTTTGGTTTACAGAAAAGTCACAAGTACAGAGTGCCCAAGTTCCCTTCACTCTGTTTTATTCTAGTGTGCATAACCACAGTACATTTGTCAAAAGTAAAAAATTAAGTTTTCCACAATACTAGAGCCATTATTCATATTTCACCAGTTATTCCACTGTTGTCCTTTTTAGTCCCAAGATCCAATTAAGAATACAATATTGCACTTAGTCAATTGTCTTGTCTTCTTACTCTTTAGATTTGTATTAGCTTCTCAGTCTCTACTGGTTTTTCATGAGCTTTAAAGTTTTGAAGAATACTTTTTAGTTATTTTCTAGAATGTCCCTCCATTGGGGTTGAAACGATGGGTTTTTGGGAAGAAAATCAGAGAGAAGAGATGTCCCCCTCATTGCATCATATCAGGTGGCACATGACATCAATATGACATCCTGGTGATGTGAAATTTGTCACTTGATAAAGGTGATGTAGTTGTTCCCTATTTCTGCTGTAACAAATTACCACAAGTTTAATGGTTTAAAATGACACACATTTATTATCTGATAGTTCTATCGGTTAGAAGTACAACATGGGTATCACATGGCTAAAATCAAGGTGTCAGCACAGCTGTGTTCCCTTTTGTGGGCTCTGTTTCTTTGCCTTTCCTAGTTTCTAGAGGATGCCTGCATTTCATTAGCTCATTTACCTCCATCTTCAAAGCCAGATTCAAAACTTCTTCAAATGTCTCCCTGATTGATCTCTTCATCCACCTCCCTCTTCCTCTTTAAGAACCTTTGTGATTCTATTGGGCCCACCTGGCTAATCCAAGATAATCTCCCTATTTTAAGGTTATCTGATTAGCAACCTTAATTCTTCTTTGCCAAGTAACATAATATAATCACAGGTCTAGGGATTAGGACGTGAACATCTTAAGGGAGAATTAGTCTGCCAACCACAGGTAGTGTCTGCAAGGTTTTTCTACAGTAAAGTAACTATTTTTCTCACACATATTTTTGATTCTCAGTTTCCTTATCTGTGGAAAAGAGGTGATCATCATGTTTGCCTCATCCAGACTGCTTGGAGGTTTAAATGACTGTAGTGAAAGTATCTGGCATGTGGTCTCCCAAATGGCAGCTGAAGCTGAATCTAATGGCTATCAGTCTCTTTCTATACCTTCTTCCTCCAAGGCAGGAATATGATTATTCTCAACTGCGAAATAAGTGTTCTTAATTTTGTATCACTTTTATTTGGGTACAAAATGTGTGATATCCTCATTGGAACCAGGGAGGAGAGCACATTTTTCAAACTGTATCTAAAATATAGTAAGCTCTTTACTAACAATTCTGATGTAATCAAGGGGCTATTTACTCGTTTGTAAATAATTTTATATGAATATTCATTTATCCTGCATAGGGAAATGGACAAGGTAATATTAAATAAAGAGTACTTATTAATGATGCACTTTGGGTAAAAACAAATATAGAATTCACCATGAAACAGGAATGTCCTTATCTAATCATGAAATGCTTTCATTTTTATCTACGATTTTACAACGTACAAGTTATTTCCCTGAAAATATTCTAAGACTTCACTATTTGCTACAGAGTGGAAGACAGAAAAATACAGTGCACTCATTAGTACTGCACTTAGAAGCAGAAACTGTTCACTTGTTCTTGGTTGGCAAAACTAATGGAGCTCCTTTACAATACTCAAACTGGACTTTAGTTTGTGGGCAGTGCGATACAATGATGAGTTGGTATTGGGGCTCAAGTGCCTATTCTTTCTATTCAATAACGTAAAGATAAACACTAAGTATTAAAAATAAACCTGAAAATTTTAAATATTAAAACACTAACTATGTATGTAAACTATTAGACTTAAAGAAAGGACTGAATTTTCTTTTCAGATAAAGGAGGTGGGAAAGGAAAATTGATTTTTATTTGTCTTAATAAACACTCAGTGGCAAATGAGGTTTAGAACTTTGTAAAAAGGCTACATCTGTCCTGCTATGTAGCTTTGTAACTTTAGGAGTCCTGCTCCTTCAGGGAGGAACATGCCTAGGTAGGACCTACTTGATGGTGACAGTTGTTTAATAAATACTTGTTGATGAACTGAATAAGTACAGGTGCTAAGGCATTTTTTGATTTACGGGGTGCTGTCCAGCCATTTGTGGTTGCAGACACCACCCTTACCCTCCCTATTGAAAGTCTCAGGATGTTGTAGGAGGCAAAAGCCCAAGTTAGTGGATAGAGAAGGGAGTTACATTTCTGCTTTGTCACTTTCAGTTACATGAACTTGAACAAACCACCTTACTTCTCTGGGTCTGTTTTAATAATTCTTAATACAGCTGGACAAGATTAGTGATGTTCAAACTTTTATAACAATGTTTTTTCAGGCTGACCCTTTTTAGAAAATGGATTTTTTTTTTCTGAAAAGCCCTGTATTGAACACATGTGGTCCAGTAGAAGTAGAGCAGAATGCTGGCCTTTCTTTTCAGACAGACTTTGGAGCTCTTCCTGAAAACCAGGGCATCCACAAAACAGTTTTAACACCACTGAAATGAAAAGCTTCTAACAGTACTTTCATCTCTAGAGTTGATCACCAGTCACCCAGGCCAGCAATTCTTACACATGGAATTGTGACTCTTTGCTGAATCAGTTGTATTACTAGTTGTGTTTATTGGCAAAAGAAAATCCAGTTGCTGAATCAACTTAATAATCTCAGTGGATTAATGCAATGGATCAGTTCTCTATTGCTGATTATTCAGCCACTCCAAGTTCAGTGACTTACCAGAGAAATTTGTTATTTTTCACGATTCAGCGGTCTGCTGGGCAGTTAATCTGGTCTGCAGTGGCATGGCTGATTTCTTTTCTTTCTTCCTTTTTTTTTTTTTTTTTTTTTTTTTGAGACCGAGTCTTGCTCTGTTGCCCAGGCTGGAGTGCAGTGGCGCGATCTCGGCTCACTGCAACCTCCGCCTCTCGGGTTCACACCATTCTCCTGCCTCAGCCTCCCGAGTAGCTGGAACTACAGGCGCTCCCTACATGCCCGGCTAATTTTTTGTATTTTTTTTTTTTAAGTAGAAACGGGGTTTCACCGTGTTAGCCAGGATTGTCTCCATCTCCTGACCTCGTGATCCACCTGCCTCGGACTCCCAAAGTGCTAGGATTACAGGCGTGATCCACCGCGCCTGGCTGGCATGGCTGATTTCTGCAGCAAGCTGCGTGTCAAGGTCAAAATTAGAGTCACGCAGAAGAAGGACAAGTCCAGAGTTACCATTAAGAGCAGCATGGCTTCCGACTGGTAATCAATACTTTGCTGTAATGTAAGTATTACACCTAAAGGTTACTTCATACATAATGAACTGTAACCTAACTTGTTGTGTAAAGTAGTAGACTATAACCCTCTCTTGTAATGAATAGCCGAGTCTCAGCCAATCACAACAGCCAAACCTCAGTCAACCACTCCCAAGAAGCCAGCTGTTCAAAGCAAGATCAAATAAGACAAATGCCCAGCTGTAACTAATAGAGCTGTTTCTGTACCATACTTCCGTTTTCTACACAACACTTTCCTTTCCCATCCGTAAATATTATCCAACCATGTGGCAGCCTTGGAGTTGCTCTGAACCTATTCTGGTTCTGAGGTCTGCCCCATTCTGGAATTGGTTTTTGATCAAATCAAAGTTAATTTGTCTAGAGTTTTTCATTTAACAGATGGCATCAGAAGTGGGATTCAAAGTAGAGCTTCAGGGGACCTCAGGAGCACTGACTGACCAAGCGAGACACCTTCCAGGGTCATCGTGTCCATTGGTCACTTGCAGCGACTGGGGATCATGGGTAAGTTATTTCTCCGATTCTGAAGTTTCATGGACCTGTGTTTTGAGCTGAGTTTGTTTAGGCAAATTTTTGATCTAAATTGAGTTCAGAAGTTGGCATAAAAACTGGAATGGGTCCAGGATTGGATCAGATACAATAACTTACTAGATTGGATCCCGTTAAAGGCCTCAAATGTCTGACCAGACCAGGCAGAAACAGGCAGTCAACGGCAATCACTGCAGAGGGTACGAACTCTACTTTTGCAAATTTGCGGGAATTTTGTGTTCTATTCTCTTTGTTTTTTTTTTTTTTTTTTCCACTTGCAAGTCTAGCTAGAGAAAAATCACTGACAATGTTGATCAAGGGGATCTCAGAACCAGTGCCAAGGTTCAGCATAAAAATGGGATCCAGAATTTCTGAAGAACTGAGTGCTCCACCTTCCAGCTAAGCCTACCTTTAGGTGTACAGTTATTAGGCCTCAGAAGCAAAGAATACTTACAAAAATGGCATAATCTTACTAAAGAAAATAATTTAAAATTACAGTGGAACATTCAGAATGAACAGCACTGTACTTTAACAAGTGCATTTAAAAATGAGGGCTCCCTTAAATAAGACATCTCGATGGATCACGGGTCTATCACCCTATTAACCAGTCACGGGAGCTCTCCATGCATTTGGTATCTTTTATCTCTGGTCCGCACGCAACCCCATCGCAGAATGCTGACTCCCACCCCATCTCGTCCTGAATGCGCCTGTCTTTGATTCCTAGTACATATTATCATTCATCGCACCTACGTTCAATATTCCAGTCCCCCGCGAAGTTACCAAGGTGCTATTTAATTCATGCTTGTAAGACATAATAATAACCAACTCCGCAACCCCCTCACCACGCCGCAAACCACAGCAAAAATAAAGCTCCATTCAAACCCCCCCACCCCCGTCTCTGGCCTTTACCTGAACCCACTCTTGCCAAACCCCAAAAACAAGAGCCTTAACTTGCCCAACCAGAGCTCGCATTTTCATCTTTTGGGTGTGCACAACTCCAACTGCCACTTCCTCAACTAATATAAATTTACTTCACCAAACACTCTTGACACCAACTTTTTTCCCCACCAAATTCACTCCCTCCCTCTCACAACCCAAAAGAAATTGCCCCGCAATCACACTCACACTGACGTTTATGTAGCTTAAACCCACCTAAAGCAAGACACTGAAAATGCCTAGATGGGTTCGCACACCCCATAGACACATAGGCTTGGTCCTGGCCTTTCTATTGACTCTTAGCAAGATTACATATGCAAGCATCCCCGCTCCGGTGAAGACGCCCCCCCAATCAACATGACCAAGAGGAGCAAGTATCAAGCACGCCCATGCAGCTCAAAACACTTTGCCTAGCCACACCCCCACGGGAGACAGCAGTGACAAATCTTTAGCAATGAACGAAAGTTTAACTAAGCTATGCTATCTTAGGGGTTGGTCAATTTCGTGCCAGCCACCGCGGTTACACGATTAACCCTAGCCAATAGAAACCGGCGTAGAGGGTGTTTTAGATCTAATCTAATAAAGCTAAACCCCATCTAAACTGTAAAACTCTAGCTAACGTAAAATAAACTACGAAAGTGGCTTTATAATTTCTGAATACACAACAGCCAAGACCCAAACTGGGATTAGACACCCCACTATGCTTGGCCTTAAACCTCAATAGTTAAAACAACAAAACTACTCGCCAGAATACTACAAGCAACAGCTTAAAACTCAAAGGACTTGGCGGTGCTTCATATCCCCCTAGAGGAGCCTGTTCTGTAATCGATAAACCCCGATCCACCCCACCCTCTCTTGCTTAGTCTATATACCGCCATCTTCAGCAAACCCTGATGAAGGCTACGAAGTGAGCGCAAATGCCCTCCCCCGCAAAAACGTTAGGTCAAGGTGTAACTTATGAGACGGTAAAAATGGGCTACATTTTCTACTTCAGAAAACCCCACGATAGCTCTTATGAAATCTAGGAGCCCAAGGAGGATTTAGCAGTAAATTAAGAATAGAGTGCTTAATTGAACTAGGCCATAAAGCACGCACACACCGCCCGTCACTCCCCTCAAATATATTTAAGGAATAACTTAACTAAATGCCCTAACATTTATATAGAGGGGATAAGTCGTAACACGGTAAGTGTACTGGAAGGTGCACTTGGACAAATCAAGGTATAGCTTAACATAAAGCATCTGACTTACACTCAGAAGATCTCAACGTTGCTTGATGACCTTGAGCTAACACTAGCCCCAAGCATAACCAACACTAATATCAAACTCACATATACACCAAACCATTGACCCGTGCAAAGTATAGGCGATAGAAATTTTAACCTGGCGCTATAGATACAGTACCGTAAGGGAAAGATAGAAAACCACCCAAGCACAAAGTAGCAAGGACTAACCCCTGTACCTTTTGCATAATGAATTAGCTAGAGACAATTTCACAAAGAGAACTAAAGCCAAATTTCCCGAAACCAGACGAGCTACCCCAAAACAGCTAAAAGAGCGCACCCGTCTATGTGGCAAAATAGTGGGAAGATTTCTGGGTAGAGGTGACAAGCCTATCGAGCCTGGTGATAGCTGGTTATCCAAGATAGAATCTTAGTTCAACCTTAAGTTTACCTGCAGAACAACCTAATCCCCCTGTAAACTTAATTGTTAGTCTAAAGAGGGACAGCTCTTTAGACATTAGGAAAAAACCTTACATAGAGAGTAAAAAACCCCCGTTACCATAGTTGGCCTAAAAGCAGCCATCAATTAAGAAAGCGTTCAAGCTCAACGTTAATCACCTAAAAAATCCCAAACATATAATTGAACTCCTCAAATCACATTGGATTAATCTATCACCCCATAGAAACAATAATGCTAGTATAAGTAACATGAACTCCCTCTCTCCACTGCATAAGCCTAAGTCAGACCGAAAACCTCACCGATACTTAACAGCCCAGTATTAACAAACATAAACAAGCCCATACTACTTTCACTGTTAATCCAACACAGGCATGCTTTTAAGGAAAGGTTAAAAAAAGTAAAAGGAACTCGGCAAACTTAACCCCGCCTGTTTACCAAAAACATCACCTCTAGCATTACTAGTATTAGAGGCACTGCCTGCCCAGTGACATACGTTTAATGGCCGCGGTACCCTGACCGTGCAAAGGTAGCATAATCACTTGTTCTTTAAATAGGGACTCGCATGAATGGCAACACGAGGGTTTAACTGTCTCTTACTTTTAACCAGTGAAATTGACCTATCCGTGAAGAGGCGGACATGAAACAATAAGACGAGAAGACCCCATGGAGCTTCAATTTACTAATGCAACCAAGAATCATATAAATCCGCGGACTTTAAAACTTCTACGCCTGCATTAAAAATTTTGGTTGGGGCGACCTCGGAGCATAACCAAACCTCCGAATGGTTCATGCCGAGGCCACACAAGCCAAAGCGAACTAACACCCACAATTGACCCAATAATTTGATCAACGGAACAAGTTACCCTAGGGATAACAGCGCAATTCTATTCTAGAGTCCATATCAACAATAGAGTTTACGACCTCGATGTTGGATCAGGACATCCTAATGGTGCAGCAGCTATCAAGGGTTCGTTTGTTCAACGATTAAAGTCCTACGTGATCTGAGTTCAGACCGGAGCGATCCAGGTCGGTTTCTATCTATTCCACATTTCTCCCTGTACGAAAGGACAAGAGAAATAAGGCCCACTTCACAAAGCGCCTTCACCATATAAATGACTTAGTCTTAATTTACCAAAATATTACACACCCTACCCGAGAACAGGGTTTGTTAAGATGGCAGAGCCCGGTAATTGCATAAAACTTAAAACTTTACATCCAGAGGTTCAACCCCTCTTCTTAACACCATGACCACAATAAACCTCCTACTCCTTATTATATCCACACTAGCCGCCATGGCGTTTCTTACACTCGTTGAACGAAAACTACTAGGATATATACAACTACGCAAGGGACCTAACATTGTAGGTCCCTATGGACTACTACAACCGTTCGCCGATGCAATAAAACTCTTCACTAAGGAGCCCCTAAAACCCTCAACATCCAGTACTACCCTCTATATCACAGCACCCGCTCTAGCCTTTTCCATTGCCCTCCTCCTATGAACTCCCCTCCCTATACCCAACCCTCTAATTAACTTTAACCTAGGACTCCTATTTATCCTAACCATATCCAGCCTAACCGTCTACTCCACCCTATGATCTGGATGAGCATCAAACTCAAACTACGCTCTAATCGGAGCCCTGCGAGCCGTCGCCCAAATAATCTCATACGAGATTACCCTCACCATCATTCTACTATCAGTCTTGCTAATAAGTGGCTCATTCAACCTCAGCATACTCATTACAGCACAAGAGCACCTCTGACTTATCCTACCATCATGACCACTAGCTATAATATGATTTACCTCTACACTAGCAGAAACAAACCGAACTCCCTTCGACCTCATAGAAGGCGAATCAGAATTAGTATCAGGCTTCAACATTGAATATTCCGCAGGCCCATTCGCTCTATTCTTCATAGCAGAATACATAAACATTATCATAATAAATGCCCTAACAACTACAATCTTTCTAGGTACACCCTACTCCACTCACTCACCAGAATTATTCACAACATGCTTTACCATCAAAACACTCCTCCTAACTTCCCTATTTCTATGGATCCGAGCAGCATATCCCCGATTCCGCTACGACCAACTCATACACTTACTATGAAAAAGTTTCCTCCCACTTACACTAGCACTCCTCATATGAAATACCTCAATGCCCATCGCAATCTCCAGCATCCCCCCTCAAACCTAGAAATATGTCTGACAAAAGAGTTACTTTGATAGAGTAAATAATAGAGGCTCCAACCCTCTTATTTCTAGGATTGCAGGCATCGAACCCACTCCTGAGAACCCAAACTCCTCCGTGCTACCTCTCACACTCTATCCTATCTATAGTAAGGTCAGCTAAATAAGCTATCGGGCCCATACCCTGAAAATGTTGGTCACACCCTTCCCGTACTAATCAACCCACTAGCCCAACTTATTATCTATACCACAGTAATCACAGGCACACTTATTACAATACTAAGCTCACACTGATTCCTCGCCTGAGCAGGTCTAGAAATAAATATACTGGCCTTCATCCCAACCCTGATCAAAAAAACAAATCCTCGCTCCACAGAAGCCGCCACCAAATATTTCCTAGTACAATCCACTGCATCCATAATCCTCATAATAGCAATTATTTCCAACAACCTACTATCAGGATACTGAACAATAACAGGCCATACTAACCAATTCCCATCCTTAATAATAATAATTGCCCTTACCATAAAACTAGGAATAGCTCCCTTCCACTTTTGAGTTCCAGAAGTCACCCAAGGAACACCCCTAACCTCCGGCCTACTCCTTCTTACATGACAAAAACTAGCCCCTATCTCAATCATATATCAAATCTACCCGTCAACCAACGCCTGCATTCTACTAATCCTCTCAACCCTATCCTTCACAGTAGGTAGTTGAGGAGGCCTCAATCAAACACAATTACGCAAAATCCTAGGATATTCTTCAATTACTCACACAGGCTGAATAATAATAACACTAGTATATAATCCAACTATCACAATCCTCTATTTAGCTATTTATATTATCCTAACAGCTACAATATTCCTAACTCTCAACCTAAACTTAAGCACTACAACTCTCATGCTATCTCATACTTGAAACAAATCAACCTATCTAATACCATTAATAACACCCACCCTCCTATCCCTAGGAGGCCTACCCCCTCTGACCAGCTTCCTACCCAAATGAATAACCATTCAAGAACTCACAATAAATAACAACTTTACCATCCCCGCCATCATAATCACCATAACCCTACTCAACCTATACTTCTACATACGCCTAGTCTACACCATCTCCCTAACACTACTTCCTGCACCCAACAATACAAAAATAACATGACAATTTGAAAACACAAAACCCACACTCCTCACCCCCACACTTATTATTATCTCCACCCTCCTACTACCAATCTCCCCCCTAATCCTATCTATCCCCTAGAAATTTAGGTTAAACAAGACCAAGGGCCTTCAAAGCCCTTAGCAAGTAGAACTACTTAATTTCTGAGGTATATAAGGACTGCAAACACCTACTCTGCATCAACTGAACGCAAATCAATCACTTTAATTAAGCTAAGCCCTTGCTAGATCAATGGGACTCGAACCCACAAAAATTTAGTTAACAGCTAAATACCCTAACCAACTGGCTTTGACCCACTTCTCCCGCCGCAGGGAAAAAAGGCGGGAGAAGCCCCGGCAGAAACTTAAAACTGCTCCCTTGAGCTTGCAATTCAACGTGAAAATCACCTCGGGGCTGGTAAAAAGATGATTAAACCTCTGTCTTTAGGTTTACAGCCTAATGCCTGCTCAGCCATTTTACCCTCCTTTTTCCTTTTTCCACTCATGCTCATCAATCGTTGGCTATTTTCAACAAACCATAAAGACATTGGAACTCTATATCTATTATTCGGTGCATGAGCCGGAGTTATAGGTACGGCCCTAAGTCTTCTCATTCGAGCTGAACTGGGCCAACCCGGCAACCTACTAGGCAATGATCACATCTACAACGTCATTGTAACGGCCCATGCGTTCGTCATAATCTTTTTCATGGTTATACCTATTATAATCGGGGGCTTCGGAAATTGATTAGTGCCTCTAATAATTGGCGCTCCTGATATAGCATTCCCCCGTTTAAACAACATAAGTTTCTGACTCCTTCCCCCTTCTTTCCTACTACTAATAGCATCAACCGCAGTAGAAGCCGGTGCTGGAACAGGTTGAACAGTATACCCCCCTCTAGCAGGAAACTTTTCCCACCCAGGGGCCTCCGTAGACCTAGTCATCTTCTCTCTTCACCTAGCGGGCATTTCCTCCATCCTAGGGGCCATCAACTTCATTACCACTATCATCAACATAAAACCCCCTGCAATATCCCAGTATCAAACCCCCTTATTTGTTTGATCAATCTTAATTACAGCAGTCCTCCTACTCCTCTCTCTACCAGTCTTAGCCGCCGGCATCACTATACTACTAACAGATCGCAACCTCAACACTACTTTCTTCGACCCTGTTGGAGGAGGAGACCCTATTCTATATCAACACTTATTTTGATTCTTCGGCCACCCCGAAGTCTATATCCTCATTCTTCCTGGGTTCGGGATGATTTCCCACATTGTAACTCATTATTCTGGAAAAAAAGAACCATTTGGATATATGGGCATGGTTTGGGCTATAATATCAATTGGTTTTCTAGGCTTTATCGTATGAGCCCATCATATGTTCACGGTTGGCATGGACGTGGACACACGAGCCTATTTTACCTCTGCCACCATAATTATTGCAATCCCTACGGGCGTTAAAGTTTTTAGCTGACTTGCCACACTTCACGGAGGCAATATTAAGTGGTCTCCCGCAATACTCTGAGCCCTAGGCTTTATTTTTCTATTCACCGTAGGAGGCCTAACCGGCATTATCTTAGCAAACTCATCCCTAGACATTGTACTACACGACACATATTACGTCGTTGCCCACTTCCACTATGTTTTATCAATAGGAGCCGTCTTCGCCATTATGGGAGGCTTCATCCACTGATTTCCTTTATTTTCAGGCTATACACTAAACCAAACTTACGCCAAAGCCCACTTCATCATTACGTTTGTAGGTGTAAATATAACCTTTTTCCCACAGCACTTCCTTGGCCTGTCCAGAATACCCCGACGCTACTCCGATTATCCCGATGCCTACACCACATGAAATATCCTGTCATCTATAGGCTCCTTTATTTCACTAACAGCAGTAATCCTAATAATCTATATGATCTGAGAAGCTTTCATCTCAAAACGTAAAGTACTGCTGATCGAACAACCTTCCACTAGCGTAGAATGATTAAATGGCTGTCCTCCACCCTACCACACATTTGAAGAACCAACCTATATTAAACTAAATGAAAAAGGAGAGAGTCGAACCCCCTAAAACTGGTTTCAAGCCAGCCTTATAGCCCCTATAACTTTTTCAACAAGATATTAGAAAAACTATTTCATAGCTTTGTCAAAGCTAAATTGTAGGTTAAGCCCTATATATCTTGCATGGCTCATCCAGTTCAACTAGGCCTACAAGATGCCACATCCCCTATCATAGAAGAACTAGTTACCTTCCACGATCATGCCCTTATAGCCATATTTTTAATTAGCTTTTTAATCTTATACGCCCTATCCACAACACTCACAACAAAACTAACCAACACTAACATCACGGACGCCCAGGAAATAGAAACAATCTGAACCATTTTACCCGCAGTTATCTTAGTCCTAATCGCCCTCCCATCTCTGCGCATCCTATATATAACAGACGAAATCAACAACCCCTCCTTTACTATCAAATCAATCGGACATCAATGATACTGAACCTACGAATACACAGATTACGGAGGCTTAATCTTCAACTCTTATATACTACCCCCATTATTCCTAAATCCGGGTGACCTTCGACTTCTAGAAGTTGACAATCGAGTAGTCCTCCCAATTGAAGCCCCCGTCCGTATGATAATTACATCTCAAGATGTACTACACTCATGAACCATCCCTACATTAGGCCTAAAAACAGACGCAGTGCCTGGACGCTTGAACCAAACTGTATTTACAGCCACACGGCCGGGCGTTTATTACGGACAATGCTCAGAAATTTGCGGCGCAAACCACAGCTTCATACCAATCGTCGCAGAACTAATCCCGCTAAAAATTTTTGAAATAGGGCCTGTGTTCACCCTGTAACTCCTAAAACACTTTGCAGACCCGCTGTATAGCTGTCTCAGCATTAACCTTTTAAGTTAAAGATTGAGGGCATGCCCTCTACAGTGATATGCCCCAACTAGACACATCCACATGATTTACCACTATCATAACAATGCTTCCCACATTATATCTTATTACACAGTTAAAACTGCTAGGTACAAACCACTATCAACCCCCCTCACAAAAAAACCTCAACTTACAAGCCCACAACATCCACTGACAGCCAAAATGAACGAAAATTTATTCACCCCATTCTCAACCCCAACAATCTTAGGTCAATCCGCCACAATTCCCATCATCATATTTCCCACACTACTAATCCCAACCTCTAAATACCTCATTAACAACCAACTAATCACTGTTCAACAAAGCCTCATTAAACTTACCCTAAAACAAATAATAATGCCCCACAATGATAAAGGACAATCTTGATCTTTGATACTGATGTCCTTAATCACCTTTATCGCCATAACTAATCTCCTAGGACTTCTACCTCACTCATTCACACCAACCACCCAACTTTCCATAAACTTGGCCATGGCAATCCCCCTATGGGCAGGCACGGTCATTACTGGCCTTCGCTTTAAAACCAAAAATTCCCTGGCCCATATTCTACCACAAGGTACACCTACACCCCTTATTCCCATACTAGTAATAATCGAAACTATTAGTCTACTCATCCAACCAATAGCCTTAGCTGTACGACTGACTGCTAATATCACAGCTGGCCATCTATTAATACACCTGATCGGAAATACTGTACTAGCACTATCAACCATCAGCCTCTCCGCCACCCTACTAACTTCTATACTCCTGATACTATTAACTATTTTAGAAATTGCAGTTGCTCTAATTCAAGCCTACGTCTTCACACTCTTGATCAACCTATACCTACACAACAACACCTAATGACCCACCAACTCCATCCCTATCACATAGTTAAACCCAGCCCTTGACCATTAACAGGAGCCCTATCAGCTTTCCTATTAACATCCGGCTTAATTATATGATTCCACTTTTACTCTATTACCCTACTAGTACTGGGCCTGCTAACCAACGCACTAACTATATACCAATGATGACGTGATATTATTCGAGAGAGCACCTATCAAGGCCACCATATAATACCCGTCCAAAAAAGCCTTCGATATGGAATAACATTATTTATCATCTCAGAAGTCTTCTTCTTCACCGGCTTCTTCTGAGCATTTTACCACTCAAGCCTCGCCCCAACACCCCACTTAGGGGGTCACTGACCACCAACAGGAATTACCCCCTTAAATCCCCTAGAAGTATCCCTCCTAAACACTTCCGTATTACTCGCATCCAGAATTACAATCACCTGAGCCCACCATAGCCTCATAAGCAATAATCGAAAGCAAACAATCCAAGCCTTGCTTATCACAATTCTGCTGGGCATCTACTTCACCCTACTGCAAATCTCAGAATACTTTGAAGCACCCTTTACCATTTCCGATGGTATTTATGGTTCAACATTTTTTGTCGCCACAGGTTTCCACGGACTTCACGTCATCATTGGATCCACATTTCTTCTCATTTGCCTCGTTCGCCAACTGCTCTACCATTTTACATCAAGCCACCACTTCGGCTTCGAAGCCGCCGCTTGGTATTGACACTTTGTAGATGTCGTTTGACTATTCCTCTACATTTCCATTTACTGATGAGGATCCTACTCTTTTAGTATAACTAGTACAATTGACTTCCAATCAATTAGCTTAGACAACATTCAAAAAAGAGTAATCAATCTAATACTAGCCTTAACGATCAATACCCTCTTAACCTCACTGTTAATAATAATCATATTCTGATTACCCCAGCTTAACTCCTATGCAGAAAAAACCAACCCTTACGAGTGTGGATTCGACCCCCTAAACCCCGCTCGCATTCCATTCTCAATAAAATTTTTCCTAGTCGCCATCACTTTCCTGCTATTCGACCTGGAGATCGCCCTACTACTATCCCTACCATGAGCTCTCCAAACAACAAATCTTCCAGCAATAATCAAAATATTTACCATATTTATTATTATTCTAATTCTCAGTTTAGCTTACGAATGAACTCAAAAGGGACTAGAATGAACTGAGTTGGTAAGTAGTTTAAACAAAACAAATGATTTCGACTCATTAAATTATGATAGTCATACTAACCAAATGACCCCCACCTACGTAAACATTATATTGGCATTTACCATTTCACTTCTAGGCATATTAATCTACCGCTCACACTTAATAGCCTCTCTCCTCTGCCTAGAAGGGATAATAATATCACTCTTTATCATAACTGCCCTTATGGCCTCAAATCTACATTTCCCCCTAATCAATATTATACCCATCATTATACTAGTATTCGCTGCTTGTGAGGCGGCAGTGGGCCTCGCCCTGCTAATTTCAATCTCCAACACATATGGACTGGATTATGTCAACAACTTAAATCTACTTCAATGTTAAAAATAATTATCCCCACAACTATACTACTACCAACAACGTGACTCTCCAAAAACAGCACAATCTGAATCAACTTAACCGTACATAGCCTAACTATCAGCCTTATCCCCCTGCTATTTTTCAACCAAACTGGCAACAACCTTCTCAACTACTCAACCTATTTATCTTCCGACTCGCTAACAACGCCCCTCCTAACACTAACTGCCTGACTGCTACCCCTCATAATCATGGCAAGTCAATACCATCTACGTAACGAACTCCCTTCACAAAAAAAACTCTACCTCTCTATAATAATTTTTCTACAAATCACCCTGATTCTAACATTTATGGCCACAGAGCTAATCATATTTTATATTTTGTTCGAAACCACCCTCATCCCAACCCTGATTATCATTACTAAATGAGGCAACCAAGCAGAACGTCTCAACGCAAGCACATACTTCCTATTTTATACCCTAACCGGTTCTCTGCCCCTGCTTATTATATTAATCTACACATACAACAAGACAGGCTCATTAAACACCACATTACTAACACTCACAGACCAAAAACTAACAACCACTTGATCCCATAACCTTACCTGACTAGCGTGCATAATAGCCTTTATAACAAAACTACCCCTATACGGCCTACACCTATGGCTCCCCAAAGCTCATGTCGAAGCCCCCATTGCAGGCTCAATAGTTCTTGCCGCAGTACTCCTAAAACTAGGCGGCTACGGAATAATACGACTCACCTCTATCCTCAACCCCCTAACAGAATATATAGCTTATCCATTCCTCATACTATCCCTATGAGGCATAATCATAACGAGCTCGACCTGCCTTCGACAAACAGACCTAAAATCACTTATCGCATACTCCTCCGTAAGCCACATAGCCCTAGTAATTGTAGCCTCCCTCATCCAAACCCCCTGAAGCTTCTCCGGTGCAACCATCCTTATGGTTGCCCACGGACTCACCTCCTCCATATATTTCTGCTTAGCTAACTCAAATTACGAACGCACCCACAGCCGCATCATACTGCTATCCCGAGGACTTCAAGTCCTACTCCCATTGATAGCCTTTTGGTGGTTCATAGCAAACCTTACCAACCTTGCCCTACCACCCACCATCAACCTAATTGGGGAACTCTTCGTAATCGCAGCTTCATTTTCCTGATCCAAAATTACCATAATCCTAACAGGACTTAACATACTAATCACAGCCCTCTACTCTCTCCACATGTTCATCACAATACAACGAGGGACACTCACACATCATATAATCAATACAAAACCCCCCTTCACACGAGAAAATACACTAATGTTCATACACCTTGCCCCAACTATTCTCCTATCTCTCAACCCCAATACCATTCTAGGACTTACTCCTTGTAGACATAGTTTAATCAAAACGTTAGATTGTGAATCTAACTATAGAAGCCCACTACTTCTTGTTTACCGAGAAGACCTGCAAGGACTGCTAACCCATGCTTCCGTACTTAAAACTACGGCTTTCTCAACTTTTAAAGGATAACAGTCATCCATTGGTTTTAGGAACCAAAAACATTGGTGCAACTCCAAATAAAAGTAATAACCATGTGCACCTCCATTATAATAATAACCCTCGCCTCCCTAGCTCTTCCAATTTTTGCCACCCTTATTAATCCCAACAAAACACACTCATACCCAAACTATGTAAAAACAACTATAATATATGCCTTCATCACTAGCCTTATTCCAACAACCTTATACATCTTCTCAAACCAAGAAACAACCATCTGGAGCTGACACTGAATAATAACCCAAACATTAAATCTGACACTAAGCTTTAAACTAGACTACTTCTCCATAATATTTATCCCAATCGCACTATTCATCACCTGATCCATTATAGAATTCTCACTATGATATATAAGCTCAGACCCAAACATCAATCAATTCTTTAAATATCTTCTCATTTTTCTAATTACCATACTGATCCTAGTTACCGCTAACAACCTCTTCCAACTCTTCATCGGCTGAGAAGGTGTGGGGATCATATCTTTCCTCCTAATCAGCTGATGACATGCTGGAACGGACGCCAACACAGCAGCTATCCAAGCAGTCCTATACAACCGCATCGGTGACATCGGCCTTATCCTAGCCATAGTATGGTTCCTCCTACATTATAACTCATGAGACTTCCAACAAATACTAGCCTTAAACCCCAGCCCAAGCCTCCTTCCACTAATAGGCCTCCTTTTAGCAGCAGTGGGGAAATCAGCCCAATTTGGCCTTCATCCTTGACTACCCTCTGCCATAGAAGGTCCAACTCCAGTTTCAGCCCTACTCCACTCCAGCACCATAGTTGTTGCCGGAGTGTTCCAACTCATTCGCTTTCACCCTTTAATAGAAAATAATATATTAATCCAAAATCTCACACTATGCCTAGGGGCTATTACCACCCTATTCATAGCCATCTGCGCCCTCACACAAAATGACATTAAAAAAATCGTAGCTTTCTCCACTTCAAGTCAACTAGGCCTAATAATAGTCACTATTGGCATTAACCAGCCACACCTAGCATTCCTACACATCTGTACTCACGCCTTCTTTAAAGCTATACTCTTTATCTGCTCCGGATCCATTATCCATAATTTAAACAACGAACAAGACATCCGAAAAATAGGGGGCCTATTTAAAACAATACCTCTCACCTCAACTTCCCTAATTATTGGCAACTTAGCACTCACAGGAATACCTTTCCTCACAGGCTTCTACTCCAAAGATCTCATTATCAAAGCTACAAATACGTCATATACCAACGCCTGAGCCCTATCTATCACTCTTATCGCCACCTCCCTAACAAGCGCCTACAGTACTCGAACTATCCTCCTCACCCTAACAGGACAACCCCGCTTCCCGACCCTAACAAATATCAACGAAAACAACCCTGCCCTACTAAATCCAATTAAACGCCTTACAACAGCCAGCATAATTACAGGATTCCTTATCACCAACAACATTCCCCCCACTTCACTTCCCCAACCAGCAATACCATTCTACCTGAAACTCTCAGCCCTATACGCAACCATCCTAGGCTTCCTTACTGCCCTAGACCTCACCCTCATAACCAACAAATTAAAAGTAAAAAATCCATCACAAGCATTCAAATTCTCCAACATACTAGGCTACTTTCCCATCACCGCCCATCGCACAATCCCTTACCAAAACCTACTTATAAGCCAAAACCTAGCCCTTCTCCTATTAGACTCAATATGATTAGAAAAATCAATGCCCAAAATAATCTCACAAACACATACTACTGCCTCCATAATGGTAACCACTCAAAAAGGCATAATTAAACTCTACTTCCTCTCCTTCCTCATCCCTCTCACCCTAACCCTACTTCTGATAATATAACCTATTGCCCCGAGTAATCTCAATCACGATATATACACCAACAAACAACGTCCAACCAGCAACCACCACCAATCAACGCCCATAATCATACAAGGCACCCGCACCAATAGAATCACCCCGAACTAACCCCGATTCCTCCCCCTCAAAAATCACCCAATTGCCCATATCATTAAAACTAACCACTACTACCACCTCATCGAAATCCAGAACCCATAAAACCAACCCCACTTCCATCATCAACCCCACCAAAAGACACCCCAGAACCTCAAACCCTGAGCCCCATGTCTCAGGATATTCTTCAATGGCTATCGCCGCAGTATAACCAAAAACAACTATCATACCCCCCAAATAAATTAAAAACATCATTAAACCCAGATAAGCCCCACCATAACTCAAAATAATTACACAACCAATTACACCACTAATAATCAATGCTAAACCCCCATAAATGAGAGAAGGCTTAGAAGAAAAACCTACAAACCCCATAACTAATATTACACTTAATGTAAACAAAACGTATGTCATTGCTTCCATATGGACTCTAACCATAACCAATGATACGAAAAACCATCGTTGTATTTCAACTATAAAAGCGCCAAATGATCTCAATACGTAAATCTAACCCCATCATGAAAATAATTAATAACTCCCTCATTGACCTGCCCACCCCATCCAACATCTCTATCTGATGAAATTTCGGCTCACTTCTTGCAACTTGCCTAATTCTACAAATCATCACAGGCCTATTCTTAGCAATACACTACTCACCAGACACCTCCTCTGCCTTCTCTTCAATCGCACATATCACTCGGGATGTAAATTACGGCTGAACCATCCGCTATCTCCACGCTAACGGCGCTTCCATATTATTTATCTGCCTCTTCCTACATGTAGGCCGAGGTCTCTACTACGGCTCATATCTTCTCTTAGAGACCTGAAATATTGGCATCATACTCCTACTCATAACCATAACAACAGCCTTCATAGGCTACGTATTTCCATGAGGCCAAATATCATTCTGAGGGGCAACAGTAATTACAAACCTACTTTCAGCAATACCATATATCGGAACTAATCTCGTCCAATGGGTCTGAGGCGGGCCCGCCATTGATAACCCAACTCTAATACGATTCTTCACCCTACACTTCATCCTACCATTTAGCATCGTCGCCCTCACAACCGTGCACTTACTATTCCTACATGAAACAGGGTCAAATAACCCTTGCGGAATCTCCTCCAACCCAGATAAAATTACCTTTCACCCCTACTACACAATTAAAGATATCCTAGGCTTAGTCCTCCTTCTCTTTGCCTTGATAATACTGACACTATTTTCACCCGACCTTCTTAGTGACCCAGACAACTATATCCCAGCCGACCCACTAAATACCCCACCACATAT
Organism: Papio anubis; assembly: GCF_008728515.1. Classification (NCBI taxonomy): domain Eukaryota; kingdom Metazoa; phylum Chordata; class Mammalia; order Primates; family Cercopithecidae; genus Papio; species Papio anubis. The sequence goes on along the minus strand of NC_044979.1, from coordinate 83,931,817 downwards.
CAAGCCAGAGTGGTACTTCCTATTCGCATATACAATCTTACGATCTATCCCTAATAAATTAGGAGGCGTACTGGCACTCTTCCTATCAATCCTTATTCTAGCAGTCATCCCCATACTCCACAAATCCAAACAGCAAAGCATAATATTCCGCCCGCTCAGCCAATTCCTATTCTGACTCCTAACCACAACCCTACTAACCCTCACCTGAATTGGAAGCCAACCAGTAACCCAGCCTTTTACCATTATTGGCCAAGTAGCATCTATAATGTACTTTACAACAATCCTAGTCTTAATACCACTAGCCACTCAAATCGAGAACAACTTACTCAAATGAGCCTGCCCTTGTAGTATAAACTAATACACTGGCCTTGTAAACCAGAAATGGAACACTCTCCCTAGGGCAATCAGAAAGAAAGCACTTAACTCCACTACCAACACCCAAAACTGGCGTTCTAACTTAAACTACTTTCTGTATTTTATGTTGTACAAACCTCATAGCATAATTTTAGTATTGACCCATTTTTAATGTCACTATGTAATTCGTGCATTACTGCTAGCCAACACGCATAATATATAGTACTATATATGTTTGACTGTACATAGAACATGCCCTTACATATCTACCCAACTTCCTTGAATAACATGCTTACAAGCAAGAACTCTAATGAACACTTCAACAGTAATACATTACACACTCTTTCCAAAGTCCATGCACTACCCTGCAAATACCAACAGACCCAGACCTAGATTGACCGTACAATAACACATAATATCGTCCATCGAACATAGCACATACTATCCAGAAAAATTCTCCTCACTACGGATGCCCCCCCTCACTTAGGAATCCCTTGCTCACCATCCTCCGTGAAACCAATATCCCGCTCGGGTTATGCTACTCTCCTCGCTCCAGGCCCATAACTTGTGGGGGTAGCTACTACTGAATTTATAAAAGGTGGCTCTCAGGTAAAGTAGGCTTTCTTCTTTTTCAGAGGTGTCCATGCTGAGTCCAGGCACAGAAGACACTTTTTGGTCCTATTTGTTAATGGCCTCCACCCTGAACTATGTAATTTTAGTTAAGAAATAAAAGCTAAGTCAAAAAGCTCTCCTACTGAACTAAATCAGTCATCAAAATACAGTCATGCGCTGCTTAACAATAGGGATACATTTTGAGAAATGTGTCATAGACAATTCTGTCCTTGGGTGAACATCATAGAATGTGCTTACACAAACCTGGATGGTATAGCTTACTACACACCTACGCTGTATAGTGTAGCCTATTGCTCCTTGGCTACAAACCTGTATAGCATGCTATTGTTCTGATGCAATACAATGCTGAGTATTTGTGTATCTACGTATAGAAAAGGTACAGTTAAAATATGGTATTATAATATTATGGAACCACCATCATACATGCAATCCATCATTGACCAAAATATCCTTATATGGCATTGTACATTGTCCTTACATACACTGTCCTTCTGTAGAATTGTACAACTTTCTGGCATTTAGCTGGCTATTTTGAAACCCTTTTGTAAAAAAAAAAAATTACATCTATAAAGAAAATATCTATTTGTAAGAGTTTATATCTCTGTGCATTAGGAAGAGAGGAATGATTGAGTAACTAGAAACTCTTACAGTGGAAAAGGCATTGGTTTAAATTTACATAACAAGCCTTATCCTTGTTTAAGTTGCTTTTCGTGGCATCTTATTTTAACTAGGTCTTTTCCTATGCCCTCCTTCCTTGGCTTTGGCAAATGATGGTATTTAGGCTTTAGGTAGAAAGTGGTGTTTGGAAAAGATGAATGGGCCCTTAGAAAAATGGGTGATGGTTTGTGACAATATCTGTCTGGTTATGACAAAGTCTCCTTTCTGGTGATAAAAGTTAATCTTCCTTCATTGCTGGATCTCCCTGGAAAGAGAATTAATGACAATTGAGTTTCTTCGGAAAATCCGACAGGTGCAGGAAATTTAAAAAGCCTTGCTTTGCTTACCTGTATTCATAGCAATAGCATGATAAAATGACATTATTTTAGGGTGGTATTTCCAGAACTTTTTCAATGACTAGCTTAGCTTAATGAGCAATCCTCGCATAATTCTTAAGAATGAGTAAATTATCTGAATGTAAATGGCATAAAAGTTTATAAATGAACATGTCATAGTTTCAAAAATATTTTTTCAGCAACGTAAAATCTTCAAGTCATGTTAAATTAACTCATTAAATATCTGAGTCATATCTAAGTCTAAGTTAAAATATTGAAACATTAATTATTAAGAACAATTTTAAGTTTATATATTTTAACATGTTTTTATATGGTATAGAGAAGCTAAATATATTTGGGTTTATTAATCAACATAAAACACTGATTAAACATATATTTCTCAAAATTTTTTTTTTTTTTTTTTTTTTTTTTGAGACGGAGTCTCGCGCTGTGTCACCCAGGCTGGAGTGCAGTGGCGCGATCTCGGCTCACTGCAAGCTCCGCCTCCCAGGTTCACGCCATTCTCCTGCCTCAGCCTCCGAGTAGCTGGGACTACAGGTGCCCGCCACCACGACCGGCTAGTTTTTTGTATTTTTAGTAGAGACGGGGTTTCACCATGTTAGCCAGGATGGTCTCGATGTCCTGACCTCATGATCCACCCGCCTCGGCCTCCCAAAGTGCTGGGATTACAGGCTTGAGCCACCGCGCCCAGCCAATTTCTCAAAATTATGTAATGGCTTTCATCTACAAATACTGTTACAAAACAGTTCAAAATTGCTTATATTCTAGGTTCTTCACTGGAAATTAAAGTTACTAAGAGTTAAAATTTTAATTAATGTATATAATTAAAACTGCTAAAAATAAGGGTAACAGTTCTGTATGCAAAATATATAATAAAAAAAGGAAAAATATGTTTTTGGTGAGACAGGTTATAAAGGAAATATAAAAGTGTATTTTCTTTTAAAGTAATTTTATCTCACTTAGACATTATTTAAACATTGCTTCAAAATAAACAAATAAAAAAGTGATATAGATAAAATTGAATGGACATAGAAAGTTTGAGAAAGAAAAAAATAGTTAAAATCTTGTGTGGTTAAACTAAGGATAAATAAATTTGTTATAAGAGTTTTAAAAATTGAGTCTTAAAAGAAGACTAATATGAAAATAAAATTTAGCTTTCTGTTTTAAGCAAGATTTTTGTGTTGTATTAATAAGAGATAATAAAAGATTTTTATTCACCTTTTGAGTAAACTGCAAAAACAGAGAGAAAGAGAGAATGAAAGAGAAAGAGAAACAAATATTCTGTGCTTTATTCTGACTTTATTAGGTCTTTTGATTATTTGGAAAACCGAGTCTCCTCTTTATCAAAGAGTAAAAGTTTTTATTTTTCAAGATGTTTTAATTATCATTTTGGTTAAATGACTATTATTTTACAGCAACATGTGATCCTATTTTGGTTAGGTATTTTAAACCCTTAATATATTTGGTAGACTTCCAAAAATCAAATTTTAAAATCAAAATTAAGTCTTTTTGATCTCAAATTAACTTTGAGATGTTCCAGAGGGCCCCTGAAACATCCAAAAGAGATATATGAAAACCACTTATATGCTATGTTAACTTATATGGAAAGTATTATTAAATAAGAAATCATACTTAACCTTTTTAGCTTGAGTTACAGTTGTATAGATATGTTATTAATACATGTTCCAAAATTGTATAAGCTCGGGATATGTTATCAGTCATTATAGTTATTACATTAAATTACTGTGGGCCATAGAAATAACCAAATTTCCTTGCCAATTGCCTCTTTAACCATAACCATTTCAAGTCTTACTGTCTATAGTTAATTGTTAATTCTGATTTTTTTTCAGAAAGCTCTTTATAAGCAGTTATAGTCTTAAAGTTTTATGTCTTCAAGGAGGTTCATGGAAAGACTGGAAATGACTCTGACAAGCACAGGTTGCTGATAACCTTAAGATCATACCATTGGACTCAGTAAGAATTCCCAGAACTCTAATGAAGAGACTGACTGGCTCATAAAACTGCTAACTCAAGCAGTACAAGAACTAATTAAATACCAAGGAAATACTTTGGCAGATTTTCATGCTAAGTCAGCCAGTACTAAAATTGCTAAGACATGCAATTTGAATGAACTCCATGATCACGTCAAATTACCTGTGTTAACCCATTTAATAAACAGTGCTATGAACCTGAATTACAGAAACAATGTTGATATTTTAGAGAATATAAATCCAGTGTTAAGCATGGATTCATGGAGAGCCTGGACAGTCACCTGGTCCCTTCTGAGTACTTAAAACTTCCATTATTAAAAACTATGTACTTCATGATTCATCATAAAGAGACAAAATGATCAAAATTATATTAAAAAATATGGTGTGGTGACTGTTCTAAAATTGGCAAAATTACTTATGACTAATATTTGTTTAGTCAAACCCTTAATTTTGTGAAGACATTCACAAGTTCAGGTACATTTCTGCTGCCTAATGGTCTATTTGAACATTTATAGAAGAATTTTTTTCAATTGTGATTTTCAATCCATGTTTTCTGGTTGGATAGAAGCTTTTCCATGAAAGAAGGCTAATGGTATAACAATAGGTAAAATGGTTATTAGAAAATGTGTTTCCCTCATGGGACATTCTTGGAGAAATTTCCAGTAATAGAGGTACTTATTTTACTGGACAAGTTGGAAAACAATTAAATAAGGTATTACAGATACAATAGCATTAGGTAATGCTAACTGAATCAACTAGATTATCTAGGTCAAAGGCACTTCCGATTGATGACAATAAGATGCACTTTCAGTAGAACATATAAGTTGACCCCTGATGACATAGTCATTGAAAGGCCCATGCTTCTAATAATAGAACCTAATGTATTTCCTGATTTCCTAAACTCTAAAATCATGAAATGCTACAAGACTTTAATACATTATTCTAATGTGTGCTTTCACAAGGTAACGTACCCTTTTCCTGATCCAACAACTGAGGAAAATCAAACCCTTCATGATCTAGAACCTAGAGATTGGGTCATCTAAAAACATATTCAGAGAAAGACTGCTCTTGCCACCCACACTGCAGCAAAATGTCAGGGCCTCAAACCTTCAGTGCACATCTCACAAGCCAAAAGGCCCTCTCTAGACTGTAGGAACTGTACACTCACTGAAGACCTTAAGATAAAGCTAGTCAGGGAAGTTTCCAGAAGCAGAGGCAGCTTAGGCATGAGGAGCTGTCCCAAGATCATGGATCAAGACTTCTCTGCTATCATGAAACTCTTACTTCTCTTAATTTTTAATTTTTTCCTATGCCTACCTCTTGTGCTTGGCAGGTATCTTAGTCCATTTAGTGTTGCTATAGAGACATACCTGGTACTTGGTAATTTGTAAAGAAAGAAGGTTTATTTGGCTCATGGCTCTATAGGCCATACAGGAAGCATGGCACCAGCATCTGCTTCTGTTGAGGGCCTCAGGCTGCTTCCACTCATGGTAGAAGGTGAAGGGGAATCATCATGAGCAGAGATTGCATGGTGAGAGAGTAAGCAAAAGAGGAAGAGGGTAGGTGCCAGGCTCTTTCTAACAACCAACTCTCACAGGAACTAACAGAGTGAGAACTTACTCATCCCCTCCCCTCCAAAGAGAACCTTAATCTATTCATGAGTGATCCACTCCCAAGACCAAAACATTTCCTATTAGACCCCATCTCCAACACTGAGGATCAAATTTTGACATGAGATTTGAAGGGGACAAACATCTAAACTGTAGCATTTTGCTCCTTGGCCCCTAAATCTCGTGCCTTTCTCACATTGCAAAATGCAATCAGCCTTTCCCAATAGTTCCCCAAAGTCTTAACTTGTTCCATAATCAACTCTAAGTCCAGAGTCTAATCTGAGACTCGATGCAAGTTTCTTCCTGCTATGAGCCAGGAAAATAAAAAACAGGCTATTTACTACTAAGATATAATGGTTGCACAGGCACTGAATAAACATTTCTATCTTGAAACAGAGAGATCAGTCAAAAGAAAGGTATAACAAGCCCCACACAAGTCCAAAAATTAGCAGGGCAGACATTAAACTGTAAAGCTCCAAAATAGTCTTCACTGACTTAATATCCTGCATCTTGGGCACACTGGGGTGTGAGGGGTAGGTTTTTAAGGCTTCTGGAAGCCCTGCCCATACCTTTGCTGGGCATAGTCTATGTGGCTGTTCTAATGGTTTGGAGCCTGGTGTCTACAGCTTTCCTAGGCTAGGATTTTATGGTGTCAGTGGTTCTATAATTCTGGGATCTGAAGGGTGACAGTACTGCTCTCATTACCCTACTAGGCACTGCCCTAGTAGGGACTCTCTTTGGTTGCTCTGACGTGGTACCAGGCTTCTTCTAGTGTATCCAGGCCTTTCAATATATCCCTTAAGCCACCAAGCCAATGCAAGAATGGCTCTTGCATTATGGGCACCTGAAGACTTTGCAACACATGGTTGCTGCCAAGGCTACTGCTTGCATTCTCCAGAATGTCAACCAGAGCAGAAGCTGGGGCTGTCCAAGTTGTGGCTGGAGCCAGAGTTGTTGGGACGCAGGAGCAGCATCTGAGGTGACACAGGGCAGTAGTGTCCCAGGCCTGTCCCAGGCATATCTTCTGTACTCCTAGGCCTTTGGGCCTGTGATGGAAGGGGTGGCCTTCAGAATTCAGAAGATTTGTGAAATGTCTTTGGGGCCTTTTCCCCCCGTCTTGATTATTAGCACCTGGCTCCCTTTTATCCACAGTAAGCTCTCTAGAAAGTGGTTGCTCTACAGCGCCGTTGGATTCTTCCCTTGAAGATGCCCCTTTCTTCTTTACCACATGGCCAGGCTGCAAATTTTCGAAATTTTTTTTTTCTCTGCTTTGCTTTTAATTGTAAATTTCACCTTTAACACATCTCTTTCCTACCATATCTAATTGGAAGCTCTTAAAAGCAGCCACACCACTTCTTGAACACTTTGCTGCTTAGAAATGTCATCCACCAGACATCCTCGGTCATCACTCTTAAGTTCCAGCCTTCCACAAAGGTCTACAGCATGGACACAATGCAGTCAGGTTCTTTGCAATGGCATAAGAAGGGTGACTTTTGCTCCAGTTCCCATTTTCTCATTTCTGTCTGAGATCTTCTTAGCATTCTCTTTCCCATCTATATTTCTATCAGCCCTTTGATCACAATCAGTTACCCAATCTCTAAGAAGTGCCAAACTTTTTCTTTTCTTCTGAGCCCTCCGAGCTCTTCCAACCTCTGCCCATTACCCAGTTCTAAAGCTGCTTCCACATTTTCAGGTATCTTTATTTAAATACCCCACTACAGGTATCAATTTTCTGTCTTAGTCCATTTTGTGTTGCTATAAAAAATACCCAAGACTGAGTAATTTATAAATAAAAAGTGTTTATTTGACTTACAGTTCTGTAGGCTGGAGAGAAAGCATGACACCAGCATCTGTTCCTGGTGAAGGCCTCGAGCTGCTTCCATTCATGGCAGAAAGTGAAGTAGAGCATGTGCAGGGATCACATGGCAAGACAGGATGCTGGACAGAGTAGAGGGGAGGTGCCAGGATTTTTTTTTTCTTAAGTTTTAGTTTTTGTTTTTAACAATCAGAACTCATGAGAAAAAAATAGAACAATAACTCAGTCACACTTCTCCCTCCTATACCCTCTGAGAGGACATTAATCTATTCATGAGGGATCCACTCCTATGACCCAAACACCTCCCATTAGGTGCACATCCAATGTTGGAGATTAAATTTCAATATGAGATTTGAAGGGGACAATCATCCAAATCAAAGCAGCAGAAGAAAGCTGTAATTAAAATTTCACCATTAGTAATATCTGTGAGTAACTTGACAGAGTGTTGGATCTGTCATATCAAACCCAGGTCTTCATATGACTTAAGGGATCCTGTAATTTACTTTGTGGGTTACTTTAGTAACATCCTTAATGTAACTGTTGTCCGAATTGTAGCAGTGGTAAGATTTCTCAACCAACTTGTTGGTATTCTCTGTTTTAATGGTATGCAGAGCCAGACCAATGAGTATATTACAAAACAGACTTACTCAAATGGAGTTTTTTGCAAATTAACTATATGCCGCGGTACCACAATGTTATTTTAACCTGTAGTAATTCTGTCTCAGACTCTTGGCCAGAAACTGTTATAATGTATATGTGAGCAATAGGTCTTTGTGTTCACCCAAGGGTTATAGTTTTATTTATAGAGGATTTCACAGCCCATCTAATCCATGGCAATATTATGTCTTGTTGGATTGAAGATGAAGGGCCAATGTGGGCTTCAAATTCTTCGCTGCTGCTCCAAATCAGTAGAAACAGAGCACGGGTCCACTCCTCTTACCTTACATCATACATTAAAGAGAAAATTGTCAGGAGCTCTTCACCCTTCTAGATGCGCGTCATTTGTTAGGCCCCCTTTTCCAGAGCTTGGAGTAAATATATAATAAAAAAGGCAATAATTAGAGATGTATCCTTCATAATAGGCTCTATGGTAGATTCTATTGCAAAGGCTGTAATTGCAGAGCAGACTTCTTTACATTCTCTTGTTAAAGTTGTACTAAATAATAGAACTGCTCTAAATTACCTGTTAGCTGAACAGGAAAGAATCTGCAATTGCTCACACTTCTTGTTACACATGGAGGAATACGTCAGGTATTAGAGACTTGGTTGCAAGGGATTAACAAACAGGCTGCTTGGTTAAAATAGGTACACTTTTCATCTGGCACATTCTTTCATCTATTTAATTTTAGTTGTTTTGGTTTATGGGGACCCTGGCTAAGCAGCATATTTGGTATTGTCCTTTTGATAGTCATAATAATAGTCTTTCTGGTGCACTGTATTCTCTCAAAAGTTTTAAATGTTTGCATGCAGACATCTGTAGAATGTTAAATAGACTTTCTTTGATTGGAAGACAAAATGTTAAAGAAATTTGCGTTCATGAGGACACCATAACCTATGAATGATATAGTGAGACTGGCAAGCTAAAATGATGGTAACTGAGAATAGTGCTAATGCCCTAAGTTTTGGTCACATGCACACCTAGATGAGATCCTGATCGAAAGGGAGAAATTTCTAAACAAAATTATTGGAGGTCATTGTTTTGGACTGAGCTCCGGCACTAGGTCCCAACAGACTAGACCAAATAAAAATGAAGTCACTCATGTTAAATGCCACATAAGAAAACTAAAACTTTAAGGAAATAAATCTCAAAACAGGCCCATTTTTGTTTTTCTCTCTCAAACAGGAGATTTTAGGATAATAGGGAAGCCTCCTCTGCTCTCTTACAAAAAAGAAATCTGAAGAGACCTGATGCTCCCCAGCATTTTTTCCTGCTGTTCGGTTTCCTTGTTCCCACCTACAAAACCCACTGTTCTGCCATTATCCAAAGGGATTTGAGACCAAATAAGTCCATTTACAATGGTGACAGAGTGACCTCAATGCCTAAGATTTTCTTTAATCGTTTTCAATTAAGAAGTTGACAAAAGGAGAAATGGTTAAATTACACTTGGCCAAAAGGTTTTTCCATACACAATAAACTGTAACCCAACTTGATGTGTAAACAGATTGCAACCTACTCTTGTCACAAATAGCTGAGCCTCAGCCAATCACTGCAGCTGAACTTGAGTCAACTACAGGCAGCCAACTATACAAACCAGGCTCAACTAAAGCAAACACCCAGATGTAGCCAATCCAGATGTTTCTGTACATTGCTCCCACTTTGTGTATGTTACTTTCCTTTTTCCATCTGTAAATGTCATTCAATCATGTGGCGACCCCGGAGTCACTTTGAGCCTATTCTGGTTCCGTGGGCTGCCCCATTTTCAAATTGTTCTTTGCTCAGTGAATCTCTGTTAAATTTAATTTGTCTAAAGTTTTTTTTTTTTTAACCAAAGATAATATTCAACAAATTTGTAGGTCTCTTTGGTGAAAACCTTACACGCACACACACACAAATATACACATATACACACAATAAATAATATGTATATCTACATATATGTACTCAAGTAAATGTATATGATGCTGTATATGTGTGTGTGTTTGTGTGTGTGTGTGTATATATATATTTCTAAAATTTTCATCCAAATGATTAAGATATTCAGTGACTATTATCTTGTGGAATAAAAGTTGACTCTACTTTGCATATGGAAAAACTTGAACCATTATGTTCATCTTGTTTCTGAACAAAGTAGATATAAAGCTATACTTTTGACCAGCTATTTTTTTCCAATAAAGAAGATAATAAATAGTATATTGGTAAGGCTCTTTCCTCCTACCATGTCCTTGCATTGCTCATGAAATTAGGAGATTTCATGAGGAATGCAAGGAAATTTAGGATTTCACTTTCTTTGCTTCAGTCTTAAAAGAGGAAACATGTATCTGACTTTCTTAGCTCTTTTTGAGTTCTGAAACAGGAAAAATAAAATCAAAGCATATTGTCACTATGTCGTTACATGTTAGAATTGGGCATAGCAAAAGTACAATATTTTCTGACTCATCAAATGATAAATCCTAGTTTCAGAATGTTGGGAAAAACTAGTTAGAAAAGGATTTTTTTCTAATTGTTGAAGGAAAATTCAGAAGCTAAAGTTGAAAATCCTAGTGATGGGCAAAAATTGCACAGGCTTGATTTGATAGCTTTAATTAGTGATCTTGTAATTGGGTATTATGTCAGTTGTCATGTAGCTGGCAGCATTCACTGAGAACACATGTAAATCCCTATTCTTCCACTCCCTCTCAAACATTGTCATTCATTTGGGTGACAATTCACGCATAATATAATAGCCCTGGGGTACAATTAATTTTAGCAGTTGCACAACTTAGTAAGGAAAAAAAAGCATCACTGGTATTATGTGTGCCTTGAAGGTCAGATGATGCCACAATTTGCACCTTTGTTGTGAGACATGAAAATTAGCAATTAGCATAAATATATTGATTAACATATGGGTAGTTTAGCCTGATATACTAATAAAGCTAATCATATTTTACCAGCTATAAGCATCCTTTGCACTCTCTATAATGCAACATATGATAATTCTCTAAAACGTGTGAATTGAGATAAATTTTGGACTAATAATGATTATTGTATGAAGTATGCACTAGAGCAAATAAGATGAGTTCCTGCTCTGGAAAGCTTTAAAAATAACAATATAATTGAATTTATTTGGTACCACCCATGTTATATTAGCAATATGCTTGTGTAATCTGTCCCTTTTGTTCTTCTCATATTTCTCCCATTCTTTCCATAATTAAGGCCGCTGCCTGCATTTAGATCCTCATCATCTTTCTTTTTGATTGTTGCCATAATTTTATATTTTTTATGAGATTTATTTTGTGTTGTTGTTCAAATGCCACCAGAGAGATGTTTCTGAGTTATTCATTTGACTCCTGCCACTCTGTTACGACTTTAGAATACAGAACTAAATTGAACGTTTGGTTAAGATAGTACCAAGAATTAGGTTGTTGACATTTATTGGTGGTTTAATTTACTCTTTTCTTACTCTTGCAAGGTAGGCAAGTTTTCGTGTTGAATAGACAGCACACATTTTTTTAAAATAAGTATTATTTAAGGTGTTAATAACTAACATCTATTGAGCACTTATGGTATCTCAATTATTGTTTAAAAACTTTTCATGTATTGTCTCATTTAATCCTCTACATAGTTTTCTCAGAAAGTTACTGTAATTGCTATTTCCATTTTATAGATAAGGAATCTGAGGCACAGACAGGTTATTTAGCCAACGGCCACAAAATTATTCAGCAACGGAGCTGGGATTTGTACTTATACAAGCTGAATTAAAGCTTACACTTTTTCCAATAAGTATGAAGAAAGAAAGAGAGCAAGTAATGGAAAAACCCAGCAGTCCCCTTTTGGCATTTTGTTCTCTGTAAATGTTTGTTGTACTAGAAGTTGTAGGCTAACTCTTGCTTTGGTATTTGGCTAATAGAGACTTTCTTTGTTTTACTGCAATGTCTTTATTTTTTGATGTTAGTTAAAAACTGAAGGGCATTATCTGCTGTAAACCAACATACATAAGTATAGGTCACTTTGCAGTCAAAGCAAATGACAAATGTAATTTAAGGGTTAAAGTCAGTCATTGTTGTATACTGTAACAGAGATGTTACATGCACCATCTAACTTCTCTTAAGTAAACAGATACTATGGCTCATCTTTTCTTTTTCAAAGTTATGTGTAAGAATATTGTGCTTTGAAAAATAAAAGCTGAAGCTGAAGTGGACAGATTTGGAAAGATTTGTTGTAAAGAATGCATTGTCAAGTAGTATTCAGTAGTTATGCATTTCTTTACAAGTTGGCATCAGTTTTCCAATTGTTAAACTCTCTAATTGTAAGTCATGTGATGTTTGTTCCCTAGGCCATCAGCCTGGATTGTAAGTATTGTTTTTACTTGATCTGTCCAGTGATGACACCAAATAAAACATCTGGCTAGAAGAGAACGAATTACAAGAGATTACAATTGCACAACTTTTGTTGATGAGGCACAACTGCCATGGTTGTACTGTTTTGGGGGGAATAGGGCAATTTTCTATGTTTTACTTTGTATCTTTTTGTTGCTGCTCTGGAAAGGGAGAAGAAGAAAAAACTGGGGAGAGGATAGGGAGAAGGACAGGAAATGTTGGGATGGATTTGTTGGTAATGAGTAAAATGCGGAGAAGTAGTGATATTGTTGGGTGTTGATCTTATTGAACACTCTTCTGAGGGCTATAAAATCCTCAGGTCACACAGCTAAGAAAGAACGGAGCAATAATTTAAGCTCAAGCAATAGCAGCTAATATTGTGATCTTTATTTTAATACCCCAACTCCTAATCTGCAGGATATTGAACATTTGGGAATTTCCAGGATGTGAAGTATTTCCTAATTTCCAGGAAATAACATTTGGCTAGGCATTTCACATGTATGATTTCATTACATCTTTACACCTGCCTTTCAGTTTTATTACCATTATATAAATAAGAAACCTAAGATTTAAAAGAATCATGAAGACTTTAAAACACTTAATGATTTGCCCAATATTTCACAACTGTTTATTATCAAAGCCAAAAAATCTGATTTCCAGGGCTTATTAAAGCATCTCCTTGTACCATCACTAGCAAGAATACTCTAAAGACTTTTATTGTAGATCACCTATTCTGTGGAAGTCCTGCCTCCAGAGACCTGCGATGCAAGTCAACCCAAATACAGTGTTCTAGTTAGTTCAACTCTGAAAACTATCTTTTACTATTAATTTTTATTACAGTTGCCTATTGCCTGTATCTAGATTACCACGAAATTTAGAAGCAAAATAATACCCCACAAGCAAACACTTTTTGATTTGTTATTTTTGACTGATTACATTAAGAGAAAATACAACAGAATAATATAGTCATTCATTGAACCATGTTCTAAATAGTAAACAGATTTTATTCTATTGTAACCTCAGAATCTATCAATAAAAATAGGTAGGATGGCATATAGGATGGCAGTTACCTGAAAAAAATAAGCTATCAATAAATCCCAGATGTGTTTCACATACACACAAGCAGCATTTGATGTCTTTGAAGCAATATGCACACTGGAAGACACTTTAACTTACATGCAATATATTTTTTTCAAACTAGCTTCACAAATACTCAAGCAATAAATGTGCCCCTATAAAGAACACTAAAAGTGAAATATTAACAGACGAGATCATAATTATGGAATGAAATTTGTTTATCATTTTTAAGTAAACACTGAGAGCATTATAAACCCATTGATACGTTTGAATAACACCTTTCACAGTGGTTCCTATGATAGTGGCTTTACAGGGATGCTAGGTTAGACAAACCACTGGGCAACTGAAAAAATATAACGGCTATGAATCAAGTCGAGCTTCAACATCTGTGAGTTTTGGAAAAGTTTGAACTCTCCCACTCTCTCTCTAACTGTGTGCATAATGTTTACTGTTTGTATACTTTTGTAAATTATTTCAATAATCAATATATTAGTCAAGGAACTTCCTTCTATTACACATTGAGTAAAATGATTATGATATATTTAACTATTGGGCTGTAGAATCAAAATGTCTGCATTGAAGTCTGGCTCTATAAGGTGACAGACGTGTAATCTTTGGCAATTTACTTTACCTCAGTACCTCAGTTTATAGCTTAATCTGAAAAATGGGATGAAGATAGTAGTTACCTGAAAGGGTTGTTGTGAGGATTAAATTAGTATCTGTAAAACATATTTTACCTGCTCAGTAAATGTGAGCTTCAGTGATATTGATGATGATTATATTGCATGGATAATGATGTGTTCTCCTTTTCTGAACATTGCAGAGACAAGAAAATAAAATTTGGGCTATTTAAACATTAGATATTTAAAAATCCCTTCTCAGCTTCTTAATAAAAATAACAGGAAAAACATTGAACACAACTAAAAATTATTTGAAATTAGCATAATACTAAGAAAGACTTTGACAAATACCTGATTACTATTGCAGACCTAAACAGCCAGATCAGAAATCGAAATTTAAATTAAAAACAAAAAGTAAATAGACTGCCTTGATAGTGGAACCTGGTGCTCTAAAGCTTCCTTTGTTTTTTATATCATGAGAATTGTCAAGTGGCAAACTGCTGTGGGTAAACCTGGGCAAGTGATAGGATCAAACTTTTAACTGCTTGCCTTGTGGATCCACAGAAATGGCCAGCACTGCATAGGCACTAAAAGATTAAATGGTGAAGAATGTTCCAAGGCGAAGGGGGCTCCAAAAACGACCATTTAGACTCTGACCAAATGGACAGAATTTAAAACATAGATATAGTGAGTGTTTTCAAAATGGCCTGGAAAACACATTAAAAACAAAAGGAAAGATGTTATGAACATTTGAAACTAGATCTAAGGTTAGTTAAATTAATGTCTGTAATTGCTGTTACATGATATGGCTACCAGTGAAAATGGTACAGTGTATATCTTTTGTTTATTAATATTATAAAAATGGCCAAGCCAGGTGCAGTGGTGCATTCCTATAGTCCCAACTATTCTGGAGGCTGAGGTGGAAGGATCTCTTTGGGCCAGAGGTTCAAGGCCAGTCTGCACAACATAGCAGTTCCCCCATCTGTTTAAGAGAAACAAAACACAGGCTAAATCAAGAGGGGACATATGAAACAGAAGGAGAATCCATGTAATTTTAAACCCAGGGCTTTATGTGATCAAAGTAGCATTCTAATTTTCTATTGACTATATTATTGTGAAAATTAGATATAATTTGGCATACATTTATCTCAAGTCTAATCATTTTTACCTAGTTTTCAAAGCTTACTACCAAGGCATCTACTTCATTTCAGCCAATTAATTTCTTACATTGTTTTATTAACTGTAGTCACCATGTATAATAGATCTCTTGAACTTAGCCAATTAATTTCATTTCCCTTTTATCTGATGGCTTCTTCCCTCTAAGTTCCCCACCTCCCAGCTTCTCCTCTCCAGCATGAGGGATAGTCATGGACCCATCTCTAGAATCAGACAGCCTTGGTTTGAATTCTGACTTCTCTACTTACTACTCTAGCATCCTTGGACAATTACGTAACTTTCTGTAGTTCAGTTTCTTCTACTTTAAATGAAGCTAATAGGAGATCTTGCATCATAGGATTGTCAAGAGGATTATATTAGTAAATACATGTGAAGTACATAAACACATGCCTGGGACAGAATAAGTGCTCAATAAATAATAGTCATTATTATTTTTCTGTCAGACGCATCTTCCTGGGGCCCACCAGTTTTCATTCTGATCCAGAAATTTGCACCAAGACCTGCAATCCATTGAACTGGGAGGACTGAATTAGCTGTTTTTGTAGAGCTATATGTTGTCAGTTGTTTGGAGAGTAAATAAGTTGCCCAGCAGTTCATGTCACAGAGTAAGCATTCGATAACTTGGCAATTATTAGAAATTGTTAACATAACTCCAAAGAAAGTTCAGAAATTCTGGTAAAAATTTTCCTTTTTCTGTAAGATAGTTTGTCTACATCATTTTAGTATATATTATATCTTTGAGCACAGTATTGTTTGATGGCTTTCAGATTTTTAAGCTTCTGAGAGAAGAGTCAAGTATGTTAGATATATTTTATTTTCCTTTTGCAGTGCCTGGAAGAGGGTTGAACAAGTAATTGGGGTTTAATAAAGATTGCCCATCTGCACA
This sequence comes from Papio anubis, assembly GCF_008728515.1. Lineage (NCBI taxonomy): Eukaryota > Metazoa > Chordata > Mammalia > Primates > Cercopithecidae > Papio > Papio anubis. The sequence goes on along the minus strand of NC_044979.1, from coordinate 83,915,625 downwards.
AACGTACACCAAAATGCATTCACACATCGCTGAATAGTTTTCCTAGATATTTTAGCAATTTGAATTTGAATAGGAACATATCTGTTTGTACTTTTACAGTTTATTTATTATTACCTATTTCTTTTTACTAATTATTAGATTTTTAGAATAAAAATATCTGGCTTTAAAAAGTAATGGTGATTATTGATCTTTGGATAAGCAACATAAAAACTGATAAAAATAACCTGAAAGGCCTTTTTTGTCTTCTGGTAGCTTTATATAGACATGATTTCGTTACTTTTCTTCCTTATCAATGTACAGCACCATTAAAAATAAATTATTTGGAGAAACTGGTGAAATTCTAATAATGTCTGGAGTTTAATGTTAATATTGCTGTCCCAATGTTGGTTTTTTTTTTTCAGTTTTGACAAAAGAACCCTGAAAATGTAATATGATAATATTAGGAGTGACTGAAGTTCAGGTGAGGAGTGGATAGGGAGGTCTTTCTACTATCTTTGCCATTTTTCTATAAATTCAAAATCATTCCCAAACAAAAATTTTATTTTTAAAACACGAGGAAGGAAATTCAATTATTGACAAGTCTGTTATTTATAAAAGCTAAATGATAAACAATATGAAAAAGCGATCATTTAATTTCCAGTGGCATATTCACTTAATAGAATATAATGCAGTCATTAAAAAGCATCATTGTGAAAAATGAGCAAAATGTAAAACGCTTTTGATAGTAAGTAGAAAAAAGATTCAGACAGCAACATAATATGATTACAACCATATAAAATATGAGAATGAAAGCAAGTATATCAAAGTAGTTGTGCTGGGGCAGTGGGATTCTAACTCATATTTTCTTTTTGTCACAATTTTCTAAATTTCTATAGCTTTTACTCTGAATAATCCTCAAAGGTGAAATAGAAGCTCCAAATGACTAATTATACTACTAAGGATATGAATTATGCCATATTAAAGAAAAAACGATATCTTACCATGACTTCCCAAATTTTAATGAAAAAGTTTTTAATCACCGACTTTAGCAGGTATCTTAAGGATAACCTTATTCAGCCAATATCTTAGTCTTTTGTCTTGGATACTATATTTGCTTCGTTCTTGCCAATCATGAATACTTTCATCTTCCAAATGTCACCTCATGCAAAATTGATTAATTTTACCTGTGCTCAGCTGGATGCTCTAAAAACTCTGTCAAAACTTGTTACCTGGACACTCTTACATAGGAGCAGAAAAGCAACTTATGCAAATTCAAAGTACCACCGTAGTTTAAGATTCCAAAGAGCAAATTGCTACCAAAAAACAAAGGCAACTGAATGGGAGGCACACTGTGGTTCTGGAAGTGACTTTGAGACAATACTGATGGCTTTACTCTTTCCATGAGCATATGTATTCTGACATTATTGACATTAGCACTTTTGGGTCTATCCAGAGTCTAGGTTCTCTCACTATGATCTTAGGACACTTGCAAACCCTCCTTTGTGTCCAGCGACTCTATCTCAAGTTCAATTTTTAACATATGGTGTATAATTTCATAATTTTCCTTTCCTATTCCATTTTTTAGTATTTGATTAATTTCATTTAGAAAAGTAAGGAATAAGTAGAAACTACTTATAGAAATATAAGTAGAAAATTATATAAAATATAAACATTATAATGGATAGTTCATAATATTCTGCTCTATGTGGATAAATACTATATTATTTATCTGGTATTTAAAATGCATTAGAGTACTTGAAACATAATTCAACTTTAAAATAAAAGCAATAAGATTGGGAGTTATGTCTTGTTGGCAAAATTTTTTCATATCCTTAAGGCTCCTATTTGGAAATATATTTGTAGTAAAAACAGGGACATGTCTATGATATCTGTATAAGTGTGAAGGGATGCTTGACAGAAAGAGATCTCGGAATATTCCCATTCCTCAAGGCTGAAGGAAAATATATAAGTATACATACACGCGTATATATGTGTGTGTATACACACACACACACACACAAAGACAGAATTCAACATCAAATAATAGGCAAGATGTGCCCTTGAAAATCACGACAATAAGTTGCTTCTTCCTTGCAGGTGTTCTTCCATCCTTAAAAAGTGAAAACAATATTATATTGGATCTTTTGTCATTGCTTGGATAGAACTTGGGCAAGGTTTAGAAAATGGGCCTAATTTCAGAAACCCCTCTCTCCATGTTCAATGGAGAAAACATTTGATCGGAACTCACCACTTAAAAAGGGTGTGTGTGAAGGGATCCTTGGAAGATTTTCAACATTTGATGACATAGCTCCTTGGATGATTTTCAAGACCTGGAGGGGTCCATAATGAAGAATCATGCTGCTTCCATTAGTGTATTTTTCCTCTACATGTTTGCAGACAAAGCTGAGAATCTGTCCAATTTCTTGTTTGGCTAAGGTAGTCTTTATTTTAATAGAAAGGCTAGTCGACTTGGCACATTTGCAAATGACAAGAGCAAATGAAAGCTAGTAACATTTAGATAATTCTCATAGCCAATGGGAGATAACTTTGTGTATGTGACAGCTGTCCTTTTTTTCCACAGTAATTTACCAAAAGGAGTAATATATCCTGAAAACGATGAAAAAATTTTGTCTTGTTTTACAGTTGTTAATCACCATATGATTTTATAGCCATATTGTGAAAGAACTTTAGTTGGGATATGTGCATTTAAAAGGAGAATTGTACCTTTATATAGTTCATGCATCTTAACTAATATGCTACTTTTCTTTTCAATGCTTTTGATATATTTAATTACTAATTAGGTTGATGGGTGAAGTATTAGTTTTGGAAATTCCACCAGCAATAATTGATTTATTCTTAATTTAAAAACTGGAGAGTCTTGATACATCTTAATAACCAGATTTCATTTTCTCTTGAGACAATAAATATAGTATTACAACCTGTACCAAATGTATTTAGGTATAACTGTTTTGAGAGTTAGAATGCTATCAATTACTAAAATCTGATGAATTTGTTTAAACTTTGTTGCTATAATTATGAAAAGAGATATTATTCCTTATTAACAACAATAAGAACAAAAAAAGTCCTGCAGAACTAAAAGAAAAAAAATCACAAATTTAAAAAGTCACCTTTAAGGCTATATGATTTGTGGGGATTGATATAAAACTATAATGCTTCTTGATATTATTCTGTGACTCAGAATGTATCTAAAGGTCTTAGTTTGCATTAAAATACATGCTTAAAAAAGTGTTTATTATATTAGTAATTATTAGGAAATGTATATTAACTGATGATCTCTTAAAGTATTTTAATGAAAATATTTATCATTCATACCCAGTGAAATGTAATATACTAGTATTGATTTGTAAGAGAAACAAGTATAGGAGTGCAAATTTTAAGCTGATAATATTCAGGACAAACATTCAAAAACTGTCTTTGTAGTTGATATTAACTTTTAGCCTCTATTATCACCCAAGACCAAAACATTTAGCTTCAGCATCATGATCAGAATAAAACCAATTACACATGAAAGATTTATCATAAAAATGAAAGATTACTTTGGTAGTTGTTATGAATTCATATATTCAAGGCAGACAAGAAACTAACAATATAAAGTCTCAAAATTTCTATTATTTCAGGAAATGTTTCTGTTGTACTCCAGTTAAAGCCAGAACCTCTGCAAATAGCTTATTTAAGACTACAACTGGTGAACATCCTTGAACCAAAGGATGGGTTCTGTGCAATCAGTGAAGTTATGGCTGTCAGTATAACTCTGTTATGAAAGCTAGTAACATTTAGATAATTCTCATAGCCAATGGGAGATAACTTTGTGTATGTTCAGTAGGGCAGTTCTAGTGAAACTATTCTCAATTTAAAATAGATTTCTACAGATTCCAAAAAGTGGAAAAAAATACTTCTAAATAATTGTTAAGTCAGAAAGGACCTCCCAGGTTCTATTTAACAGAAATTATATGCCTGCTTCCACAGAATGGATTTTCTATTTAGGTAAGTCATTCAGCTGAAAAATGAAATGGGCCATAATAGCATTTTTACTGCTTAAAATTTCATTTCAATGGCTCCCATTCTACTTTTCCCAGCGGAATGTGAATCCTTACACTCAAAAGCCAAAACAGTGTGGGGGAGGGGAATCTGTTTTATGGCTTTAGAAGTTATCATTTTAAGTGCTGGCTCTAAGGTAGAGTTACAGTGGAATATTCCTTTAGCCAGTGGCACAGACGGGTATTTCTGGATGAGATTCTGCCCCCTTGTTGTGGAACGTGATGTACATTTTGATTCCCTGGCATGCCTACACTAACACCCATCTGTTATGATGGCATTGTTCCTAAAAAAAAGGTGGTTTGCCAGGTTCCAGAAGTCCTAGGTGTCTGGCATATGTATATATTTTTAAAGGTATTTTCCAGAACTAAAAGCAACAACAACAACAACAACAACAACACAAACTAAAAACAAACCATGAGAGCTTAGTTAGGGTGCTTTCTTTTAGAGTATAATTTCATTGGTGGGCTATTACAAGCAATTATGTCACTAATGCATACATTTAGGAATAAGCACCCTTTCTTGTGTTTAACATTGGAAAATCTCCATGTGGAAAGAAATTCATTGGGACTTTGAATAATAACTCATCTTACATATAAACAATCCTCATTCATTGTAGCTGCTCTTATTCATGAATACTTATATTGTTTCATTCATGTTATTTTGATCAGTTCTACTAAATATTCCATAAGATGGTTTGTTAGAGACTAGAACCTCCAGAAGGACTGCTGTGACCAATTTTGAGATGGAAATTCATACCCCATAAACTTGACAAGATAGGGTTGATTGCCGAGGTTAAAAAGCCCAGAAATGGCTTAAGTTAAAGTCAAACGATGGAAATTCTATAGAGCTCTGGGGCCCACAGGGGGTGATTGGATAATTTGGTTACTGAAGAGAAGACATCCCGTTGCTTAGCTACAGGATTCTGGGTGGCAGCTCTTTTCCCTCTCACATTTCCTGGCATTTTGTTTTTGTAAATGTAGTTTCTTGCAAATGAGAGTGTCTGCATGCAGATGTCCACATTGCAATTGTTTTGATTTGTAAAATGAAACAGTATTAGAGGAAGAAAAATACTTGGAGAGGTAAAATTTGGAAAGGAACTTCCCCCATGTGCTTCACTGTTTAAATAGATTAAATCAAGTAATATAAAACATTGTAGAAACTTAAAATTGTGATAAGCACTTTGCAAGATGCAGTATTTTGACTGCAGCACTGAAATCAGAGTTTCATTAATCTCTATAAGAATAATAGCACAAACACTTGTTGCATACACGTGATTAAAAACCTCTAATATTCAATCTACTTATGGAAAGGAAGATTTTTTCAAAAAAATCAATGCTAAAGATTTTATAGACATACTTATGTATGTTATTTATTTATTTCATCTTTGGGTACATTTAAGTTAAATTATCACATTTTACTTTGCATGCTGGTTTCTGTTTTAAATTTCTTAGCACTAAAGTGTGAGGTATAAACTGTAATAATTTCTATAATTATTATGCCACAACCTATAAAAGTCATCATCATCTTATTAAGTTATCTGTTTATTTTGTGGTATTAAAAGGTTATTGAATTATTTAGATTAAAATAGCAAGGGGTTTTTAATACAGTTCCATGGAAAACACACATGGCTATATTTAGAAAATCATTGATGAGTTGTGAAGCCAATTCGAAAGTGTATAAAGCTTGTATTTTTATAAGGTTAGTGAGGCAATTCAAAAGAGTCATTATGCTCTTCTTTCAGATTGTCCTTATTTGGGGCAGACTAAATACATAACGTCTTTGAATTTGTTTTTCTACTGTTTATTATGTATAGCACTGGATAAAGAGCACTAAAACAATGGTGATAGAAACCTGTTAGGCTAAGAAAGGCAATAAAGTTTTGCATGATAGATTTAAACTATATGTTACCACATAACTTAAACTTTGTAATTGATTTGGTTGGAAAAAAGAGATTTTTAAAAAAATTTTGAAAATAAAAAAACCCTACAAGTAGAAATTAGTCATTCTATGGGCAAATAAACCTAAGAATGTGAAGCTGAGAAAGGATAAAATAAATTGAGAGCCTAGAAGAAAACTCTGAAATTGTCATCGTGGCATTAACAGTGATGTTGTCAGGGTCCTTACCACATGCAACATGCTAGGAAGCCAAAAGACAAAACAAAACGACAACAAAAATACACACACACACACGCACACACACACACACACAAATCAAGATGTCACAGGAAACTAGGACAATGCTTAAAGAAAGATTTTATAGAGGATATGTGACTTAAATTGAGTTTTGACAGAATGTTATGATTTTTGAGTAGAGAAATGAAGACAGATATTCCAATAAGAAAAATAAGAAAATTTCAGTTAGAAAATAATGATAAAGAACTATTGAATCAATACTCTACTATTAACATTTTCTTTTGAATCACTGAAATATGCATCAATTTCATTAAAGGATAAAGCTGTTGAACATGGTAAAGATAAGTTGCCCATCCAGAGACAAAATTAACAGAGTTCTTTGGACACATTGGATCAAGCAGATATATACAGACAGATACATATACTTGTGATTTATGTTCCATTGAGATCATATATCTTTTTTCAGAAAATTTACAGAAAAGAAAACACTAGAAGAATATTCACTAACACCTATATTTTGTGTTTTATGGATCCTTTTTCTGTTATCCTTTTGGTCATCTATTCTTTTTAAATCCCCAGCAATAAACATGTATATATTGTACAACAGTGTGCCTTTTTTACTTTTTACTTTTAATGCTGTTACATTTATCTAGGTTCCTGGAAAGCAGTGAAACCAGCATTTGTATTTTGCTATAAAGTACTTACTTTTCTACTTAACTTGCTACCTGTGATTAAGAAGTCTAAGTATAGACGTCCAGAAGGCTACTGTACTATATTAAAGTTGGGTCATATTTTCAAATGTGATAAACATTCTTAATGCACTCTCTTTTTTTAATTTAACTTGCCTGGGTAAATTTGCATAACTAATAAAGGTTATACAGCCCACAACACAGCTCCCTATACCCTAGGTATTTCTACAAATACCTTTAAAGCTGTTTATGTTGAATAATATTTATGAATAATGAATGCTTTTTCTCTCTTCCTTCTTTTCTCTAGCCCACTCTTATACTGCAAGGCACTGTTGAAATAGCCTGCATACTCAATAAATGGCTTCTGTACAACAGCTTAGTAGGAAAAAAACAAACAAACAAAAACCCGGTGAAGAGATGACAGATGTTTTTCCTAGTTTCTTCCTCCAAACAAGAATATTAGGTACAGGGCTTTTTCCAGGAGATCTCTGCGGAAAACCAATTTTTGTATTTTATCTTGTGAACATACCATTGAAAAATGTTATAGAAACAAAAATTCACAGTAATTACTGTGGTATAAAGTTTAAAATCATTTTCATCAATAGGCTAAAAAATTCATTCTGCTTTTTATGTTTTAAAAAATTTTAAACAAGTAAATTAAAGTCATATGCTCTATGAATGCTAATTCTGTAAGAATTTAGTATAAAGAAAGGTTATTGCTTTCAGTTTCTACTCACAAAAACTTTATTTAAATATCATCCATTTTGTGTTATTGTTAAAAAGAACGCTAGAAAGGTCAAGTTTATGATATTAGATATATAAATGAGAATCTCTTAAGATACTTCTTATAATAAATGCTTAGGGACTAATATTTAATACATCTATTTAAATACATTTTATAAGCTAGAATTAATAAAAACCTAAACACAATAAATGTCTGTAGAAAGAAGCATTAAGATTTAAAGGGTGAGGATATAAAGGAAGATAATGGGAAAATATTAGCAGTCACTTTTTATTTATTTCCTCATGATATTATTTATTTAGTTAGTTTTTGTTTAGCTTCATTTCATTTCTTTCTTTTTAACAGTAGGATATGCATGTTGTAATATCTGGAAATGTTTTCATTGTTTAAAAATGTCAAATATATTTTTCATTAACACTTTGAATCTTTTTAAAGTAAAAATGTATATCATTATTAAAACCTACTTTCCTACATTCTTCTAAAGATTCAGACATTCTGAGCTGGCTGTATGTATTTGGGCTAGACCAAGTCGTTTTTGCAGAGAAGGGCATTCCGGTCCCAACTTATTTACACCCTGCTCTTTCACAGCAGCACAAGACAAATTAAGAGGTTTTAATCAACACAGAAAAGTTCTTTCCAAATCCAAACAGCTGGTCTGAATAATTTATTCACTTTTTATTTAAACAACCTGCTCTCATTTTTTTCTCATGTGCTATTTCTATTCTAAAAACTACAATGCCCCATCTCCAGGTTGAGAAACATGAGCCTGAATTCTCTAGCAGAGGGAAGTGTGACATGAAATGAATGTGTTTGCATGTAACAAATGAGAAGCAATTCAATGTTATTAAACTAATGGGTAAAATCAAATGTCTATGGAAAGTCCCCGTACAATTCAAGACACACACACTGTAAAAGGACTAGCTGCAGGTTTTGCTAATGTTTCGGCTCAAGGGTGTATATTTTCATGTTTCTTTTTTCAGTAGGTTAGGTGACAATCAGAAAGTAGAAGACTCAGTGATATGGAGATTTACCCTTTATTCTGAATTAATTTGGGAGAAAAAAATGACAGCTATTTCCATTACAAGGTTTTTAGCAACAACCTTGGATAACATGTTGAATACAGCTCCCCAAGCATCTGTTGGTTTTAAGGATCATGGTGCGTTGAGTGGAGTAAAAGTCTAGTACTATGATAGACTATCTACTCGAGTGAATCACTTTGCCTCCCTCACTATTATTTCAAGTGGATAATTCATTTTTCACTGTCCATCTGAAAACATAGTGGTGTAGAGTGGACAGGCAAAGAAGAGCAATGAAGCTGCTTTTCAGTTAAGATGGGGCTTGTTCTATATATCCAATGTGGGGCAAAATGCAATGTGATATTTTCTTTTGAAGCTGATAAAATGGCTTAGAGTCAATTGCCCTTCCAAAACATCAGGAAAATTGGAAAAGTAAGTGCTTAGACTTTCATGATGATGATTTGGAAGGCTGTCACTCATGTGGATGAAGATATTCTGATGTCCACTTTCCCCCTTGTCCCTAGTGTGCCACATTTTATAATCTCATAGCTAGAGACTGTATCAGGGTACACAGTCTAAGCAAAGGGTACTGTACAGTGGTGGTGGGAGAGAGCACAGGCACTGAATCACACCATTTTGATTTGAATCCAGGATCTGTCACTTACTAGCTGTGGGATTTTCAGCAAGTTAAGTTACTATCTATAAGCCTCAATTACCTCTTCAAAACAGTGGGACAGTAACAGCGCCCAACAAATAGTATCAAATGAAATGACAATTATGAAGTGCTTGACCATGTACCTGGCATAGCATAAGCACATAATAAATCTTATTTTACCAAGCTATTTTTCTGGAGAAATGCAACTTCAACTCTCATAAAGACTTTGTTACAGAACTTTATAAATATCTTTCCCCCAGTTTAAGATTTAAACTTAAGGCTGATCTAAACATACACACACAGATACACAGACACACACATGTCGTTTCTCTGTGTCTGCCTCTGTAGTGCTCTCTTTCTCCTTCCTGTATACGTACATGCACACATACACACATATACATATATAAGTGAATATAGTGTGTATTCTACATACATACATACATTTTTGACTCTCAGATAAATGTCTATGACTTCACAAAATTTGGATTTATGAGATTGTTAAAAGGAACCACAGGACAATATTGGAGTAAGGAGAGAAAAGAAAGACATTAGTGTGAAATCAGTGTCACAAATCAAAACATTGGAGTGCAGTCAAGAAAGTTGTGTATGAAACTTGTTATTCTGTCTTCTCCCTGGAAAGCTTTACTTTTTCTGAGAGAACTTAATATCACCTAGGAATTATTATATTTTTCCACGGTCTCCCCTGTTAACTAATTCCCTTGTTGCACACATAGAGGTACAACAGTTTAATAAAACAAAGACTGACTTGACATTGCCAGCACGAGGTTGTTTGTGTTCACCTGTGACATTTACAAGTGAAGACATACAGAACCTTCTTTTGTTTCCTGGATAATCGTTCAGGTGTTAAAGAAGAAGTTGATTCAGTTTTAAATGGCATGATTTTCTCAAGCCTTGGGAAAATAATTGATGGATTTTCTTCTTCTTCTTTCATAGTTCAAGTATACTAACTGCAAAGTCATGTCTAACTGTTTAATTTTACAAGACTGAAAATATTGAATTTAAAGCTTACGCTTTAGTTTAGGTTTATTCCTGGTGTTCAACATTGTCTAAACTTTCACAGGCAAATCGGAAATGAAACACAATTGAAAGTAAACCATGCTTTTTCTGCCTGAAAGGGGCCTTAATATTTCATTTTATGTTTTCAAATGGAATCTAATGAGAACGTGATTTTATACAGATACCTTGCGTCAATTATTCCCTGTATTCCTTCTAAAGCGATCTGTGCATTCATCTTGAAGCTTCATTAAGGATCAAGCCAAGTAGTCTTTAAAAAGTACAGGGTTTTGGTGATAGACAGATGGTGGCTTTCATGATGTCAGGAAGTGTCAGATATTATCGTTGGCTGCGGGATGGTGGCTACTATCCAAACAGATTGGGAAACAGACAGAAAGAGCAAGAACACCATTTGTTTTATTTAGATACATTGTGAACAGAAGGAAGCAAGACAGAGCATACTTTTACACATCTTTTTTCCACTCCTTGTGAAAACAGTTTAGGATTTGTTATGTTATATTAGCCCTTTCATTATGCAAAAACATGTGAAAGCCAGAGACACTGGTAAAAGAATTTGTCTCATTGTGATTTTCTATGAAGTTTGTTTATTTTTATTCTTACAGAACATGATTTTTTTTTAAATTTCCTTTCCTTGGCAATGTTGAGTGCTAGAAACATAAAGAGCTGAGATGATGCCCTTTAGAAGTGCTATACTGCTAAGAGAGTATGAAGTGGGTATTGACTTCATGATCCAGAATGAGGGCTTCTCTGAGAACCTTATCAAAGATTCAGTTCCAAAACTGAGCTTGCTTGTTTGTGATGAAGCTTAGCTATTTCTGTAATGATTTAATTCACATTGGCAGCCAGAGGGCAGTCTCAGCTCCAGACAAACATGCTGGTCCAGTTACACCAGCAAAGCTGAGTATTTACTCTGCAGTAGACCTAGGCATCAGGGCACTGTCCTAATCTTCATTTAAATGAAAGGGAAAATTTGCTAGAATATTCAGTAGATAAAATATCTTCAAACTTTGCTTTCTGAGAGTTACTTGTATTTCCCTCTTACCATAATCTTCTACTTCATCCCATAAGAGGTAACCACATTTTTGACATTTTGATGGATCAAAGATCTGGTGCCACAATCTGCTGTACAGTTGTGTCCCCAAACCAGAGTGAATATATTGGAAATTTGGTTCCTAATGCAGCTCCCATATATTTGAATGTGAGGGGCCATACTAAATAAGGAAGGACATGTTGCTCAAAACAAAAACAAAAACAAAAACAAATCCAAAAAAACAGTGGTATGGTGTTATATAGAATCCAAATATTTAGGACCTGGAAGGACTTATTTTAGATTAGTGGTTTTCACGCAGTGCTTCAGAAAGTTCCAAAGTTTCATGCAGTCCCTTTATGGGCTATGCTAGAGGGTGAGTAAAAGGTCAAGACTCCACTCCAGTATCTCCGCTTCATCTCAACAGCTGTGTCAGTGATGTGACTTTCTAGCCTAGGGACAAACAAGGATTGGAATCTTGGCTTAAGAGATGAGCATTCCTGTAGTAGACAAGTGTAAAGCATTTGGCTGGGGCTGAGTTGGCATGACTGTATTTTAATTGCTCCCTAAGTTCAAACAGGAGTCAAATTCCAGAAGGAGGTTTGGGATAACTATGTTATAAGGTAGAATAACCTCCCTCTCACCTCCTTCCACATCCCACTGATATTTGAGGCCTGAACATGATCAATATACCCAGAGGTTTTAAAGAGAAAGGAGAGCCTGAAAAACAGTAATCTTAGCCACCTTCCTAGGATCCCCTAAAATTGCACAAGGCTGTACTTCAGTTAATGCTATCTAAAGCACTACAGACACCTCTTTTGTAAATGAGCTACTCCACAGCAGCATAAGAAATGTTGTGAATTATTTATTGGGGGAGTCTTGAAATCACAATATACATACTGAATAATAACTAATAGTTTAATCATGTGTTCATTACAAGGCAAAACAAAACTCTCAAATACTTTCCTTTGGTTCTTGAGACAAGCCCATGTATAAAGGGGAGTACATCCTGACACACCTGGTTGAAAGCTGGTCTCTGGATTGTGGGAGGGACTGAAGTAGATTGAAAAGAAGGGTAGCATAGACCCTTCATGCTAAGGGCATCTCTGATTCAAGAGTCAGTCAGTGAATCTCATAGAATTTCTACAAAGTTTTGGTTTATGCAGTAAATTTTATTGCCTTAAATGAAATTAATCCTTGTTCTATGTTGCAAAGAATCTGAAGCATTTGACAGGTTAAAATTATGTTTCTCCAGAGCATGAATATCAGCCCTGGTTAGAAGTCATCAACTGTTGCAAGAACTCTTGTAAAGAGAAATGTAATGTTAGAATATATGCTGAAACCATTAATTTATATCATGGAATGAAAATATCTGGGAGTCACCTTAAATCTCACGTGGACTTTCAGACATAGTACACATTGAATCTACATTTTGGTGGGCTATCAGAAGAGAAAACATTTGATACATAATGTATTGCTCAAATGTTATGTTATTACTAGGTTTCAAACAGCTAAATGGAGAATTATGTGTAAATTAAGATGTCATTGCATTAACAGTTCCACTTCTTATTTAAAAACAATGTTGGGGCTTTGTTTCAGTGTACTTTTCTATGAAGTTTATTTTTATTTTTACAGAATGTAATTTATTTAAAAATTTCCTCTCACTGAAAAATATTGAAAGTTTCAAACAGAGAACTAATTTTAAGCTCTGCAAAATATTATTTCCTTCTAATTTTAGGAACAGGAAAAAAAAAAAAACCTCCTTACTTTACATAAGTGGACAAAAATTACTTGCCTAAGCTGCTTGGTGTTAATCTCACAGTTTCTAGAGCTGCAACCTCTGACCGAGTATTCATTTTTCAAAATCACATAGATAATTCTGTATGTCACCATCCAACCCTCAATAAATTTATACACACTCACTTGTTTAAAACAACATTTTCAAACGCGTGGTCTGTTGTCATAACCCACCTCTACATATATGTACATATATATGTATATATATATGTAAATATATATCTATATACTTATTTTATTTTTGTAACACCAACTTCGTCTTGAAGTACTTATAACTTCAACCATAAAATTTATGCCTTTTTAGAAACAGAGGGAGAATTATAGATGCTGACACTCATTTTTGGATCTCCCCAGTTTCTGAGAGAAAGAGTTAAACTGAACCACAGCATATTGAGAAGGAAGAAAATCCTGAAATTCATTCTTAATGTAATATGCAGAGAATACATATTAACTCTTATAGCACAAAGAAAATTCATCTACATTCTTATCATTCAAAACATTCTAAATTGACATTTTAACACATTTCCTTATGGTCTATTTCTGGTTTTGGCAGAAGCGTGTGTCTGTTTTTTTTTTTTTTAAATAGTTATATCATACTCTTATATACAATTTAAAATACTATTTTTATATTGGACTTTAAACAGTATTCTTGAGTAATGGGGTTTGTACTAATTTTTATGCTTTTCATTGTTGTTTCTTCAATATTCAATTTCCCCCTAATTTTATATTTATTTTATAGTCAGAAGAAAATGTTTAAAAATAATGAAAATAAGAAAGTCAATATGGCTGCAATTTTCTAGGTAGATTTGTTAGAAAAGTAAGGAAACATAAAGCTATTTGGGATAGTGACTCTTGGTAGGAACTTGGGGAGAATGAACATCTTCAAATTGTAATCTCCTGCTGATAAAGAGTTCAAGTGATGTCAGTAGGATCTAGCCCCCTTGGTTACATTTTGTCTTGACTTTCTTCTCAGACTTGATGGAGGAAAGTTACATGCTTCAGGCTCACAGAACTGCAACACCAGTTCAGAACAATCTATTTCTCTAGTAACTCAGAATTCTGTAATTGAATTATGCTGACACCGATGGACTTGACTTGAGTCCTGTGCCCCCTCTTATGCCAGGAGGGAATGAGCTTGTAGACAAGTCTTGTAGACAGGAGAGAATGAGCTGACTGGTTTTGCCTATTCCACATATTCAAATCCAATAGGTTTTCATGTATTCAACTTCATGTTTCATGTATTCAACTTCAATAGGTTTTGCCTATTTCATGTATTCAACTCCTAGACCCTAGGGGTGAAGTTTGAAAAGCATGATTGAGAATGAAATGAAGAGTTTACTCATATCAAAGTTCATCTAGTAACACCATAAGAAGAAGAAATGAATTCTGGGAATAAAAACCAACAAATTCCACTAGAACTCTTATGACAACACACTCTCCTTAATGTCTTCCTATCTCGTCTACATACCCTCATGTACTTCCTATCTCTTCCTATGACTTCAGTGGTTTTAAATACATGGCTATGTTTTCAGTGCACTCCCTCTCTTTTTGTCTCTGTTTATCTGACTATATCCCTTAGGCAGCTTGATCCACTTTGAATGCCTCAATCAGAATATATATGTATCAAATATTTATTTCTATCCCAGCGTTCTCTCCTCAGGAGGAGCCCTGTCTACGTATCTAACAGACATCTCTATTTGGATGTCCTGCCCTAAAACTTCACAAGTTCCATAGTGAAAATCTTATCTACCTTTATGAATCTGTGTTTTTCCTGTTCACCTTCTCTTAGGGAGTGGCACCTTCTTCCCCATTCTTCCAAGACCACTACATTTTAAGTCCTACTGCCTTGTTATTCTTTGATATTGTCAATGTCTCTCCATCTCCCTTGCCACTATTCTATTTTGCCCATGCTGCAGTACTGGTTTTCCAGCAGACTTAGCTGAGGCTGGTCCATCTTTCCCTTCTGCCAAAATTAACTTACTAAAATCTGATCAGGTCAGTTCCTTTTGAAACCCACAAATGATTTTCTATTGCTCTTGGAGGAAGACCTATTCATATTGTTTACAAGAGACTCTAGTCTCTCCTTATGTCTCTAGCCTCATCTCTCTTCATACAGGCCCTGAATTAATGGGCCACATAGGACAACTTGCAGTGGCTTGAGTGTGTTGCTTTTTTCTTTAATCACCTCCAAGCATTTGCATGTATTATCACTTCTGCCTGGCAGACCAGCATATTAGCCTGATATATTTTCTGTTCTGAGGTCATTTCCTATGGATAAGCTTTTCCAGTCACCTTTCACACCTATTCTAAATGCAAGGTTATATGCTCCCTGTCACCTACCCTGCCCCATTGTGGGAGAGTTTTTTTTTTTTTTTTTTTTTGAGACGGAGTCTCGCTCTGTCGCCCAGGCTGGAGTGCAGTGGCGCGATCTCAGCTCACTGCAAGCTCCACCTCCCAGGTTGACGCCATTCTCCTGCCTCAGTCTCCCGAGTAGCTGGGACTACAGGCATCCTCCACCACGCCCGGCTAATTGTGTGTGTGTGTGTGTGTTTAGTAGAGACGGGGTTTCACCTTGTTAGCCAGGATGGTCTCGATCTCCTGACCTTGTGATTCATCCACCTCGACCTCCCAAAGTGCTGGGATTACAGGTATGAGCCACCGCGCCCGGTCTGTGGAAGAGTTTTGAAACCTTTTTGTAATTTCTTCCTTACATGGCTATTTTCTCCAGTGGATTAAAATTCCGTGAAGATAGTGACTGTGCCTTAGTCAAAGTTATATTTTCAGCATTTAGATGGTGCCTTGTGCTTAATTGTCTCCCAAAATAATGTTTATTGACTGGATAAGGCAGTTGTTACCCCATGTTACAAACAACAACCCTAGTCACAGAGAAGTTGTGGCTTTTAAAATTCAGACAATCAGTGGTTTAATGTGAATGTGGCTACAGGCAAGTATTTTAGCTTTATAGTCAGCCTGTTAAATTTCTCTCTGCAAATTTTTGGGGCAAAGTCAATCAGAGTGGTCCTGCCGAAGAGGATTGTATTCTTTATCTTCAGGAGTTTATTGGCATCAAAATGAGGTAGTTTTTTTTTTTTTTTTTAAAGTATGTATGTAACATCAGTTCAATAATGACAGATTGATTAGGTTTCATCTCTGAAGGGAGTTGATAGACTAACATGAGGGCAGGAATCATTACCTTTAGCTTGTCATTAATCCTTATGAAATATCTTTTCCTATAGTAGTAATTGCTCTTATAAATTGAAAGTGGAAATATATTTATGCAAGGCTTAAGATTTCTGTTTTCTGCTATTTCAGGCATATGTGCAAGGTATTTCTAGAGACTTAATGTTCTGTACTTAGGCTTATCAGATTGCTTAATACAGGTTTCCACACTCAGTCTGTGTAGTGGATAAGATTTCCTCCTTCATCACTTCTAACCCCGTGATCAAAGCAACAATCAAAACCCACTTCGTGTAAATGTTTTTCTGAAGAACATTTGTACATTTTGCAACAGCCATTCTGCCTCATTACAACATAACTTGGTTGAAATTTCTGGTTATCTGTGTATATATTGTGAAGTTTTCTTATAAGAGGATTTTTATTCTTATGGACGCAAAGACATGTAACGAGAGGAAAAAATATATTCTAAATTAAGCATCTACTTGATAGTTCGAGGGATATTTCACTTACTGATTTTAACACCATCATTTTTATTTGATATAAAGGTGAGTGGTGATTAATTTTTATGAGCAAATGTAATGAAATTAATAGATATATGTTTAAGAGACTATCCATAATTGCTGGCTTAAATGATTAGGGTTTCTACAGATGTGTTATCAGAATTTCTTTCACGTGTAATGGCAAATAACTGAAGGCTACATATTTTAACTATTATTTGTGACCAACTAGACTCTCCTATCTAACCCTACTTGTGGTCAATAACACACATTGGTGACACAGCTGGTCACCTAATAAGCTGTGCAAGAGAAAACTTGATGGGTGGATGAATGATTAGGTACTTAATTTGGTCACATTTGCAATAAGTTCTAAGCAACTGAACAAACATTCTTAGATTATAGAACTTGAGTTATGTGAATTTTTGTGGACAGGGACAACACTTTCTTTGGAAATCTTTCTTTGTAAGTGGCCTCCGTGTTACAGAAAGCACATTCCCTATAGTTGCCTTTCTTTTCCTTTATACTCAAGTAGAAGAGGGAATAGAGTTGATGGGCCTGTCACAAAGACTAATATTAATGCCACATAGGATAGGAAAATAAACCAAGTTACTCCATCTCTGTCTCACATTTGGTATACTACTATACTTGAAAGAAATATAGAGGTTTCTAGATGTCCTGCTTTGAGAACTAGTAACATAAGTTTGAATTTCAATTTTACAGGTATGCTGTTCCCCACAGTCATTAAGCCAACTCACTTGACTTATGAGTAAGTTAAACTATTGCTCCTTTCCATCAAGCCAGCCATGCTAACATGTGACTCAGTCAGCCATTATTAATTTTTTACCAAAAAATTACCTATGTACAAATCATTTTCTTTTATGTTTTGTTTTCAATTAATTTCCAATTGGTTTACTGAATGTGTTGAGTGATTTTTAGATTATAATGTAGGGGTGATTACTTTGGATTCTTATAATCTCAAAAGAACTTCTGAAAGTCATATGCATTTTTAGAAAATACCAGTGATGATGATGATAAGAAGAACACTTGAAACAGTATTAGGTATGAAGTCAGACAACTTGGGTTTGAATCGTGACTCTCCCAGAGTTTAGCTACTTGTTTTCATAGAAATTACTTAATTATTCTAGGATTTAGTTCTTAGAAATAATAGAAACAGCCTTACAGGAGTACATTGAGTATGAAGTTTATGTGAAAATCCTTATTAAAATGTCTTGCTCCTGGTAGATGGGCAACAAAAACATATTTTTGAGTTAATTATTAAATTAATAACTAAATTAAAGAAAATAGGCATTATTTTAAAAGACCAATGCAAAAAAAACCAATGCACTGAGGATTAAACTACAGTTGAAGTTAGTGTAAATGAACCTGAAATAATGGAGTTATACAGAGTTCAATTTTAAATTAAGATCAAACTACTCTGAATTCCAGAGGTTTTATTAAACCTTTCCACTGATGTTAGCCTTAATAAGTAGATTTTTGTACCATATTGAGGAACAGAATTTAAATTTTCAACACACTTAATAAGTTGGAAAAATAAAATATCAGAAATTACAAACTGAATTTTTTAATAATAAACTTATTTGTACAGCAGGTACTATAGAGAGAAAACCTAAGTATTAATAATGATAAGACAAAATAAGACCCCTTGGTTATGGTATTCTTTCTGTAAGTTACTGATATTATTATAATGGCTTTTTATGTGGGGTATTGCAGAGGAATATGAAGCAACAAAAGCACTTATGAGAATTTGTCATTATAAATTACCAGTTCACACATTATTAATACACTTTTTGCTTTTCTAAATACTGAGAACCCACTATGTGTCACACACTGTTCTCAGTTCTGGGAATATGAAAGCAAAGGAAAAACTATTTGTTGACCTACCAAAACTATAATCCAGGGAAAAAGAGAGCTATTAAAAATATTTTACAAATACAGTAAGTTTTATGAAAAGAAAACAGTACTAATAGTACAAGAAAGAGACCAAAGACTTGGGATAAAGTTCCCTGTAGCCTGACAGCTAAAGACCTCAAGAGAGAGTATGTATCAGTAAGTGTGAATCGTGTGTGTACATATATATATGCACGTGTGCATGTGTGTGTTAGAGAGAGAGAGACGAGGGTTCCATGAGAGAGTAAAGTAAATTTTCAGAGGCATGGAGATGAGAGCATTATGTCTATGGTCTGGAGTGGAGAGCTGGAGATCAGGTTAAAAAGTAATCAGAAACAGACCGGGCACAGTGGATCATGCCTATAATCCCAGCAATTTGGGAGGCCAAGGTGAGCGGATCACCTGAGGTCGGGAGTCAAGACTAGCCTGACCAATATGGAGAACCCCACCTCTACTAAAAATATGAAAAACTAGCCAGGTGTGGTGGTGCATCCCTGCAATCCCAGCTACTCAGGAGGCTGAGGTAGGAGAATCGCTTGAACCCAGGGAGCAGAGGTTGTGGTGAGCCGAGATCGCGCCATTGCATTCCAGCCTGGGTGACAGAGCGGGACTCCATTTCAAAAAAAAAAAAAAAAAAAAAAGAAAGAAAGAAAGAAAAGAAAAGAAAAAAAGGAAATCAGAAGCAGATATTGGTGGGAACTTTAAGCCTTCAAAAGCATTAAACATATGTGTAAGGAGATGCTACTCATGCATTTTAAGGACATAATATTGTCATTTTTTTTGTTGTTGTTATTGCTGTTAAATTCAGTCTTGATCCTTCACAGTTTGTTAAAGAAACATCTGTAAAGACCACACAAATAACAAACGGAAAGCAGCACATAGAGAAGGTAAAACAAGAGCATTGAATATCATTTAATAAGTTAAAAATATTTTTTAAAGAAAATATATAATGTGGGAAAGAGGCCACCATGCTCTGAGATGGTGGTTCTCAAACTATCTGAGGTGGAGGACTAGTTTTCTTTTTCTTCTCTCTGTTGTTTCCAGTCTCTCACAGACTGACACTTTTATGAAATACAATGAAGATGAATTACTAAAAAATAAACTTTAAAAGAACAGATATACAAAATACGAACCTCATTTATTTATAATTAGATTCAACAAACATAAAATTGCATTTTCATAAATGTAATCAGAAAAAAAAAAAAAACAACAGAGGAAAAGAGACAAGAGTCTCAAAACGTGTACATGTTGCTCATTGAAGGTATGTGTGGAGGTGATTAAAATTTCTGTGCTTACCTCATTGCAGACCAATAAAAAATGGGACAAGGATCACACACTTTTAGAGATTTTTGCTTTAGGAATTACTTTACATAGCACTAATGATATTAACTTTGTCTCCAAATTTGTTAAGGGTAAGAAAGCAAGAAAATTAGTATTAACAACTCGGATTTGGATACTATGTAGAAAGATGTGAAACTAAGAATAAAAAACGGAAAAGAAAATTCTAAGATTCTTGCCTATATGGCTCACTTATTATCAAGGGATATTAAACTTATTTTTAAAATAAAATTTTTGGCTTTGATGCCATTTTTCCTGTCATACAACCCTCCCAGGCTAAGGGGTATTAATTACATTGACAAATTTGTATTGGCAGCAAAAAAACCAATGGGTTTGACTTTTATCATTTTCTAGAAAATTACATTATAGTAGCCATTTTGTATAGTCTAATATTTCTCAGTTTACAGCAACATTCTGCATCCTGAGAAACTTCACTTGGAAAAAGAGTGATTTAAATATTTAAGTAATATCTGCTTTTAATATTTTGAATAATAGGAAGCAGGAAAGAGATTTTCAAATGAGCAGATAAATAGATACATGGATGGCAAATAAAGTTAAAAATTAATTAAATTTATATATAAATAGTAATTGAAATGAAAACATTAAATTCACAGTATCAGTAAAATGCATTAATTCAAAACTATTCTATTTTTCCTTATTCATTACTTTATCTGTTAATTCAGCTCATCTTTATCGAGAATCTAATATAAGCCTACAATTGTGTTGGGAGCTGTGATTATTAGATATGAACCCCTACGTGAAAAGTGCTCATAATATAAGGAAGAGTGGAAAAAAACATATAAGTGATTGCAATCTAATGGAATAACCATGAAGAAGCAGTATCTGTAATAGAAGTTTAGTTTCAGGAAAGGTTCTTGAACACTTCCATATGCTCTTCTAAAGACTAGGCAGATGTTATCATGGAAGTCTGAGTCTCTGCAATATAAAATGATCAACATATGTATTTTAGGGCTCTCACACAATTTCTCAAGTTCATATCATTTTCGCCAGCCAGCATTCTTAGACTGGGCCCATACAAATTTTCACTTTACTTTTTTTTCTACTGGGACATTAGAATTCAGTAATAACCAACTAGTTATAATCAACTAGTAATAAATATAATGATAATGTTCATAAAAATAACTGTGATTTATTGATTGTCTGTTTTGGACCAATCACTTGACAATTTTTATTTAATCCATTCAAAACAGAGATATTATATCCATTTTAGAGATAAGGAAAGTAAGGTAATCGGCCTAAGATTATACAGCAGTTCTGTGGCAAGGTGAGAAGTCAAACCTAGACAAATTTGCTGCAGCATTCTCCAGTGTAAATCCCTCACTGAGTTTTCTATAGAATTCCTCCTCCCTGAGGCCCAAATCCTTTGTATTGGTGACTAAGTACATTCCAATCCTTTGCCACAATAGAACAATATACATTTATGACTCTTCCTTTTTTCTTAGTGTTGTCTGGTTTCTCCACAAAGACTCAGTCTACTACATTATGTTGTAGAACAGATGAGCTAGGTCTGAGAGATTATTTCTGAAAATTGTAATTCATTCAAACCTATTTTTGAAAGAAGGTAAAACCTGAACCTTGAATATACCCATTTTACTTATTTTTGTAATCATTAAGAGAACATAACAAATAAAACTCATGTTTTTTCATTGTTCTTCCATAAAACATTGAAGAAAAATGCTTAAAAAACATTAGTTAATCCCTAGTTTGCCTAATATATTTGTATGAACACTTGTATTCTCAATGTTATGTTTGGCAAGCATTGGACATTTTAAATTAATGAATTTCCCAACCACTTAGGGAGAAGATTTAAAACAAAGTTTACTCTCCAGATGTAACTTGAGACTGAGTTATACCACTGTTTTATTATTCCTAATGGCACTGAGTCAATCCACAGATATTTCATCCTGCAATTTTCTACTGTTATGAAAATGCATAATATTAATCATTGTAATACTTTACAAACTGACCATAAACCAATGTTTATAGTCAGTTAATCATTGTATTACTTTGCTTTAGGTAATTTAGTACATTACCATAATGTAGCAATCTACTTAATACAAATTTTAGAGTGAACACAATAAAGTTGTATAGCATTAATATATTATGCATTCTAACCTGAAATTTTGAAATACAACCGAAGTTTGGATAGAGTTCAGATGTTCTACGACTTTGGTTTCCTCTAGCTTTGCTGAGAAAACAGTAAAGACTTAATGAAGGTCATCAGTAAACTATTATTCTACTTCTAACTATGCATCCTTTCTCAACCTGCTTTAGGCCACAATTTAAGAATCTACAACTACTTATTTTTAAAATACTAATAACTCCAGTTAAGGGAAGCCTACTCAAAGTTTTAAAAAATCAGTAAGTTTGGGAGTAGGTGACAATAATGTCAATAAAGTGAGATAGTGCTTCTCTTTTAAATGACTTCATGGAATTTTTTATAAGCACTGTTAAAATTAACATAGTCATTTCAAGAGAGTGAAATTGGACATCATCTTTGTTTTGAGAACTAACATTTACTGAGTGGCTACTATGTCTCAGTAACAGTGCTAAGAACTCTTTTTTTCATTATTACCTTTAATCCTCATTATAGGCCTGAGATAAAGATTGCATTTTTGGGACATAAAACTTGGAAATCTTTTATTAATGCCAAGCTGTGGTATTAGTTGGGATTTTTAGAAGTGAGTAAAGAAATCTGTATAAATGTAGATCTTTCCTCCACTGTTCATATGATATAAAGAATATGAATCTTATGGACATATTAATGCCTCTGAACTGTGAAAGCCTCAGCATAGGTATTGCATGGTGTTCACACAGATGGGAGTAGATGGTAGATTCAAGGAATAGACAAAGTATTCATATGAATCAGAGAGAGAATGGCTGCATCTATGAAGCTGTCTGACACCTCCAATGTTGATGAAAATCAGACAAGTAGTTTCTAGACATCAAATGAAGAAATAGACTCACTTCAATGACATTTGCAAAAGAAATTGTTGGTGTGTATAAGAAAAAGTATGAAGGGATTCTTCTCTGGTCACTGCAGTTATTGTGGTTCACTTGCATTTAAAAAATATTTTCACTGTTTTCAAGTGATTAAGTTCTCTCAAGATCATTATTGCTGAAGAGAGACACTTAGAATTTTAATCATTGTTCTATCAGGTGAACAATCTTTTAACTTTTTTTTTTTTTTTTTTTTTTTTTGTGACAGAGTCTCACTCTATCACCCAGGCTGGAGTGCAGTGGCGCAATCTCGGTTCACTGCAACCTCTGCATCCCGGGTTCAAGCAATTCTCATGCCTCAGCCTCCCGAGTAGCTGGGACTACAGGCACATGCCATCATGGCAGCTACTTTTTTTTTTTTTTTTTTTTTGAGATGGAGTCTTGCTCTGTCATCCAGGCTGGAATGCAGTGGCACAATCTTGGCTTACTGCAACGTCTGCTCCTGGGTTCAAGAAATTCTCCTGCCTCAGCCTCCTGAGTAGCTGGGATTACAGGTGTGTACCACCACACCGAGCACATTTTTGAATTTTTAGTAAAGACAGGGTTTCACCATATTGTAGGCTGGTCTTGAACTCCTGACCTTGTGATCCACCTGCCTCGGCCTCCCAAAGTATTGGGATTACAGGTGTGAGCCACCATGCCCGGCCTACTTTTTGTATTTTTAGTAGAGCCTGGTTTTCACCATGGTGGCCAAGCTGGCCTCAAACTCCTGACCTCAAGTAATCCACAGGCCTCGACCTCCCAAAGTGCTGGGATTACAGGCATGAGGAGCCACCATGCCTGGCCTCTTTTAACATTTTTTAAAGCAGAATCTGTGCTCTGTATCTTTCTAAAAAATTTTCTTCATCAGTCCCTATCAGAATGTGTTGAACACTGGAGAAGTGGAACACATTAATTTAATTAATTGATTGAAAAAAGGTGTTTTCTTTGGTGTGTTTTCATTTTCTGTTATAAAATAAAAGTTTCTGTAATGAATGTACTTGTTCTTAGAGAAAATTAATGGAACAGGTAGAAATTGCTTGAGCACTAAGAAAAGAAACATAGTGAGGAAGCTCATCCAGTGCTTCCGAAACTTGCTGCACACTAGAACCACCCGGAAGTCTTTAGGAAATGTCAAAGCCAAGACCATAATGCAGACAATGGAACGATAATCTAGCCGGTGGGCGGGTAGTGAGTCAAAGGTGTCAGTATTTGTTGAAGTTCCCCCATGATTGCAACAAGCAGGCAAGTTAGGAACCCACTGAACTATTTTATCCTATGTAATGGGCATTACTTTCAAACTTGGCTTTACTCTGTTTGAAATAAATCCTTCTTAGATTAAATATTTTTATGTAATAGTCTTGTCCAAATATATACACAACAGTGACTGAGTAGAGATTATATAATACTGTGTATCTTATGAATGAATGTTATAGGTCTAGGTTCTGAGACTTAAATTTCTCTCACTATACATTAGGGAAAAGAAGACAAAAATAGAGAATTTGCAGAAACATATCTTATTTCAAATGATAAGATTTATCATAAAAAATACTGAGTTCAAAATAGAATATTTAATGTGTTTTCAATAATGGCAATACTCTGTTAGACTTCAGCACTAATGTTTTCCAACTGTTAGTTTTGATTGTATTTTCAAAAGAAGCTGATTGAGAATACCCAGAAAAAGCAAAATTGGTAAACACAGAATCAAACTATTTTTTCTCTTTGTTATATATTTCATTCCAGTGTTTTGGTTAACAAAAGTATATACTGAGTTAATAAAATAATACAAATATTAATAATATAATAATAATAATATAATAATACAAATAATAATAGTGATAATCACCAATACACTGGCCATTTATTGAACATCTATTTTAGGTTCTTTTTATAGATTATTGCCAATCTTGAAATTGACTGTATCAGTCCATTTTCATGCTACTGATAAAGGCATACCAGAGACCGGGAAGAAAAATGGACTCCACAGTTCCATGTGACTGGGGAGGCCTCACAATCATAGCAAAAGACAAAGAGGAACAAGTCACATCTTAAATGGATGGCAGCAGGCAAAAAAAGGGCTTGTGCAGGGAAACTACCCCTTATAAAACCATCAGATCTCATGGGACTTATTCACTATCATGAGAACAGCATGGGAAAGACCTGCCCCCATTACTTAATTACCTCCCACCTGGTTCCTCCCACAAAACGTGAAAATTCAAGATGAGATTTGGGTGCAGACAGTCAAGTCATATCATTGACCTTGATATTCACCCCTTATATTGAAAAGAAAATGGACATCCAGAGCCACTGACTTACACAGCATGTAAGTGGCAAAGCTGGAACACCAACCTAGAGGGCTTCACCTCAAAAGCATATGATTTTTGGCTTAATGAATCTTGTGTCTCTAGTCACAATAGCTAAATTTGTTCTGATTTCATCCACATTTACACTTTCCTTATACTATGTGTGCCACTTTATTTTCTCAGTAGGCTAGGAAGGTGGAGTTCTAGGAGGCATTACTTCTGGCCCAAATGAGATCATATCAAAATCAAGAAAATCAGGAAGAGGGGTGTGTGTGTGTATGTGTGTGTGTGTGTGTGAGAGAGAGAGAGAGAAAGATTCGTTAAGTGTGCAAATTTTGAGTCCAGTTTTACACATAGAAGGGTGAGATACAAACAAACATTGCATGCCAGTGGGGATTAAAACTGTAGAGCTTTTGGAAATTGGCTCATCCCTGTGTTTGCCAAAACCAGTCTGGTGCTTTGTGTCACACTTCCCTGTCATATGCAGGCACGCTGGCTCTTTTCCTAGGGAAACTGTTTATTTTAAAACCCACCCGAAAGACACTATTGAGTAACAGTGGTTATCTCTGTTTTCTGCCATACAAGAACCTAATATTTTGTAATTGTACAGTCTAATGGCTTCCTGTGTTCAAGTGACAAAAATCCAACTCAAACTAGCTCAAAGTAAAACAACCGTAGCAAAAACAAAACCCAACAAACAACAAGTTCACTGGAAGAATTCCTGGGTAGCTGAGACACTGAAGGAAGTTCTGAAGAAATAACACTGCTTTAGAGCTCTTAGCTGGATCAAGTGAAAGTCTCAAGGCTTTTTATTTTCTGTTAGTTCTCATTTCTTGTAGCCATGTGCATTCATCTCTTTCCCTTCTGTTACTCAGGTACTGAGGAGTGCATATGGAGGGTTCTGGCAAGAGGCCCAGGGGTTGAGTGAAGCTTCATGCCTATATCATTTCAACTTGGAGATCTGAAGGACTGAGCTCTCACCACCCTTCTTCCGAGAAGGGTAAAGAATACCAGGGAATGCCTTTGCTTGTTCTGGCTTAGGTCCCCTGCTGTCTCCTGGACATGTCACGGTGGCCAGGCCTGCACTACATGCCAGATCCCCAGAGTTCGGGATTGGCATTCCCTCCAGAGTTGAAGCAGAAGAAAGCCAACCCCGAGTGGAAGGGAAAGAGTTTGCTCCAGAAGAGAAGGAAGAAAGAGGGCCTAATGAACTAAACAATCAGTGACAATTACATTGATGTTTGATTTCTCCTTAGTACTTTGCCTCTCATGGAACCTGATAGATAAGTAACAGATCTGGCTTATAAGGCTGGTGCTTTCCCTTCCAATTCAAAGCTGATTGAGGATGTAATTATGTTGTTGAACAGAAAAACTACAAGTGATTAGAGTGTCTAGCAGCCATTTTAGTTTTGAATGGTAGATAAAAGTATAAAAATTGGAGTTAAAATTGGGGTCAAGTCAAGGCCACTCACTTGTATTGATGTGTCACAACTTCTCTGAGCTGCATATGCTTCAGAAAATAAATGGGAGAATAATGGTACCCATTAGGTAGCATTTTACATAGACTCAACAAAACCATTTTATTTTATTTTGTTACAGAAGGGGTTTCATGATGTTGCACAGGTTGACCTCAAACTCCTGGACTCAAGTGTTCCACCCACTTTAGCCTCTGGATTTGCTGGGACTACAGGTGCTTACCACTATCCCCAGCCTAAAGAGATTATTTATAAGAGCTTTTAATCAAAAACCTGCCATACAGTATATATTCAATATGTGTTAAATAACAATAAAAACAGTTAACAGAACCAAATAACAACAAAAAGAATTCTACAGTTTAATCAAGAGGTAGAGATTAGAATGAAATGGTCAGTTTTAATATACTCACAACAGACCACATTTTATATGTGTGTATTGTAGATACAGATACATACACACATTCAATATACTAGTTTAGAAGGTGAGCAGCTTATTTTAAGTCATGTGAACAAGGTATGTAGAACTTCAACAATTGCTATTAATGTCAGTTCTGTTTTGATGTTTCACATATCACTGGCCAGAACTTGAACTTTTGTAGTTAAGGCTTTGCATTTAAGTCTTTCCTTTTAAAATTATCTTCCATATCCGTGTATATTTATGGGATCCTGGACCTTGTTCCCAAAGCTTCCCCTTTATGAAGAATATTCTATAAAAATCACTTGCTTTATTTTAAAAAGCATAAAACTCACATATTATAAAATTTTCAAGGATATATTTGTATTTTTCTCAACTCCTTGAATGATTTAAATTACTTCTTGGTAAATACATGAACAATACGAAAAGAAGAATCCATTTTATATTTGTAAAAAATGAGTGGAATGTACAGTGAAAACAATATATTTTAAAAGTTTCATGCCCAGAATTTATTTGACTAAGCCTATGAGAGTACAGAATTAGTGCCTTTGTAAAAAATAATTCTACTGGGTTGGGGGGGCGGGGGGAAGACCTTACCAAATTTTAAAATAATACAGCACTTTATTTTATAATAAAAAATTATTTTATTTTTAAGAAAAATTATAATTGTTCACCACCAGATGGCTCCCATATTTTTAAAAATTCAGCAGAAAGACTGGAAACTGTTCAAAATAAACAAAGATTTCAAAGAAACAAAGGTAAAGAAAATGATACAACCTGTGAAAGTTTTAACTACATATAAAAATAATTTAAGTAACATAATTTTTAGAATTATCTTTCTCTTAAAAAGACATATGAATTACTTATGAACAGCACGGCACAATATACCCTTCAGGTTTTTATGCCAATCTTTGAAAATACTATTTTTCTGTGTAAACTACTACCCCATAGGTGCTATTATTCCCCCCATTTGTCCGCCTCCTCTTTTTATATAAGTATCATTCCACCAGACACGTAACAATAACGTCACATTATAAATCAAAGTTCTCCGTAAAAGCAAAGTAATTTTGACCTGTGTCAACAATGGAGCCAATTCATGATGTGGGATGCATTATGCATCACAGCTCAACTACGATGTTGCTGGTGTCATGGACAAAGTTCTAAAGGATGTGTTTTACTCATCTTAATATGTAAGCTATTAAGATAATAGACCCTGCACTTGTCACTCTGACAGCTTTTTTAAAGGCTAAGCTGCCCAATTTGTCTTTCATTAAAAGCTCTAGCGCCGTTTTGTGATATGCAGTCGCTGAGCCATTGAGCTTTCAGAGTGTACAATTCTATTTTGAGAAAAAATTTTGTCAATAAAAAAGGCATATGTTTCAATGAGTCATCTTAACAGAGCAAACTCATAAGAAGTGGTTGACCTGCACTTCCACCCGTTACTGAGTTTTCCCTACCTTTTCTTGTTAGCACAAAGCTTGCCCCGGTGCCTCGTGCCACAGGGAAACCAGAAATGTAGAGACAAGGTCTCCTTAGCCCATATGGTTTTATTTGCGTTCTGCTGGCACAGTTATAGTCATACAGTAACCAACATAAATTTTTAGTTTTATTATCACCTCTAAAAAGAGACAGAAATGTGAAAATTGAAGCCAGAAGGTTTGTATCACAGGATTAATTAGGCAGGGCCAAGTGGAGTCTCACTCCTCCTGGCAGCGAGCGCCTCAAGAAGGTGCCTGCCTTCAATTATGGAGCACACAAAGCAATTAAAAACCCTGTTTCTTTTTCCTGAGGTGTTACTTGTTACTTGATAAATCTCTTTTTTAAAATTCTCTAGGGATCTGAATTGGCTAGAGGTGCAATCTACCGGGGTAGATATTCATGAAAAATTGATTTAGCTCTAGTCTAAGTGCAATAGGTTTAAAATAAACCTGAAAGGAATGAACAGTGTGTTTCTTGGCTGACATTTTATTGGCCATTTTTTTAATGCACAAAAGACTAGATAATTAAGAATTGAGACATTATGGATCTCCACTAGGAGATATGAATCGAATTGGTCAGCCATCCCAGGCATTTTATCCTAAGTCACAGTGCACATTTGATTAACCTTTCTTACAGGGTTATTTGTACATTCTGTGGACAACACTGTGGTGTGCGTAAGTCAGATTAAGTGCAAGCCTCCCAGAACCCACATTCCCTTTCTAATAGAGAATTGGCTTGGTATGAAATTATATCTTTTTACCTGATTTATGGCCTAGGCCAGTGGGATTTGAAACTTGGATCTATTGTTTTATTTCTCCAAAAGGAACTTTTCTTGCTTTTCACTGTTATTTTTGAGAATTACATTATTATCCTAACTCTGGAATGATTTATAAATATTCAGGAGTAAGCTTCAATTGTCTTCTGTACAGCTAGTTTTGTGGACTGGGATTTTACCAGTAGTACGTAAATCACCTAGCTAACTCTTTCCTCTGAAATATAAATAATTTAAAATATGCAATGTGTACAGTGTATAACTGGTACAAAGACTAGTGCTCTATCAAGACATATGAGCTTAAGCTTTATCTGTGATCTCATGCTTCCTGTTGAAAAGAGAAGCAAAAATTTTTTTTTAATCGATAGACAAAAAACCATCATTGTAAATACAGGGATGAGACTCTACTTTCACTTAAAAAGTATACTAGGTGCAATTTAATACAACAATAAAGACAGCAAAAGATTTTAGTTTATGTTATTTTCTATGATGTGTATTTCTAAATTAAAAATGTTAATTTACTTTGGAAAATTAATTATGATAAAATAATATTTTATCCTCTCCTTACTTTCTTTTTTCATTGTATTCTTTCTTTTTCTTAAGTTTAAACATAATGTAAAGGTTAAACAAATTGTTTTAAAAGGAAAATTTAATAAATGTCAAATAGGAAAAAAATTTAAATGGTGATTATATTTAGATTATAATTAGAAAAATTTTGCAATGTTTTAGTGAAGACAATTTTGATAAAATATAACCTTGGAAATCTAGATTCTAGTTATTATAAGTTTAATTTTATTGAACTTTTTACTTATGGATGATTATTTATCCATGTTTTTCCATTTCTTAAGGAAAGCATATTATTTTTTCAGGCTTGTGACAATGTATTTTTACTCTGTTGTGCTGTGACAATAGGATGTCTACTGGAAGAGAATACTAGAATGGCATTATGTTAAGAAAGTGGAACAGGTGCCAGAAAATAATGCTTATGTTTTTGTATGTTTACTTTAAGCCTGGATTAAAAGTTTCAGCAATAGGTACCTAAATGAAACTATGATACATTTTACCATCGGTCTTAGTAAAATTGATTAATTTGTCTTTTAGTTAAAATAGTGTGAAGAATTCAGTCAGTGACATTTTTGTTGAGATAGTGGTCTTGGGTTGGCCTTTGGGAGCTAGGATAATTGTGGGTTTAAAGTTCTTTCATTATATTAATATTTTCTCCTCTCCTTTCAGCTCTCTACTATGTATATCCCTTTCTTTAAAGTTCCCCAGTATAGTTTCTTGAGTCCCCAGATGTCCTTGTGATTCCCTTCCCCTGGTATCGAAGCCTTTGTGTAATCCCATGCCCTTGGGTGGAGGTGGGATTTGTGACCATAACAAGTGTTACTCCAGTGCTTAGATTATAAGACAAAGGTGATGGGATTTTGCAGATGCAATTAAGTTTCCTAATCAGTTGACTTGAGTTAATTAAAATAAAGATTATTCTAGATAGGTCTATTCTAATCAGGAGAGCCCTTTAAAAGGGGATCTACAGGTCGGAAACTTAAAGTCACAGAGATTCTCTCTCTGGGCTTGAAGAAGCAAGCCCTGAGAGTCCTACAGCAACAAGGAAATGAATTGTGCCAACAACCAGTTGAGCTTGAAAGACAATCTTCCAAGCTGCAGTCCTCACTGATTTCATGATTTCAGCCTTTTACCATGAGCAGTAAACCCAGATAAGCTAAGCCATGCTTGGACTCCTGACCCTGGAAAACTCTGATATAATAAAATTTACTGCATGGCAACAGATAACTAATATACCCAATGATACTATTCATGCCCTACACATCTAGTTCCCAAGTTTTACTCAGGGTATTAATATCACAGTATGTCAATTAATGTTACAGATCACACTGGGCAAATGAGCAAATTTGTAACTTTCTATAACTAGTTAAATCAGTTTCTCAAAGACTTTTCTAATATGCATGGTGAACCTCAAAGAAGGATCAATATAGGCAGTATGTCCTGCACTTCTTAAAAGTTTGAACCATTTTTTCTCCCATGTGGCTACTTCAGAAAATAGTATTCCATAGAATCTACTTTAGGAAAGAAAATTTTGTGTCAATTCATCATACTAGTTTAAAAATCATTACCCTGTCTCTCTAAATGAGAAATCTGATACTAGAGCTGATTAAAGAAATTAATTCAAGTTAAGATTTTAATAGCTGTTGGTAGAACAGTGTGCTAAACATTTTGGAATATTTTTACTTTAACATTGAAGCAACAGGGCCTTGACTAGAAGAAATTAATCTCCAATAATGGAGATTTTAATAAATTTCAAAAAAATTATTTTATTGTAAAAGTGTTACAATTCAAAAATATAACTTGAATTAAAGTGCTGTCCTCTGATTTCTTCCATGCTAAAGTCCCGTGTGCATTAACATTTGGATTCCTAAAGTAGGTGTCTGCCAATGAGAAAACACATAGGTCATCCATGTTGTTCCCAAGATTCTAGGTGTGGTGTTTTCTCTTAATGAAAAGGATGGAAAATGGAAGATGTTGCCAGGGAAGATTTTCCTTCTCTTCAGCAGCAGGGCTATTCTTTAAACCTGGCTGCCTCTTACCTGATGAAGTTTCCAGTGAGTCCATTTGCTTCCCTTACCTCTTAAATTTGCTGGTTCCCACTGCGCCATTTGAGATCATTGCCCTGAAATCAATGTGAAGAATTTCAACAACCTTTTCTACCTTTTTTCTGCCTCTGGAAACTAAGTCTGAATGGTTGCAAAAACAGAATTAATGGAAACGAGTATCAATAACATTTAACTGAATTAATTTAAATATACATCTTTTATTTTAATCTCTATTAATGTCTTTTAGCCTAATATTTAAACTATCAGTGTAATATTATTAGGCTCATTGATAGAAATCTAGAGTCAGTTTGTTGACAAGTACCTCTATGTCTTACTTGGTATTTATATAAGAAAATTAATTACTTAAAACACTTGGAAATTTTTTTGTAAACTCAGAATCTTGAAGAGTTTATCCCTATTTTAAAGCATTTAAAAATTTCAAATTTATCTAAAAGATTAAGTTGTACAAAGATTCCAGTGCCTTAGACACTTCCGTTTCACTTACATTCTTAATGGTGTGGTATTATTTTCAGTTATACAATAGTAATTCTCTTCATCCCTGAAAACCATAATGGATTAGAAAATACATTTCTTCCTACATACTGATGCTATGATTTTAACATTATAAACCAGAGGGTGCTGCCTAAATAAAGGAAAAGAAATTGGACTTTATGATAACTCCAACTCAGGATTTCTAAAATCTGGCAGCATTGACATTTTGTGCCAATAATTCTTTGTTGTAGGGGGCTGGCCTAGGTATAAAAGGATGTTTAGCAGCATCCCTGATCTCTACCCACTAGACACCAGTAGCACCCCCTCCTTCATTTGTGACAAACAAAATGTCTTTAGATATTAACAAATGTGCCTTGGAAAACAAAATCTCTCCCAGTTGAGTTTAACTGATTTAATTTTACAATCTTTACAATTTGTGGATTGATTGGTTTTCTTTTAATTTGGGGAAATTTTGATTAACATTTTGAAAAATTTTATTGTTATTAGTGATTTGGTGCTAAGTTGGCCAGATAGCACAACTAGTATTCCAATTGTGTTTTTATTTGTTGGTTTTAATCCATGTTAACAATTAGTGTACAAAACTAAAACCTTTTAGCACTTGGTGAAAAGTGTTCAAATATTGCTATCTGGCAGATTTTTTTTGATGCATCTATTTTAACTTTGAAAGTATTTACAATTATTGTAAAAGTATTGAGGATGATTAGGGAGTTTGGTAATTGGTAGGAGTTGAGCCAACACAGACATTCTGTATTTTGGAAACTCATTGAACTTACAGAAACTTCCTGATTTGCTCTGGTTTGGATAGCAATAAAT
This sequence comes from Papio anubis, assembly GCF_008728515.1. Lineage (NCBI taxonomy): Eukaryota > Metazoa > Chordata > Mammalia > Primates > Cercopithecidae > Papio > Papio anubis. Next base: position 83,882,194 of record NC_044979.1, on the reverse strand, counting down.
GAATGGACATTTGATAACTAGAAATAATTACTTTGTCAGTGTTCCCTTTTGCTTACTTTAACTGCAGCAGGTGGAATTGAGTAAGTGTTGCTTATGCATTTTGAAAAAAAAAATCTGCTCTGGCTTGTGCTTTAGCCTTCTAAGATTATTTTAGAAACAAATTATTTTACATGTTCTTGTTAACTGGTCCTAGAATCTTACTTATTTCATCCTTCATGGTTTCCTGAAAATTCAAAGTTCAAAGTTCTGAAAGTAGGGAAAGACTAGGATGAAAATTCTCAGCTTTGCTAATTTTTGAAAGGAATAAGTTCAATAATGGAGACAATGGGTTACCAAAAAAATTCAGAACAAGGGGAAATTAGGAACTTATAGTAGAGGAGGGATATAGGAAAAAAAAATTGGCCAGTGGCCTGACTCACCCAAGTTGGAACATAATGATTTCCTCAAATACAAGATTGCCAGGAACAAGGAAGGATGCATCTCCTTTTTTGAAGCTTTCTGTAGGAAAACTGCCTTCACTCTGAAGAATGACTTACTAGTTTTGGTGTAACATATCTGTCACTTCACACCCTCTGGGTCATTTTTCCAAGGTCCCTCCCCACAGTACCAGGGCACCTGGATCAGGATGGCTTCTTGCATCAAACCACAGTGTGCACAGGAAGGTATTCTCTCTAATCATCCTATCCTGTGTTGATCCCAAATCACTAGTCTAGAATCTTTCCCTGTCTTGTTTGCCTTTTTGGTGCTATTTTTCTTTGCTATTCCCTGATCTTTCATCAAACATGCTTCCATATCTTCGAAACACTCAGAGACAGAGTCAGGTACAAGCCATTCTGCTCCCAGCAAGCTATTATGCTTCCAGGAGCAGATATAAATTCACTCTTAGGCAGACGCATTTGGGAAGGGCATTATCTGATATCGCCCACAATCTTACAGAGCCCTCAGAAGCTTGTCAAGCAAACATTTTTGTATACTCTCATATCAGCAAGTAGAAATTTCCTAATTCTTAATATTACTCAAGCAACACTTCCAAAAATAAGTCATGTTCTACCCAAAAGGTAAATACTATTGTTCACCTTAGAAGAAATAAACTGCCTAAAAATGTAAAATACAGATTTTTTTGAGCTATAAAACCTTAAGATTAAATTTTTATTATAGACTCGATTACATGCATTTAAACCAGGCCATTTTGATATGTCAAGAAATAAATTCCTTTGAATCCATGATTATTCAGCTCACTTATTACAAAGTCTGCTTGAGAGCAAGTGTTACTTTGAGGTTACTATATGTTTGAACAACAGCCATAGTGCCTAAATGGATGTTCTTTGGTTTGAGGATCCTTTCTGGAAAGAGGTAAATATTACTCATAGTTTTCTCTTACCTTAACTTTTATATTTCTTTCCTTCTCACTGTCATTTAATGATAATTTTAATGTTTCAAGATTTCTGTCTCTTATTACTTCTCCCCAACACACACACACACACACACACACACACAGCGAGAATGAGAACCAGAGAGAAAGAGATATTGAGCTTCTTCATGCCAATTTTCCTGGCTCTTCAAAAAAACCTATACTCTCTGTTCCTTTCTACTCATTCCCTGTCATTCTTCAGCTACCTCTCTAATTCCAGTCTGGCTTCCTCTCTAACAGTTTGAAATTCTATTTTTGCTAAGGCCACCTTTATCTTCTATGTCATTTAATAGAACAAGTAACCATCACCTATATCTCATTTGATCTCTCATTGGCACTCACCTCTGTGGTTTCTCTCTTCCACTGGCTCACAGGTCACTGACTGTCTGGATTTCTTTTTACTTTGATGAACATATTTTACAGATTCTGTAGCTGTCTTCTTTTTCTCTGTCTGGCAATTTTGGAATTCCTAGGATTCTATTCTAAGCTTCTGCTATGGTTTGAATGTTTGTCTCCACTGGAACTCATGTTGAGATTTAATTACCATTGTAAAAGTATTAAGATGTGGGGTCTTTAATAGGTTATCAAATCATAAGCACCACCCTTATGAATGGATTAAGGTCCTATCATCAGAGTTGCTAGTTATCTCAAGAGAAAGTTGTAATAAAGCCAGCCTAGCACCTGATACATTCCCTTTTGCATGTGCTCACTTGTCCCTCCACTCTTCTGCCATGAGATTACACAGCAAGAAGACCTCACCAGAGGCTGGCACCATACGCTTGGACTTATCAGCCTCTAGAACTGTAAGAAATAAATACATTTATTTTCTTTATAAATTACTCAGCCTATGGAATTCAGGTAACAGAAAACAGACTAAGATAGCCTTTTTTCTTTCATGTCACGTATTTATTGTCTTAACCATCTCATGGCTTCATTAACCTCTATACACAGATGACTCCTATTTTAATTATCTATTATTTTCTATAACAAACCACTCCAAAATTTGCTGGCTTAACTATGTTATTATTTCTCACTATTCTTAGTGTTGACTGTACTAAACGAGGTTGCTTTTTTCATATAAAATTGGATTTGGCTGCATCATCTGTAGACTCAATTGTGCCGGGACAGTCAAGAATTCTCATTCACCTGGCAGCATTTGATGCTGGTTATTGGCAAAGGGTTTGCTTGAGACTGTCAATTGGATAATCAACATGTGTCCTATACATGTGGCTTGGGTTTCTCACAGTATGATGGCTGAGTTCCAAGAATTGTTCCAAGAGTGAGAAACACTAGAGGGGGATGTGGATGCTTCAATCCTCTTAAAAAGTGTGTCTGTAACTGGTATATCATCACTTCCACCATGTTCTATCTGTTAAGCTATCACAGGGCCAACCCAGATTCAAGGAGGAATAAAAATAAATGCCACATGTTGATGGAAAGAGTAATAAAACGTGTTTGGTCATTTTTAGCCCACAACAGTGAGCCCTCAGTCATAAACTATTTAAATTCATTCTACATGCAAAATACCCTGACCATTCCCTATGACCCTCAAATTCTCAGTTTGTGAGGGAATTAGGTTCAATGTCCATCATTCCATTATCTAAACCAGGTCCAGGTGTGAATAAGGCACCTCAGGCTCCTCTTGAGATGAAGAGCTATGAACTTGAAAACAAGTTATCTGGCCCCCTCAAACTCAATATGTAATAGTGAGACAAGGACAGTAGAATACGATAGACACACACATTCCAAAAGTACAGTAGCAAATAGCAGTCACTGGTTCATGAACATCCTGAAATTTAGGTGAGCAGATGTGAGTTCCTTGGTTAGGGTTTCTTCCAGCTTTCCTGGGTTGATTCTGCCTCTTCGCTTTTTCCTCTGGGCTCCTGGCTCTTCCATATGGGTCTCCCTTTTCCCTAAGAAACAGCCCACATGTGTAGCTGAGTGACTTTCTCAGGCTGTGTTCTTTTTGTTGAAAATTGAGTATCTCAAAGATCTCTTAATTTTGAACTGTCACTGTTTTTGTTTTTTTGCTTAGTACAAATTGGTATACTTCCTATAGATTCTTTGTGGTTTTCCTGAGTATAAAAATATAAGCCATTTTCCTAGACAAAAGTGACACCAAAATTTCTTTATAAAAGGCCTTTTCCTACTTTGAACAGAGAGTTTTAGAAGCCTCATTGTCTAGAAGAAAGTTTCAAAGAGGCACACCTGAGTTTTTAACAAATGTCAAATCCTTCTGAGTTTTTAACAAAAAGTTCTTATAGCCACATATCTGAGATCTTGACTTTGAAACTGCACTTTTACTGACAGTGCCTTGGATTTGATCTTTGTCCTAAAGTAATTTCTTACTTTGAGAGACTTTTGATGAAGGAGACAGGGAATAAGAACAATTCCCAACAAGACTTGCTTAAGAAATACTCCCTCTAGATCCTGTTTGAAAACTAATTTTTTTAAAATTTCCTCTCTCTATGTATACCTTATTTTATTCAGGAAAAACAGTTGGCACTTTCAGTATTCTGCTGCTAAGCTATTCAATAAAATATAAAAATTTTCATTTGCTTTATTTTCTATTTTTTGTGTTTCCACAAAAAACATAAGCCCTCTTCCTCCTTTCCAGCATCAAATAACATTTTTCTCCATATTGTTCCATTTTTTCACTAGCAGTCTGCTTTACACTACCTTCTACCTGATTTCCAGGTCCAAAGCCAATGACAAACATTTTAGCTTTTTGTTGTTTCAGCACCTCACTAATTTATGTTTTGGTTATTATTGCTGTGTATTACTGCAAAATTCATGGCCTAAAACAACAACTATTTCATTATCTCTCATGGTTCTGTGGATTTACTAGGTTCAGCTGGGTGGTTCTTCTGCTCAATTGCACTGGAACATCTAAATGGCTCACTCATATGGCTGATACTTGATGCTGCCTATTTGCTGGGACAGCTGGGGCTGTCATCTAAAAGTGAACATCGATTTAGCATCTGGGTTCTGGAGGAAAGTGTCCCAAGTGTAAGCATTTCAAGAGAGAAGAAGCAGTGCTTTTAAAGGCTGTGCCTAGAACTACCACAACATCACTTTCACATCATTGTATTGATTAAACCATCATAGGGCCAGCTCACATTTATCAAAGAGGAAGATAAATAAATCCCATTTCTTGATTTTTTAGAGTGACAATTTATGGCCATCTTTAATCTGTCACAACTTGCAAATGTCTGTAACAAGATATTTCTCTTGAGCTACAGACTTGTATACTCTGCTACCCACTTGACATATATACCTGGATGCTTCATAGGCACGAGGATTGACTTCATGGCATGTGACATGTGCAGTCACACAGGACCTCAGATTTTGGGTATCACACACTTAGTTTAATGATCTGCTATTGCAGTCTTAAATTTCATAATAATTGTTGAATAAGGACCTCTGATTTTTATTTTGCACTAGGTAGCCAATCCTGACTGCTATCTTAAAGGCAGCCTCTACCTTCTTCACTGTTCCTTATCTAATTAAATAGGAATAAATCTCCTTAATATAAAATTCAAGACCAAATTTGACTTCTTAACTTTTGCTTGCAAAGCACTTAGAGCACTCTTTGTTATTGCATTTATCACACATAGAATTACTTGTTCAAAATTTTCCTTCATTTCTAGAGTATAGATTTATCATCTCATGAGGCAAAGGACCTCTTTATTCATGTCATATTTCCAGCATTTATAAAGAACCTGGCAATATAAAAATCTTAGTATGTATTGAATGAATGTAGAAACAAATGAATTAAAAATGTGTCAGGTTTTAAGTAAGGGGAGATTACCCTTGGGATAAAAACACAAGTCATATAGATTGTATAATTTAAGTAAGTTTGTGTTTTTTTCAGAAATAATAACAGCAGTATCTATCAGATTTTATGACACAGAAGCACTGGTGGCTCTTCCTTCCCTTCCCCCTTCCCTCCCTCCCTCTGTCTCCACCTTCTTTCTGTCTCTCTCTATTTCTATCTCGCTTTCTCTCTGTTTTACTTTCTTTCTTTCTTCCTTTGGATACATGCTTCCTTTGGATATCATGATAAACAAAATATTTTTATCTACTATTTGATCAAAATTCAATGTGCAAAATGTTAACAAAATAACCTTTAGAAATATGACATTCCTAATCACATTCCATAGCACTGAGATTCCAAGTGATTTTAATCAACTAAGCAACATCAAAGTGAAAGTAACAGATTAAATGGAAATTAGAATGCTTTAATGTAAAGAACTTTTGAAGTTACAAATAAATGGACCTATGAGAAAGGAAAAGAGGCAAAGAGGGAAAATAAACAGCTGCCATACCTAATTTTAGGGAATAAAAAATTACCTACTAGAGTAACCTCAAATATTTTAATTTATGGTAAGACTTGAACTATATGAAACGTAGCATATAATTTACCTGATCTCTAATATTCTTTCTATATGTAACAGTTAATTTTAGGCTTTTCTTTAAAAGCTCTAAACACCTCCAGCTGGTTTTGTAACTAGTCAGTAATTTGGTAAGCAACAGTGATAGGCTGGCTGAAGCTGTCTCCTGTTGGATCTAATCATGAACATCTCTCCCCCACGTTGTATACAGTATAACGGTCATCATGGGAATATTTACACCATGGATATAAGCAAAATCTATAAATAAGGCTTCTCTGCAACTCCAGAGAGACGAGTATAATACATTTACCATCATTAGAATTGACTAGCGGGTACAATAGATGCATACTCTATCAATGAAAGTAAAATATAGTATCTTTGTTATGCTTAGAATCTTTCAAAGTACATTCAAATGAAATTTATAGCAAGATATTGGTAGAACCTTCTCACTCAATGATGGCTGGAGAAAACCAAACAAAACAAGGCCAGTACTCAAGCAATGGAGAGAACAATTCTCTAGATTTTAAAAATATTTTGTCAAAAATTGTCTTAGGCACCTCTACATTTCTTTCCTTGTGCACACAAACAATGCCACGTTTTAAAGTTTCTAAAGAGAAATAAGTTTGTTAACTGTTTCATATTGCAGAATTAAGATTTAAGGCTTACTGATAACCTTAAATTCAGTAGCAATAGGGATGTCATTTCCAACAACTTAGGCTATATAATAGAAATAAAGGTCTAACATAGGTGATCTATGAAAACTATATAGTTCTGAAGCTATATATGCTTTGTTCAGGAAAAAAAGCTTTGAAATTTTCTTAAGTGTAGTAAGTTTTGTATATTGATAGCAGTATTCATTTAGTTCTATGACTATATGGATCCTTTGAGCTACGTGCAGTGTGTTTGGATGCTTTTTGGCATTCACTTCCTCATGTGTGGTATGTGTTTGTGTTTGTGTTTGTATTTGTGTGTATGGTTTGGTTAAAAGTTTTTCCTGTGGGAGTAGCCTTCTATAATTCATTAATTATAATGTTAAAATTTCTATATTCATGCTTAATTGAAGAATGTGTTAATGCATCCATGCCAAATAGCCAGAATTAAATTGTCCATAGAAAACAGCATACTCCTCTGTGGTAGTTAAATCTTTCCTTTTGATTTATGAGTATAAACCTATGACTTTGACACTATAATATTTCAAAGTTGCTTATTGTATAGTTTTGTCTAATTTTAAAAACTACTGACCTATATAGTCACAAGTTTTCAGGTAATGGGAAAGCATCATTCAGAATTCTGAAACATAAAATCATTTGTGGAAGTGCAAATTGGTAGACAATTACATATGAGTAACTGCAAATGTATGCCTGCCATAGAAATGAATTCTTAGAAAATATCAGTGATCGACATAATAATTTATGCATAAAATGTTTTTAAAAGCATTGTGAGGCAAGTAAAAGAAATAAGGAGATAAGCTAAACATCCAAAAGTGGAAATTAGTTAGATTTTAAAATTTATATGGTAGAAAACTGTGGAGTCATGTTTTAAAAATGGAGGTAATGTAAAGATGGCTTTAGAATGTTGACTCTGAAGATAAACATAGGTTTGAACTCAAACTTCATCATCTTATGACTTTGACCTTCAGCAAGTCAATTCAAAGCTTTAGATCCCTGAAGTATAAAACAGATTGTTTAGATGAGTAAGAAAAAAATATGTGTGTGTGTGTGTGTGTGTGTGCATATATATATATATATAAAGACATATAAAAATATGTCTTTAACATGATTCACTAAATGCATATCATAAACATTTAATGAACAAGAGGTGTTATATAGCTTATTTTTAATATTTAATATATAATTAAAGGCTATTAAATATTATGAAAAATGTTATAAATATAAACACAAGCTATAAAATGATAAGCACGGTATGATGCAAATGTTTTCATTTAATAATGTGTACATATGCTTTATTTCAGAAGGCATACTATTCAAATATGTTTCTAAAGGATGGGAAAATATTTACAAAAATGGTAGTAGAAAAATTAATTGAATTTTTTCTTCTTAAACACTTCTTTATGCTTGACAATGAACAGTACTATATAAGGAAAAAGTACAAATCTTCAAGAAAAAGATAGTTTTCTGATGTATGTATTCCAACTTTCTTTGGTAGATTTTTTAGAGGAGGACTTGATTTGAATACATAAGCAAAAATTCTAGTAATTAGTAACAGCTTGAAAGTAAACAAAACATTTGTTGTCAAATTCTTAAGATGTGATTTTTAAAATCCTCCAAATCGTAGAAACTTTATGACAAAAGCTGCTTGATATTTTATACTTATACAGGTTTGGCCTTAGCTAAAGTTATAAATATTGTTTGTCACATACTTAACACAAACTTTTTCTTGTTATAAAGATTTATTATTTTATTTTACACCTTCTTGTTAAATTCACCCTTTCTAATCCAGTCTGAAGTGTTGGAGAAAGCAATGGCATAAGATGAATGAGAAACCGTAATTACGTGTTCACCAATGACTCACGAGCCCGGGCAAATGACTTACTGTAGTTGGATTTGCCTTTATCAAGAGTGAAAATAGGACGTTTGATAAAATAATTGCATACATCTTCAAGGATATTTTTCTTCTCATTCAAGTTAACATGTCATCTGAAAATGACCATCTAGACGGTGCATCCTAATTTCCAAAAAGTAGAAACAGGTTTCTGAGGCAAGGTTTTCAGAGTAACTTCAATGTTTTTATGTTACTGGTAGAGGAACATTTTTCAGTGACAAACTGTTATAATTTATCAAATTATTGAATTTTCTAATGAAACAATTTTAGTATGAAATCCAAATGTCTCACTTTACAGATGAGGAAATGGAGACCCAGGGTGATAAAATGGCCTACCCAAGGATGTACAGCTAATCCTGCAAGGGCCTGGGGCTACCCAGAAGCTAAGGCCTGTTTTTTTTGTTGTTGTTGTTAGTTTGTTTTTTCATTTTCTGTCCCAAGTACATCACACATTTTTCTAATTAAATCTTTATGTTTAAAGTCCAGGTGTCATCTAACATAAGGTATAGCTAACAAAGACATTTAAACTGTTTACTTAAGAGTTTTTGCAAATGCAAACTTAAAACAAAGAGCAATGCAACAACTTGGAAATGAGTTTATCCTTTAACTTAAACATGCAGCTGCACAGCTGAACTCTGAACTTCTATAAGTGGATTTTGCACATGTAGGTCCTAGGTTCAAATCCAACCAGCTTACTCTTCAAGTATCACCCAGTTGAGCTTTTTAGTAAAGATCTTTTTAAAAACTTTATTAGTATTTACCACCTGTCTAGTAATACTTTTGGATTCTGGTTGCCTGTTATTTAACTTAGATAAGCTGATTTTTTAAGGAAAATTGTATATCAGTAATTATATAATATTTAGATGTTTAATTCTAATAAGCATACATTGTAGATTTGAGGATATTTTAAAGTGTTACTGACAAAAATGAATATATAAATGTTATTACTAATACTTCAGTCATGTATTTAGTAACTGTAATATAAAAACATAACTAGATATAGTTAATAATGTTTAAAAAACAAGGTTTTTAAAAAGTGGCCAGTGAAACTTCTTTATATTGTGTGTATTTAAATATAATAATTTTATTATATAGTAATGCATTTTCTGTGCAGCATACTTAGAAAAGATAAACAAAAATGAAGAAAATTCCCTGTAATTGCACTGTCCAGTGAATTAATAGGAATATATAGCTTACTTAAAACAGATACTTCTGCTCAAAAGTCTTGAAATAATTGTAGTGATTATGTATATGCATATACTTATAATTTATCTCCCATATATGTTTTCATAATGGTAGATAAATTAGAACTATTTCACTAATAAGAATAGTGATATATTTCCCCATTAGAATATTTTTAAATTATTGCTATTGCTATTTTAAATCTTAGACACAATATTTTGTGATTTAATGTGTATAAGTTTTTGGCATTTCTGTATTTTCAAGACAATGAAGATGATTACTATTTCTGATGCTCTATTTTCTAGCCACTTAGTCCAAGTGATATTTTGTAACTTTGAGCTAAATGAGGGTCAACTCTTTAAACATCAAATATGATATTAAACTGTAGAAGGCAATCTGTTCTAATGTGTTTGTCAATATATTATCTATTTTATTTTTAGTGTAAGCTTTTTTCCTCAGATAAAACCACCCCACACAAATATATATCCTTTAATGGAAGTATCTGTCAGATACATTAGAGCCAGTCTTGTAAATATTTATCAAAGCTACTTTTAAAGTATGGTACTTTTTTAAACCACTACTCATAACCATTTGAAACTGATATGGTATATTGAGTAAACAGAGAGTTCAATCTATTTTAAATGGTATGTTAGTTGCCTAACAAACTGTAAAAGCAGTTTTAGAGTAGTAAGAACCTTGAGTGAATTGTGAAAAATGACATAAAATCTTCAACAGTCTTTTTTTTTTTTTTTTGACATGGAGTCTTGCTCTGTCTCCCAGGCTGAAGTGCAGTGGCGTGATCACAGCTCACTACAACCTCCGTCTACCGGGTTCAAGCCATTCTCCTGCCTCAGCCTCCTGAATATCTGGGATTACAGGCACCCACCAATATGCCCGGCTAACTTGTGTATCTTTGTAGAGACGAAGTTTCACTATGTTGGCCAGGGTGGTCTTGAACTCCTGACCTCAGGTGATCCACCCGCCTCGGCCTCCCAAAGTGCTGGGATTACAGACGTGAGCCACCACGCCCGGCCCAACAGTCTTTTTTCTGAACTTGAAATATTTTACTTATAACTTAGATGGTTTATCAATGATAATATTAAAAATCATTCAAAACTATAAAAGTAATTTGAAATAATCTCCCAGAGTGACATTTTAATGTTAGTTGGATAAATACTGTGCTTCTTCAAATGGTCTTTCAAATTTAATTCTTGCTACAGAGAAAAGAATATTAGTTAATTTAATAACATTACATGCCATGTTAAAAAAATGAATTAAAAGAACAGTAAAACTTCAACATTCTTCATTTTTCAAACATTCTTATTCTATTGAAAATTAAAGTTTGTTCAAATTGCATCAAATTATTTATAAGAAGTCTCCTGTTAGATGTTACTTATTTTTATAAGAATGCATATTATCTACTATGTATATTTTGCTATCTAATTCAACAATCTATTGCCTTTTATGTACTTACAGTCCATCTGTAATGCCATAGCTGATTTTTATATCTTAACAAGAAATACTACTTCTGCAAATAAATTAACATGCTATTTACTTAGCTATTTCTTTTCCTCTAATTTTGTACTTGCTCTATTTTCTTATTTCTTAATTATTCATCTATCACTCTTCATTTAATAAATAATTATTAGCATATTATTGTATGCAGAAAAGCATGGTAAACAAGAATAAATATTCAAGGTCCTCTCCCTTAATGAACTTACATTTTAATAGTAAAGATATGATATGTAGTTGACATACACATTTTATTACTGAAGTAATAAATGTGAGTGTATTATAAAAATTTTTGTACTTTAAGATTTTTAAGCCTGCTAACTCATATCACTTTTTTTCAACCTGCCACCAAGAACACTTGGAAGACTTAAAATGCTAATCAGCAAAGTGTGTTTTATTCTTTTCTAAGCGGGAATACCAGCATAGGTTTGTATCTTTGCAGAGACAGGGTTTCACTATGTTGGCCAGGGTGGTCTTGAACTCCTAACCTCAGGTGATCCACTGGCCTAGGCCTCCCAAAGTGCTGGGATTACAGGTGTGAGCCACCACATCCAGCCCAACAGTTTTTTTTTCTAAACTTGAAATATTTTACTTATAACTTAGATGGTTTATCAATGATAATATTAAAAATCATTGTTGTGCAGATCTTGACAGAAACCCACCATACTTTTGGGGTCAGGAATACTATCTAAGAAGTACAAAAGGGCCAGATATACATTAGCATCATAACTCACAAAATTATATTAAAGCATTATTTCACAAAGAATGATATGTCTATCATTGGGGATGTGGGATATATCTAGATCATGGATCTAAAATATATAGCCCATGGGCCACATCTAGCCTGTTTTTATAAATAAAGTTTTATTGGAACACAACCATGCCCATCCATTTATTTGTCTGTGGCTGCTGTACTAGAACAGCAGAGTTGAGTAGCTGTGACATAAACTACTCTGGGTCTTAAAAAACCCTAAATCATTTATTGCCAGGCTCTTTATAGAAAAAGTTTGTTGATCCCTGACTCAAGTAACACATATTTATGACTATATATTAATTTTATTGTTTAATGGAGTCTCTCTGTGTGTGTATCTCACACATACATATGTAATACCAAACTGTGACTTCAATTTATTATTGTTTGGGATAAGGCTAAATATATTTAAGAATAAATGTGAGTTGAAAACATACATAATGATACATTTGATACATAGATATAACAACTATGAAATAAGATTAGATGGAGACACATGTCTTAGGAATAAACTTTCTGTAGCATAAAATCGCTTGATTTTACATTAGTTAAAAACTTGTCAGCAGACAACAGGAAAACCACAGAATTATAATTTGAAGACCAAAATTTCCTCTTGAGGGGAAATCTGGAATTTAAACTATCCACACCAGATACACCTCTCCTTCTTCCCTCCTTCCTCCTCCATTCCCACACAAGTGACCAGACACAAGAATACACATGCAGATGGTTTCTGACTTGTGATAGTATGACTTACAATATTTTGACTTTATGGTAAGTTTGGATGTGACCCATCATGGAGCATCTGTATATAAATACTGAAGAATACACATAGATATAGAAAAAAAGAAGAAAAGAAGGAAGGCGGGAAAGTGGGAAGGAGGGAAAGTGGGAAACGAGGAAGGGAGGGAGGAAGGAAATACAAAAGAAATTTGCCAGTAATATATAAGTATTATTTTGTGTAAGAAAATGTTTTTTTTTCTGAACACACATAGTTTCAGCATTATATATTTTTATAAATATCCTATGCTATACTCTCAACCCTATTCTGTGGGCAATATAACATTTTAAAGGTATTGCCTGATCTGCTTAGAATTTCTAAGCTAAGATATATTTACATCAATAAAGAACAGAAAGTAAAATATATGCAACTTTTTATTAAAACCTATGTCTATATTAAGCAATATAAGACTGAGTTAAGCTTAAACCTCAATTTTATCATTCATAAACACTCATAATCCCCATCTCGGGTCCAGTTAACTTGACCTTTGATCACCATCTATGGTAGGAGTCACTGTTCTTTAGTATAACCAGAAGTGAGGAAAAGGACTTTGTCTTCCTACTTCAGTATTCCTAGCACCTAAGACAGAGTTGGCACATGGTGGCACTCGGAACATTTGCTAAGTGGGTGCATCAGGATGCTTCCATTTTTCTTGTCTTCTTTTTCTTTTCAACAGATTATTTAACTAGAAAGAAAACCAGTTTCTTCTAGACCTCAAAGTTTATTATGGCAAATTAGTTAATGGCTTTTCAAAGATACTTTAGAAATATAGGGCGATATTTCATCAAATGTAAATACTTAAGCTTTTTGAAAATAAGAATTATAGACATGGATGCAAAAAAGGAAAAGTCAAAAATGTTTGACCTGCAAAACTATATAATTTGAGGTTTGGCTGATACAGTAACATTATTCTATTTCTTCCCAACTGATTCGGCCCTCTCTGCTTTTCCAGGTTGCTGGAGTAAATGCATCCTTGACCCAAAATGAAATGTTTCATCTACTTATTTAAAGGCTTTTTAAAAAATGTCTTTGCTTTTAGCAGTCAGTGTTCCCCTCTGAAATACTCTGCTGATTCACAAAGCTGTCTGAGAAATTCATGATGTCGCTGCAATATCAGCCTGAATGAGGATAAAGTATCCATTTGGAGATCAGAAAATTTACTTTATTGGCTAAAGGGGTACTCCCCTTTGGTATAAAGAAAGGCATTAGAAAATCTATTAAGGCTGAGTTATGTTCTGCAGTCACCGTCGTTTCTTGTTACAATTAGTATTTCATTTTAATTGTGCTGCTATATAATTTCTAATGAAAAGATACTCAGTGTGAACTCTGAACAAGACTTTTTTTTACTACAAGAGACCATTTTTCCATGGACACTTTTCTGCTCTTCCTTAGGTTATGAAGTGAGGTACAGGGATTTTTTTTCTTTTTACTTTATATGTTATAAAGGGCATATTTTAATTGTTTCTGCTCATATCCACCTCTTTGGTCGTTTTTCTTGTTGTTACACCAGGAAAATGACATATGCATCCTTTCCAGTCAAACTGTATTTTGTAATGCCTAGTAAATTAGATTTGTATTGTCTGCCATTTATGTGGCCATTTCATCTAGGTGATCAGAGGAAGCATATTCTTAGCTTCTTTTTATAAAATGAAGATAGTTTCTCCCTTTTGAGAAAAATAATAGCTTTTGTACTTGTTTAGGACATATTCTATTTTTCACCTTTCTTTGCCTAACACACATTTTTAAGAACCCTTCTACATAACCTCTCTCATTTTCTCACAGTATATTCATTTATTGATAGAGAAATTACTGAGCACTTACTATATGAAAGGGCTTCACCTTTGTTGTTTTGGCTATGTTAGGTAAAATATGAACAAACATTCTTTGCCTTAACAAGCTCAGAATATTTGATAAAGACAGACAAGTCAGCAACTAACTTAAGGAATTTTGGGAATGATTTCTTCCCCCTGTCACAGAAACCCTGGAAATTAGAAGTGAGCCTTGAGAGACAAGACATTGCAGCTGAAGAAACAGTATTAGCAGAAGCATCATGTCATAAAAATAAAAGCATGGAAAATTAAGCCCTAACCCTCAATGTGACTATATTTGAAGATGCTTTAGGGAAGAAATTAAGGCAAAGTGAGGTAATAAAAGGAGACCCCAATCTAATAGGACCACTGTCCTTATAAGAAGAGGAAGAGACAGCACAGATGCTTTTCTTATGTATGGTCAAAGGAAAGACCACGTGAGGATACAGCAAGAAGGTGGTCATCTATAAGCCAAGAAGAGAGGCATCTTCAGAAACCAAACCTGATGGCATCTTGATCTTGGATTTCTAGCCTCCAGAAGAGTGAGAAAATTAATTTCTGCTGTTTAAGCCACCCAACCTGTGGTATCTCATTATGACAGTCAGAGCAAACGAATAGGCCTGGAGTAAAATCCTCTCGTCATCGAGTTCCATATGCCCTCTTTATTCTCTCTTAGGGATTTGGCTCTCCAAGTTTGTGGTCTGAGAAATTAGGAAGGTTCTATTAGAATATCATTCCCTCAACTTCTCATAGTAGTGGTGATGAAAGTGAGGAGGAATTTAAAGAGATATTTGTGCAGACAGAAATAATTGGATTTGGCGTGTGATTGGCTTTAGAGATAAAGGAGTGAGACTTGGTAAAGACAACACCTCTTATTTCATCTGTACTGCTTAATCTTCATGATTATTTGCTGAAAACATCCTCTTGAATATAACGAAGCACCTGTGTATTGGTCAGTGAGGTGTGTGGTTTTTCTATCATGGACCTAGCATCTATTAGGCTTGGTGTCTCTGGCTTCTGTGATTGCACTGTCCTATTTCTCTTTCAAATCTTGGGCATTGCCTTCCCCCACCACCACCTTTTTTTTTTTTTTTTTTTTTCATCTGACTCCTTTTATTTTAGCTTAAATATTTTTATTGCCTTACTAATACTTAATATTGGTTTCATTTCAATGGATGATAGCTAACTGTGTAAACAAAGTAGAATTGGTCATTAACAGAGAAAATAGATACAAATCTTATAAATTTTTGTTTAATAAAAGACATCTATAATATCCTGTGATTGTGTATGACGTCCCCTGGAGTATACTGGTCTTTTATCTTTGCTCCCTAGTCAAATGATTAAGCTTTATTGACTCACTACTCTGGGTTAGCTGTTCTGTGTATTTTGTTTATTTTATTTTATTTTTTAAATTTTAGATGCAGAGGGTATGTGTCATTTTTTGTTACATGGGTATTACATGAGAAGTCGTGGGGGATGGACTTCTGGTCTACCCATCACCTGAATATTGAATATTGTGCCCCGTAGGTAATTTTTCAACCATCACACCCCTCCCTCCCTCCCTGATTTGGAGTCCCCAGATTCTGTTTTCCCCAAGTTTATGTCCATATGTACCCTTTGTTTAGCTTCCACTTGTAAACGAGAACATGGAATATTTGATTTTCTGCGTCTGTGTTAGTTCACTTAGGACAATGACCTCCAGCTCCATTTATGTTGCTGCAAAAGACATAATTTCAGCCTTTTTATGGCTGCATACTATTCCATAAAGTATATATACCAAACTTTCTTTATCCAATCAGCTATTGGTGGACACTTAGGTTGGTTCCATTACTTTGCAATTGTAAATAGTACTGCACTAAGCATACAAATTCTGGTGTCTTCTGATATAATGATTTCTTTTCCTCTGGGTAGATACCCAGTATGGGGATTATTGGGTCAAACGGTAGTTCTCTTTTTAGTTCTTTGAGATATCGCCATACTTTTATCTCATAGAGGTTGAGCTAATTTACATTCCCACCAACAGCATATGAGCATTCACTTTCTTTGCATTCATGCCAAGATCTGTTGTTTTCTGACTTTTTAGTAAAAGCCATCCTGAATGTTGTAAGATGGTATCTCATTGTGGTTTTAATTTGCATTTCTCTGATAATTAGTGATGTTCAGAATTTTTTTCATGTGTTTTTTGGCAGCTTGTATTTCTTCTTTATAGAAATACTTGTTCATGTGCTTTGCCCAGGTTTTAATGGGGTTGTTTGCTTTTCTTGTTGAGTTGTTTCAGTTCCTTATAGATTGTCAAAATTAATCCTTTGTCAGAGGCATAATTTGTAAATCTTTACTCCCATTTTGCCTTGTTCCTGTTCTTAGAGGAAATGCTTTCAATTTTTCCCCATTCAGTGTGATGTTGGCTGTGGGTTTGTCAGAGATGACTGTCATTATTCTGAGGTATGTTCTCTCTATGCCTAGCCTGTTGAGGGTTTTATCATGAAGCAATGTTGGATTTTATCAAATATTTTCTCTGCATCTATTGAGATGATAATATGGTTTTTGTTCTTAGTTCTGTTTATGCAGTGGATTACATTTATTGATTTGCATATGTCAAACCATCCTTGCAACCCTGGAATAAAGACCACTTGATCACGGCAAATTGTCTTTTTGATGCACTAGGAAAGGTCATTTGCTTCTAAGATTTTTATTAAAATTCTTTTTTTTTTTTTTTAAACTGCAATGTATAAATCTACAGTCCTATACACTCAAGTTACACTTACACAAATGCCCTCTGGATTTTTTTAGTTAAATGTCTTTGCAGCAATATAATTCATTGTGTAACTTTCTATAGTTGACAAAGTATCTTCATATATACACTATACAGTTTTTCCACCCAATACTATAAGGTTGGTGGTATTATTTCCATTTCACGTGTAGGATGCTGATCCTCAAAGAGGTTAATTTTTCAAGCCATGAAATTAGGTATGGAAGCAAGAAATATTCAGATATCAACCACAGAGCTATTTAAACTTGTTCAGAACTTTTCCAAGCAAGTCCAAAACCGGTCAAGACACTTTTCAAATGGAATTTGGAGTGTTATCAATGTTACCTGCCAATGGTCTCCTTTTCTCAAATTTCTCAGTTAACAGGGCTATTATTTTCCTAGTCATCCTTTCATGAAGTCCAATATCTGGAAATTAATCAGTAGTTGCTGAGAGTGTGGTGAAGTGAATAAATAAATGGTTTTCTTAAAGTTGATTCTCTCATTTAATGCCTATATAAAATCACATACAAAGTCATTAATCAATATGATTCTTCATTCCCACTGCAGCCACCCAAGATACTAGAAAGAACAAACAAGGGAATTGGCATAAAGAAAGATGGATTTTTGTATCCCTGTTCAGTAAGGAATATCCTATATATTTTTAAATCCAGTGGCAAATTGTTTCAAGTACTTAAATTTAGTTCTTAGGTAATGTAATAAAAAGAAAATCTTAATTTTTGATCCTATGCTGTTTTCTATTTACAAGTCTGTTAATTATCACACAAAGAGCAATATTTGTAATGTGGTCTCTCATATTTGTATTGGTCTTTCTACCAATTAAACTTAAGTTTTAAAAAAGACACAATAATAATTTAAATTAATATATTTATGTTTTCTTAAAGATTTAGAAAGTAATACTGGTGACTAGTGACAATGATATAAGGAAGACTAAACATTTCTTAATCACAATAAATGTTTACTCTGGTCTGGAGACCATTTCTTATTTGATCATCCTCGGAAAATATAAAATGTCAGGGCCATTATTTTTTATTAACTGGATCTGGCATGGACATAAATAGTAAATTGAACTATCTTTTTTGTGGTGGGAATTGAGAGAAACCTAGGTTGAAAAAATATTCAGACATATATTTATATTACATACAGGTACTCATAGATGGGTGAAATTGATTTTAATAGATTTTTATTTTATAAATAAAAATCTCAGGTAATTTTGGTAAAACACAAATAACCTGTCTTGTCACAAAAAGAATAGTTTGTATGTCTGGCTCATCACAATTTTAATTGTAAATCTCAGGAAATGCAGAATATGACAATTAAGTTAGGAAGTGCTCAATGGATTGCAGAGTAGTAAATTTTATTAAATTTCTTCATAAAATAACATTGACAAATAATCTAATACAGAACTGTTTGTGCATTGCTGGGTATTGCTGAAAGAAAAAATAGGCAGTTCCAAATTCACTCAGAAGATGAGTTCTACTAGTTCATTCTCAGTCATTTACATGCTATTCTGTGACATAATTTTTAAAATTATTTGGTTCTTTCTACAAAAAAAGCAAATCTTTATAAGAAGCAACATATTTAACAGAAGAAAGTTAGTGTTTCAGTACATTGTAGGACATCAAATATAAATCCATTTATAGAAAACATTCGCTTAATATTTTAATATACATTATAAAATGTATTTTAATGGAAGATACTCATAGAATATAGGAATAATTTGATGTAAAATGTAAACTAGAAGATTTTGAAAAAATAAAGTGAAGACTTTTGGGATTTATTTCCTTTTTCTTTAGCTGGCCTGATTTTTGGTGGTGTTAAAAGTTTCAAACAATGTCTTCTTTGTATGATGCGCTGAAAGAGCATTATCTATGGCATGTGTACATGTCTTTTAACATGTCAACAGTGTCCCCAGGAAAGCAACATCCAACCTCAGCTCCACTAAAAACCAGAGTCATATTGTATTATATATTAGATTTAATAATTCAGGCTCAATAATATAGTGTCTTATGCCAAATATTATCCACTAATATCCAAAAAGTAACCTAAACCACAAACCAGTCTGAGCTCTCGCTCTTCACATTACTTCCTATCACTATCATTAGATATCCACAACATAGGAAAAATCACTTTGACGTAGTTACTCTAATACTAAGACAGCCATAATGCACTGGTTTTACACAAGACTCACCCAAGTTGTACTATGGAGTAGCTATCACAGGTTTTAGAATACTGTGGTGCATACTTGCTGCACAAGCCTAGGAGCTGGAGAGAGTAAATGTGAATCCCAAAGTTGCATATCTTCCATTCATATCAGACCTGCGACTTTCCTTATCATTTAAATGGACATGGATATGATAATATGTTTATATTTGCTCCCAGAAAGTATATAAACTGTGATTCTAAAAGTTGGATGACTACCCCAATGGCACCAAACTAAAAACACATTTAAGTTATGAATTTTTCATAAATTCAACTTAAAGTATAAATGTATGTGTGTCATGACTGTTGAAAGTAATGTTGCCTCTTCAGGATTTCTGCCGCAGTCCCTGATTATAATATTTATTATTTGGGACACTTATTTACCAAAATTATTCTTTACAGTTTTATGTTTTCATGTGTCACTCTTGATTAGATAATAAGCATGAAGCTGGCTAACAAGCTTAACCATAGCCTTACATGATTGATATCCTTCTTTGAGTTTGTCACACAGGTTAGGCACATTGTAGGTCTCAATAAGACATTAATTTCTCCAATTTTTTTAGAATAAAAAAGTTGAAAATGTCTCATCAGCTTTCCCTTCTTTCTTGCTAAAAAAAATCACAAAAATAAATGTGCAAACAGTATTCCACAGGTGAAAAAAATTTGAATATAGTAGGAGTAAGACAAACAGAACTGCATTATCAGAAAAGAACAGAGAAGACTGAAAAAGTACAATTTAATGCATATAAGTAAAATATATGTTTAAAAACATTTGTATTATTGGTTACATTTTTTACCTCTTACTTTTTATTTTTGACCTTTCATAGATGTAGTCAAAATGAACTTTGATGAACAGGAAAAAAAATCAGAACAAGAATTTTATTTATTTTTGTAGTTTTTATAGAAGATTTTAATCATATCTTACAATACACAGCATTTCATATGTATACTCTAACTTACATTTTTGTTCTTTGCAATTCCTTTTTGGTTAATAGCCATAAGGATCATTTATGTACTTATGTAGTGTTTTTACTGTTTCTATATACTACCCAACCTTGCTGGTTTTCCCCTATCTCTTTAGATTTTCCCCTATCCATTTGGATTTTTCCCATTACCTCAAAATTTTCAACACTTTATCTTGCAGAATCATTTGGTTTTGTCATAATTTCTAAATAACTGAATCCAGGTGGAATAGAGTTCTTGAGGTAACAGAAATCATCCTCTGTAGAAGCAGTTTCTATTGGTTTATTAGTTTTTCTTTGCTATCTCCCTTTTGCTTGGGTTAAATATGTATCTTGTAAACATATTTATTGTTAGCACAGTGGTTTCCCATGACAAACCCCATACTATCAATACATTCCTTTCCATGTCCACTGCACATAACTTAGCATTTCCAAAATGGATATAAAATGAAATCATTTTAGAATACACTTCAGTCACCTAGACAAAATTGATTTAGACTAGTATCTCTGACTATATAAAATACATTTATTATTATTCCAACATTCATTAAAAGCTTAGAACTATGTGATAAGGAAGATGAAGAGAAAGAGAATGAGGAACAGGATTGGGAGGAGGAGATGAGGGCATGGGGAGAAGGAGAGTAAGAAGAAAAAGAAGTTGAAAGAAAAAGACAGTTATATGTGTGTGTCTTCAGTTCATAACAAGGTTAGTTTCAAAATGGTATTTAAATCCATTGTTTAAAATGTGGACACCTTTCTCCATAAAAGTAAAAGTATGGGCAGAAGGTATCACACTTATTCAGATTAGGGTAAGGCTTCGTTTGACAGGAAAGAATCAGACTTGTAGGATCAGGGGCTGTGGCATGAGTTCTTTTATGACTTTTGAGGAGCGGAAGGGATGCAGGGAGGTAGAAGGTAGAAGTTTTGGTTGGGTTGGGGGCACAAACTCCCACAGGGGTGGGAGTGGTGAATGAAAGACAGCATATTTGGGGCATGCAGAGTAGTCTTTAGTAATAAGTCTAATATGACAATGGATTAGAAAAAAACAGATCATTGTTGTGTCAAGTATGGGATTTGTATATTGGAGATTAATTTCTGTACACTACCAGGGAAGTGGTATTTTTGTAACCTAAAAACTAAGGACTTCTGATTCAGATAGACTTGGGTTTCAGTTTAAGCATTGATTTTTTTGTTCAATATGTATTCATAAGTAAGTCAAACTCTCCAAGCTTCAGTTGCCTGATCAGCAAATTAAATATCAAATTTACCAGTTTATTGTTATAGCTTAGTCATGTTCTTACCATCCCTGATATCTGTCTAATATTTATTAGGTATTCTTTCTATTATTATATCTCTAAAACATATCGTTTTTGAAAAATTTGTATATACTTTATGTACTTTGAATAAAATTTAGTTCACTAGTTCCTCTAAATAGGTAACAGTTTTAACATGAAAAAAAAGTCACTAAACTTCTTTCTATTCTCTGTATTTATTTGTGATTAATTTTTAAAGTCTTTTTTGCCTAGAGAATAGATTCTATTAAAAATAATTCCATTTACCTCTCTTAGGGGGTAAGAGGCCATTTATACTTCAGGGTATGATCTTTCAAGACAAAGGTTCATTAACTTTAGTTGCAAGGGGAGAGAAAAAAGGCCCAAACCTAGTCCGTGGAACTCAACAGATCATTTTCTTGATGGCCAATTCTTAACCACTCTCAACCCAGTTTCCCTGACTCTAAAAGGGTATTTACCATCCTTTTAGGCAGGATATAAAGATTAATTAGTTAAGATTGCAAAGTGCTTTAAGCATGAAATGTTGTATGAGATAATAGGATAAATATTAATAATATCCTGCTAGAAGTACAGAGACAGCCATAGTTAGGTAACTAAGAAAAATAAATTGCAATGCTTGGTATGAAATTGAAAATCACTAATGGAATGAAAGTTTGTTCATACTGGGAGCAGTGTTGCATCATGTATAATGTAATACCAGGTCATTTTCAATTGTTTTAATTGCCATGAGCAACTGATCTTTAGAGCTGTTCCTGACAAGCTTTAGCACGGCCCTAATGATCGTAAAACAGTGCCAAAGACCAGCATTATCCCCTATCGAACATTAAATGGTATCGACCCTCTTCTCTGGGTCCATCACTCAACAGACTCCTTAAAGTAATTCACGACACAATTAACATTAATTAACTTTACGAAAACCCCTCAAACTCTCTGCCGTTTTAAGACTTCAGACATTGGAGAAAGTAAAGAGCAACTAACAAAAAAGTTATGAATCCTCTTGTGAGAGCCATCAATTAGGGTAAGTAAAAGATTCCTAAATTTTTATAACCCTCATTTATCACTTGCCACTCCTGATGAGTTTATCCTGTGCAAAGATATCTTTAAAGCCATTCAGTTCAAAAAGAACCATTCATCTCTGTACTTCACATCCACTTTAAAACGGAGAGTGAAGGCTTCCAAATTCATGTCAGAGTAAACCAAGCATCACAAGTGATTACTGGGCTCTACAGAAATGCTACCCAAGTATCTCTCATGTATGCAAGGAAAGAATTTAGCCTTGCTCTTCTCATCTCCATTTCTAGAGAACTCTCCTACGGGGATTGTGTATTAGTTAGGGTTCTCTAGAGAAATAGAACTAATAGGATAGATGTATATATGAAAGGGAGTTTATTAAGGACAATTGACTCACATGATCATAAGGGGAAGTCCCACAATAGACCCTCTGCAAGCTGAGGAGCAATGAAGCCAGTTCGATTCCCAAAACCTCAAAAGTAGGGAAACTGATAGTAGAGCCTTCAGACTGTGGCCAAAGGCCTAAGAGCCCCTGGCAAACCACTGGTGTAGTCCAAGAGTCCAAAAGCTGAAGTACTTGGAGTCCAATGTTCGATGGCAGGAAGAGTCCAACACGGGAGAAAGATGGAGGCTGGTAAACTCAGCGAGTCTAGTCCTTCCATGTTTGCTTGCTTTATTCTAGCCACACTGGCAGCTGATTAGAGGGTGCCCATCAAGATTGAGGGTGGGTCTGCCTCTTCTAGTCCACTGACTGAAATGTTAATCTCCTTTGGCAGCATCCTCACAGACACACCCAAGAACAATACTGTGCATCCTTCAATCCAATCAAGTTGACACTCAATATTAACCATCACAGATTGTATTCCTGCTCTATATTCAAAGTGATGAACAAAAACCTTCTCTAGAATGTCAACAAAAACAAGAATCTACCATTCCTTAGGTGTGTGACTCTTTATATGCATTCTCCATTTAGTCTATACAAACCTATAAAATAGACATTCCCATAATTTTAGTTAAACTTGATAACATTATAATAAAATTTGCTTTTATTCCAACCATCTAAACACAATTGTTCATTGATGACAGAGCCAGGGCTTAAATCCAGGTCCTTTTAAACCTGAATCTATACCCTTTTTGTTTTAAAGATACCAAAGATAAGCATTTACTGTATTCAAAGCATGGGAGTAACTGCATCTGGAGCAAGATCTGAAATACATCACACAACACTAACCTTCAAAGAGAAAATAAGCTGGTTTTCTTTGCTAGGTAAGAGCCTAAGAGGTAAAAGGGTCAGCAAAAGCTGAAATATCTATTTAGAAAATGTAAATTCACTGCCAGATCCACTAGCTAGCTCAAAACTATCCTGGAAGACATCTTGTTCCTCTTAGTTGGAAAGAAAGCAGCTCCTTATTTTGTATACCCCATTCATACGCCACCAAGAACTTTAGAGAAGTGCAATCTTGTATTCATGCACTCATAGTATTCCTGTGGTGCTTCACACATGTCTTTCAATTCTAGGTCATTACTTTTTTGGAATCTTCCAAGAGGATTATACAAGCACAAACTCCCTGCATTATTCTGTTGGCTCTATAGCCCCAAAGGTATCAAATCCATGTCATTTTCATTTCTCAAGAATATTCAGTATTAAAATATATATATACTTCTAGCTGCACTCGTAGAAACTATTTATCTGTCGTAAGACTCTTGTTCTCCAAAAGTAAGTTAGCCTTTCTGTTACAGCCAAATTTCTCTGGAAAGCCCAAGTGTGGTATATAAACAGCTCCAAAAGGTTATTGTAGATGTTAGAGAACCCCATTTTTTAAAAAAAACTTAGAAATAAAAATAGAAACTAAACTGTGCAACCAGTCCAAAATAATAATGTAGCAAACTGTAAAAGTATTTCTCGGTCTGTGACTTTGTTTCAGATTTTAAAAAAGGAGTTCATATCCTTTGCCCACTTTTTGATGGGGTTGTTTGTTTTTTTCTTGTAAATTTGTTTGAGTTCTTTGTAGGTTCTGGATATTAGCCCTTTGGTCAGATAGTGGGTGCAAAAATTTTCTCCCATTCTGTGGAGTTGCCTGTTCACTCTGATGGTAGTTTCTTTTTGCTGTGCAGAAGCTTTTTAGTTTAATTAGATCCCATTTGTCGAATTTTAGCTTTTGCTGCCGTTGCTTTTGGTGTTTAGACATGAAGTCTTTACTTATTTTCATATTACAGATGTTTCCTAAGAAGAGTTTTTCCTCTAGAGGTTTTTATGGTATTAGGTCTAACATTTAAGTCTCTAATCCATCTTGAATTAATTTTTCGTATAAGGAGTAGGAAAGGATCCAGTTTCAGCTTTCTACTTATGGCTAGCCAATTTTTCCCAGCACCATTTATTAAATAGGGAATCCTTTCCCATTTCTTGTTTCTCTCAGGTTTGTAAAGATCAGATGGCTGTAGATGTGTGGTATTATTTCTGAGGACTCTGTTCTGTTCCATTGGTCTATATCTCTGTTTGGTACCCAGTGCCATGCTGTTTGGTTACTGTAGCCTTGTAGTAGTTTGAAGTCAGATAGTGTGATGCCTCAGCTTTGTTCTTTTGACCTGCGAGTTGTCTTGGAGATGCGGGCTCTTTTTTTGGTTCCATGTGAACTTTAAAGCAGTTTTCCAATTCTGTGAAGAAACTCATTGGTAACGATGGGGTTTGAATCACCAATAACCTTGGGCCGTGCCGTAGGCTTTCACGATATTGATTCTTCCTATCCATGACATGGTATGTTCTTCCATTTGTTTTGTGTCCTCTTTTATTTCACTGAGCGGTGGTTTGCGTTCATAGAGGTCCTTTACATCCTTGTCAGTTGGATTCCTAGGTATTTTATTCTTTGAAGCAATTGTGAATGAGTTCATTCATGATTTGGCTCTCTGTTTGTCTGTTACTGGTTTTTAAGAATGCTTGTGATTTTGCACATTAATTTTTGTATCCTGAGACTTTGCTGGAAGTTGCTTATCAGCTTAAGGAGATTTTGGGCTGAGACAATGGGGTTTTTCCTAAATATATACAATGCTGTCTCATCTGCAAGAGGGACAATTTGACTTCTTCTTTTTCTAACTGAATACCGCCAGTTTCTTTCTCTTGCCTGATTGCCCTGGAACTTCCAACACTATGTTGAATAGGAGTGGTGAGAGGGCATCCTGTCTTAATGCCAGTTTTTCAAAGGGAATTTTTCCAGTTTTGCCCATTCGAGTATGATATTGGCTGTGGGTTTGTCATAAATAGCTCTTAATCTATTTTGAGAGTACGTTTCGTAATGCGAATTTATTGGCGTTTTAGCATGAAGGGCTGTTGAATTTTGTCCAAAAGCCTTTTCTGCATCTATTGAGATAATCATGTAGTTCTTGTCTTTAGTTCTGTTTATATGCTGGATTATGTTTATTGATTTGCAGACATTTCTCAAAGAGGCATTCATACCAGCCAACAGACATATGAAAAATGCTCATCATCACTGGCCATCAGAGAAGCCAAATCAAAACCACAATGGGAATGCAAAATATACACCAGTTAGAATGAAATCATTAAAGAATAGAAACAACAGGTGCTGGAGAGGATGTGGAGAAATGGAACACTTTTATACTGTTGGTGGGATTGTAAACTGGATTCAACCATTATGGAAAACGGTATGCGATTCCTCAAGGATCTACAGAACTAGATGTACCATATGATATTATACATTACTGAGGATATACCCAAGGATTATAAATCGTATATAAAGACCTGCGCTGCGATATGTTGTTGCAGCACTATTCACATGTAAAGACTTGGAATCAACCCAAATGTCCATCAAAGTGACAAGACTGGATTAAGAAAATGTAGCACATATACACCATGGAATACTATGCAGCCATAAGGATGAGTTTGTGTCCTTTGTAGGGACATAGATGCAACTGGAAATAACCATCATTCTTAGCAAACTATCACAAGAACAGAAAACCAAACTACCGCATGTTCTCGCGTCCTTAGGTGGGAACTGAACAATGAATCACTTGGACCGAGGGAAGGGGACATGCAGGGGCCTATTATGGGAGGGGGAGGGGAGGGATTGCATTGGGAGTTATATGATAATAAATGGCCGAGTAGTTGGGTGCTGACGAGTTGATGGGTGCAACTGTAACTTATGGCACAAATAACCATATGTAACAAACCTGCCGTTTATGCACATGTACCCTAGAACTTAAAGTATAATAATAATAAAAAAATAAAAAAATTATAAAAAAAAGAAATCAGCCACTGGAATAGTCACTGAAAAAAAAAAAAAAAGGAGTATGGCTTATACATTGTGAGTTTTTCCCTATTATACATTTTCTTCATATGTTATTATTTTTAATATTTCTGTTCCTAATGACAGAGTGTCTTAACCCTGCTCAAGCACTCTGGTCAATGCCTGAGAATATAACTAACATGCTTGTGCAGATCCTGATGATAAAAATTTTATCTCTTACGTTTAGGAATTCTAATTTTCTAAATGTTTTTAAAATCCTAGATATTGGCAAAGGGTATAGAAGACTTCTTATGAAAATTTAGCTAGGTAGATTTTATAATCCCTGGTCCATAAGCTTAAATTTTATAATACTGATTGATTGATTCTTTCATCCAACACATATTGATGAATGCTGATAATTTTTCTGGAGCTCTGTTAGGAAGTCACCATAAATGAGGACCAAGATCCAGTCTCTTTTGAGAAACTCACAACCTATAAACAACAATTAGAATACAAAGTAATAAGTATAGTGATAGCAGTGTGAATGAATATCGTGATGGCAGAGCGACACAAAGAGATTACTTTCCTTGAGAGCCCAGGGTGGTCAAGGAAAGCTTTCTACTGGAGTTGTGCCTCAATTTCAAAGGCAAATGGAAAGGCATAGGGACTTTTACAGTTTCCTGCTCCAAGAATAAGGGGATTATCAGCATACTTGAAGATTTATATTCTTTTGAGTAATTTCTTATTCAAATAGAATTGGTAACCATGACCATATCCAATAATTTACTAGGAATTTCTACTTCTTAGGAATATTTACTTCCCTTCAAACCAAACGATGTCTGAATGTTTAGGGGGTCATGGTCTGATGCCGGTCATTATCCTTTCTTCTATCACTACTTTCCAAGTCAGCAAAATGCCAGTCATCAGTGTTACATAAAGCTTCTTCTAGGCAGAGAATGGGCACACACTCAGGGACTCTGGTTTTTTCACTTCATGGTGTTAAAATGGAATGAAAAACCAAGTCACACTTCCCTCCCACGTTTCAAAGTCCAAATCATAAGAGTAAGCATCATCCACCCTTTTGTGTTTGAACGGTGATACAAAAGATATAAAAAGATAGTGACTTACCTTAGGAAAATCATAGCCCAATGGAACAGATAGACACACACAGAGATAATAATGCATTGCAAATCATCTCTTGGTGTAGACATTTACAAAAGGCTATGTTCACATACTTTTCTAGGTATTAGAGAGGGCTACTTTGAGGAGGTAACAGCCCACTTGGGTCTCTAAAAATGGGCCATAAGTTTTTGATGAGGGATGGGAAGAGAATTTTAGGCATACAGATCAGTCAAATTAAAAAGCCTGAGGTGTTAAAATGTACAGTTCCTTCAGAAAACTTGGAATATAATGTATACAGAAGGGAAGTTTATAGTGGGAAGTGAAGCTGTAAATATCATTTGGGACTAAGTTTCGAAGGCTCTTTTATGCCATCATAAAAAGGTTACATTTTATCTTGAGGGCAATGAAGAATGAATAAGTTTTAAAATAGAAAGTGAAAATGTTAGATTTGCCTTTTAAAAAATTTCCTGGGAAGAGGATGGAGGTGGGATGGAGAGCAATGTGAAGCCGATTGCACTAGAGCTTTGCAAATTGTAAAATTCTAAACAAGCATTAGGGGCTGCCCAACACTGACATTGTCAACTCTGTACCGAGTGTAGAGTATCAAGGAGGACCCCAAAATCATGCTTAAATCGATGAGAAAATTGTTCAGTCATGTATTCAATTCAACAGTATTTCATTGGATCAACTACACACAGATAACTTCTCAAAATTAGTAAGTATTGTTAATATTTATAAAAGATATTCTATTTCCTCCCTCCTCTGAACACTGACGCCAAGCAGATATGTAAACATATACATATTTGCAGTGGTAACATTGAAATTTTTTCTTATCACTGTTTTCCTTGTAAGTATTTTACTCACCCATTACTTAGTGGTATCTCATTTGAACAGCTTTTCTATTCTTTATGTATCCTAGGCAGTCCAACTCTGTCTAGCCCTCTGTTCATTTTCCCAAAGGTTTACAGTAAATGATGAACTTATTAATTTGAATTTTTTTGAAGAATACAATTTGTTTTACATGTTACCATATGACCTAGAACTAAAAAATGTCAATGGTAAAATTATTCCATTTCTTACGAGATTTCAGAAAGTGCTGGAGAAAGTATATGTACAAGTGTCAGAATAGCCATCATCTGACAATAACAAATTAAAAATATAGAGGGGCAAAATGTTGCATATGAGATAGTATTGAGGACTAGAAAATCTATGGAAATTGAAACAACCATATAAAAACAAATAAAGTAACAATAAAACACCACAACGCAAAGTCACAAAATAGAATATATTTTTTGGGAAGGATTACTAAGTGTTGTAAGAATGTTACTTTTGCACAGATTAATTTACTAAATAGAATATATTTTTGGGTAGGGTTACTAAGTGTTTTAAGAATGTTCCTTTTGCACATATTAATTTATAAATTCAATACAACATATATGGGTTTTTTGGGTATAACTTGACAGTTTGAGTTTAAAGTTCATATAAGTTAAAATGCATAATAGCCAATATTTTGTCAAAAAGATAGATTACTGTATAATTTCTCACTAGATAAGAAAAACTTACTTTAAAGACACAGCAGTTAAGGCAATACGTTTTTGGCAAAAGAAGGCAAAAAGGATCTATTAATAACCAAAAATAGCCCAGAAACAGCCCCTTGTAAGTGAAATTTAGTGTATACTAATGGTGGCTTTTCAAGTCACGGTGCATAGAAAGGGCTATTCAATTACTTCATTGAGGGCATCTAGCAATATTGTTAGACAAGATAGGATAGTTCAGGATACACTGTGGTAGAAAATTATCCCTTATATCTTAGGTACTCTAATCAACTCTGTTGGGGCCCAGCTTAGGTATTCTTTCCAATAATGTGCTCTTCCCCTGATGCTGTGAATGTTGGCTGCTTAACGGCTCTCAACTGCACCTTCTCAGCAGATAGGAGGCACCTTGGATGTTTCCATTCACCATATCAAGCTGAGGGTATATGTAAATTAACTGCATCTTTCCTCAGGTGACTTCTCTATGCTATCCTTCCTTCCCTCTCTTAGAGTTTTCACTCCAAGGCACTCACTCAGTAATCTCTTCTACAAGCATCCTCACTAAAGGCTCTGATTCTCAAGAACCTGACCTAAAATGGCCTAATCTAGTGAGAGGTTATTTCTCACTTATAAAATGCCAAATGTGATTTGACAGAGGCTCATTTCTATTTGGTGCCTCCGGAATTCAGGTTTCCATCAATCTGTGACAACACTATCTTAAGTGACTAACATTAAGTCATAACATGACTTATAAGAAGTCCCTGTGTTGGAGAGAAAAAAACAAACAGGAGTGCATAGAGGAACTCCACTTACTAGCTCTAAGTAACAGGACTAAATAACATGACATTTTTTCTCTTTGTCTATTGACCAAAACTGAATGCATAGAGACTGGAAAGTACAGCACAGGACAGAAAATATTTAAGCCCCACTGTCTCTGCCATAGCAGTCCTTTTTAAAAAGTAAGTTAAAGCTTTGTGTGTGTGCACATGTGCATGCATACATGCATGTGTGTTCTAAAATCCTGGTGAACTAAAAGCTTATCAATTATTAAAGTAATTACAGTCAGATGTCACTTAACAATGGGGATACAATCTGAGAAATGTGTCATTAGGCAATTCCATCATTGTGCGAACACTGTAGAGTGTACTTAGAGAAACTAACACACACCCAGTCTACATGGTAGGGCCAATTGCTTCTTGGCTACAAACCTAGACAGCATGTTACTATACTGTATAATATATTGTAGGTAACTGTAACACTACAGTAAGCATTTGTATATCTAAACATGGGAAAGGTAAAGTTAAAATAAGATAAAAAATGGTATACCTGCATAGGGCATTTACGATTAATAGCGCTTGCAGGATTGTGAGTTGCTCTGGGTGAGTCAGTGAGTGAGTGGTGAGTGAATGTGCAGGCCTAGGACATTACTGCACACTACTGTAGACTTTATAAACACTGTACACTTAGGCTAAGCTAAATTTATCAAACTTATTTTCTTTCCTCAAAGAAATATCCTCATGCTTGTGTGTGCACGCATACATGCATGTGTGTGTGTTCTAAAATCCTGGTGAACTAAAAATGATCAATTATTAAAGTGACTACAGTCAGGTGTCACTTAATAATGGGGACACAATCTGAGAAATGTGTCACTAGGCAATTACATCATTCTGTGAACATTGTAGAGTGTACTTATGGACTTACCTGAGGCTGTTTTATAGTTAAAACATTTTTTAAAAGTAAGTAGATGCTACATACTCTAAAATAGTGATTAAAGTTATAGTATACTAAATATTGGGTGATAGGAATTTTTCAGCTGCGTCTAAATCTTAGGGAACCACTATCTGGTGTGCAGTCCCTCACTGATCAGAACCATCATTATGTGGCACATGACTATATATGTAAACAAAGGAGAATGTTTTCAGAATTTTGATGTCAGGACAACATTCTTAAGTAAAGTATGAACTCTGAAGACTTTCAGGTAAAAAAAATTTGGATTTCATGAAAATATTTATGAAAAGACAGACATGAACATCTGAATTTTATAACATACAATTCGTGGAGCATGTAAATATTTTATGCAAAATATTAGAGCAAAAAGGCTAATGATTCCATATAAAAATAGGCAAAGGGTCTGGCTATTTCTTGTTTGTGCCAGATTCATTCCTTGTCTTTCTGCTGCAAACTATGCTTCCCATGCTCCCTTATATCAGGATAATATATAGGTACGTTGACTAATCCAGGGCACTGGTAGAAGATTGATGATGAGAAGAGATGAAGGCTTCAGATATTCCTCCTTCTTTAGTGTTTTCCATTAAAAGGTGCATCTCCACTTCTCCTGAGAGGTAGCTTACACCCTGATTGAAGCTGCTGATAGATAGCCCTGGCTTTTGTATATAGTAGTCTCCCATAATGCATTGGGGATGCATTCTAAGACCCCTGGAGGATGCCTGAAACCATGGGTAGTACTGAACCCTATAAACACCATGTTTTTTGTGATCTGTTAAGCTTCCCAGCTACTAAGTGACTAACGGGCAGGGAGCCTCTACAGTAGATACACTGGACAAGAGGAGTATTCAGGATTTGGGTGGTGTGAGATACCCTCATGCTACTCAGAACAGTGAACAATTTGAAACTTACCAATTGTTTATTTCTGGAGTTTTCCACTTAATATTTTTGGACCATGGTTGACTACAGGTAACTGAAACCACAGAAAGGGAAACAGCAGGAAATGGGGGACTACTGTACTGCTACCAGATACATTGATGGGCCATCAACATAGGGAAATAAACTCAACCTCAGTAACAGGCAGGAAACCTCAAATAAAATATTTCAAATCCAGTTCAGTTGTCCCACATCCATATTATTAATACACGTGTTAAAATGCACACTTAAATATGCTTTGCTTCATTTTCTGTATAGTGTACAGTGTTAGTCTAAGATCTCTGAGAAGCAGAGGTCATAATAAGATTAAACACATAAAGGTTATATTAGGGAAAATACTTGTGTGTGGAAAAAATGGGCAGTCTCTGAGTAAGGTTGCGAGTGTTGTCAAACCACTATACATGTCTGACTCTGAATCACATGGGGAAGAAAGCAAGGTTAGGTGCTATACTAGTTTCCTAGGACTGTCATGACAAATTATCACAAACTGAGTGTCTTAAAACAGCAAAAATATATTCTCTTCCAGTTCTGGGGGCTTGAAGTCCGGAACAAAGGTATCAGCAGGGCCATGCTCTCTCTGAAGGCTGTAGGTACAGCTCTTCCTAGCTTTGGGTGGTTGTTGGCAATCTTTGACAGTCCTTGGTTTGTAGCTGCAGCACTCTAATTTCTGTCTCCATCATCACATGATTGTCTTTCCCTTGTGTGTGTCAGTGTGTCCAAAAATCTGTCTCTCTTTATAAGGACACCACTAATTGCAGTTATGGTACACTGTAATGAGCATTACCTCATCTTAACTTGATGCATCAGCATAAAATCTATTTCCAAATAAGGTCACATTAACAGGTATCCAGGGATAGAAACTCAACATATCTTTTGGGGGGATGCAATCCAAACAAAGAGAAGTGGCAAGGTAGTCACTGAGTAATTCTTGAGCCGAATCCAGCAGCTGAGATCCTGGTTCTTCCAAGCACAGATGTCCGTGAGAGTCCCTACTGCATTCAATCTCTGGCCAGTGAGCAGCCTGTGGGAAGTCTGGCCTCTGCGCTAACCTGGTGATGAATTTCAGAGCATGGCAGCTGGATCTTTGGTAAATTATGTTCTCTGTAATTGGCTATCTGCTGCATACATTCTCATGGCCACCATATGTACCTTTCTGCAGAACTGTGTATTTTTAAACATCTACAACAGATTATTGTCAAATAATATCAGAAACTTTATTTTCAAGAAGTTTCTTTTAAGGTATCTGCAAAGTTAATTGGTACATCAATTGGCAGGTGCGAGTTAATTTTATGGGTACTTAATTACTAATTTCCTATGCAAATCAATATTTGAACTTTTAATTCTCAATTGAGCATGCATCAAAAGGGTATTTTAACTGCTCAAAGTAACTGCAAAATTTCTAAGTGTATTTTCATGCCTCTGTATAAGCTCCCTCGGGTCCTGTAACTGTGGTCTTTGGCTTAGAAGCCTCACGTTGGTAACACCGTTTGATAGGTAAATATGTTAAAATCAGAGGTTCTCTTTTTTTCTGAAAATATGATCTTTTTGACAGGCTCCAAAATATGTTTATTTCTTTAAAAATTATAAAAACATACAATGGGCTGGGCACGGTGGCTCACACCTGTAATCCCAGCACTTTGGGAGGTCAAGGTAGGCGGATCACGAGCTCAGGAGTTCGAGACCAGCCTGGCCAACATAGCGAAACCTCATCTCTAATAAAAATACAAAAATTAGCCGAGTGTGGTGGCACACGACTGTAGTCCCAGCTACTCGGGAGGCTAAGGCAGGATAATTGCTTGAACCCAGGGGGCAGAGGTTGCAGTGAGCCAAAACTGTGCCATTGCACCCCAGCCTGGATAACAGACTCCATCTCAAAAACAAAACAAAACAAAACAAAACAAAACAAAACATACATTGTCTAAAAATTCCAAAGCTGATAAATAGAAGGTGAACATTAAAATCACATATGAAATTACTCCCCACCCACATACATACACATATGTATACATAATATATATGATATATAACTATCTCTACCTATCATCTGTATACTGTTATGTTGTATCTGTCTTTACAGAAACATGCATATATGTGTAAATTTATATGTATTCCTTCATCTCTATATAATTGGAGGCCATAATACATTCTGTTTTGGCTCTGTGGTAGTTACAATTCTAGGATAACTCTCAAGATTTTTGCCACTGGTACATATGCCTTTCAGATATTCAGTAAAATACTCATTTAGCTACTGCTGTGAAGGGGTTTTGTAGATGTAAGTAAGGTCCCAAATCAGTTGATCTTAAGGTAGGGAATTTATCCTAATCATATCCCTTAAAATCTGAATCCAGAAGTCAGAGATGGGAGAAGTCAGAGATTCAAAACATTGCTGCAAGATTGAAGGGCTCCTTCCAGGAGCTGAGAGTGTCCCCAGCAAAACAGAGGACTCAGTGCTTCAGTCACAAAAAACTGAATTCTGCTACTAACAAAAATGAGTTTGGAAATATAGTAAGTAGTTCCTTAGAGCCTCCAGCCAACACTCTGATATCAGGCTAATCCAGTGACACTCTGCCAGATTTCTGACCTATAAAATCCTGAGCCAATAAATGGACACTGTTTTAAGTTGCTAAATTTGTGATATTTGTCACATAGTTATAGAAAACTAATACAGTATATTGTTTTTAATGCAATAATTTCTAGTTTTCTACTTTATACCTCTGCTACATTATTGTTAAAAGTTTCATATCATCCTTTGTAAGTCTCAATGAAATTTCTTTTAATGAACAATTTCTATAAATGAAATTACTTGAGTAGAAATGTATCCATAAAAATTTTAAGGTTTTCTATTCAAATTGCCACAATTGCTTAAAAAATGTACTTACATTAATATCTATATCAGAATAATTTAAACATGCTCATTTTTCTTTTCTATTTGTCAACTGCACAAATTACAATTTTTTTTGCTCAGCTGAAAAATGATATTTCATTTTCTTGGCTTATATTTGTTTGATGACTAAAAGTATATTACATACATCTATTAATTATTGGTATTTCTTATTTTGTGTCTTACTGATTCTTTTTACTTTTTTTATTCATATGATTAATTTTAAAAACTATTTAGAAGTAATATTTACTTTTTCACTCTAACATATGTTGACAATATTTTCTGTCAGTGTGTCATTTGCCTTTGACATTTATTCTTTTTTAAAAAAATTTAATTATAAGAACATTTTAAACAACTCGTAGTGAAAAAATGTTTATCAGTCTTTCCTATACAATTTTTGCTTTTGGAGCTCTTTTAATTCCTAATTATTAAACAAAAATTCATACTGAATTTATAACAAAATACTTAACAAAAATTGTACTTACATTGTGCTTACATTTTTTACATGTTAAAAATTTCTTGATATAAGAATGTTTCCATAATACATTTTTAAAAATTAAGGATAATTTTTTAGAGCAGTTTCTGGTCCACAGTATAATTGAAAGGAAGGTACAAAGATTTTTCATATACCTCCTGCCCCCACAGATGCATAGCCTCCCCCATTATCAACATCCCCCATCAGAGTGGCACATTTGTTTCAACTGATGAACTTCCATTAGACTTCATTATCACCCAGTCCATAGTTTACATTAAGATTCATCCTTGGTGCTGAACATTCTATGGGTCTGGACAAACATGTAATGACATGCATCTACCATTCTGGTATCTTACAGAGTAGTTTCACTTTTCTAAAAATCCTCTGTGCTCTACCTATTTAGAAACTTCTCCTTAAGTCTTGAAATCATTGTTATTTTTATTCTCTTTGAAATTTTGCCTTTTCCAGAATGTCAAATAGTAGAAATCATCCAGTAGGTAGCCTTTTCTGATTGGGTTCTGTATTAGTCCATTCCTACACTGCTGTAATGAACTGCCCAAGACTGGGTGATTTATAAAGGAAAGAGGTTTAATTGATCCATTAAAGTCCTTTTCCACATGGCTGGGGAGGCCTCAGGAAACTTAGAATCATGGCATAAGGGAAAAGAAACCTGCCCTCCTTCACAGGATGGCAGGAAGGGGAAGTGCTGAGCAAAGAGGGAAATGCCCCTTGTAAAATCAACAGATCTCAGAGAACTCATCTACTTCTTTTTTTTTTTTTTTTTTTTTTTTTTTTTGAGACGGGAGTCTCGGCTTCTGCTCTCTCAGACTGGAGTGCAGTGGCCGGATCTCAGCTCACTGCAAGCCTCGGGCCCTGCTTACGCCATTCTCCTGCCTCAGCCTCCCGAGTAGCTGGGACTACAGGCGCCCGCCACCTCAGCCTGCTAGTTTTTGTATTTTTTAGGTAGACGGGGTTTCACTGGTTAACCAGGATGGTCTCGATCTCCTGACCTCGTGATCCGCCCGTCTCGGCCTCCCAAAGTGCTGGGATTACAGGCTTGAGCCACCGCGCCCGGCCTGAACTCATTCACTTTCACAAGAACAGCAGCATGGGGGTAACCGCACCTCCCACCAGGTCCCTCCCATGACAAGTGGTAATTATGGGAACTACAATTCAAGATGAGGTTTGGATGGGGACAGAGCCAAACCATATCAGGTTCTTTGACTTAATGATATGCATTAAAGGTTCCTCCATGTCTTTTTATATAATAACTTGATAGCTAATTGTTTTTAGTGCTGAATATTATTTCATTGTCTGGATATACTACTGTTTATTTATCTCTTCATGTACTGAAAAACATCTTGGTAATTATGAATAAAGCTGCAATAAATATCCATTTATAGGTTTTTGTGTGAATATAAATATTCAACCATTTGAGTTTCTACCAAAGGGCATGATTGCTGCATTGTATAGTAAGAGTATGTTAATTTTATTAGAAACTGCCAAAGTATTTTCCTAAGTGACTATCACATTTTTGTATTCCCACTAGCTTTATATTTAAAGTTGGTTTCTTCTAGAAAATACGTTGCAGAGTCTTGTTTTTTGATGAACTCTATTAATCTCTGCTTTTTAGTTGGTGTTTTTAGACTATCAATGTTCAAAGTGCATATTGATGTAGTTGGATTAATAGCTACCATATTTGTTGCTGTGTTCTATTTGATGCCCTTGTTTTTACCTATTTTTGTTTTTCAATCCTTTTTTTTCCTTTGTGGTTTCAACTGATCATTTTATATTGTTCTGTTTTCTCTCTTTTCTTAGCGTATCAGTTATATATATATATATATATATTTCTTGCTTTAGTGGTTGCCCTAGAGTTTGCAATACACATTTAAAACTAATCCAAATCTACTTTCAGGTAACACTAAATTGCTTCACACGTAGTGTGAGGTTCTTGTAATAATAAAACAATCCTAATTCCTCCCTCTGGCTCTTTGTATTATTGCTGTCATTCATTTCATAAGCGTACATAAGGATACCATATACATATAATATATACTTAAGGATACACAATCAAATACATTGTGCCTATGATTTTGAACAAACTGTTATCTGTTACATCAATTAAGAGTAAGAAATTTTTTTTTTTACCTTCACTTATTTTTTCTTTAATGCTCTCTATTTTTTTTTTTATATATATCCAAGTTCTTTACCTATAGTATTTTTCTCTTCTCTAAAGAACTTCTTTTAACATTTTTCACCAGGTGGGTCTACTGGCAAAAAATTTCCTCTATTTTTGTTTGTTTGAGGAAGTCTTTATTTTCCCTTTACTTCTGGAAGATAATTTCATAGGGTATAGAATTCCAGTCACTTTTTATTTCTCTGAACACTTTAAATATTTTACTCCACTCTCTCTT
The DNA here is from genome assembly GCF_008728515.1 of Papio anubis. Lineage (NCBI taxonomy): Eukaryota > Metazoa > Chordata > Mammalia > Primates > Cercopithecidae > Papio > Papio anubis. Next base: position 83,844,239 of record NC_044979.1, on the reverse strand, counting down.
GGCTACCATGGTTTCTGAAAAAAAAAGTTGTACAAAGTTCTTATCTTTGCTCCTCTGTAAATAAGTTTCTCCACCCATTCCACCCTCCAGGCTGTTTCAGGATTTTTTCTTTATTTTTAATTTTCTGTAGCTGGAATATGATATTCCTAGGTGTAACATTTCTGGGTTTCGGTCATTTATTCTGTTTGGTATTCTCTGTGCTTCCTAGATCTGTGGTTTGGTGTCTGACATTGATTTGGGAAAATTCTCATTGATGATTGTTTCAAATTATTTCTTCTGTGTCTTTCTCTCTTCTTCTTTATTCATCCCCATTATGCATATGTTACACCTTTTGCAGTTGTTCCAGGCATTTTTTTTTTTTTCAGTCTTTGTTTTCTTTGTTTTCCAGTTTGGGAGGTCTCTATTGATATATCCTCAAGCTCAGAGATCCTCAGCCATGTTCAGTCTACTGATAAGCATTCTTCATTTTTGTTACAGTGATTTTTATTTCTAGCAACTGTTTTTTGTTTTGTTTTGTTTTGTTTTTTTCTTCAGAGGGGAGTTCTTTCTTAGGATTATCCTCTTTCTGCTTGCATTGCCCAACTGTTATTTGCATGCTATCTGCTTTATCATTTAGATCCTTTGGCATAGTTGTTTTAAACTCCTAGTCTGATAATTTCAGCATCTCTGCCATGTCTGGTTTTGCTGCTTATTCTGCCTCTTCATACTGTAGGTTTTGTTTTTGTTTTTGCCATTTAATGTGCCTTGTAAATTTTTTTTTTTTTTGGTAGCAAGACATAATGTTAATGGACTTTAGTAATGTGATAGTAGATTGTAGCCTGAGGTGAAGCATTCTATAGACCTATGATTAGGTCTCAGTCTTTAGTGAGTCTATGCCTCTGGACTGTGAACTTCACAAGTGTTTCTCACCACTTCCCTCCACCCTGAGGTGGGACAGGATGGCTAGATTGGACTGAAGTGAGTATTTTCCTTCCCTCTTGTGTGCCATGCTCTGATAAAACCCCAGGAGGTTAGGCTCTGGTAAAATAGGTTCTTCTGGGGGCAGGCATTATTAAGAAGAATAGAATTCCTCAATATTTTAATGTTCTGTAATACAGATGAAAGTAGATGTTTGTCCAAGAATTAAAATAACTATTATGGTGCTTGGAGGAAGAGTTAATTTTTTTAAGAAGCTGATGAGAATTTCCATTTTTATAATTCTGTTTTGCTTGCAGAATAAGATTGGAGTTGCTAAAAGTCTTTTGTATTTTTTGTTTTTTAAGATGGCATTCTTATCAGAGAATGAACCCAGGTGACTGAGAGGGCTTCTTACAGAATCAAGGAAAGTTTTATTTTTATTTTTTAAATGCAGCTACTGTTTGGTTAGCTGGTTATAAAAACTGCAGGCCAATTTCTCTCATGATTCCCTCCACTCAATCCAAAATAACTAGGTGGATCCAGTAACACATGGAAAGGGAAATAGCAACACATCACCAGTTCGGTCTTTCCCAGAAATGTAAAGTTTGTTTTACATTTGAAAATAAATCAATGTAATTCACTCTACTTACAGAATAAAGGAGAAAAATCATATGGTAAATGTAAATGTAAAGCTCAACTTTCATCAAATAAAAATTCTAGGGAAAGAGGGGAACATCTTTAATCTGAAAAAGTATCTACAAAAGTACCACAGAAAACACCCTACTTAAGTAATGAAAATTTGAAAAATTTCCCTTGGACTAGGAACAATACAAGGATGACCTCTCTTGTCACTTATATTCAACATTGTAGTGGTGCTTGTAGCTGGTACTAGGCAAGAAAGTAAATAAAAAGTATAAATGTAGGAAGGAAGGAATATAACCATCATTATTCAGAAGAATGTGATTGTGTAAGTAGAAAGTCCAGAAAAACCTATATATACATATATATATATCTATATATGTTTTTTATATATATCTATATATGTTTTATATATATATTCACTCGAAGCAAATTTATCAGGTTAACGTACAAAAACCACTTTTATATTTACATTTCTTGCTATAAATAGGTTGAAAATAATATTTTTAAATGACAGCATTTTTAATAATGTTAAAAATATTATTTTGAATAAAATTTAGAAGACTTAAAGATTTCTATAAAACATATTGAGAAAAATTGATGATTATGCAAATAAATGGAGGAATATACCATTATCACAGATTTAAACTCAGTTTTGAAAAGATGTCAGTACTGTTTAAATTGGTTCTTTGGTTCAGCAAAATCCCAATAAAAATATTAGAAAGCTTTCTTTTTGAAGTTAACAAGTTGATTCTAAAATGTATATGGAAATGAAAAGCACAAGTGAAATCATCAAGAAGATAAAGAAAGGGGGAGGACACGCATGGCCATTTATTAAACTTGTAAAACTACAATGACGAAGAAAGTGTGACACAGCACTGACTATACTAATAAACCAATGAAAGAGAAGTAGATCTGTATTTACACTCTCTCTTATTTAGAATAAAGCTGGCACCGTAATGCAGTGAGGGTACAGATGGTCTGTTTAATAAATGGTGCAATGTCAACTGGATACACATATGACAAAAATAAAATCTTGATTCTTCTCTCATCCCATAAACGAAATCAGTTTTAGATGGGTTACAGTCTAAAGCTGAAAGGTAAAACAATAGAGATTTTAGAATAAAAAAAAAGATAACTGACCTTTGAATATGGAAAGATGTTTTAGAATCAGAAACAAATAGCATTAATCGTAAAGAAAAAATGGACAAATTGGACTGTATTAAGATATAAACTTTTGTTATCAAGATACTTTTAAAGAGTGAAACAACACACCACATTGTGGAAGAAAATATGGTAAATACATATAGTTGATAACTCTTAAAAATATGAAGAATTCCTGTAAATAAATAACAACAAGTTTTAAAAAATTCTATTCGGTTGTCTGTTTAATCTGATGATTTCTTCTTTTTAGTTTAATTAGGTTCTGTTTGTTTATTTTTGCTTTTGTTGCATTTGCTTTGCAGTCTTAGTCATGAAATCTTTGCTTATGCAAATATTGAGAAGAATGTCTAAGGTTATCTTCTCGAATTTTTGTGGTTTCAGGTATTAAGATTTCAGTCTTTAATCCATCTTCAGTTGATTTTCGTATAAGGTGAGATATAGGGATTCAGTTTCATTCTTCTACATGTGACTTGCTGGTTTTCCCAGTATCATTTATTAAATAGAGTGTCCTTTCCCCAGTTTATGTTTTTGTATGCTTTGTCAAAGATCAGTTGGCTGTATTTGGCTTTATTTCTGAGTTCTCTATTCTCTTCTGTTGGTCTATGTGCCTACTTTTATACCAGTACCATGCTGTTTTGGCAACTATAGCCTTGTACTATAATTTGAATTCTGGTAATGTGATGCCACCATATTTGTTATTTGTGCTTAGGATTGGTTTGGCTATTTGGGCTCTTTTCTGGTTCTATATGAATTTTAAAATTGTTTTTTCTAATTCTGTAAAAAATGATGTTTGTATTTTGATTGGAATTGTTTTGAATCTGTACATTGGTTTTGGGATATTTCCTTTTTCATGTGTTCCTGGATGTATGCTCATTTTCACAATATTGATTCTTCTAATCCACGAGCGTGGGATGTATTTCCATTTGTTTGTGTCATCTGTAATATCTTTTAGTAGCATTTTGTAGTTACCCTAGTAGAGATCTTTTACGTCCTTAGTTAAATATATTTGCAAACTATGCATTCAACAAAGGACTAGTATCCAGAATCTACAAGGAACTCAATAAACTCAGCCAGAAAAAAACAAACTACTTCTTCAAAAAATGGGCAAAGGACATGAATAGACATTTCACAAAAGAAGATATACAAATGGCCAAGAGACATTTAAAAATCATCAAAACATCACTAATCATCAGGGAAATGCAAATTAAAACCACAATGAGACACCATCATCTTATTCCGACAAGAATGACCATTATTAAAAAGTCAAAAAATAATAGATGTTGGCATGGATGTAGTGAAAAAGAAATACCTATACACTGCTAGTTGGAATGTAAATTAGTGCCACCTGTGTGAGAAACAGTATGGAGATTTTTTTAGGAACTAAAAGGAGACCTACAATTCAATCCAGTAATCTCATTACTAGATATCTACCCAAAGGAAAAGAAGGTGTTATATGAAAAAAGATACACGGACATGTATGTTTAGAGCAGCATGATTCATGATTGCAAAGATATGGAACCAACCTAATTGCCCATTGACCCATGAATGGATAAAGAAAATATGGCATATATGCACCATGGAATATTACTCAGCCATAAAAAGAAACAAAATTATATTCTTTTGCAGCAATTTTGATAGCTGGAGACCATTATTCTAATTGAAGTAACTCAGGAATGGAAAACCAAAAACTGTACATTCGCCCTTATAAGTGGGTTGACTGAATAGGAACAGCTCTGGTCTGCAACTCCCAGTGAGATCAACACAGAAGGTAGGTGATTTCTGTATTTCCAACTGAGGTACCTGGCTCATCTCATTGGGACTGGTTAGACAGTGGGTGCAGCCCACAGAGGGCAAGCCGAAGCAGGTGGGGTGTTGCATCACTGGGAAGTGCAAGGGGTCAGGCAACTCCCTCCCCAGTCAAAGGAAGCTGTGAGGGACTGTGCTATGAAGGATGGTGCATTCTAGCCCAGATACTAAGAATTTCCCATGGTCTTTGCAACCCACAGACCATGAGATTCCCGTAGGTGTATACACCGCCAGGGCTCTGGGTTTCAAGCGAAAAACTGGGCAGACATTTGGACAGACACCAAGCTAGCTGCAGGAGTTTTTTTTTTCATACCCCAGTGGCACCTGGAATGCCAGTGAGACAAAACTGTTCGCTCCTGTGGAAAGGGGACTGAAGCCAGGGAGTCAAGTGGTCTAGCTCAGTGGATCCCACCCCCATGGAGTCCAGCAAGCTAAGATCCACTGACTTGAAATTCTTGCTGCCAGCACAGCAGTGTGAAGCCCACCTGGGATGCTCGAGCTTGGTGGGGGGAGGAGCATCCACCATTACTGAAGCTTGAGTAGGTGGTATTCCCCTCACAGTGTAAACAAAGCTGCCAGGAAGTTTGAACTGGGCGGGGCCCACCACAGCTCAGCAAAGCTGCTGTAGCCAGACTGCCTCTCTAGATTCCTCATGTCTGGGCAAGGCATCTCTGAAAGAAAGGCAGCAGCCCCAGTCAGGGGCTTACAGATAAAACTCCTATCTCCCTGGGATAGAGCACCTGGGGGAAGGGGTGGCTGTGGGCACAGCTTCAGCAGACTTAAATGTTCCTGCCTGCCAGCTCTGAAGAGAGCAGTGGATCTCACATCACTGCGCTTGAGCTCTGCTAAGGGACAGACTTCCTCCTCAAGTGGCTCCCTGACCACTGTACTTCCTGATTGGGAGACACCTCCTGGCAGGGGTCGACAGACACCTCATACAGGAGAGCTCTGGCTGGCATCTGGTGAGTGCCCCTCTGGGAAGAAACTTCCAGAGGAATGAGCAGGCAGCAATCTTTGCTGTTCTGCAGCCTCTGCTGGTGATACCCAGGCAAACGAGGTCTGGAGTGGACCTCCAGCAAACTCCAACAGACCTGCAGCAGAGGGGCCTGACTGTTAGAAGGAAAACTAACAAATGGAAAGGAATAGCATCAACATAAACAAAAAGGACATCCACACAAAAACCCCATCCAAAAGTCAGCAACATCAAATACCAAAGGTAGATAAATCTATAAAGATGAGGAAAAACCAGCACAAAAAGGCTGAAAATTCCAAAAACCAGAACACCTCTTCTCCTCCAAAGGATCACAACTCCTCTCCAGCAAGGGAACAAAACTGGATGGAGAATGAGTTTGACGAATTGACAGAAGTAGGCTTCAGAAGGTGGGTAATAACAAACTCCTCCAAGCTAAAGGAGCGTGTTCTAACCAAATACAAGGAAGCTAAGAACCTTGAAAAAAGGTTAGAAGAATTGCTAACTAGAATAACCAGTGTAGAGAAGAACATAAATGACCTGATGGAGCTGAAAAACACAGCACGAGAACTTTGTGATGAATACACAAGAATCAATAGCCGAATTGATAAAGTGGAAGAAAGGATATCAGAGATTGAGGATCAATTTAATGAAATAGAGTGTGAAGACAAGATTAGAGAAAAAAGAATGAAAAGGAATTATCAAAGCCTCCAAGAAATACGGGACTAGGTGAAAAGACCAAACCTATGTTTGATTGTTGTACCTGAAAGTGACGGGGAGAATAGAACCAATTGGAAAACACTCTTCAGGATATTATCAAGGAGAACTTCCCCAACCTAGCAAGACAGGCCAACATTCAAATTCAGAAAATACAGAGACCACCACAAAGATACTCCTTGAGAAGAGCAATGCCAAGACACATAATCATCAGATTCACCAAGGTTGAAATGAAGGAAAAAAATGTTAAGTGCAGCCAGAGAGAAAGGTCAGGTTACCCACAAAGGGAAGCCCATCAGACTAATAGCAGATCTGTCTGCAGAAACCCTACAAGCCAGAAGAGAGTGGGGGCTAATATTCAACATTCTTAAATAAAAGAATTTTCAAGCTTGATAAATGAAGGTGAAATAAAATCATTTACAAACGAGCAAATGCTGAGAGATTTTTGTCACCACCAGGCCTGCCTTACAAGAGCTCCTGAAGGAAACACTAAATATGGAAAGGAAAAACCAGTATCAGATACTGTACAAACATACCAAATTCTAACGACCATCAATGCTATGAAGGAACTGCATCAACTAATGGGCAAAATAACCAGCTAGCATCAAAATGACAGGATTAAATTCACACATAATAAAATTAACCTTAAATGTAAATGGGCTAAATGCCCCAGTTAAAAGACACAGACTGGCAAATTGGATAAAGAGTCAAGACCCATCAGTTTGCTGTATTCAGGAGACCCATCTCACTTGCAAAGACACACATACGCTAAGGAATATTTTCCAATGGAAAGCAGAAAAAAAAAGCAGGGGTTGCAATCATAGTCTCTGATAAAACAGACTTTAAACAAACAAAGATCAAAAAAGACAAAAAGGGCATTACATAATGGCAAAGTAATCAATACAACAAGAAGAGCTAACTCTCCTAAATATATATGCAACCAATACAGGAGCACTCAGATTCATAAAGCAAGTTCTTAGAGACCTACAAAGAGATATAGACTCCCACACAGTAATAATGGGAGACTTTAACACCACACTGTCAACATTAGACAGATCAATGAGACAGAAAAATTAACAAGGATATTCAGGACTTGAACTCAGCTCTGGACCAAGTGGACCTACTAGACATCTACAGAACTCGCCACCCCAAATCAACAGAATATACATTCTTCTCAGCACTACATCACACTTAATCTAAAATTGACCACATAATTGGAGTAAAGCACTCTTCAACAAATGCAAAAGAATGAAAATCATAACAGTCTCTCAGACCACAGTGCAATCAAATTAGAACTCATGATTATGAAACTCACTCAAAACCGCACAACTACATGGAAACTGAAAAATCTGCTCCTAAATGACTACTGAGTTAATAATGAAATTAAGGAAGAAATAAATAAGTTATCTGAAACCAGTGAGAACAAAGACACAATGTACAAGAATCTCTGGGACACAGCTGAAGTAGTGTTTACAGGGAAATTTATAGCATTAAATACCCAGAGGAGAAAGGGGGAAAGATGTAAAACTGACACCATAACATCACAACTAAAAGAATTAGAGAAGCAACAGCAAACAAATTCAACAGCTAGCAGAAGACAAGAAATAACTAAGATCAGAGCAGAACTGAAGATATGAAAAACCCTTCAAAAAATTAATGAATCCAGGATATGTTTTTTTTAAAGATAAACAAAATAGACCACTATCCATACTAATAAAGAAGAAAAGAGAGAAGAATCAAATAGAAACAATAAAAAAATGATAAAGGGGATATCACCCCTGATCCTAAAGAAATACATACTACCATCAGAAAATACTATAAACACCTCTACACAAGTAAAATGGAAAATATAAAAGAAATTGATAAATTCCTGGACAAATAAACCTTCTCAAGACTAAACCAGGAAGAATTTGAATCCATGAATAGACCAATAACAAGTTCTGAAATTGAGGCAGTAATTAATAGCCTACCAGCCATCAAAAGTCCAAGACAAGACAGATTCACAGCCGAATTCTACCAGAGGTACAAAGGGGAGCTGGTATCATTCCTTCTGAAACTATTCCAAACAATAGAAAAAGAGGGAATCCTCCCTAACTCATTTTATGAAGTCAGCATCAAGTTGATATCAAAACCTGACAGAGACACAACAAATAGAGACAATTTCAGGCCAATATCATGATGAACATCGATGTGAAAATCCTCAATAAAATACTGGCAAACTGAATCCAGCAGCATAGCAAAAAGCTTATCCACCACAATCAAGTTGGCTTCATCTCTGTGAGGCAAGGCTGGTTCAATATACACAAATCAATAACCACAATCCATCACATAAACAGAACCAATGACAAGAATCACATGATTATCTCAATAGATGCAGAGAAGGCCTTTGAGAAAATTCAACACCCCTTCATGTTAAAAACTCTGAATAAACTAGGTATTGATGGAATGTATCTCAAGAAGAGCTATTTATGACAAACCCACAGTCAATATCATACTGAATGGGTAAAAGCTGGAAGCATTCCCTTTGAAAACCAGCACAAGACAAGGATGCCCTCTCTCACCACTCTTATTCAACATAATATTGTAAGTTTGGCCAGGGCAATCAGGTGAGAGAAAAGAATAAAGGGCATTCAAATAGGAAGAGAGGAAGCCAAATTGTCTCTGTTTGCAGATGATATGATTGTACATTTAGAACACCCCATCATCTCTGCCCCAAATCTCCTTAAGCTGATAAGCAACTTCAGCAAAGTCTCATAATACAAAATCAGTGTGCAAAAATCACAAGCATTCCTATGCACCAATAATAGACAGAGAGCCAAATCATGAGTGAACTCCCATTCAGAATTGCTACAAAGAGAATAAAATACCTAGGAATATAACTTACAAGGGATGTGAAGGCCCTCTTCAAGGAGAACTACAAACCACTGCTCAAGGAAATAAGAGAGGACACAAACAAATGGAAAAACACTCCACGCTCTGGGATAGGAAGAATCAATATCGTGAAAATGGCCATACTGCCCAAAGTAATTTATAGATTCAATGCTATTCCCATCAAGCTACCATTGACCTTCATCACATAATAAGAAAAAACTACTTTAAATTTCATATGGAACCAAAAAAGGGCCTGTATAGCCAAAACAATCCTCAGCAAAAGGAACAAATCTTGAAGTATCACATCACCTGACTTCAAACTATGCTACAAGGCTACAGTAACCAAAACAGCATGGTGCTAGTACCAGAACAGATATATAGAACAATGGAACAGAACAGAGGTCTCAGAAATAACGCCACACTTTTACAACTATCTGATCTTTTACAAACCTGACACAAACAAGCAAAGGGGAAAGGATTCCCTATTTAATAAATGGTGTTGGGAAAACTGGCTAGTCATATGCAGAAAACTGAAACTGGACCCCTTCCTTACACCTTATACAAAAATTAACTCAAGACGGATTAAAGACATAAACATAAGACCTAAAACAATAAAAACCCTAGAAGAAAACCTAAGCAATACCATTCAGGACATAGGCATGAGCAAAGTCTTCATGACTAAAACACCAAAAGCACTGGCAACAGAAGCCAAAATTGACAAATTGGATCTAATTAAACCAAAGAGCTTCTGCCCAGCAAAATAGACTATCATCAGAGTGAACAGGCAACCTACAGAATGGGAGAAAATTTTTGCAATCTATCTGACAAAAGGGCTAATATCCAGAATCTACAAGCAACTTAAACAAATTTACAAGAAAAAAAGCAAACAACTCCGTCAAAAAGTGGGCTAAGGATATGAACAGACACTTCTCAATAGAAGATATTTATGCAGCCAGCAAACATGAGAAAAAGCTCATAATCACTGGTCATTAGAGAAATGAAATTAAAACCACAATGAGATACCATCTCGCAACAGTTAGAGTGGTGATCATTAAAAAGTCAGGAAACAACAGATGCTGGAGAGGATTTGGAGAAATAACAACTCCTTTACACTGTTGGTGGGCGTGTAAATTAGTTCAACCATTGTGGAAGACAGTGTGGTGATTCCTCAAGGATCTATAACCTGAAATACCATTTAACCCAGCAATCTCATTACTGGGTATTTACACAAAGGATTATAAATCTTTCTATTGTAAAGACACATGCACACGTATGTTTATTACAGCACTGTTCACGATAGCAAAGAGTTGGAACCAACCCAAATATACATCAATGATAGACTGGATAAAGAAAATGTAGCACATATACACCATGGAATACTATGCAGCCAGAATAAAGGATGAGCTCATGTCCTTTTCAGGGACGTGGATGAAGCTGGAAACCATCATTCTCAGCAAACTAACACAGTAATAGAAAATCAAACACCACCTGTTCTCACTCATAAGTGGGAGTTGAACAATGAGAACACTTGGACACAGGGAGGGGAACATCACACACCATACTGCCCAAAGTAATTTATAGATTCAGCGCTATCCCCATCAAGCTAACACTACCTTGTTGGGGGCTGGGGGGCTAGAGAAGGGATAGCATTAGGAGAAATACCTAATGTAGATGATGGGTTGATGGGTGCAGCAAACCATCATGGCATGTGTATAGCTATACAACAAACCTGCACATTCTGTACATGTATCCCAGAACTTAAACTATAATTTAAAAATATACATATTGGGCATAATGTACACTACCAGGTGACAAGTTCACTAAAATATCAGAATTCACCACTACATAATTCATCCATGTAATAAAGAAACTCTTGTACCCAAAAGCTATTAAAATTAAAAAGAAAGAGAAGTGTTTGTTACGATCAGCCGTTAAAAAAAAGAGATATAAAAAATGCACTCAATTTTGGATTTTGCTTGTTCAAATCCAAAACACTAGAGTTGGCATTCCATAAAAGAGGTTTTCTAAATAACCAATAAACAAGAAAATATGATCAAAATAATTTGTCATCAGAGAAATGTACATTAAAGCCACAAGTACAGTACATTTATCTGAAAAACTAATACAAGTATTTTTTATAAATTCTCTATTTCTATTGATCCAATACTCAGAACTGTGACTTCTAGAATTAACTGCAATGCATTCTAAGGAAATTTTATAAAACTTCAGTGTTGGTTTACATATTATACTTTTCCAGATTCAAAGCACTACATTGTGAGGTGTTGTAAGAAAAGATCTAATTAGGAGTTGTGGGTGATAAATGTCTGGGTTAATTGCAGCTTACTGCCTATGGTCTACTTTTGAATGACAAGTTATATAGTTGCAGTAGTTGTAACATTTCTTTCCAGTTTTGATTTGTAATTTAAATTCTTAATTTTGTGGGGCATGCAAGTGTTAGCTTTGATTTACTGTATTCTATTGTTTTGAATGAATCAAACATAGTACTCCATAAAACAAAACAGAACACCACCAACACCACAATTAGATACAACTATAAATGTACCAGAATGAATAAAATTAAAAACACGGAAAATACCAGTAATTGTTGGTCAGCGTATGGAGAAAATTAAAACTATCATATGTTGCTAAATGAAATCTACATTGCTGCAGCCAAGATATGGAAACAACACAAGTGCCCATCAATGGATGAATGGATAAAGAAAATGTGGCACATATACACAATGGAATACTACTCAGCATTTAAAAGGAAGAAAATTTTGTCATTTAAAACATGTATGAATCTCGAGAACATTATGCTAAGTGAAGTAAGTCAGGCCCAGAAAGACAATTACTGCATGATTTCACTTATATGTGGAATCAAAAAGATTGGAACTTTTAGAAGTAGACAGTAGAATGTTGGTGCCCAGGGACTAGAGTATGGGTTGTGCGGGAAGAAAACTGTGGGGAGAAGGACAGGAAGGGAGAGATATTAGTCAAAGTGTAGGAAGTTTCAGTTGGATGGGGGGAATAAGTTCCAGTGATTTATTTGCACAACATGATGACTATAGTTAATAATAATGTAGTACATATTTCCAAATTGCTAAAAGAGTTGATTTAAAATGTTCTCACTAGAAAGTATAAGTAAGTGAGGTGATGGATATGCTAATTATCTTGATTTAATCTTCTGCAATGTATACGTGCATCATAACATCACATTTTATCGCATAAAATATTTGCAATTATTATTTATTAATTAAAGTAAATAAATAGATAAATAGATAAACTGTTGCAGCCATTTGGAAATCTATTTGATAATGTTTATAAAACCAAGCATACAACGAACTCTGTTTGTCCAGCAACTTTCATCCTGGGTGCGTAACCAGGGAACATTATTTGCTTATAGCCAAAAGCTGAAAACGATTCACACATTCATCAACAATGGAGTGAATAAATTGTAATATATGCATATGATGAAATGCTATACAGCATATGAATTTCACACAGCTAATGTTGAGTGAAAAAAGCCAACAAAATAATACTTATATAAATCTATTTGTGTAAAGTTAAAAAAATGGCAAATTCATTAATGGTGTTAGAATTCAGGATGATAATTACCACTTCCAAGGTAGTAATGACTGGGAGCAAGCCTGAGGTGTTTTCTTGCATACTAGTAATATTATAATTCTTGACTTAAATTCTGTGTTTTCAAGTGCATTCACCTAGTAAAAAAAAATTACTGAGATAAATGCAATTTGTATTTCTTTCTGTAAGTCTATTATTCTTCAATTAAAAAGTAGTTTTTAAAAATCATGTCTCAAGTAAATTAGTACCAAAAAGAAAGTATCATCACAATATGCTACTTGCCTTGGGTGTGTAATGTTTACACAGCCATAACAAAAGGAATTTTCAATATTTAACCAAAATTTTTAAATTTCCTGATAGTATGGCAAAGTGGGGAAGTATATTGTGTGTGTGTGTGTGTGTGTGTGTGTGTGTGTGTGTGTGTTTGTGTGTGTGTGTTTGGGGGTAATTTAGCACAGTGGTCTTCACATTGGCATATTCACATCTTGTTATATACAAACTTTTAACAACCTTTATGTGACACCCTAGGGACTCCCAGTAATAACTGGGTGAGATTTTAAGGCAAGTGGATGTCCAGCATTATGTACCTGGAAGAATGTCCCATTAAAACATTTGATTTAGGCTGAGAAAAACCCTCAGTTGTATTAAATTATATATCAATCAAGTAGAAACTTTTGTTTTTACATTACTAACCAAATTTAACAGGGAACTTCAGTATACTGTACAGATATTATTTATAAAGTGATAGAGCATAAGAATAGAAGAAAATATGGGTAATTGGAAAACAGCATTGGTTTACGAGCATTCATTTCTAGTGGTAGTTCTGTCAGAGGTGAGTATACCTTATCTGTCAAATGAATAATTTCTAATTAAATGATCTGTGGGTCCCTTCCAAGGCTAATGTGCTATGATTGATATACACAGAACTTTGACTGTGTGTCCCATCCAAGGCTAATATGCTATGACTGATATATACAGAGAACTTTGACAAGAGCAGTAAGTTTTAACAGAGGCTTCTATTTAAGTGTTCACTCTGTGGGAGATAATGCCAAAATAATTAATACTCATTTAACTGATTATAATGTGATAATTATATAGGAAAAAACTCTTTAGCTGACATATGATAGTACTTTAAGATAAATAAATTGATCTATAGGACTAATTTGATTGATAGTTTTAAAGATAAACTAAAGAAAATAGAACTGTTCTATATATTTAGATGCAATCTGTTTTGGATTACATAAACTTAAAATAGAATACCATTAGGTGAAATTCCAACTGTGCATGCACACTTACTTGTAAACATTCAGAAGGGACAAAAGGAATGGGGAATCATACAGGAAATTTAGTATTGTCCATGCTATTTGTTTAATCTTGCTTTATTTCAAAAATGGTTTGAGGTCTTTATTAGGAAAGATGAACATAGTAAATGAACTAAATGTGAATTAGGGAAAGTTTAACATGTTTTATTCATACATACATATTTTTACCAAGTATTTAGGGTATATTTAAATGATTACATTAAGAATTATTTTAATAAACACTAGATTGACAATTATAAGAAGGTCTTAGTGCTTGATGGAAATAAATATAAGCCAGTATATTTGAGAACATATATTTATACTTTGGAATGCAAACAATAGTCTATTAAAATTCTCATTTATATACTCAAGCAGGTTTCTGAGCTGGATAGATTTTTTTTTATTTGTTTCACAATGGTTAATTTTATGTTCTACAATTTCCTTTGCATTTTGATAATGTATGTATAATGCTTTGAAATCACATGTACATGATGACATTATGGATCAAAAGTGAGACCACCAGGTATGGTAGATTGTGGCCGGCTGAGGACACCCTGTTTACATACCCTTCTCCAAAGTGATTTCTGCTCAATCTCCGAAATAAACTGCTTTGTTTTAACTAAGAAGGGGATTTTTTATATCATATGTTCTTAACTATGACTTTATTTAAAACATTTGAAATGTACAAGACTCTAAAGCACCACTCTTAACTTCTACATTTTCGATGCTGCTGACCTGTCATGCAGGGTGTGTGGCCAAGGCCTCTGTCCTTCAACATATTCTACCATCCAGGCCCTAAGGGAGTGGAGTAAACCCAAACCACAGCTGATCCTGGGACTTCTGAGCATCTGGAAAGAAGCATTTTTTCTTTCACAATGGATCGATCTGGAAAGTTGTGAGGTGTTATTGCAGCCATCTTATGACTATGAGAAATGAAGGAAAGAGGGGATGAAGACATTGATGGAAGAAACAGAGCCTGGTATCAGCTTTTAAAGTTCTCCTTAATCTGTACATGGAGCAGAGCCTATTGTGGATTTTTTTGTTGTATGAACAAATGATTCTCCATTTTTAAAAATAGTCTAGATAAGATTTTTTTTTTTACTTTCAGCTGAAAATAAGTCTGATTTTATCCAACATAATTTTCTTCTGCACATTAATTTATTAATGAATGAATATTTATTGGAATATTTACTATGCTAAAGGCACCATTATGGTTTCTTGGATTAGTCAGTCAACAAAAATAGACAAAATTTTATTCCCTTGTGGATTTTTAGTACATGGGGCAAGGTAGGCAATAAACAATAAAAATGATACATAAAGAAATAATTTAATGAAATGGAGAATAATACCTGTCATGGTAAAACAAGAAGCTGAGGAAGGTGGATTGAGAATGCTGTATGACAGTGGAGGCAGCAAGTTATCAGGTTGTAATTTTATAGAGTGGTCAAAGTAATTATTTTTCTTCATTTGAAGGTTTTTCTGAAAAAAATCTAAAGTCAGAGTTATTGATACATGATTTAAAGATTGTATTGCTGTCTATCTTATTCCTCACCTCTAGTAGAAATTGTTTTATAAATTTGAGAGCTCCAGTATTAAGTGCATATATGTTTAGGATTGTGTTATTTCCCTGTTGGACTTGGACTAATCCTTTTATCATTTTATAATGTCCCACTTTGTCTTTTTAAACTGTTGTTGCTTTAAAGTCTTTTTTGTCTGATATAAGAATAGCTATTCCTGCTTGCTTTTGGTTTCTATTTGCATGGAATATCTTTTTCTACCTCTTTACCTTACGTTTGTTTACTTGAGTCCTTATGTTTTAGGTAAGTCTCCTAAAGACAGCAGATACTTGGCTGGTGGATTTTTATTCATTCTGCTATACTCTATCTTTTAAGTGAAGCGTTTAGGCCATTTACATTCAACAGTAATATTGAGATGTGAGGTACCATTGCATTCATCATGTTAGTAGTTGCCTGAATACCTTGTTTTTTAAAAATTGTATTATTGTTTTATAGGCCCTGTGAGATTTATGCATTCAGGAGATTCTGTTGTAGCATGTTTTGAGGTTTCATTTTAATATTTAGAACTCCCTTTAGCACTTCTTGTAGTGCTGGGTTGGTAGTGGCAAATTCTCAGCGTTTGTCTGAAAAAGACTTTATCTCTCCTTCATTTATGAAGCTTAGTCTCACTGGATAAAAAAATTCTTGACTGGCAATTATTTTGTTTGAAAAGGTTAAAGATAGGACCCCAATCCCCCTGGCTTGTAGGGTTTCTGCCCTGAAATCTGCTGTTAATCTGATAGATTTTCCTTTGTATGTTGCCTGATGCTTTTGTCTTACAGGTCTTAAGTTTTTGCTTTTGTCTTCATTTTAAATAACCTGATGACTATGTGCCTTTGTGATGATCTTTTGCAGTGGATTTCTCAGAAAAAAAGTGTAAATTCACTCCTTTTAATGCACAATTTGACAAACACACATAGTTTTGTAAGTGCCATCAAATTAAAGATCTAGAACACATCGATCATTGTGCCTTTTTGTAGTCCACTTCTGCTCCACTCTCTGCCCTGAGAACCTCTAACTTACGTTGTTTTAAAGTTTTTATTGTAGTAAAACACACGTAACATAAAATTTAACATCTTAACTATTGTTAAATGTATAGTTCGGTGGTATTAAATACATTCATAATGTTGTGCAATCAGCACCACCATTCATCTCCATAACCCTTTTCATCTGGTAAAACTGAAACTCTATTCCTATAATAACTTATTTTCCTCTCCTCTCAGACCCTGGCAATCATCATTCTACTTTCTGTCTTTATAATTTTAATGACTGTATGTACATCATGTAAATAAAATCACACAGTATGTGTCTTTTTCTGACTAGCTTATTTCACTTAGCACAATGTCCTCAAGTTTTATCCATGTAATAGCATATCAAAATGTTCTTCCTTTTTTAAATTTTAGAATTATATTCCATTATAGAATGTATATACCACATTTTGTATGTATTTTTTTTTTTTTTTTTTTGAGACAGAGTCTCGCTCTGTTGCCCAGGCCAAAGTGCAATCGCGTGATCTCGGTTCACTGCAAGCTCCACCTCCCGGGTTCTTGCCATTCTCCTACCTCAGCCTCCTAAGTAGCTGGGACTACAGGCGCCCGCCACAACACCTGGCTAATTTTTTTGTATTTTTAGCAGAGACAGGGTTTCACCATGTTAGCCAGGATGGTCTCAATCTCCTGACTCTATGATCCACCGGCCTCAGCCTCCCAAAGTGCTGGTATTACAGGTATGAGCCACCACGCCCAGCCCACTCATTTTTTAATAAATACCTGGGGGCGACTTTCACATTTTAGCTACTGTAATATATGGGTCTACATATATCTCTTCAAGTCCCTGCTTTCAATTATTTTGGGTAGTACTTAGAAGTGGAATTACTAGATCATATAGTAATTTTATTTTTAATATTTTGAGGAATGACCCTATTGTTTTCTACAGTGACTTTACATTCCCACTAACAGTTCTCAAGGGTTCCAGTTTCTCCACATTTTGGTAACTCTTGTTATTTTCTGTTTTTGTTTGTTTGTTTGTTTGTTTTGATGGTAGTCATCGAGAATGTGAGGTGATATTTCTTTGAAGCTTTGATATGCATTGCCCTAATAATTAGTGATGTTGAGCATCTTTTCATGTGCTTATTTGTTATTTGCATATCTTTTTTGGAGAAAGGTCTATTCAAGCTTTTTGTCCATTTTTGAATCAGGTTGTTCTTTTTTTGTTGAGTTTTAGGTGTTCTCTATATATTCTGGATATTAATCCCTTATCAGATATATCGTTTTCAAATATTTCCTCTTATTCCATGGTTGCTTTTTTTTTTTTTTTTCTTTTAACTCGGTTGACATTATCTTTTAGTGTACAAATTTTTAAAGTTTTTATGGAGTTCATGTTGTCTATTTCGTGTTTAGTTGCCTGTGATTTTGGTGTCACTTCTAATAAATCATTGCAAAATCCAATGTTCTAAAGTTTTTGTCCTATGTCTTCTTCTAAGAGTTGCATAGTTTGAGGCCTTAAAGGTAGATCTTTGATTCAGTTTGAGTTATTTTTTGTATATGATGTTAGGTAAGAGTCTAACTTATTTTACATGTGGCAGTCCAGTTTTCTAACCACCACATGTTGAAATGTCTCTCCTTTCTCCATTGAATGATCTTGTCACTCTTGTCAAAAATCATTTGACCATGTATGTAAGCATTTATTTGTATGCTTTCTATTCTATTTCATTGGTATATATTTCTGTGTTTATGCTTGTATCACAGTTTTGTTCTGTTTCACTGGTATGTATGTTTGTGTTTATGCCAGTACCACAGTTTGGCTAACTTTGCAGTTAAATTTTAAAATCAGGAAATATGAGCCCTCCAGTCTTGTTCTTTTTAAAGAATGTTTCAGCTATTTGGAGTCCCTTGGGATTCCATGTGAATTTTAGAATAGATTTTTCTATTTCTACAAACAAAAGTCATTGGGATTTTGGTAGGGATTATATTATTTTGTAGATTACTTTAGATAATATGGATATCTTAATAATATTAAGTCTTCCAATCCTTGAACATGAGAAATGTTGTCATGAATTTATGTATTTAATTTCTTTCTGCAATATTTTGTAGTTTTCATTGTAAAATATTTCACTTCTTGGTTAAGTTATTTCCTAGGTATTTTTTTTTTTTTGATGGTATGGTAAATTGAATTGTTTTTATATTTGCTTTTTCAGATTGTTTAATGTTAGTGTATAGAAATGCAACTTATTTTATGAGTTCATTTGATGTCCTGCCACTTTGCTGAATTCACTTATTAGTTCTAACAGTTTTTATTGTGGAATCTTCAGGGTTTTCAACATATGGGATTATCTCATCTGCGAACAGAGATACTTTCACTACTGTCTTTTAAATTTGGGATAGTTTTATTTCTTTTTCTTACCTAACTGCTTTGACTAGAACTTCCAATACTATGTTGAATAGGAGTGGTGAAAGTGGGCATTCTTGCTTTTTTTTTCTTTGAGGAAAAGCTTACAGTCTTTCACCGTTATGTTATTCACTGTGTATTTTTCGTACATGCCTTTTATTCTCATAGTTTATAAACTATGAGATAGTTTTCTTCTATTCCTAGTTTGCTGAGTGTTTTTTATCATGGAAGATAGTTGAATTTTTCAAATCCTTCTTTTACCACAATTAATATACTCATGACTTTTTTCTTCCTTTTGTAAACATTATGTATTATATTGATCAATATCTATATATTGAACCATCCTGTCTCTCTCTCTCCATATATATATATAAACATATATATATATGTTAATATTTCCTCTGCATTTCTGCATTCCATAGAACCTATCAAGAGAGGCACCCTGGCACCTCCTTGTGAGCATGGAATTGAACATGATTTCTAAAATCTACCATGACTTTCCCATGTTAATATCAATATCTCAAGGCTTAACTTAATTCCAATAGCTACCACCAACATTTACTTCCAGAATATTTAAGTAAATGTCTAAAGTATGGGGAAAATACTAATGCTTTTTGTATTCGTCCATTTTCATGCTGCTGATAACGCCTTAACCAAGACTGGATAATTTACAAAAGAGAGAGGTTTAATAGAGAACTCACAGTTCCATGTGGCTGGGGAAGCCTCACAATATGGTGGAAGGCAAGGAGCGACAAGTCACATTTTATGTGGGTAGTGGCAGGCAAAGAGAGAGAGCTTGTGCAGAGAAACTCTTGTTTTAAAACCATCAGATCTTGTGAAACTTATTCACTATCACAAGAACAGCACAGGAAAGGCCTGCCTGCCTCATGATTCAATTACATCTCACCAGGTTTCTCCCATAACCTGTAGAAACTGTGGAAAGTACAATTCAAGATGAGATTTGGGTGGAGACACAGCCAAGTCATATCACTATTAAAATTATATTTACGTTTTCTCAAGTTTCAGCACACATATATATATATATATATGCTGAATTTATATATATATATATTTTATATATATATATATATATATATTTTATATATATATATTATATATATATTTTATATATATATATTATATATATATTATATATATATTTTATATATATATATATATATATGCTGAATTTGGTTTGCTAGTATTTTAATGAGGATTTTTTTGCATCAGTGTGCTTAATAGATACTGGTCTGTAGTTTCCTTTGCTTATAGTATCTTTTTTCTGGCTTTGGTATCTGGGTAGTGCTAGCCTCATAGAATTACTTAACAAGTATTTATTTCTCTTAATTTTTTTTGGAAAAGTTTGAGAAGAATTTGTGTTAGTTTTTAAAATAGTTGCTATAATTTGCTTGTGAAGCTGCTACATCAAGACTTTTCTTTGTTGAGAGATTTTTTATTACTGACTTAATCTCTTTGTTAGTCATAATTCTAAACAGATTTTCTATTACTTCATAATTTAATATTCACAGGTTTTGTTTTCCTAGAAATTTATTTCATTCAAGTTATCCAATTTGGATATAATTTGTACTATACAAATTGTACAATTTTTCATAGTGCTCTGTAGAGTCAATAGCAATGCTCCACCCACACACAGTTTAATTTCTTATTTTACCAGTTTGTATCTCTGTCTTTTTTTGCGGTTCATCTAGTTAAAGGTTCATCAGTTTCGTTAATCATTTTAAAGAACCAACTTTTGGGTTCATTGATTTTTCTCTATTGTTTTTCTACTCTCTATTTTTAAGAATCTCTGCTCTATTCTTTATTTTTTTATTTTTTACTCTTTATTTTTTCTATTCTTTATTTTTTTCTTTCTTCTGCTAGCTTTAGGTTTAGTTTTTTCTTCTTTTTCTACTTTCTTACATTCTAAACATGAGTTGATGATTTGAGCTTCTTCTTGTTTTTATTTAAAGAATATAATTTATGTAAATATTTTTATTCCTTATATTTTGTTTCTAATATTTTTCCTAAAAGATCTCTATGAATCTCATATTTTTTGCAATGTTTTTCTGCATAGTTCTACTGATGGCTTTCTAGGAAGTTTACTTGGGATAATCCACTTTCTTGTAGTACATAGAGAAGAGGTATTGGTATTTGTTGATCTTTGTTAGAGAAGCTCATTGAAAAACATGATTATCTTCATTGAGGAGACCATATCTCACCTGCTCAGTGTATTGGGCATGCTTCAGCAGCTGCCGTAGGTCTCTCAAATCATGACCTCATACTGTCTTGCCTTTAGCCACAATACTTTACTATTCCTTCAAAATTTCAATCAGTTAGGCTAGTAGGGTTTCTGGCTCATGGCCACTTGCTGGGACATCTTGCAGAAGTAAGACTCACATCAAAGAAAATGGTACTGTGGTTCTCAGTGGATGTTGCCTCCACAGCTCAAAGAAGCCAGGTAACATAATGGAGGAGTGTGGTGAGTTAACACCCAGTGATAACTTTCATCAGTGAAAGATCAGCAATAGAAAGGTGGGTTAAATACATGCTCCCTCTTTCTTGCCTAACAGAGAATTATGAGAATCAGCAGCTTTTCCATACCACCTTACTGTAGACATCAGCGTAATGGAGCAGCCAACTGTGCTTTCTGTGGAAGCTGTGGTCAGCTTCTTGATGTTTCATTTTGTATTTGTTTTTCTTCATTTCCCTTTTCTTCCATCTTTGTTTCTCTGAGGTTACAAATTCCCCATAAAAGTATTTGATTTTTGCCTCAGGATTTGGGGGAACTGGGCTAAGATACAATTACTGTATATAACGTGGAGAAGAAAAAACAATTATATCCAAAAAATGTATATCTTAAATTTCCATGATTCATATTTTGCCATTTCTACATTTTCACATCTCTAAACAGTAACTCTGGAAGATGCAGTTTTCCTAAATACAAACTAATTTTGTGAAGTGTCACTCTTCAAAAACATGCAAGAAAACTTAAATATAATTTTAATAGTGATATGACTTGGCTGTGTCTCCACTCAAATCTTATCTTGAATTGTACTTTCCACAGTTTCCACAGGTTATGGGAGAAACCTGGTGAGATGTAATTGAATCATGAGGCAGGCAGGCCTTTCCTGTGCTGTTCTGAATAAGTTTCACAAGATCTGATGGTTTTAAAACAAGAGTTTCTCTGCACAAGCTCTCTCTCTTTGCCTGCCACTATCCACATAAGATATGACTTGTTGCTCCTTGCCTTCCACCATATTGTGAGGCTTCCCCAGCCACATGGAACTGTGAGTTCTCCATTAAACCTCTTTCTTTTGTAAATTATCCAGTCTTGGTTAAGGCGTTATCAGCAGCATGAAAATGGACGAATACAAAAAGCATTAGTATTTTCCCCATACTTTAGACATTTACTTAAATATTCTGGAAGTAAATGTTGGTGGTAGCTATTGGAATTAAGTTAAGCCTTGAGATATTGATATTAACATGGGAAAGTCATGGTAGATTTTAGAAATCATGTTCAATTCCATGCTCACAAGGGGGTGCCAGGGTGCCTCTCTCGGAAAGTTTTACGGAATGCAGAAATGCAGAGTAAATATCTGCTACTGGAACTAAGGAATATTTAGAGATGAGAGTTCCAGGTAGCTAAAGTTAGTAGATGGTAGAAGATATAAAACATCTAGGTCCCAAAAGAAAGAACCAACCAACCAACCAAAAAAAACCCAAAAAAAGACCAAAAGGAAAGAAAACCCTACTTTAAGGTCATGAGATTTAAGACTCTTAAGATGTATGGGGATAATGATTTGAGCAAGAAAGTAGAATGTGGTATGAGGAAATATAGGAAACTGGATTTGCTGCTTTTATGTGTAAGATTAGATTCGATCCTTCAGAGATGAATTATATCCATAATCAAGAAACATTCTTCTTTACTTTTTACGGGTAAGCTATTAATTCTCAGATATTCACCAGTGGGTAATATATCTATAACTTTGTGATTCTAGATTATTTCTATGCCTACAGTTGAGTTTAATTGAAATCACAAACTTGCTTTCAACACTACCCTATCTCTCCCTTAATTCTCCCCTGTCTCCATGCCTTCAATTCCTACATTTTAATTATTGTCATTCTTTTGTTTTTTTGCTTCACAAGGTTTAGAAGTGTGCTGGTATAGAGCTTCAAACAGCATACAATTCACCATAGGATTCAATCTAATGTTATAAATTGATTACCGACAAAGCCGATCCGGCAAAATAAGGTATTTACTTTTCCATGACATGAAGCCAAAATGCAAAACCAAAAATGAGCATCAAGTAGTACAGGCTTTATGTGATGGCCATGGAACCGAGAAGCAGTAACATGGCTGGCAAACCAAGGGGGAGGAGTTTAAAATATAGGGTTTCTCTAATGAAGGGGATGGACCTTAGAAGTGAGGGGAGGAATATTTATGTGTTTCCTGGGACAGGCAGTGAACTTTCCAAAGCCAGTAGTGCCACCTTTCTTTTTGTCCTTTTATGATTTCTTTCAGTCATTATCATAGTGATTGTCAACGCAGCACTGGCAAGCGTGTCATTTAGCATGGAAAAGAGATTGTAATGAAGTCCGAAGTCTTTTTGCAGTCCTTTGGTTGGGTATCTTCGTTCTAACCAATCTCAGCTGGTCAGATTTTACAAAAGAAACATTTTATAGGAAGCATCCTGTTTTTACAGATAAGCAGAGTTAGGGTGGATTAGAAATTCAGCCATGTTACATAGGCAATACACCAGGTAACAAATGAATAATGGTGTCACTTAAGAATTAATTTCTGGATGTATTACTTCGGTTAATTTTGCTGATGAGTTATTGGGGTCTACAAAAATCTCCCAACATTTTTGGCCTATGTATCCGCCATAATCAAGCTGATACAAAGAGTGGGTTATTTTCTTGGAATTAGAAGTCAGCCTTTTGTCACCGCGGAACTCTTCTTGTCATACGAAAGTTGACAGCTACCATAGCCACATGTGCTTAGATCTGTACCATATACAGGCAGACTTAGAATGAGATGCTCAAATTTGTTTTATTAGATGTAGGAATTACTGAGCATTTGGGGCTTAATATTTAAAGCATAACTTGAGTCTTCTGGGTCTTTTGTTACTCTTGGCTTAGAATAATGACTTCCTCTTTTTCAAAAACAATATTTTAATAGCTAATTGAAAAACAATTTACAAAGTCTATTTCAAAAGATATTTGAATTATAAACTCATGACTCTTTCAAATATAGTTTGATGAATGAAATACAATTGACAATTAGTCACATATGGAAGACATTTTCCTCAGAATACATAAAAGATCAACATTTCAGAGTAAATAAAAAGTAAAGCAAACTATGTCAACTCCATTGTTTTTAGAATTCATGTCAAGATTCAGACTATACCCACAACATTTTTATTTCTCTCTTTAAAACATACACAGTGGAGAAATTACTTCATATTATGGGTCATTGAAATGAGAACTTTGCAAGCATTTGAGACTTGGTTAGTGAGTTTTTTACAAAGTACTCCACAAAGTTCAATGCCTTTCTTTTCATCTATCAGTCATTCAGCTGAGCTTAATGATATATGGAAAATTTTTCTGGGCTGGAAAAAAAAATATCCTGAGACCCAAAGGAGACTTTCATATTTGGAAAATATGCAGATAAATGAGAAAGCATGATGATATGGAAGCAGTAATGACTACAAAATAAAGAAAAATAAAATTAAATCACAGTTCTCTCTTTACATTTCCTTTTTCTGTATTCTTTATACCACATTGCTATTTTGGGTGACATTAGAATCAAGGATGCAATATTTATAGAAGGATGTTACTCTAGTGATAACATATTACAAAAAACTTTGGCAACAATCTGAGACACAGCAGGGGAGCTGCAAGAGAACTATTTTTGTGATGTTTAAAATTATACTAAATTAAAAAAAAATTGTGCTTCAAGCTTTAAATAGCACAGTGTAGTCTAACTGATCAGAGCATCAGATTCTGATAATTTATTACATGGAATGCAGAACATGTTGACAAATAATATTTATAGATAAAAAGCAATTTTAGGCCATTTGATGTAATTCAACATCAAAGTCATTTTTCAATGGATTGTAGTCTAAAAATAAAGGGCTATAAAATGAAACTCTATATTAATAACAGCAAATCAAAGTATTGGACTTCTGGAAAACAACAGCTAAATTAAACACGTGTGTGTGTGCACGCACACACATGCACACACACAGTCACAAACACACATACAATCTCTGGTGCAACATTCATTCAATCCTCTGAGACATTCCTATAAATCAGACTTGGATTATACTGCTGTTATGTAACTTTCTTTTTTCTTATTTTTTAAAACATTTTTAACAGCTCTATTGAGATATTATTCATATAACATGCAATTCATCTGTTTAAAGTTAATTTAATGGTTTTTAGTATATTCACAGATATGTGTGATCATCACCACAGTCAAATTTATTTTTGTTACCTGAAAAAGAAACCCCAGCCCCTATTGCCCATCCTCATCCACCAACCCTAAACATCAACTAGCCTGCTTTGTACTTTCTGCCTCTATAGATTCTCTATTCTTAACATTCATATTAATGCAATCCTATATGTGGTCTTTTGAAAGAGGTCTTTTACTTAATGTTTTCAAGACAGCATACATTAGTACTTCATTCCTTTCCATGGCCAAATAATATTCCATTCTACGGATAAGCCACATTTGTTCATTCATTCATCGGTTGGTAAACATTTGGGTTGTTTCCACATTTTGGCTATTGTGATTAACGCTGCTATCAGCATTAGTATACATGTTTTTGTGTATGCTTATGTTTTTACTTCTCTTGAAACTCATACTCTTTTCAAACTAAATTTTGTGGGAAAAAGAGAGAATCTTGCATTCTATGTGAAACTTTTGTATACATGAATGATAAAAACCAAAAACCTGTTTTCTAACATAAATTTATTTCCAGGAGACTACCATCAACAGGCAGTTACTTAAACTTTATTTGCTAGAATTGCAAGGTACTTGTTGTTACATCTGCCCCAAAATATAGTTGGCTAAAATTTCCAATGAAGAGACCAATTTCCCTTGGTAAAATCTTTCTACCCTTTCTCTTCGTGGGATTCATCTTTTACTCAAGGAATTCTGAAGGAATCCCAAGACAGTAAAAAAAAAAAAAAAAAAGGAAAATATTTCCAAAACAAAAAATGTTGATATTTATGATATTTTGACCTCTATAATAAATTCCACTTGCCTTTGAGAGCTCAGTGTAAAATAGAAAGATGGTCATGGAATAGTTTTTGGTGACATCTATTGCTTAGTTCAAATTGTACTTAGCTAAATGTTTTATTTCCCTAGACAATTATATCATTTTGTGTGTGTATGGTCCTCTACATTAAAATTTTTTGGTAATAAATCTGTTAGATGTTCAGATTTAATTAAAGTAACTGTAAATTCTTTGTTTAAATTCAAGGGCAGAACTTGGCCCTTAGCATGTAATTAGTATTTACTTTACATATTGGAAGTTATAATTAGAATCTTTGCTAGAGCAAGATGATCTGACTCTGACCATAGCACCAGAGGAGATTTAAAATGAAGTGAAAGAAAACTCAAAGAAAACTTTAAATAGAAAGCAAACTTGTATTCTAATGTTGTCTGGTGGAAAAAATAGTGATGTGTGTTAAATGTCCACTTGTTTTACTATTATATTTAATATTTTTCAGAACTTAATATTGTATTATTTACTGGAAACAAGACACTTAATATATTTTCTTCAATGTTTTTGTGCCAATAATAATGATATCAAAGATCAATCATATCTTATAAAATAGTAAGAATTATTAACCTTGAAAAACAGAGTAAACAGCTGTACTTTAAAGAGGATTTTGTAAATTTGAGGTCCTGAATGAATACTTTTCCAGTTTTTTTCTTAATTTTCTAAATAATGGTTATATATAAATATATACACACATATAATATATACATATAATACTGCATATATTAATATGATCATAATACTATATAATGAATAATGTATGTGTGTATTTAACTTAAGATGTAAATTTCTTCTCTATTTCTATTCCTACTTCTCAGAATTCTTTATGTTTCTGACTGTCAATAGTTAAGGACATACAGGTGAGCAAGGGAAAATAATAATTTTGAGGCTTGTCTGCCATGAAAAGAGTCAAAGCCTAGCATCCTCTATGTGAAATATATTAATTCACTTTGAAAAGAAATGTTGGTTACTGTTGCTGCAAATACATACAAATGCACACACACTCACACACAATTTTCAATATATGTGTGAAAATTACATTTATAATGTTATGAAATAAAGAAGTATTAATTCCTAAATTATTGAAGAAATTAGTGATTGTTCCACAAATTCAATTTAAATATAACAGAGTAAGACTAAACTTTATCTAATTATTTCTATGTACTGGGTAATATTTATGTATTTTCTATCTATTGATTTAATTATATATAAACATACATACCCATTAAATTTTATTTAATATTGGCAATCATTTTTATTTTATAGATTTTTTAAGTGAATAAAAACTTGCAGATAAAAATGTTAAAACTGAATAAATCATGATGATCGTTGCACTCACTCAATGTTGTTATTAAAATCATGGAATCAT
Source organism: Papio anubis (assembly GCF_008728515.1). NCBI lineage: Eukaryota > Metazoa > Chordata > Mammalia > Primates > Cercopithecidae > Papio > Papio anubis. Next base: position 83,816,691 of record NC_044979.1, on the reverse strand, counting down.
TTGAGATGGGTAAATTTTATGTGTATAAAATATACAGCAACAAAGTTTTTTTTAGAAACTGAATTGGTAGTCATTATGACAATAATTCTCATCTATTTTTTGTAGATAATTTCCCAGAAACTGTGATAAATACCCTTTACGAATCATCTTATAAATTACTCATAATAATCTCTAAGGTAGGCGATATGGTTTGGCTGTGTCCCCACCCAAATCTCATCTTGAATTGTAGTTCCTGTAATACCCATGTGTTGTGGGAGGGACCCGGTGAAAAGTAAATGAATCATGGGGGCAGTTACTTCCATGCTATACTCATGATAAAGAGTGAGTCTCACAGATCTGATGGTATTATAAGCATCTGCCATTTCCCCTGCTGGCACTCATCTCTCTCCTGCCGCCACGTGAAGAAGGATGTGTTTGCTTCCCCTTCCACCATGACTGAAAGTTTCCTGAGGTCTCCCCAGCCTTGTGGAACTATGAGTCAATGAAACCTCTTTTCTTTATAAATTACCCAGCCTCAGATATTTCTTCATAGCAGTGTGAGAATGGACTAATATAGTAGGTACTGTTAGTTTTTAGAGATGAAGAAAGTAATAGATAGAAAGTTTATGTAAATTTCCCAATGTCATACAAATACTCAGTGATATAGCTAAGAATGTATATCCTTCCTAAATGTGTGGTCCCTTATACCACATAGAAATTACTCAAACTAAATTATAACATTCAATTAAAGTCAAAGTAAAATAATTTTCCAATGTTTCTTAGTAACACCTTTGAGCAGCTGATTGTATAATACCTGTAGCTCCACTAAAAACCATCCTCTGGACATTCTGGTATGTAATAGGATATTTCCTTTCATTTAAAAAAAGCAATTTAAGTTGGTAATTCTGTGAATTTCTGCTAAAACCATCCTATCTGGTACTATGCAGTTTTTATCAATGGTGAAAATTCTTCCAGTATTTAGATTAAATAGAACAATAAGATCTGTTATTTCTGTTAAATTATATGTTTGGTGTTTCAGTGATCTAATGGAAGTTTAGCTATCGATAGTTCCAGCAAGCATTCGTGAAATGACTTTGTTACATAATTAATAATTACCTTTAGGGTAACCATGTTTAGCCTGGTTTAAGGAGAGTGGACTTTCTCACTACTTTCTTCAGGGAGACAAAAAAAACCCAAAAAAATAAAGTGAATAATAAGAAGGAAGAGGGGGAGGACAATGAAGAGGAAGGAAGGAGGAGGAGGAGAAAAAAACAAACACATTGCAAAGAACAAAGGTTTAATCTCCTATACTGGAGCTGGTATACGTATACAACAGAAAAATACAAAACTGGGTTGGAATAGCTACTATTTATCAGCCCTTAAGACACAGGACTGCAAATATCTATCTGGGTGATTTGTTTCAAGGTTAAGTAAACAATAAGAATCATCAAGATTAGTGCTGGTATAATAGTAGGTACTCATTCATACTTATTAATTATTAGAATATATTTGAATATATTTGGATTCTCCTATGCATCTATAGGAGTGTGTGCATGCCTCTGTGTGTGTGTGTGTGTGTGTGTGTGTGTGTGTGTAAGTAAGGTTATTTGCCTCACCTGAACAGATAATCCTGGAAAGACAGAATTTAAATTTTTAAACTATTTTTTGGCCAGGTGAGGTGGGTCATGCCTGTAATCCCAGCACTTTGGGAGGCTGAGGTGGGTGGATCACAAAGTCAGGAGTTCAAGACTAGCCTGGCCAACATAGTGAAACCCTGTCTCTACTAAAAATACAAGAAAAATTAGCTGGACCTGGTGGCAGGTGCCTGTAGTCCAAGATACTTGGGAGGCTGAGGCAGGAGAATCACTTGATCCTGGGAGGCAGAGGTTGCTGTGAGCCGAGATATTGCCACTGCACTCCAGCCTGGGCGACACAGCGAGACTCTGTCTCAAAAAAAAAAAAAAAAAAAAATCTTGAATTGTACTAATAAATAACATTTCAGTATTGAGTTTTTAAACAGTAATGCCCCTGTAAGGAGAAACTAATATAAAATTTTGTTTTTACATTTAAAATTGTTCTTATTCTTTATACACTGTGGCCACATATGCTGGGAAATCAAAATAGAGATGTCACATAAATGAATAAACATTCTCTAAGGATAAACAGAAATAATAAAGATACTCTTTCCAAGAGGGCAACATGAACTGACTCTGATCCATTGGAAGGTAGGCAGAGAACATGTGTTCACTCCTTTTCCTCATCATGGGGTGGGTTCATCTGCCAGTTTTCATTTGCTTACTTATTAAAGAATACACGGTGTCTGCAAAAGTTTTAAACAGAAAGGAAGACAAGGTGAAAGTCACTGGCATTCTTCTTGAGTTGTCTGATATAATATGACCTGAAGTTACATGAAATGGTGAAGTGATGCAAGAAGAAAAGATGTCAACCTTCTGAAGGACATGTGCTTTTTTTCTATTTATAAAAAAAGAGAAATTGTGAGAGTAACATGATTGCTGGGATGAATCTGTTTTCTGCTCTTGACTAGATATGTGTGACCTTTGGCAAATTACTTACCTGTTTGGGCTTCATTCCATTTCTTCACATTTAAAACGGAAGCATCTGTTTTACAGGGTGGCTATAAGAGCTCATTCATTCATTTATTTAGCAGATATTTATTGATCATCTGTCAAGTGCTAGGCTTTGTGTTAAGCCTGGGGAAGAATACATGAATAAAAAAGAAACAAAGTCTATGCCCTTGTGAGTCTGTACTATATTGGAAAGAAGCATTCATATACAAGTGAATAAATCAACATAGAAGATAGCTATTATAGAATGTGGTAAGTTCCGTGAAGGAAATACGAGAAGGGGAGATCAGTTCTAGTTAGGGTTCAGCGTCAACCTCTAAGCAAAGGTAACATTTGACCTAAGACTAGAATGATAACGGCCATTCACATGAAGCCCTTCAGGAGGAATTCTTTAGGCAGAGGGATCTGCAGGTGTAGGGCCCTGGTGGCTGAGAAAGCCTTCCTAGATTGGAGGAAGTAAACTGTTGCTTTTGGAATAGAGAAACCTGAAAACATATGCCTGTCTGGAGGTGAGAATTGCTACGAACTAGTGGTTACTCGATGCTTTTTATTACATCTTCTTTAGAATTCAGTGTTATTGAGCTTACATTCTTTTTGTTTCTCGTTGTATGTTTGGTGCGTGAGAGGCAGATAACTTGTCTTTTAAATTCACAAGTCTCTTGATCAAGAGGAGCCACAGGGAGGAATGGTACCTGAGGATGTTCATCCTCATTCAGACCTGATTCAGAACACAAGAGTCTAACCATGGAGGTTAATGCCATAATCGGATAAAAAGTGACCGGAGACTGTATACTAAAGGAAAAGAGTGTATTTTGCGAATGGATTGGATGCAAATTGCTTTGCACAACAGGCAGACTGTGACAGATTGTTTTGAAAATGGCAGTAACAACCATCCCATGCTCCTTTCTAATAGGACTTTACCATTGTTATTCAGAGGTAGGGCCTATTTCCCCTTCTCTTGAATTTGGGTTGGCCTTGTGACTTGTTTTAATGAATAAATGTGCAGAAGTGACTGAAACTGCCTTGCGAAGATGAGAGGCCACATAGAAAAAAGAACCTGGATGATAAAAGAAGAAAAGAGAGAGAGCAGGGAAAGAGAAAACCCGCTAGTCTCGAGCAACTTCAACAATTACACCTGCAGCACTAGACATGTGAGTGAGGCCATCTGGGATCCTCCCACCACAGCTGAGCTGTCAGATGACTGCAGCTTCATCAAGGTTCAAGAAAAGACTAGCAGGAGAGATTGCCAACCCAAATGAAAACATAAGAAATAATAAATTGTTGTTTTGAGCCATCAGGTTTTGAGGTTTATAACTTGGCAATGAATAAATGAAATAATAAGTAAAGAATCACCCCCCAAGGCCGGGCGTGGTGGCTCACGCCTGTAATCCCAGCACTTTGGGAGGCCGAGGTGGGCGGATCACAAGGTCAGGAGATCGAGACCATGGTGAAACCCCGTCTCTACTAAAAATAGAAAAAATTAGCCGGGCGCAGGGGCGGGCGCCTGTAGTCCCAGCTACTCGGGAGGCTGAGGCAGGAGAATGGCGTGAACCCGGGAGGCGGAGCTTGCAGTGAGCCGAGATTGCACCACTGCACTCCAGCCTGGGCTACAGAGCAAGACTCCGTCTCAAAAAAAAAAAAAAAAAAAAAAAAAAAAGAATCACCCCCCAAAATTGTAAGGAATACTGATATTCAAATGTAAGTGACAACTGGATTTACATAAAAGTTCAAGAAATTACACTTCTGTAGGGGTGAGTCAGAGTCATTATTATAATTTCATTTTGTTAAAATTCACAAATGTGTAAAAATACAGATAAAATACTGGCTATGTAAATTCCAAATTAAAATACTTACTACTGATTATTCATGGTCATATGAGCCAATAATTTTACAACTATTTTATAGAAATTAAAGTACAACAAATATGAACAATTTAGAGGAAAATAACTTATTATTTTATTGAATATTTCATTACTTAGCACCTATCATATGGCTGGCACTGTTCTAAGTGCCTTCCATGGATTAACTTATTTAATCTAATAAAGTTATATTAAGTGTATAATATAACTCCAATTAAGAAACTGAGTAACTGAGACGGTAACTGATTCCCCAGGTTTACCAGTTAATATGTGAAGGTGCCATAATTTTAACCCAGGAAGCCTAATGTCAGAGTCTGGCTCTCACCCTCTGTGCTATGCTAAGGGTATTGAATTTTATCACCAGTATTACCAGTGACAGTAAATGCTTAAGATAGAAATGGGGTCTGCTGGTATCACTACTCTCACTAAATTCCATGAATCTGAACTTTGGCTTGCCATAGTGTCTAATGTGACATATACTCTTATCATATATTATTTGAGGTTTTTCTACAATAACACTGAAAATTGCTTTGACGGGTTGACCACAAAGGTTCACTTTGCTGATAGGCTACTTTATATTTAAACTAAAAGATCATCATGGCCTAGATTACAATATGAACAAAAATATTGAGGAAGGGATTTCTTGGTTTTTCTAAAAGTGAAACAAAGAAGATTTAGCAACAGATGCAGTTACTAGAGAGGATTGTTTCCTTTGCTCTTCTTACGTTGCCAGCTTGGAATTGCACCTGTAAAGTCCCCCAATAACTTCAACATATTTCATCACTAGAACTTCATTAAATTATCACTGGCTTATTACTAGAATATCAGGCTCTGAAAAATGGATTTGCCTACTTTTTCAACTTTATTAATTGTAAATGATTGTTATGTCTTTGGGAAACAGAAAGGTTTGATTTAATAAAATGATTAATTTCTTGATACTTCAGTAAAGTTACAACATAGTGTTCTTTAAGTAGGGTTAGGTTATGTCTTCTGCTATGCTTCACAGAATACTGGTTTATAACAATTAACATCATAATCACATTTTTATATTTAAAGGGCATAAGTAATCAAGCCATTGGTTAATTCTATATTAGTTCACTGATAGTGGAAAACTGAATATAAATCAATTTGAAATTGAACAATTCAGTGTTGGCAAGCTGGAGATTGGTTTATGGTTCCTATTTACTATAACTGGGAAATTCTGATTCTTAAAAATAAGGTTTCAACATTTATGGAAGAAAACTTTAGAAAATACAAACTATTATGTTACCATAGGTGACTGATGAAACAGCCATTAATTCTAAAGTACCTCACCAAATTTCAGTGTATCAACAAAAAATAATCTAGTTCATTTATTTGCTAGATAAATATACTAAAACTTTTTCTGGAGATTTTTAATAAAGTATACACAAATCACAGTTTAAGTGTTACTTTACCATCCAATTTGCCAGCCATGTAAACCTACTAGTATTTCCCTGCTTCTAAACATTTTTGACTATCCATAATCAATGCTTTTAAAGTGTCTTTATAATGTGTCCTTTCCCTAGCATAAATTTCTGATTTGCAGGGCTATGCATTTACTCAGAAAATCTAAGAAATCTAAGTTAATCTTTGTCTTTTTGCCTCATACCTGATAACACCTTCTTGATACTTTTACACTAAAAAAGAAGAAAAGCAAATATGGAACCAATTGGTAACAAAGGTGATATTTCACACAATCATCAATAGAGATTATTGATGTTCGTTGAGTGTATGCTTGCCAATTTTTTAGAAATTCAGAAATCATTTATGGAACAAATAATGAGCAACACTTATGCCAGACACTGAGGTTAACAGAAGAAAAAGATCCAACTGTCATGCTATTTCCAGTGTACTATGATAAAACTAGCTTTCTTTGTATGTTTACATCTCATTGTGTTAAGAGATCAGTTCTGTATATGGAGAATATATATGAGTTTACTCCAGACTACTTCAGACACTTCCATTCTATAAGATGATAGTCCAGTTTCAGGACAGAAATTTTATAATTTATTTTCAGCTGCCTTTCTTTTTTTCTCAGGATAGTTATCATGCTCTGGATTGGAGTCGAGGTTAAATACAAAGTAAGATTGTAGAAGAGTTACTCAAAACCAAAGAAAATATTAAAGGTTGTATAATGTTACATTTTTATGTCATTGGCTAAGAAATTGATTAATAAGTGGTCATACTACTTCAGTCTTTAGTACATTTAATATGAGGGCCATCAAAGAAATATCTTTTCACATATCTACAACTAAATAGCTACAAATATCAGAACCATTTAATTTTATTAGACAGCTAATTTCTTCTTTATGCAGTTTCCATTAAAATTAGAAAGTTATGGTTAGAAAATCTGTACATATTTCCTTGAATACTATTGATAAAGGAAATTGTAAGATCTTCCATTTCAATATTCTAATGAGGTTGTTACATATTATAAAATACCAGGTAATTATTGCATAAAAGTTTATTTTTAAAGCCCTTTATAAAAATCTAATTGTTTAGATGTGGATTCTGATCATACTAAACAAATGTTATTCTTTCCCCATCAGATTACAAGCTTCATTAAAAAGAATGTATGCTACTCTTTTTTTTGAGACAGAGTCACGCTCTGTCACCAGGCTGGAGTGCAGTGGCCCGATCTCGGCTTACCGCAATCTCCGCCTCCCGGGTTCAAGCGATTCTCCTGCCTCAGCCTCCCGAGTAGCTGGGATTACAGGCGTGCCCCATCACACCCAGCTAATTTTTGTGTTTTTAGTACAGACGGAGTTTCACCATGTTGGCCAGGATGGTCTCGATCTCCTGACCTTGTGATCCCCCTGCCTTGGCCTCCCAAAGTTACAGTCGTGAGCCACCGCGCCCGGCCGCTACTCTTTATTTCCTCCTGTAACACGTTTAAGGCCAAGAATAGAGTAGATAACTGTCCTGGACAGTAATCTAATTGCCTATCACTTTTTCTCTAAAAACAACCTGTCTTTTTCAAAGTGGTCAATTCTTGGCTTCTTTTTTCTTCCTTGGCACAATTTCCCCTGGCTACAATGGATGAGTCGGTCTCAGGGAGAGGGAGGACATATAACCCAGACTGGACTAATCAGCAATTCTCTTTAAGACGATGGCTGAGACAGATAAAAGATGAAATTCTCTTCAGAGAGAACAAATGGTCGCAAGTGAATCCAGGCACTCATGGTAGTCACGTTTTCTCACCGTGTGGTGGGATAGTAGAGGAAACTCACCTGCAGAGAATTAAAGGACATGCACAGATGAGCAGGGCTGGGAGATCAAGCGTCCTGGCGTTCCTGAGTTTTTGGTTCCAAACATGTCTTGAGGATAAACTGCATTCCTGAACTTGAGTTCCGGGAGATATTATGTTACTCAATTAATACATTCCCTCTTTAGCTCCTCAACTGGGATTTTTATATCATCAAAACAATTATTCCTATACACCATTTCGTAAATATTTACGAGCGACGATTTTTTTGTTTCCACTTTTCCTGATAATACAGATGTTTATGACTAGTTAACCAACATATGGCAACGTTTTAGTAATTTTAATATTATAGAAAACTGTGAGGATTTATTGTAAAAAATAAATGCAAAAAATGAGACGACTTTTTTAAATAAATAAAATAAATCTGCGATTTAATTATCAGACTAGATATGCTTAATGTAGGAAGTCTCGCTAGGAGGCAAGATATTTATTCTGATGGTATAGTAATTGCTCCAAACATTTATGAAAATACCTTTCTGACTATTTTTTTCTTAAAATTAAGTTTACTTCAGAAGAAAAGCAATGTACTTTTTCTCTAGCCTATTTTTAAAACTTTAAATTTTTTTTTTTTTAATTTTAGAGGTGGAGCGTCATTCTGTCACCCAGGCTGGAGTGCAGTGACACGATCTCAGCTCAATGCAACCTCCGCCTCCAGGGTTCAATCAATTCTCCTGCCTCAGCCTCCCAAGTAGCTGGGACTACAGGCGCACGCTGCCACGCCCAGCTTATAGCAGAGACGGGGGGTTCACTGTGTTGGTTAGGCTGGTCTTAAACTCCTGAGCTCAGGGAATTCACTCGCCTTGGCCTCTCAAAGTGCTAAGATTACAGGCATGAGGCACTGCACCCGGCCTTTTCTGACCTAATTTTTAACACCAAACAATGTTGTTTGCTTCTTTGTCTAATTTACTCACAAGAATTTATACTCATATTTGTCTCTTGGGTTGGGTAAATGGAGTCATCACTCTGAAACTATTTTTTTTTTTTTGTAGGAATGAAGACTTTAGCTTTCTTTTTTTGAACATATCATTAACATTAATTTTGAAATTTCCATCTTTAAAATTATCTCAAGAAGCATATGAAATATTCCACAAAAGTGATCTCTTTTACATAAGATTTTGTTGGGCAAACTACGCATTACCCCACTCCACTCCCCATTAGCTGAGATGCACTAAACCTCTATACTCTGTCTAGATATAGCTTAATCTGGTTTCACATTATAATACAGTTTGAAGAAATGTAGATATGCCCCTTTGATTAATTTCCAATGTGCTACCATTTTTAGAGAAAATGTTGGAAATGGAATTTTTAAAAATGCATTTACATAACAGAATCATATTATTGTCAATAATTTGGGCAAAAATAACTTATTTATTCATCTCTCAAAGTGATAATCAATCAATGGTTTACTTGTTTAAAACCAGAAACTTTGGTAAATCTAAATGATAGTATAGGATAATATAAATTAAATCATTTTTATCATCCTCCTTTTATCAAGAAGAATTTATTTTTAAGAAGTACTTACTATATAAGGATTCATAAGCTGCAGATAGTTACATTAGCCATTCAAATTATTTTAAGCTAGTGATCACATTGTTTTTAATTATGTCAAAAGAGTGATGCTTATTAAAACTGTTCAAAACAGAAGTAAATAATAAGAAGCAACTTGTTTTTCTGGATATATTAAAAATAATGCATAAAGCTAAAGTAAATAAAACAGTATGAAAACAGAAATTGAATAAATAGACCAATTAAACTAAAGTAGAATGGAAATTGATTCTATATCATAGAAAAATGTCCAGGGTAAGTTATTGCTGAATGCAAAAAGTTATAGAATATTAGATATTCTATAATACCTGTAGAAATATATATGGAACCCTTTGTGTACATATAGTAAGTGTTCTAGATGTTTGACCACTCAAGTATTATGTTAATAAACTCTGGGGAGTGGGATTCCAAGTTGGCGGAATTTCAAGTGTTTACTTTTATCATTTCCTTGTGTATTGGTTAGTTATTATTATTGTTATTATTAGAGATGTAGTCTTAAACTCTTAGACTCAAATGATCCTCCTACTTCAGCATTGGTTAGTTGGTTTTTATCTTGAGAGTCAGAGGGAAACAACTGAGAATTTGTAAAAAGAAAGAAAAGAAGAAAGAGAGAAAAAAGAAAGAAAGAAGGAAGGAAAGAGAAAGAAAGAAGAAACAGAGAGAGACAGGAGGGCTGGAACAACAATTCAGAAGAAATTTTGGCCCTCTAGCATTTCTGTTATTTGTCAGAGTCAAAGTGAGGATATAGAAGATGTTCTCAATTTTGCCATGTGTGTGTTTAATTTTATAAAAACTTAATTTGCCACAGTAAATTACTTTAAGGATTTGAACCTATTGATCTTCAAGTTACTTTAAATTCCATTTTCCTCTTTTGCACTTGGTTTCTAAACATCTGTGTCATATATCTCTTTGAACTCTCACAGTAAATTCTAAATTTGAAAATTGATTTCCATTTAATTTATTGAAAGACTAGATAAAAATGAGAGAGGGATTGTTATAACCTTTTGACTTTCAATGGTTGTAACCTGTCAAGCATTGTTTTTATTTACTAAACTTCACTAGGCATTTTAGGAACCGAATGCTCTGATATGTGTCTGGAGTGATTTCCTGTTTACTCTGGCACAGCGGTATCTGAGCAATTCAGACTTCAGTGGGGAAACATCGCAGGCTGTGTGATCTAACAGCTTCTTCCCTGTTCTCATACTCTTGCCAACAGTGAAGCTGATGCCATGTTTACTGCTCAGCATTTGAGCTGTGACACAGTGTACAAACTGTGGCATCACATTGGCCATCTGAGTTTTCTCATGCGAATTGCAATAATCTTTTTATGGCTATTTAATCATATTGAGTATATTAAAAAATCTGTTCTTTGTCCACCTGAGTGAGTTGCACCCAGCACTTGTCATTGTCATTAATATTTTTTAAATGATATTATGGTGCATGGTTTGGGCACGTGCCACAAAGCAACTCACTTTACCTAATAGAAATTACAACCACTCAGAACAAAATTTTCCACATTAGCTGTGAAACTATGGTACTAGAACCTTAAGAAAAAAATGTAGTTTATAAAATTTTGAGTTTCTGAATTTTTTGAGTGCTCAAAATAATAGTATATGTATATGTGTGTTGATGAAAACTGCTTGGATATAAATTAATATTTTCTATTACCTCATAAATTTTTTAAGAAGGCACACTAGATGACCATTTGCTAGCCAAGATTTTAGACAAGCTCCTAGTTTCATTACCAGAATTTAGGCACTTCTATCTCCAGTATTAAAAATAACTAAAATTTTATGATGGAAGTTTTATGACATTGTGTACAGACTAGGCCCTGTGCTAAAGTGCAAATACCCCAGAAAAGCACAAAATACAAATTGTTATTAGTAATTTACTCTCTAGAGTGAATCACATCATTCTGTCCTTTATGAGTGAAGGTTCTGACAGAAACAGAATGTAGAGAGACTATGAGAACCCAGAGTGTCTATTAAGAAGTGAAAGGATGTCAAGAAAAATAGGAGTGGGATAAGTGGGCCAGGAAGATTGGAGGAGGAGGAAAGAAATGGAAGAAAGGGCGTTTCTTTCTTTCTTTCTTTTTTTTTTTTTTTTTAAAAAAAAAGAATAAATATTTTATTTACGGTTTCCCCAGAAAGAGACTCTGAGATAACAATTGAAGTGCAAGTAGTTGATTTGATAGGCAATAATTTGGGAGGCACTGGAAGGAAAGTGGGGTGGGAGAAAGGGGAGAAGAGGCATTTAAGACAGCAAAGTGAGAAACTAAGACATGCTTGCAGGTTTTTTATTGGAGAAGTGATCATAGGTAACAAGAGTGAAGGACATTGGGTGTGAAAGAGGAAGGTGGAAAAAACCAATACAACCATTGATTAAGGTGGCCATGGTTATGAATAGCTAGGACTCAATACCTCAGGACCTTCTGAGGACCCTTCCGAAACACATCTCAGAACTGTCCATTTATCTTTCTAGGAAAACAAATGGATAAACATCGATTCATTAACCTAGCACACAACACAGTGTATGTGGAAAGTATATCTCAGTTTTGGAATCAAATGCACCTGCTTTTGTATCTTGGTACTGCCTACTCACTAGCTACATGGGATCATTGTAAAACCTCCCTGAAAATTTTATCTTATATCTGTAAATTAGGGAGTAATATTGCCTATTTTCTGGTAAAAACCCTGATAAATTACCTCAGAATTTTTCAATAATTCTTCCAAACTTTTATCTCAAATTATTTTTGTCTAAAAATAGCAAAGAGAAAAATCTTTTGAGACTCAAACCTCTCTCGTGAGATAAAACTGAAATGCAATTGTTGAACACAGCTACTAACTGTTTTACTAGTTTATCTTATATATCTTTAATAGAAGCAGGAATGCAAAGGAAAGCATTGAAATATGGCATTAAATAATTATATTTAACCGCAATGGTATAAGCTGGATTTATTTTCAACATGTACATGGATTCGTAAATATAAACATAGATAGTGTTTTATTACTTCTTTAAATATATTTGGGCCGGGCGCGGTGGCTCAAGCCTGTAATCCCAGCACTTTGGGAGGCCGAGACGGGCGGATCACGAGGTCAGGAGATCGAGACCATCCTGGCTAACACAGTGAAACCCCGTCTCTACTAAAAAATACAAAAAAAACTTAGCCGGGCGAGGTGGCAGGCGCCTGTAGTCCCAGCTACTCGGGAGGCTGAGGCAGGAGAATGGCGTGAACCCGGGAGGCGGAGCTTGCAGTGAGCTGAGATCCGGCCACTGCACTCCAGCCTGGGTGACAGAGCGAGACTCCGTCTCAAAAAAAAAAAAAAAAAAAAAAAAATAAAAAAAAATATATATATATATATATATATGAATTACTCTGTGAATGAGTTTATGAAAACTTTTTTCTCATTTGCCACTTCTGAGATGATAGAATGGAATTATGGCCCGAAGTATCATGTATGTACAGCCTTGAAAGATACTGAGGTGGTCAGAAATCAACACTGATCTTTAAATAACATGTAAATGAAATCACTAAATCATAATGAAAAAAATTTTGATCAATAAAGTCTTTTACATTTATTATATTGGTCTCTCTGTTTTTAATATGAAGAATTTCAATTATGTGTAAATAGATGCTCTCCCATTTTATCAGAACTTAGTGGCAAAGGTGAGAGTTAAAAGTCTTTCATGGTAATTACTCCCTTTTTCGCATCTCACAGTAGGGAGGAAAAGTCCACTCCCAAAGGGCACAACACCTTCCCTCCACTGTCTCACTCACTGGGGAGAGTTTGTGGGATCACAAAGACCTTTGCTCCAGGGTGAAGCAGCTGTTCTGGGTGCTTGCCAACTGAAGTGATGGTCTAGCAAAATCTGTCAACAAGGAAAACATGCCACATCCTCATACTCATGTGGCTGCCTTCTCTCTTCCTATTTGGCATACCCCTTGGGACACTGCCTTATACAAAAGGCCAAGACAGGTGACATACGTGTGAACATATGGCACTGCCCTCCTGGGGTAATATACACGAAAACATATGGTGCTGCTCTCCTACTCGTCAGCAAACACAGGAAGGACTTTGTCATAGTTACATTGTTTATTTTCCATAAGGTTCTGAATTGTCCCTGGAAGGGGATAATGTGCGTTCTTTCTAGATATAAGGAAATATCCCAACTATATTAAAGAGTAGATGGTTGTCTGATCCTTGAGAAATACATATGCATATAATATTTTCTATCTATATTTTATAAATATTTTTCTGTATATTTAGAACTATATGTTCTAAATGTATTTTTAAAGAAGTAAATGACTATAATCATATATGCATATATATACATATATGTCATATAAATAAAATAACACATATACATTCTTAGTAAAAAGATTATCTTTTTTCTCTTATAAGTGCTTCATTTTTAAGTGTTTCATTCTGATATATATTATAAAAGAATTTTCATTTCATTGGTCTTTTTTATGTTTTTACATCCAAGTATTTTCATTCTCTCTGGCTAACTCATTCCTAGTCTGTTGATTTTAGTTTAAAACTCTTCTTTCAGGAAGTCCAGTATCCTAAGTTAAGAGTAAATTTCTCTTTTGGGGCCTTCTAAAACCTGGCTCTTCCTTGCCATTGTACTTACCATTGCTTAAACACTTGACATTATTACCCACAACACATAAACGTGGGGAAGAGATGCTCTCCCTTTTTAAACACTTGACATTATTACCCACAACACATAAACGTGGGGAAGAGATGCTCTCCCTTTTTTACCAGGATGTTTCTCCCATGATGAGAATGGGTTCTAGAAAGAGGTAGGTGATTAATAAGTATTGAATGAATAAATGTAAAAATGCATCCATATAGTTAGGAAATTATAAAGACAGGAAAAGGCAAGAGTTGTAGGGAGAAGAAATTTAGCAGTAGAAAAGTCAGTATCTACTAAGTGACTGGATGTGGCAATTAAAGAACAAAGCAGAATCAGGAAGGAATCTGAGATATTCTTGGTAAGGGTGGAGAAAGGAGAGAGGTTAACAGTTTCCTTGGCCTGCTGTTTTCAATGACCCAATCTGATTACTTCCTTTGTTCCCAATATTTGGGATGAATTAGATCATGTTATTATAAGAAAAACAAACACGTTTTGTTACCACCTCATTTTTCCCCACCTATCTGATGATCTGTGGTCCCTTGATGACCTGCTCCAATGCCAATTCATTATCTGCTGTTGACAAACCAAATGTAACATTAGCACCCTGAAGACCACACAGTTGAGACTCTCCACTGAGGCATAAAGATTTTTCTATCTCTGGAAGATAGTGTTCTTTCAACTTCATGGAGCTGCCCTAGAAAGTTACTCAGAATAACATCATTCTTGTCTCCAAAGCCTCCTCTTTCTTTGCCCTTGCTTAGACTCTGCCTCTGGCAAACTATTCATTATTTGTTGAAGGAAGTTATTTCAAATCCCAACATAAGTATTTCCTAGAAATACACACTCTGTACCACTTTAATTATGTCCAATGGTATTTAAAATACTTCATTTAAATGTTATGATTTTGTGAAAATGCCAGACGCAATTCCTAGCACATAACTGGCACTTTATACACATTAGTGTCCTGCCTACATTGTTTGAGAATTATTATCCATGTACCCTAATAATGCCTTCAAGTTCTTTATAGAATAAAGGTGGACAAGCTCTTTTTGTTAATTTCCAAATAGAAAATATTTTCAGCTTTGAGGACCTTGCAGTCTCTTTCATTGCAAAAATAAAGATGGATAATATGTAAAGAAATGAATGTAGTTGTGTTCCAATAAAACTTTATCTACAAAAACAGTCAATAGTCTGTATTGGCCCATGGACTATAATTTGTTGATCACTGTTATAAATGCTTTGATATCCCAGGTAAAAGCATGTAACATTTGATACATTGTTAGGCCCCTAAGAGACTTTAACTAGACAGCTAAGCAGTTATTTGTTCGTGTGTGGGACTAGATGAGGAGTGTGAAATAGGATTGATGAGTGTATTTTCTCATGTTTTCCAGGCAGTATTACAATTCATTGATAGGTTTTTCTTTTTGTTTTTATTTGTTTCTTATGGATAGCTGAGCTGTATTATACAGTTTAATAGCAGTAGTTGATGGGGTGTGAGCTGTCAATTATATTTAAAAAACCCACCACATTGTCATCAAGGAATAAGTGCCTTATTGAAAGCTTGCTATCCTTGACTTCTTTAAATCAATTTTATTAAAGATGAGTGGCATTTTATATTTACATACAATAAAATGAACCCATTTTAATTGTACTGTTTGATAAGTTCTGACATATTTACACAAGTGATCATTGCCAAATCACAATACATACCATATTTCCATTACTCCAAAATGTTCCCTTTATGCTCCTTCCAAACCCTGGTTTAAAACATGCATGGATCTGCTTTCTGGTACTGTAGATTAGACTTGGCTTTTCTATAACTTCATAAGAATGAAATCATATAGTATTAATTGTTTCATGTCTTGTTTCTTTTACCTGGTATAGTATTTTTGACAAGAATACATGTATGTATATATCATTTCTTCCCTTTTAATACTTAGCAGTATCCAAATGTATTAATGTTATCAGAATTTACTTAGGCACTATATTAGTCAGTTCTGCATTGATATAAAGAACTATCTAAGACTAGATAATTTGTAAAGAAAAGGGGTTTAATTGACTCACAGTTCTGCAGGCTATACAGGAGGCATGACATAGGAGGCCTCAGGAAACTTACAATCATGGCAGAAGGCAAACGGGAAGCAAGCACATCTTCACATGGCAGCAGGAAACAGAGAGAGTGAAGGGAGAACACACTTTCAAACAACCAGATCTTGTGAGAACTCACTCACTATCATGAGAACAGCAAGAAGAAAATCTAATCACCTCCCACCACATCCCTCCCCCAACACTGGGGATTACAATTCAAAATGAGATTTGGATGGGGACACAGAGCCAAATCATATCAGGCATTCAGCTACTGATAAACATGTGGATTGTCTCCAGTTTGAGGTTATTATGAATAAATCTATAAACATTCATGTACAAACCTAGAAGTGGAATTATTTGGTTATATGGTAAGTTATGTTAAACTTTTAAAGAAATTTCCAAACTGCTTTCCACAGTAGTTTTATCATTACATTACCATCAGCAGTGTATGACAATTTCAATTGGTCCAGTCTCACCAAAGCTTGATTATCAACCTTTTTACTTTTAGTCATTTCTAATCATTGTGTAGTGTTAACTTATTGTGATTTTAATTTACATT
Organism: Papio anubis; assembly: GCF_008728515.1. Taxonomy (NCBI): domain Eukaryota; kingdom Metazoa; phylum Chordata; class Mammalia; order Primates; family Cercopithecidae; genus Papio; species Papio anubis. The sequence continues at coordinate 83,800,149 of NC_044979.1, read as the reverse complement.
TCCCTGATGATAAAAAATAGTGAACCACCTCATGTGGTTATTTGCCATTGATATGTTTCTTTTTGTGACATCTCTGTATTTTTTGTTCAATTTTTGATTGAGTAGTTTGCCTTTTTATTATTGAGCTGTAAGAATGTTTAAAGTATTCTAAACTCAAGTCCTTTCTCAGGTTTATACATTTCAAATATTTTCCCTCAGTGTGTGTCTTGCTTTTTCAATCACTTAATGTATTCTCTAAAAAAAGCAGTTTTTAATTTTTATGAAGTCTTATTTATAAAAATATTTTTATCTTTAAAAGTTTTTGAATCTTTTTAATAAATCTTTGCCTATACCAACATTGCAAGATTTACTCCCAATTTTTTTACAAGTTTTATAGTTTTAGCTTTCAAGGTTAAATCTATGGCCTATCTCAAGTTAACTTATGTGCAGGTTGTGGTATCATTTCACAACTCATTTTCAAGTAGATATTCACTTGTTCCAGCACCATTTCTAGAAAACAATATTATTCCCCTATTTAATTGTCATGGCACCTCTGTTAAACATGAATTGATGATGTATGTGTGGGTCTTTATGTGATCATTTCGTTGCACTAATCTATATATCTATATGTAAACAGCACATTGTATTGGTTGCTATAGCTTTAAAGTTATGGCATAAGGTAGTGTTTTTCAACTTTATTGTTTAAAAATGTCTTTTGACTATTATAGATCAATTTCCTCTCAAATAAGTTGCAGAAATAGTTTGTCAGTTTCCACAAAATTGCCTTCAAAGATTTCAACTGAGAGAAGATTGAATATGTAGAGTAACTTAGGAAAATTAACATATTATAAAAGATGAGTGTTCCGTCAATGAACATAGTATGTATTTCCATTAATTTAGACTTCACTTTTGACCAGTAATGATTTGTAGGTTCTTTGCAGATATTGTACCAATGTTCCTAATTGTATTCCTAAATATTTCATGCTTTTGTTTCTTTTTGTGAATTACATAATTATTGTAAATTAAGTTCAATTTTCAATAATTAATTGCTATTATATAGGAATATAATTTATTTTTACATATTGCCTTTTTATACTTCAGTCTGCTTAACTCATTTACTAATTCTAGTATTGTTATTATAGATTCCCTACCATTTTTAATGTATGGTCTCATTGTAGAAAAAAGACAGTTTCAGTTTTTAAATTTTTTTTCTTCTAGAAGTTTTATGGTTCAGCATGTACATTTATGTCTATGACCCATTTAAATGTAATTAATATGTATGTTGTTGAGCACCATTGAAGTTACTTTCTTCCCTTTTATTTATTTTTATTTTTTGCCTTATTGCAATGATAAGGATCTTCAATGTGATGATGAATAGAAGTGGCAAGAATGGGCATCCTTGTCTTATTTTCAATCTTAGGACTTTTACCATTAAGCATAATGTGATAAGTAGGTAATTTATAGATGTCCACAATCAGGTTGAATATGTTCTTTTATTCCCATATTGCTGAAAATTATTTTCATGAATTGATAATGAATTTAGTCACATGTGGTAATCATATGGTTTTCCTTTTATTCTCTTAATATCATGAATTATATTGATTGGTCTGAAGATATTCCACATATCATGCTTTTGCTGATTTCTGCTTATTTTGTTGATAAATCGTTCATTAGTCCTGTGTTGACAACTGATAGCTCTTTCAGTTGACTCCTGTATCCCTTTGACATATCCCCTGGTTTTTGTTGTTATTCTTTATCCATTTGTGGCACTTTCTGTGTATGTGTGCCCTTTCTGGCACTCCAGGCTCATCTAGTATAATTTTGTGCTCTGGCTCTACCATCAGCTATTTCTCCAATGCATCCTGGTTTCTTTTGTTGGATAAGAGTAATAGAAAGCAAGATCTGAACACTAGGTATGCTTATTGCTACTGGGTATCATTGCTTCTAGGTCCTTTCAGCTGACATTTCAGATGTCTGTATTAAATATATGTATATATGCTAACCCACAGATATGCACATATCAATAAATATTTGTAGATGTAACCATCTATCTTTGTGTCTATATTGAACTACCCAAGTCCATATTTATGTCTCCAACTCTAATCCATTACCACATGGTTCTTCCTGGTCTCCTCTTGTTGCTTATCTATAAATTCCCACTCCAACAGTGAGAAACCTGACTCATGCCCTCTGACAACCATTTACTCTTTGCTTAATTCTGGTATACATGCATAGTGTTTCTACAATTATTAAACCTTGTCTGAAAGGGAAACAATGTTATCAATTAAAGTACAGTGTTTACGTAAAAATGCTTTTGTCTACAGTGTTGCAAGCTATACTTATTTCCAAGGTAACTGAAATCTGTACCCTAATACCCTAATCTTTTTTTGAGGATGTTTCATACAGTTGTAATATATTTAGATTATTTTGTCAAATTCTGCATTCTGTCTGGGATCTCTGGCCCTCTTTAACAATTCTCAGGAAAAAATTGCATTCATTAAGATTTAATCTTTGTTCTGTGATGCTCTATGGATTTTGAAAAATGGGTGGTTATCAGGTATATACTATTACACTATCATACAGAAAAATTTCATTGTCCTAAAATAATCCTCTATGTTTCACCTACTAAAACTTCCTTTCCTTCCCTTGAGCTCTAGCAACCACTGATGTTTTATATCTCTGTAGACTTTCCATTTACAGAAAGTTATTAATTAGAATTATATATAGCCTTATGTCTTTTCATGGCTTGATTTTTTTTTCTTCCTTTCTTTTTTTAAATTCCTTTGTTTCCTATTGTACTGGCTAGAACTTTTAGTACAATGTTGAATAGGAGTGGTGAGAGGGGACATCTTTGCCTTATTCTGATTTTAAAAATCATCCAGTTTTTCACAATTAGGTGTTTTTGTTGTCATTCTTTATCCATTTGAAAATGTTTCCTCTCTGTTCCTTGAGATTAAGAGTTATCTTAAATGAGTGTTAAACTTTATCAAATGCTTTTTCTGCATCAAAAGACATGATCATATGATGTTTCTTTTGTTTGGTATTGATGTGGTGAGTGCATTGATCTATTTTCAAATATTGAACAAGCCCCGAAGACATGGAATAAATTCTACTTGGTTATGTGTATATGTATGTTTTTATACAATGTTGGAATCAATTTGCTAAAATTTGTTAAGAATTTTTACATCTATTTTCAAGAGAGAGAATGGTCTACACAGTTTTTCTTTATGTAATGTTTTTATTTGGTTTGGATATTAGGGTATTGCTGGCTTCATAGAATGAGATAGGAAGGGTTATCTTTGCTTCTATTTTATGAAAGAGATTGTGGAGAACTGATATCATTTCTCTCTTAAATGTTTTGGTAACATTTGCTTGTGAAACCATCAAGGACTGATCCCCCACCACCCACTTTTTAGTAGCAAATAAGAAGTGGGAGGAGAATGTATAATCTTATGATAAAATCTCAATCTTTTAATGGATTTGTATTTCTGGCTTGTGACCTGTACTAGTATTTCTTCTTACACAGCTTTCTCCACTCTTTAGGTGAAACAAGAAGGGTAGAGGTGGCTGGAGTCAGAAAATAAAATTCCCTCATGGCTTTGGGACAAGGCTCTGGTGTGGCCTTTCCTACTGAAGAGTAGGCATTTTCTGATGGAGAAGTCTCTGTGCATATTTCACAATGATTACCTTTCCTCTCTTCCTGCTAGAGTCATGAAGGGATCTTTCTTGGCTCTTCAATATGAGAATCTGATGATGAAGTTACTGTATACAAATTCTTCTGAGAACTTCAGCCCCCAGGAGTTTCTCACACTCTCTCTAGTGCACCCTTACTTTCCAGCAATTCATCAACATCTCTATTTAATTATTTGTATTAGTCAGGGTTTTCCAGAGAAAGAGAAATGAAAGGAGATGTAGATATACAATTGGCCCTTGAACAACAAAAGTTTGAACTGCATGGGTCCACTTATACATGGATTTGTTTGAATAAATACATTGTAATAGTTTTGGAGATTTGTAACAATTTGAAAAAATTTGTAGATAAACCATATAGCCTAGAAATATCAATAAAATTAAGAAAAAGGTAGGTATGAAAAACATATGTCATGAATGAATAAACTATATGTGGGTGGTAGTTTTTTGTCATTTACTATTATAAAATGTATATACATTTATTATAAAAAGTTAAAATGTATCAAAACATACACACATACAATTACAGATCAAATATGGCATCATGTGTAGTATAAGCAAATGTAAAGGTGTAATATTAAATAATAACTGCATTAACAGTAGTACATACTGTACTACTGTTATAACTTGGTTGCCGCCTCCTATTGCTACTGTAGTGAGCTTAAGTGTTGTAAGTATCTGCTAAAACCATATGTTGCTAATTATCTCCACGTGAGCAATTCATGTCTGTAGTAAATGAAATATGGCAGTAAAAAGTAATCTCTCATGGTTCTCATATATTTTTATCATATTTAGTGCAAGATCATAAACTTTGAATAACACCAAGAGATACATACTAAATGCCAGTAGTGATTCTGAAAGTACTTCCAAGAAGCAGATGAAAGTTGAAATACAATAAAAAAATGAATTTATTGATATGTACTCTAGATCGAGTTCTACAGCTGTGGTTGCCTGCTATTTCAAGACAACAGTTGTTAATAAAAGGACTATTGTAAAAAAAATAAAAGAAAGAAAGAAAAGAAAATTAATGCAGCTACACCAGCAGGCATGAGAAGCTTGCACTTTTTGATAAACACTTTTTAATCATATTGAAAATGCAGCTTTTATATGAGTGCAGGATTGATGTAAGAAAGGCATACCTGTAGACTCAAAGGTGATTCCAGAAACAACAAAGTCATTACATGACAAAACAAAAGGAAGGTAAGGATCTAAAGCTGAAAAATGTAACACCAGCAAAGGATGGTTTGATGATTTTAGAAAAAAGTTTGGTTTAAAAAATATCAAGATAACAGGAGAGGCAGCTTCTGCCAACCAAGAGGCAACAGACAAGTTCCCAGATGCCATTAAGAAAATCATTGAAGAGAAAGAGTATCTGCCTGAACAGGTTTTTAATGTAGACAAAAGTGCCCTAAAAATTACAGCCAATTTATCCTGTCCAAACTATAGCATATGTCTCCTGAAATACATAAAAAGTTCTATGTTCTGTTTGGACTCTAGTTTCTATGAAAGAGTTCAGAAATTGTCTCCAGGCAGAAAGCCAGGATGAAAAATTTTTTAGTTTCTATATGTTTATTTAGGAAAATTGATGTTGGAACTTAAACTCCAATGTATAGTATTAAGAGGTGGGACCTTTAGCACATGTTAAATAGTGAGGATAGAGCCCTCATTAAGGGGATTAGCGACCTTATAAAAGGGCTCGAGGGAACTAGCTAGGCCTTTTCTGCCCTTCTGTTCTTCTGAGGACAAAGCAAGAATCCTCTCGTCAGGCACTAAGCCTGCTAAGATCTCTCAATCTTGCACCCAGCCTCTAGAACTGAGAGAAATAATTTTGTATTATTTATTAATTACTCAATCTGTGTCTCTTAAATAGCAGCGCACCTCATCTTTGACTTTAATGCAATGGTGTACAGTGATAAGTGTCACCCACATTATGTCTACTAAACACTAATACTGTGAGGGGTCCCATTATATAGATAATGTTGCTTTGCTAAATAGGTGTGAATATAATGCATTCTGTAACTTCACTTTGGGGTGCCATTGATTATTAAAGACACTTTTAAATCTGGTTTAACCCAGAGGTTCCCAAATTTACTCCGTCAAAGTCCCCATTGTGAAACTTCCACTCAGATAAGAATAATTAGAATGTTTAAATAACGATAAGTAGGAAAGTAGACGAAAGACAGTCTAATTGATCTATTCCTTTGAGGAAGTAATTTTTTAAAAGTCAAAATAGGACTTCACTTCTAGGCCATGAATTTCAGAGGGGACACAAACATTGAAACATAGAATGCACACCCTGACCCCCTAAAATTTATATCCTTTTCACATGCAAAATACATGTATTTCATCTTAATAGCCTGAACAGTCTTAGCTCATTCCAGCATCAACTCATATTGGAAACGATTTAGAAAAAAGTTTCATTTAAAAAATGATTTTAGAAAAAAGTTTGGTTTAAAAAATATCAAGATAACAGAAGAGGCAGCTTCTGCCAACCAAGAGGCAACAGACAAGTTCCCAGATGCCATTAAGAAAACCATTGAGGAGAAAGAGTATCTGCCTGAACAGGTTTTTAATGCAGATAAAAGTGCCCTAAAAATTATAGCCAATTTATCCTGTCCAAACTGTAGTATATGTCTCCTGAAATACATAAAAGTGCTATGTTCTGTTTGGACTCTAGTTTCTATGAAGAGTTCAGAAATTGTCTCCATGCAGAAAAGTCTAAAAAGCTCAATATGTCATTTAAATATCACCTAAATCAGATATAAGTGAGACTCAAAGTTGTGACATCCTGAGACCAATTCCCTCCAGCTGTGAGGCTATGAAATCAAACAACTTGTGTGCTTCCAAAATAAAATGCTATAATAGGCACAAGATAGACATTCCTATTCTGAAAGAGCAACAGAAAAGAAGAAAGTGGCTAACAGGTCCCAAGTAATTCCAAAACCCAAGAAAGCAAACTTTAAATCTTGGGACTTGAGAACAATCTTTGACTCTGTGCCCTGCTTTCCAAGACCTCAGGTGGCTCCACTCCAATGGTTTTGCTGGACACAGCTCACACAGCAGTACTTCCTGATGGGAGTTTTATGCTTGGGGCTCTCTCAGCCTGATGTTGCATGCTGGTGGCTCTGTGATCTCAGGGGAAGAATGCTGAGTAATGCAGGAACTTCCTGGGGCAGGTAGATTACATTGGACCACTTTCATCCTGGAAGGAGTCACATTTTATTCTTATGGGAATAGACATTTTATCTGGATATGGATTTCCCTTCTCTGCATTCAATGTTTCTGTCTACACCACCATCTGTGAAGTTACAGATGATTTATCCACCATCATGGTATTCCACATAGTGTTGCTTTTGATTAAGAAACTCACTTCACAGTCAAAGAAGTAAAACAAAGAATCATGCTCATAAAATTTACCAATATTTCCATGTTTCCTCACTATTCTGAAGTAGTGGGCTCCCTAGAATGGTAAAATGGCTTTTTGAAGGTGCAAATACCATACCAGGTAGGTGACAATACCATGCAGGGCTGGGACAGTGTTCTCCAGAAGGCTGTATATGCTGTGAATCATCATCCAATAGATGGTACTATTTCTCCTATTGCCAGGATTCACAAGTCCAGAAATGAAGAGTGGTATCACTCACCCTTACCCATAGTAACCCTCTAGCAAATATTTTGTTTCTTGTTTTGTGACTTTATGCTCTTCTAGCCTAGATATCTTAGTCCCAGAGGGAAGAATGATTTACCAGGAAACACAACAATGATCCCATTAAATGGAATTTGAGACTTCCACCTGGCAACTTTGGCCTCCATGCGTCTGAGTCAAAAGGCCAGGAAAGGAGTTACCATGTTGTCTGGGATGATCTGGGCTACCAAGGGGAAACTGAATTACTACCTCATAACATAAGCAAGAAAAAAGTATGTCTGGAATACAGGTGATCCCTTAGGCCATCTGTTAGCATTACCCTGCTCTGTGATTAAGGTCAGTGGGAAACTACAACTCAATCCAGAAAGGACTGTTAATAGTCCAGAGTTTTCCTGGAATGAAGGTTTGGGTCACTTTTCCAGGTGAAGAATCATGACCAGCTGAAGTGCTTTCTGAAGGCAAAGGGAATATAGAATGGAGAGAGGAAGGTAAACTCTAGCTAAGAACATGTAACCGGTTACAGAAATAAAGACTGTTTTTGTCATTAGCATTTTCTCTTTATTTTGTTAACAATATGTTTCAGTGTGTATATACATGTATTAAGCATACATCTTTGTTTCCTTTCTTCTCCTTTTTTTAAATCAGGTAACATAAGATGTATTGAGTTTATATCACTATTTAATTGCTGTTGATTTTATGTCTTCATATTTGTTACAGGATACTAGGTTAAGAGTAAACATGACCCATGGACTTCATGTACTCTTCTGGGGAAGAGATTTAATGTATTTGGGGTTGTATGCAGAATAGTGGTGGTATGCTAGGCAGGACTACGACCTTGTTATTGTCTTTATTTGGTGATTATGTATGATTTAAGGAGATGCATATGGGAGCCAAGTTGACAAGGAGAAGACTTGTGATAGTTAATTATTGGTGTCAACTTGCCTGGCTGAAGGGATACACAGATAGCTGGGTATGTCTGTGAGGGTGTATGCAGAAGAGACTGGGGTTTGAATCAGTGGACTGAATAAGGAAGCTCTATCTTCATCTGATGTGGAAGGGAGGGCCTGGATAGAACAAAAAGGCAAAGAAATGACCAATCTCTCTCTCTCTCTCTCTCTCTCCCCCCGCCCCCGCTTCTGTCCTCTAGCTGGGACATCGTTCTTCATTTGCCCTTGGACATCAGAATCCAGATTCTTTGGCCTTTGGACTCTGGGTTTACTGGTGGTCCCCTAGTTTCTCAAACCTTCAGTCTCAGACTGAAGGATAAATCATCAGTTTCCCTTGTTCTGAGGCTTTTAGACTTGGACTGAGCCATGCTAACACCTTTCCTGGTTCTCCAGCTTGAAGACAGCCTGCCATGGGACTTCTTAGCCTCCATATATCAAGTGAGCCAACTTCCTTAATACAGGTCTATCTGTCTGTGTGTGTGTGTATATATGTATGTATGTATGTATCTATCTATCTATCTATCTATCAATCAATCATCTATCATCTATCTGTCTGTCTGTTTGTATGTGTATCTATTCATTTATCTATTATCTGCTATTGGTTGTTTCTCTCTGGAGAAGACTTACTAATGCAGGAAGATTCCTTAAACTTTAAACATATGATTTCAAGAATTGGAAATTAAGTTTAGAGTATGTTTAGTAAAATATCCTTAAAATTTTATTGCTCTTTTTGTAAAGAAAATTTGGGGAATCAAATCTGCCTTTATTTCCTTCTGTTTTTTTCATCGTACATGCTATTTTTCATGTACAAAAGTTATAGACATCTGTATTCGTTTTTCCTCTTTCACTCTTTCTGCCTCTCTACATTTTTTTAACTTGCATGGGTAAGCCAATTCATATTTCTAAACTCTCTTTCTTTATCTCTACAAGGTCAAAAACTCTATTTTGATAAAGCTTACCCCTTTGACTGTTTTTCTTTCTCTATCCATTCTCCTTTGTGTTGAACTATTACAGTACATATGCTTTTGTTTAATTGACCCTAAAATGCTATCTTTCCCTTGATGTATTCAAGTATCAGGCAACTTAAATGTTACTTAGATATATATTTATGACAGATGTTTGATAGCTCACTGTCTCCTCATTGGCCTTTCCATACTCTCAGACACAAAACTCTGTGAAAGTACTGTATCTACCAGAATATTGTCTCACATTTGTATTCATTTATTCTTGACCCTAGAGCTAAGTTAGTTGACTCGTAATGGTTTGGTGTCTCTTTAACATACAACTATATCCTTTTTAGTAGTGATTTCATTTCTAAATAATACTTAAGTGGTCTTTATTCTTGGCCTGCTGACTGGTATAACTGCAAAGCCAGTCAGAGAATATCACAATATTCTCCAGCAAGCTTTTTTGAAATAAATCAGAAGTGGCTGCATAGCTAAAGCACACATAATGTTCTTTTGTTGCTTATATCTGAATAACCATCCAACACATCAATTCCCAACCTCTTTTAAATCATAGTTCCAAAAACACACAGGCAGTTTTTACTGAATTTGCCTTCGTATTTGATTCTCATAATGGATTGGTTCCTTACTAGACTGGCCCTGAGCTCAATTGCAATGCACATTTAGTTTATCTTGGGTACACCTGCCTTCCCCTTTTATTTTATTTTTCTTTTTTTTTTTTTAATTACACTTTAAGTTCTAGGGTACATGTGCACAATGTGCAGGTTTGTTACATATGTATATATGGGCCATGTTGGTGTGCTGCACCCATTAACTCATCATTTACATTAGGTATTTCTCCTAAGGCTATCCGTTTCCCTTCCCCCATCCCATGACAGGCCCCAGTGTGATATAGCATCTCACACCAGTTAGAATGGTGATCATTAAAAAGTCAGGAAACAACAGGTGCAGGAGAGGATGTGGAGAAATATGAACACTTTTACACTGTTGGTGGGACTGTAAACTAGTTCAACCATTCTGGAAAACAGTGTGTCGATTCCTCAAGGATCTAGAACTAGAAATACCATTTGACCCAGTGATCCCACTACTGGGTATATACCCAAAGGATTATAAATCATGCTACTATAAAGCACATGCACACCCATATGTTTATTGTGGCACTATTCACAATAGCAAAGACTTGGAACCAACCCAAATGTCCATCAATGACAGACTGGATTAAGAAAATGTGGCATGGCGGAGCAAGATGGCCGAATAGGAACAGCTCCAGTCTCCAACTCCCAGCACGAGCAACACAGAAGACTGGTGATTTCTGCATTTTCAACTGTGGTACTGGGTTCATCTCACTAGGGAGTGCCGGACAATCGATGCTGGTCAGCTGCTGCAGCCTGACCAGTGAGAGCTGAAGCAGGGCGAGGCATTGCCTCACCTGGGAAGCGCAAGGGGAAAAGGAATCCCTTTTCCTAGCCAGGGGAACTGAGACACACAACACCTGGAAAATCGGGTAACTCCCACCCCAATACTGCACTTTAAGCAAATGGGCACACCTGGAGATTATATCCCACACCTGGCCGGGAGGGTCCCACGCCCATGGAGGCTCCCTCATTGCTAGCACAGCAGTCTGCCATCTAACCGCAAGGCAGCAGCGAGGCTGGGGGAGGGGCGCCTGCCATTGCTGAGGCTTAAGTAGGTAAACAAAGCCGCTGGGAAACTCGAACTGGGTGGAGCTCACAGCAGCTCAAGGAAACCTGCCTGTCTCTGTAGACTCCACCTCTGGGGACAGGGCATAGTAAACAACAACAAAAGCAGCAGAAACCTCTGCAGACGCAAACGACTCTGTCTGACAGCTTTGAAGAGAGCAGTGGATCTCCCAACACGGAGGTTGAGATCTGAGAAGGGACAGACTGCCTGCTCAAGTGGGTCCCTGACCCCTGAGTAGCCTAACTGGGAGATATTCCCCACTAGGGGCAGTCTGACACCCCACACCTCACAGGGTGGAGTACACCCCTGAGAGGAAGCTTCCAAAGCAAGAATCAGACAGGTACACTCGCTGTTCAGCAATATTCTATCTTCTGCAGCCTCTGCTGCTGAAACCCAGGCAAACAGGGTCTGGAGTGGACCTCAAGCAATCTCCAACAGACCTACAGCTGAGGGTCCTGACTATTAGAAGGAAAACTATCAAACAGGAAGGACACCTACACCAAAACCCCAGCAGTACGTCACCATCATCAAAGACCAGAGGCAGATAAAACCACAAAGATGGGGAAAAAGCAGGGCAGAAAAGCTGCAAATTCAAAAAATAAGAGCACATCTCCTCCGGCAAAGGAGCACAGCTCATCGCCAGCAACGGATCAAAGCTTGACGGAGAATGACTTTGACGAGATGAGAGCAGAAGGCTTCAGTCCATCAAACTTCTCAGAGCTAAAGGAGGAATTACGTACCCAGTGCAAAGAAACTAAAAATCTTGAAAATAAAGTGGAAGAATTGATGGCTAGAGTAATTAATGCAGAGAAGGTCATAAACGAAATGAAAGAGATGAAAACCATGACACGAGAAATACGTGACAAATGCACAAGCTTCAGTAACCGACTCGATCAACTGGAAGAAAGAATATCAGCGTTTGACGGTCAAATGAATGAAATGAAGCGAGAAGAGAAACCAAAAGAAAAAAGAAGAGAAAGAAATGAACAAAGCCTGCAAGAAGTATGGGATTATGTACAAAGACCAAATCTACGTCTGATTGGGGTGCCTGAAAGTGAGGGGGAAAATGGAACCAAGTTGGAAAACACTCTTCAGGATATCATCCAGGAGAACTTCCCCAACCTAGTAGGGCAGGCCAACATTCAAATCCAGGAAATACAGAGAACGCCACAAACATACTCCTCGAGAAGAGTAACTCCAAGACACATAATTGCCAGATTCACCAAAGTTGAAATGAAGGAAAAAATCTTAAGGGCAGCCAGAGAGAAAGGTCGGGTTACCCACAAAGGGAAGCCCATCAGACTAACAGCAGATCTCTCAGCAGAAACTCTACAAGCCAGAAGAGAGTGGGGGCCAATATTCAACATTCTTAAAGAAAAGAATTTTAAACCCAGAATTTCATATCCAGCCAAACTAAGTTTCATAAGTGAAGGAGAAATAAAATCCTTTACAGACAAGCAAATGCTGAGAGATTTTGTCACCACTAGACCTACCTTACAAGAGACCCTGAAGGAAACACTAAACATGGAAAGGAACAACCGGTACCAGCCATTGCAAAAACATGCCAAAATGTAAAGACCATCGAGGCTAGGAAGAAACTGCATCAACTAACGAGCAAAATAACCAGTCAATATCATAATGGCAGGATCAAGTTCACACATAACAATATTAACCTTAAATGTAAATGGACTAAATGCTCCAATTAAAAGACACAGACTGGCAAACTGGATAAAGAGCCAAGACCCATCAGTCTGCTGTATTCAGGAGACCCATCTCACATGCAGAGACATACATAGGCTCAAAATAAAGGGATGGAGAAAGATTTACCAAGCAAATGGAGAACAAAAAAAAAGCAGGGGTTGCAATACTAGTCTCTGATAAAACAGAGTTTAAACCATCAAAGATCAAAAGAGACAAAGAAGGCCATTACATAATGGTAAAGGGATCAATTCAACAGGAAGAGCTAACTATCCTAAATATATATGCACCCAGATTCATAAAGCAAGTCCTTAGAGACTTACAAAGAGACTTAGACTCCCATACATTAATAATGGGAGACTTCAACACTCCACTGTCAACATTAGACAGATCAACGAGACAGAAAGTTAACAAGGATATCCAGGAATTGAACTCATCTCTGCAGCAAGCAGACCTAATAGACATCTATAGAACTCTCCACCTCATATCAACAGAATATACATTCTTCTCAGCACCACATCGCACTTACTCCAAAATTGACCACATAATTGGAAGTAAAGCACTCCTCAGCAAATGTACAAGAACAGAAATTATAACAAACTGTCTCTCAGACCACAGTGCAATCAAACTAGAACTCAGGACTAAGAAACTCAATCAAAACCGCTCAACTACATGGAAACTGAACAACCTGCTCCTGAATGACTACTGGGTACATCACGAAATGAAGGCAGAAATAAAGATGTTCTTTGAAACCAATGAGAACAAAGATACAACATACCAGAATCTCTGGGACACATTTAAAGCAGTGTGTAGAGGGAAATTTATAGCACTAAATGCCCACAAGAGAAAGCAGGAAAGATCTCAAATTGACACTCTAACATCACAATTAAAAGAACTAGAGAAGCAAGAGCAAACACATTCAAAAGCTAGCAGAAGGCAAGAAATAACTAAGATCAGAGCAGAACTGAAGGAGATAGAGACACAAAAAACCCTCCAAAAAATCAATGAATCCAGGAGTTGGTTTTTTGAAAAGATCAACAAAATTGACAGACCGCTAGCAGGACTAATAAAGAAGAAAAGAGAGAAGAATCAAATAGACGCAATAAAAAATGATAAAGGGGATATCACCACCGACCCCACAGAAATACAAACTACCATCAGAGAATACTATAAACACCTCTACGCAAATAAACTGGAAAATCTAGAAGAAATAGATAATTTCCTGGACACTTACACTCTTCCAAGACTAAACCAGGAAGAAGTTGAATCCCTGAATAGACCAATAGTAGGCTCTGAAATTGAGGCAATAATTAATAGCCTACCAACCAAAAAAAGTCCAGGACCAGATGGATTCACAGCTGAATTCTACCAGAGGTATAAGGAGGAGTTGGTACCATTCCTTCTGAAACTATTCCAATCAATAGAAAAAGAGGGAATCCTCCCTAACTCATTTTATGAGGCCAACATCATCCTGATACCAAAGCCTGGCAGAGACACAACATAAAAGAGAATTTTAGACCAATATCCCTGATGAACATCGATGCAAAAATCCTCAATAAAATACTGGCAAACTGGATTCAGCAGCACATCAAAAAGCTTATCCACCATGATCAAGTGGGCTTCATCCCTGGGATGCAAGGCTGGTTCAACATTCGCAAATCAATAAACATAATCCAGCATACAAACAGAACCAAAGACAAGAACCACATGATTATCTCCATAGATGCAGAAAAGGCTTTTGACAAAATTCAACAGCCCTTCATGCTAAAAACGCTCAATAAATTTGGTATTGATGGAACGTACCTCAAAATAATAAGAGCTATTTATGACAAACCCACAGCCAATATCATACTGAATGGGCAAAAACTGGAAAAATTCCCTTTGAAAACTGGCACAAGACAGGGATGCCCTCTCTCACCACTCTTATTCAACATAGTGTTGGAAGTTCTGGCTAGGGTAATCAGGCAAGAGAAAGAAATCAAGGGTATTCAGTTAGGAAAAGAAGAAGTCAAATTGTCCCTCTTTGCAGATGACATGATTGTATATTTAGAAAACCCCATTGTCTCAGCCCAAAATCTCCTTAAGCTGATAAGCAACTTCAGCAAAGTCTCAGGATACAAAATTAATGTGCAAAAATCACAAGCATTCTTATACACCAGTAACAGACAAACAGAGAGCCAAATCATGAATGAACTTCCGTTCACAATTGCTTCCAAGAGAATAAAATACCTAGGAATCCAACTGACAAGGGATGTAAAGGACCTCTTCAAGGAGAACTACAAACCACTGTTCAGTGAAATAAAAGAGGACACAAACAAATGGAAGAACATACCATGCTCATGGATAGGAAGAATCAATATCGTGAAAATGGCCATACTGCCCAAGGTTATTTATAGATTCAATGCCATCCCCATCAAGCTACCAATCAGTTTCTTCACAGAATTGGAAAAAACTGCTTTAAAGTTCATATGGAACCAAAAAAGAGCCCGCATCGCCAAGACAATCCTAAGTCAAAAGAACAAACCTGGAGGCATCACGCTACCTGACTTCAAACTATACTACAAGGCTACAGTAACCAAAACAGCATGGTACTGGTACCAAATCAGAGATATAGACCAATGGAACAGAACAGAGTCCTCAGAAATAATACCACACATCTACAGCCATCTGATCTTTGACAAACCTGAGAGAAACAAGAAATGGGGAAAGGATTCCCTATTTAATAAATGGTGCTGGGAAAATTGGCTAGCCATAAGTAGAAAGCTGAAACTGGATCCTTTCCTTACTCCTTATATGAAAATTAATTCAAGATGGATTAGAGACTTAAATGTTAGACCTAAAACCATAAAAACCCTAGAGGAAAACCTAGGTAGTACCATTCAGGACATAGGCATGGGCAAAGACTTCATGTCTAAAATACCAAAAGGAACGGTAGCAAAAGCCAAAATTGACAAATGGGATCTAATTAAACTAAAGAGCTTCTGCACAGCAAAAGAAACTACCATCAGAGTGAACAGGCAACCTACAGAATGGGAGAAAATTTTTGCAATCTACTCATCTGACAAAGGGCTAATATCCAGAACCTACAAAGAACTCAAACAAATTTACAAGAAAAAAACAAACAACCCCATCAAAAAGTGGGCAAAGGATCTGAACAGACATTTCTCAAAAGAAGACATTCATACAGCCAACAGACACATGAAAAAATGCTCATCATCACTGGCCATCAGAGAAATGCAAATCAAAACCACAATGAGATACCATCTCACACCAGTTAGAATGGCAATCATTAAAAAGTCAGGAAACAACAGGTGCTGGAGAGGATGTGGAGAAATAGGAACACTTTTATACTGTTGGTGGGATTGTAAACTAGTTCAACCATTATGGAAAACAGTATGGCGATTCCTCAAGGATCTAGAACTAGATGTACCATATGACCCAGCCATCCCATTACTGGGGATATACCCAAAGGATTATAAATCATGCTGCTATAAAGACACATGCACACGTATGTTTATTGCGGCACTATTCACAATAGCAAAGACTTGGAATCAACCCAAATGTCCATCAGTGACAGACTGGATTAAGAAAATGTGGCACATATACACCATGGAATACTATGCAGCCATAAAAAAGGATGAGTTTGTGTCCTTTGTAGGGACATAGATGCAGCTGGAAACCATCATTCTTAGCAAACTATCACAAGAACAGAAAACCAAACACCGCATGTTCTCACTCATAGGTGGGAACTGAACAATGAGATCACTTGGACTTGGGAAGGGGAACATCACACACTAGGGCCTATCATGGGGAGGGGGGAGGGGGGAGGGATTGCATTGGGAGTTATACCTGATGTAAATGACGAGTTGATGGGTGCTGACGAGTTGATGGGTGCAGCACACCAACATGGCACAAGTATACATATGTAAGAAACCTGCACTTTATGCACATGTATTCTAGAACTTAAAGTATAATAATAATAATAATAATAATAATAATAAACGAAAATGTGGCACATTTACACCATGGAATACTATGCAGACATAAAAAAGGATGAGTTCATGTCCTCTGTAGGAACATGGATTAAGCCGGAAACCATCATTCTGAGCAAACTATCACAAGGACAGAAAACCAAACACCACATGTTCTCACTCATAGGTGGGAATTGAACAATGAGAACACTGCCTTCCCCTTTTCTTATTCTACTTCCCCAGCTATGGGTATAGCCCTCTCTCTGTGTTTACTCCTTGCTTCTCATTGTTCATCATAATCCGCTTTCTGGAAAAGAGTTCTTCTATTTATTTTTTAAAGTATATTTAGTTCAATGCATTATATATAATGGGGGCTCTTGCATTGAAAACAATGATTGCCTTTAGTGGTACTATGAGTAGCTTTGTTCCAGGCCATAGCAGTTGTGGTAAAAGTGGAATCAGTGTTTGAAAAGGTGAACCAAATGTGAGTCTTCTGAATACCCCAATAAATACATCATTTCTGCAGCAGTGTTTGGCTTGATTCCAAGTAATTCAGTAACATATTTGCCTAAAAAACCTGAGATGATATCTTCCTTTTGTTCCACAGTACCTTTTCTATTCAAAGTAACAATACCAAAGTTCTAGTGAGAATACTTTCTTAGGAAGGACATATGCTATTGTTAAGATCATAGATTCTAAAATCAGTTGACTTAAATTTCTGCTATGGCTCTGCTCTTTTCCAGATGCACATTTTTTGGTATGCTATTTAACTTTCATAACCTGCACTTTCCTCACCCAAAAATGGGACAAATTATTGGAGATGTCCCGTAGAGTTATCTGAGAATTAAATAATTCATGTGAAACAGTTAGCAAAACACTTCATAATAAGTGCTTGACAGATGATAGCTATTGTTATTCGAATTCACATATTAATAACTTTTTTCATTGAAAAATGAATTCCAAGTGTTCAACTAACACTGAGTAGGCTTTGATCAACCCCCATCACTGTGAGTAATTGGAGATAAATTTTTGCCCTTTGTATTTTTTTCTTCATATCATGATGCTGACGGTTCCATATTTATTGACAACACCTAAATTTATGCTCAGCCTTTTTTGGAAAATGGGTTAATCATGATAATGGTGTAATTTCAACTGAACCAGTAACTCTCATACAAAATTATCATTGGAAATCTCATACAAAATTATTGTTATCTTCCAATCATAAAATTGATTTCTGAAAGATCACAATAGATACATAGATTTGTCAACATTTCTATTTATAAGAAACTTCTAAATCCCAGTTGAGGGATGTCAACCCTACAAGAAAAAAGTACTTGGTTAAATGACATAATTAGTTAGTGCCTGATGTTTTATGACTAGGAAACAGATGTCATAAATCCAGGTCAGTATTATACCTGGCCTAATATTCTTTTGATTAACTTTCTAAATTTATGTTTCTTGGGTCTTGAGAAAGATAACATGTTTATTGTTATTAATTATTTCCCTGTTGTGGGGACACTAGAAACCAATTAGGAATACAAAGAGCTACAACTAATACATCTTAGAATAATAATAGCAAGGAGGGTCAGTTTCACACTTTGCTTAAGTCCTCTCCTCTTTATGGCCTTCTTTTTCTTTACCTCCCTTTTTACTTCTGAACACTCTTTGTTCCCTTTACAATGCTTTCTTTCTTCTCCAAACACATATCCCATGCCATGACATAATTGTTCTTGTTTTTTAAATTTTTTAATTGACAAATAATAATTGCATATATTTATGGGGTGGAATGTGATGTTTCCATGTATGCATGCAGTGTGAAATGATCAAATCAGGCTAATTAGCACATCTATCACCTCAAATACCAATCATTTCTTTGTGATGAGAATATTTAAAATCAACTTATTTAGCTATTTTGAGATATACATTATTATTATTAACAATGGTAACCATGCTGTGCAATAGATCACCTAGACTTTCATTCCTCTTATCTAAGTGAAACTTTGTACTCTTTGACCAATATTTCCGCTTTCCCTGCCAACTCTCTCCCCCAGCCCCTGGTAACCACCATTCTACTCTCTACTTCTGTGAGTTTGACTTTTTTAGATTCCACATATAAGCAAGATCATGCAGCGTTTGTCTCTTTGTGCCTGGCTTATTTCATTAGGTTGTCCTCTAGGTTGACCCATGTTGTTGCGACTGACAGAATATCCTGCTTTTTAAAAGCTGAATAATATTATACTGTGTATATATTCCACATTTTTACAAATCTATTCATCCATTCATGGGCACTTTGGTAATTTTAATATCTTGGCTATTGTGAATAGTGCTGCAATGAACAAAGAAGTTCAGATATCTTTTTGGCATATTGATTTCAATTTCTTTGGATATATAGCCAGAAGTGAAATTGCTGGTTCATACAGTTGTTCTATTTTTAGATCTTCAAGGAAATTTTATACTGTTTTCCCAAATAGATATACGAATTTACAATACCACCAAAAGTGTGCAAGGGTTCCCTTTCCTCCACATGTTTAGGTCTTAGTATTATTTTCTCTTAATCACCTCCCCAATTCAAGCTCCTTTTATGAAAGTATCAATATCTTCTGTTTCTTTGAGGTTGTTATGGTGGGATGGGGCTGGGTGTGTGTATATATTTGTTTGTGTGTGTATATGTAAGTAGATATATGTGGACTGGAGGAGACTGTTTTTCCAGCAATCTACAAACAAATTGCTTTCAGGGAACTACTCTTCATATTTATTTTCAAAACTAAGTTTGATGAAGAACTATTTGAGAAAGTAGAGAGAAGTGAGCGATACTCCACTGTATTTTATCTTTATTGTTTAGGTTGAGTAACTTCTATTGTTGTCTCTTCAAATTCACCAAGTCTTTCTTTTGTTCTCTTCATTCTGCTATTTAGCTTTTCCTTTGAGTTTTTAATTTTGGTTATTGTGTTTTTGAATTCTAAAAGTTCTAGTTGGTTCTTCTGTATATCTCGCATTTTTTTTTCTGAGACTTCTTATTCATTTAATTGTTTTAATAATATTTGATTGATTATTGAAGACTTTTTATGATGCCTGCTCTAAAATCTTTGTCAGATAATTCCAAAATCTAGCCATGTTACTGGTGCTGTATTTTATTGTTGTTTCTTACAGAAGTTGTGATTTTTCTAATTTTTGGTGTAATGAATGATTTTTTATTGTATCTTGGGGATATTGGGAGAATTTTGTTATGGGATTCTGGATCCTCTGTTTAAACAGGATGCTTCTGTCATCACCCCGGTTAAAAAAAGATGCCATTGCCTCATTAATGCTCAATGGGAGTAAAAATCCGGTTTCCCCAGTTAGTCTCCATTGATACTCTGTAGAGGAGTGTGTAACTCATCACTAGTTTTTATACAGCCTCCACTACTAAGGAGGCCTCATTACTTTCAGGAAGGGACAGAAGACCTGTCTCTCCACCAGCCTTCTCTGACACCTCTTTTGCAAACAGAAAGTGTGTCTCATTACAACTGGGGGAGGTTGGAAGACTAGGTTCTCCATTTGTCCTTTGCTAGCAGAGATGAGTTTGAGGGCTGCAGTATTGTCCACGGTGTTGCTGAGAGTACAGAATTTATTATGTATTGCTAGACTGCCTCTTTCCTTGTGCATTGACTCAAAAGACCAGGATTTCTTGGGACTTATTTGTTTTTCTCTTATTCCTGTTTTTTTTTTTTTTTTTTTTTTTTTTAGATGGTCTTGCTCTGTTGCTCAAGCTGGAGTGCAATGGTGCAATCTCAGCCCACTGAAACCTCTGCCTCCTAGGTTAAAGCTATTCTCCTGCCTCAGCTTCCTGAGTAGCTGGGATTACAGGTGCCTGCCACCATGCCCAGCTAGTTTTTGTATTTTTAGTAGAGACGGGGTTTCACCTTGCTGGCCAGGCTGGTATCAAACTCCCAACCTCAGGTGATCTGCCCACCTTGGCCTCCCAAAGTGCTGGGATTACAGTCATGAGCCACTGTACCTAGTCCTTACTGGTGTTTTTGACTTGCTAGTCTTTTGAATACCCAGTTCAGGGTATATATGGTCAACAAACAAACAAACAAACCAAAAACCAAAAGAACCCTGTGAAACCACCATGCCATTTCTTGGGTTTGTGTTATTTAGCTAGTATTATGCCTTCTGTCTAATTTTCAGAGTCTTCTTATACTTGTTTTATGTATAATGTCCAGGATTTTTAGCTTTTCTTAGCTAAAGGAGAAACAGGGAAGAATGTGTTAAACATATTTTGCCTAGAACTGGGAGTCCCCAATGTCTACTTTTGTATATCCCCTAAGTTAAGAATAGTTTTTACATTTTAAAATACTAGTAAAAATGGAAATAAGAATAGCATTTTATGATATAAAAATTATATAAAATTCAAATTTCAGTACTCATAATTGAATGTGTATTAGAAGCTGACAATCAAAAAGAAAATTTTGGGAATGTTGAATGCAGTACTCAGAAATGTCTTATCTGAAGAGTAGGGAAAAAACAAACTTAAACCAAAAGCCCTTCTGGTTCTTCCTTTAAAAAAAAAGATTGGGAAAGAACAAAATATTTCTGAGTAACAACCTCATTGCCTCAAAAAATTCAAGTATATTTAAAGAAATACAAAATTAGCAAGTGTCCCACAGGATAAAATTCAACATGACATAAATGAGTGACAGATATAAAAAATATATAGGTGACAGATATAAAAAAGTTTTAAAAAAATTATAAAGATGAAACAACAACAATATCTCTGATTATATATACACTGGATAGAATTAAAGGCAGATTAGACTTTGCAGAAGAAAAAAATATGAGCTGGAAAATATAGCAATAGAAATAATCCAGAATAAAGCATAAAAAAGAATTAAAAATGCAAAACATTTAAACCATTATGTTAATGGGAATAAATAATACCAAATATATAAAACATTTTTCCAGAAAATTTAGGAAGAGATTAGTTTATACTTACTATATAAGTCTGACCATATTCTGATACCAAGATTAAAGATGTGGACAGAAAACTTCAGACCATTGTGTATCTAAAACAGTGATACAAAATTTCCTAAAAATATTTTAGCAAATTAAATTCACACACACACACACACACACAC
Source organism: Papio anubis (assembly GCF_008728515.1). Lineage (NCBI taxonomy): Eukaryota > Metazoa > Chordata > Mammalia > Primates > Cercopithecidae > Papio > Papio anubis. The sequence continues at coordinate 83,778,435 of NC_044979.1, read as the reverse complement.
ACACACACACACAGAGATTAATACACCATGGGGTTTAATATAAAAATACAATACTGGATCAACATCCAAAAATGTATGGAACTTTTTTTAACATTCAAAAATGTTAATATGGAAGCTTCCATATTAATAGAATAAATTTTTAATCCAACATTAATTCCAAGAAAAACTCTCAGCAAACTAAGAATACGGGACGCTTCCCCAACGTGATAAGGTACATGAACAAAAATCCTACAGGTATCATCATATTTAATGACAAAAGACACATTGCTTTCCCCGTAACATGAGGACTAAGACAAGATTATCTGTTCTCCCCACTCTGTTCAATATTTCACTGAAGTTTCTAGGCTGTGTCATGGGCAAATAAAAAAAAAAAGTATCTGAATTGTATAGGAAAAGTAAAACTCTTATTTTTACAGCAATATGATCATTTCTGTAAAAAATCTGCTTGAATCTATTAAAAAAACAACTTAAACATACACATTTCAACTTTCAGCAAAGTTGAAGGATATAAGATTAATGTATAAAAAAATTAATTGCATTTTTACATACTAGCAATAGGAATTGGAAATTAAAATTGGGAAACAGTACCATGAAAACCTAAAATACCTCAGGAAAATATGAGTGAAGGTGCAAGCTGTACATTGAAACCAAAAATATTGATGGGAATATAAAGAAAAATAAATGAAGAGATATACTGTGTTTGTATGTAGAAAGACAAAATATTGTTTATGTCATTTCTCCCCAAATTGATACATGAATTCAGCTGATTTTTATTCAAGTCTCAGGAGGGTTTTTTGTAGATATTGACGAACTCATAGTAAAATCAATAGGAAAATAAAATGGGCCTACAATAGCAAAAAACAATCTTGAAAAACAAAGTAGGTTTGGAAAACTTGAAATATTTAATTTGAAGACATTTCAAAGTTACAATATTCAAAACATTGTAGTGTCAGCATGGAGATAGATAAGTTGGTCAATAGCTCAGAATACAGTGTTGAGAAATAAACACACACATGTATAGTCTATTGATTTTCATCAAATATTCAAAGCTAATTTGATGAAAAAAAGAAATAATTTTTCTCAGTAAAATTTATTATGAAATAGTTATATTTTTGTAAGTCTAAAAATAAAGTTTGCTTCATACCTTACAGAATGTACAAAAATTCATTAAATTACTCATTGATCTAAGTGTAAAATCTAAAGCCAAAATATATATATATATATAGAAGCAAACAGAAAATCTATTTGATTATCAGCCAATCCCAAAACCACAATCTATAAAACAAAATGTAATGAATCGGGCTACAACAAAATTTAAAAATTTTTCTTTTCATTAGTGTATTAGTTCATTTTCATGCTGCTGATACAGACATAACCAAGACTGGGCAATTTACAAAAGAAAGAGTTTTAACAGTTCCACTTGGCTGGGGAGGCCTCACAATCATGGTGGAAGGCAAGGAGGAGCAAGTCATGTCTTACATGGATGGCAGCAGGCAAAGAGAGAGAGTTTGTGTACAAGAACTCTTCTTTATAAAAACACTAGGTCTCATGAGACTTATTCACCGTCATGAGAATGACATGGGAAAGACTTGCCCTCATGACTCAATTACCTCCCACTGGGTCCCTCCCACAACACATGGAAATTCAAGATAAGATTTGAGTGGGGACACAGCCAAACAATATCAGTTACAAGCAGCTAATAGAATGAAAGGACAAGTGAGACTAGGAGAAGATAGTTGCAAATCACATACTTGATAAAGACTTTATTCAGAATACATAACAGGTGATCAAAACTTCATAATAAGAAAACAAAGACTGCATAATAAAATGAACAAAAGATTTGAACATATTGTTCACCAGGGAAGATACAAAGATATCACATAAGCTCAAGAAAGGATGTTCAACCTCACTAGTCATTAGGAAAACACAAAGTAAAACCACCTTGGACACTTCTTCATATCTATTAGCATGTCTAAAATAAAAACAGTGATGAAACCAAGTGTTGGTGAGAATGCTGAGCAATTCAGCCCTTGAAAATTGCTGATAGGAATGCAAAGTAGTACATCGACATGGGAAAACAGACATTGTTCAGTCGTGTTTTAGAGTGAAACATAAATCTACTATATGACCCAAGTATTTTACTCCTACATGTTTACTGAGATAAATGAAAGCATGCATCCATAGGTACAAAGACTTTTATAAGAATATTTATAGAAGTTTATTTGTAATAGTAAAACAACTGGCTAATAATCTAAATTTTCATCAATAGGTAAATATGGAATACAATGCAGCAATAAAAATGAATCAACTATTTATACATGAAGCAAAATTCGTGAAAAGAGCTGGACAAAAGGGTATGAATGGCTTGGGTCCATTAATTTTAGAAAGTGTAAACTAATCTATAGTGACAGAAAGTAGATCAGTCTTCCGTGTACCATCAGGAGTAGGTGGATGGGGATAATAGAGAGAAATTAACAGTGGGAATGAAGAAACTTCTTTTGAGAGTGATGTTCATTGATTTGATTGTGTTGATGATTACATGGGCTGTATTTATGTCAAAACATAGCAGACTGTACACTTTAAATATATGCAACCACTTTTTAAATTATACCTCACTAAAATTCATTTAAAGCAAATAAAACACCAATTGAAAATGACAATTCAGAACATAATTGATAGAACAAAAATAATGTGTTTCTCTCAGAAATTGAGGGATTTCATTTACATGCAGAGGAGGATATGTTAGCGTTGTGTAGGGATGCTAGCCAAAATAACAGAAATATTAAAAAAATGCATCTGGCAACCCTTCTGTGATAACCTCACCCAGGTAGAAACAGACTTCTCAGTTACATCTAGTTGAGCACAAAACTCCATTTATGAATATTTAATACTAGCAATCTACACTATTAACTTATTTTAGCATGTTAGTATTAGATAGGCTTTTTGAGTAAGTGAAGAGTAAAAAGCTATGGCATTTTGTGTCATTAAGCTTCAAGAAAATCAAGTTCTGTGAAACAAGTTTTCAGGACATTAGGAAACTGCAACCTGACCTCATTCCATACTGTTTCCTTTTTAAATTTTATCTTATAGTAAATTAATATTTGTATATATCTATGGGGTACAAAGTGATATTATATTTATGAACGTGATGTGTAATAAACAAATGAAACCAGTCAATATATTCATCACCTCAAATGCTTATTTTTTGTGTGGTGAAAATACTTGAAATTTGCTGTCTCAGCAATTTGGAAATTTTTAATACAATATTATTAACTGTATTCACCACTGTGCAATAGAACTAAAAAAAAAAAAAAAAAGAAAGAAAGAAAGAAAAAAAGAAAACACTTCTTCCTATAACTGAGATTTTGTTACCTTTGACCATCATGTCCCAATTTTCCCCAACCCTTAACTTCTGCAACTACCATTCTACTCTCTCTTTTATGAGGTTGTTTTAGATTCTACATGGAAGTAGGAATATTTGTCTTTCCATGGCTGGTTTTCTTTTAGAACAAGGCTTTTCAATTCCATCCATGTTGTTACAACTGACAGTATGTCCTTAAGACCGTATAACATTTCTTTGTGTGTGTGTGTGTGTTATATACATATATATTACATTGTTTTCTTTAATCATTCATCTGGACGGACACTTAGGTTGATTGGACGCTTGAGTTGATTCCATAACTTGGCTATCGTAAATGGTGCTGCAATGAATATGGGAATTTAAATATCTCTTGAACAAAATTAGTTTAAAATCTATTGGTAAATATTGAGTAGAGGGATTGCTGGATCAGATGATAACTCTATTTTTCAGTTTTTTGAGAAACTTGCATACTGTGTATAAGGGTTTCTTTTTCTCTGCATTCAGCCCCAATGTTTCCTCTTTTGATAATAACCATTCTTAGAGGTGAGAGATATGTCCTATCGAGATTTAAATTTACATTTTCCTAATAAGTAGTGACATTTTTCATCTCTCTTTTGGCCATTTGTATGTCTTCTTTTGAGAAATATCTATTTAAACCCCTTCATTTTTCAATCGGGTTATGTGTTTTCTTACTGTTGTTTGAGTTCCTTATACACTTTGGTTATTACCCCCTTATCATATGTATGTCTTGCAAATATTTTCTCCCAATCTATAGGTTGTTTCTTTACACTGCTGTTTCCTTTGCTGTGTAGATTTTTTGTTTGATCATTTCATCCTTTTAGAATCTCCTTTCTACAGGGTAGTGGTTAAGGGCATTTGCTTGGAATGAGAACATGCTCAAATACTAGCTGTGTGATGTGGAGGAAAGTTGTTTCACCTCTGTTTTTCAATTCCTCCATATGTATTCTGGGTGTCATATGTCATGTTGGGGTTAAATGCTTTTGTTGGGGTTAATACTGATAATATAGAAGTGTTTATTCAGTATCTGACTTATACTGAACACAGTGTGTGACAGTTATTCTATTATTACTCCAACAGAAATAATATGCCACAGTAATATTTCCAGTGCTTCAGTAATACACACATACCACAGTCTTTGACAGGCATTGTTCTCATTCATTATTTTCTTACTCTTTAACTTTCACTGCAAATTAGAAAATTATTTCTTGTATAGAAATATAGACATATAAGTTGTCTTGAACACTAGAGCACAAAAAAGGATTATTCACTATAAAGAAATTGAAATTAGCTTCAAATAATGACAGATAATTATCTCATTTTTTGCTAATTAGTTTGCCTTTTTTTACTTTAATAAAGCTTTTCTACATAACCTACTTTCAATATTATGAGAAAAAAACACATACAGGTATAGGTACTTGGTATTAGTTTTTTCTCTCTGTAGCCTATTAAATCTTTTATTTTTTTTGTAGAGATTTTTTGTTATTACAGTGGTTACCTGAGTAGAATCTGAAAAATTAAATCATTCCTAAATTATGCTTTTTATACCTGTGGTTCACTTCCTGCTCTCTAGTCTGCTTAAAACAACAAGCATAAAAACTTCCCATTGAGGTGAACTAAGTTTATAAATGTTAAGTTTGAAGATTCGTCTTTTTTATGATTCAAATATTTTGAAATTTCAGTAGTCTCTAAGTTTCCACCATGATGTAATGAAGGTCATGTCATAATTTCCACAGCTATAGTAACAGTCTTAGAAATTAGATTTGGATATATAAAAGTAAGCAAAAATAGAATAGGCTCAAATTTCATGATGGACTAATCAAGCTTACCTCCTTGTAGACTTGTCAGGTTTTTATTTTTATTTTCTGTAATGGCAATGTCAAGTATGCATAGAGCTATTTGTAATTTGAAAAGACATAGTCACCATGAATTTGTTTAAAATTTTTTTTTATTTGTATAAATTTATGATGGGGGCCGGGCACGGTGGCTCACGCCTGTAATTCCAGCACTTTGGGAGGCCAGGCGGGCAGAGCACAATGTCAAGAGATCGAGACCATCCTGGCTAACATGGTGAAACCCCATCTCTACTAAAAATACAAAAAATTAGCCGGGCGTGGTGGCGGGCACCTGTAGTCCCAGCTACTTGGGAGGCTGAGACAGGAGAATGGCGTGAACCCGGGAGGCAGAGCTTGCAGTGAGCTGAGATCAGCCATTGCACTCCAGCCTGGGTGATAGAGCAAGACTCTGTCTCAAAAATAAAATAAATAAATAAATAAAAATTATGATGGTACCATGGAATTTTGTTACAGGCATAAGTTGCATAGTGGTCAAGTCAGAATTCTTAGGGTATCTACCACCTGAATAATACCTATTAAGTAATTTCTCATCATCGCTTCCCTCACGTCTTCACCCTTCTAAATCTCCATTTTCTATCATTCCAATCTGTATCTCCATGCGTAAACATTTTTTTTAGCACCCACTTATGAGTCAGAACATGTGATATGTGATTTTCTGGGTCTGACTTGTTTTACTTAAGATAATGATATCCAGTTTCATCCATGTTGCTGGAAAAGACATAATAGTTTATCTCTCTTTCTTGCTTGCTTGCTTGCTTGCTTTCCAAAGTCTTGGTCCATCACCTAGGCTGGAGTGCAGTGTTGCTCACTGCAGCCTCAACCTCCTGGGCTCCAGCAATCCTCCCACCTCAGCCTCTTGAGTAGCTGGGACTACATGTGCATACCACCACACCCAGTTCATTTTGTTTGTTTTTTGTAGAGATGAGGTCTCACTATGTTGCCCAGGCTGGTCTTGAACTCCTGGGTTCAAGCAATCCTCCTACCTCAGCTTCCCATAGTGCTGGGACTACAGTGTGAACCATCGTGCCTGGTCAATTTCAGTCTTTTGAGTGCTGGTATCACAGCTTGAGCCACCATGCCTGGTCAATTTTGATATTTTTTATGGCTGAATGGTATATCACTGTGTATATATACCACATTTTCTTTATATAATCAACCATTGATAGACAATTAGGTCAGACACCTGAATTTTTTTTTTTTTGAAGGTCATTACTTTCAATTTTTAAATTTCTTTTTTCTTTTTTTTTTGCAGAACGTGCAGGTTTGTTACATAGGTATATGGGTGCTGTGGTGGTTTGCTGCAGCTTTTGACCCGTCCTCTAAGTTCCCTCCCCTCACCCTCCACTCCTAACAGACTGTTGTGTGTGTTGTTCCCCTCTCTGTGTCCATGTGTTCTCAATATCACCATGAATTTGATGGTCTTTAGCTGTTATTAGGAATTTAACATATGCTCTAATCACATTAGCTATAATAATGATCACTAAACTCAAATATTATTGGATTGCAATAATGAGTTTTCTTATATAATACTCAAATATTATATAAATCTGAGTGGATGTCATTCAATCCAAAACATGAAACTCAATAACATCACATTAGATAAGAAACAACCTCACTAAAGCTGTGATGTCATAGATTATAGAACATCTTTACATACAACACATTATTTATTTCTTTAGCTTAAAAAAGGGGATGATACAGATTTTTTCCAAATTCAAGAAATGTGAAAACTTAATACCTTAATGTCTGGTTATGGATAAATATGTCGACATTAAGGAGATGATTTTTTGAGATCTAATTACAGCTTTTATAATTCTGTAGTTTTTAAGATTACAGTTTCTAAAATGCGTTTTTCAAATGTATAGCATAATTACAAGTAGGAATAAGAAAGCTAACCTTAATCTACCTAAATCTTCTCTATTTAATGACTTATGTAAATGTTTCTAATTATAGTGAAATACAGTGTATCATTTCATAACTTTGCACAAATATATTTTATATATGTATCTTTCAGAACTGAATTTTATTATTTAATAACTAAGGAATAGATTGTTTTTAGCTGAAATGTATCTCAGCTTAAGAGGTTGTGTTTTCAATTACCCTAAATAAGTGTTTTAATATATGTATATACACATATATAAAACATGTAATATATAATGATGTAACACATAAATAATGCTATATGGTCGGGCACAGTGGCTCACACCTGTAATCCCAGCACTTTGGGAAGCCGAGGTGGGCAGATCACAAGGTCAGAAGAACGAGATCATCCTGGCTAACACGGTGAAACCCCGTCTCTACTAAAAATACAAAAAATTAGCCGGGCATGGTGGTGGGCGCCTGTAGTCCCGGCTACTCGGGAGGCTGAGGCAGGAGAATGGCGTGAACCAGGGAGGCGAAGCTTGCAGTGAGCCTGAGATCATGCCACTGCACTCCAGGCTGGGTGACAGAGCAAGACTCTGTCTCAAAAAAAAATAAAAATAAAAAATAAAAAATAATGTTATATTCATATAATGTTACATTACCATATTAGTTGTATAGTGTATTAATTTATAATATATATTTAAAGGGTATTTAATATGTATATACAGTATGATCAAATAAAAGTACAATTTAGGCCAGACATGGTGGCTCACACCTGCAATCTCAGCACTTTGGGAGGCTGAGGCAGGAGAATTACCTGAGGTCGGGAGTTGGAGACCAGCCTGACCAACATGGAGAAACCCCATCTCTACCAAAAGTATAAAATTAGCCGGGCATGTTGGCACATGCCTGTAATCTCAGCTACTCGGGAGGCTGATGCAGGAGAATCGCTTGAACCCGGAGAGCGGAGGTTGTGGTGAGCCGAGATGGTGCCATTGCACTCCAGCCTGGGCAACAAGAGCAAAACTCCATCTCAAAAAAAAAATATATATATATATATAATATTATATATATATTATATATATATATAGTGCAATTTAATGCTGCTTCAGTGTCAATAAATTAATTTTGACATGGCAACATATTTAACTGAAGAGATCAGTGAAAGGGAATAATTAATGAGACCAATACTATCAATAATAATATCATCAACTAAATTTTGATTGAATAAATCTTCTGAAATTTAAATGAACTTAGTAATATATCATAAATATATGTGTTTCAGTAGTCTTGACAATAACAAAGGTAAATTACCTACTGGTAACCTTTAAGAGACGACGCAGACTGAATTAATAACGGATTATATGTATTTAAAAATGTAGACTTGGCCGGGCGCAGTGGCTCATGCCTGTAATCCCAGCACTTTGGGAGGCCAAGGCGGGCAGATCACAAGGTCAGTTTGAGACCAGCCTGGCCAACATGGTGAAACCCTGTCTCTACTAAAAATATAAAAATTAACCGGGTGTGGTGGTGGGTGCCTGTAATCCCAGCTACTCAGGAGGCTGAGGCAGGAGAATTGCTTGAACCCGGGAGGCAGGAGAATTGCTTGAACCCGGGAGGCAGAGGCTGCAGTGAGCTGAGATCATGCCACTGCACCCCAGCCTGAGTGACAGAGCAAGACTCTTGTCTCAGAAAAAAAAAAAATGTAGACTTCTACTGAACAGAAATCAACATATAAGTTGAATAAGAATCTACATTTATAATAAAATCTTTCTAGGTAAGTCATGTGATTACCATGTTTTATTAAATGAGGAAAAGTGGAAATGAGATAAATAAATACATGCAAAATGCAGATGACTGGTAGTCCAGTAAGAGAGCACTTCCTAATTCACAGTGAGTACAAACGGACAAGGTTTCAGCGTCATTGTCACATGCAATATCAGATACTGTATTACCTGAATAATATAATGTCTTGCCTAGGAACATTATGATGCAGTAATAATATTTTATGCTTAGTTAACATTATAGACTAATTATACTTTTAACAGTAGGAGATTTTAAGCATAAAAATCAGTAAGAATATAGGAAGCAAACATATTTTTTTTTCAGGTAGTTAGCATTTTATGACAGGAAACAATGATAGCATATTGTAAACATCTTTTGCCTACCTTTGTATTTTAATAGTTCAATATAACCACATTTCTCCAAAGGCTCATTCTATTATTGAAAGGTAATGGTGGGAACCAACTTAAGAACATGTAAAATGCAAGATTTTTTAATCAATGAGAAGCTATTAATTTAACCAACCCTTCCTGTAATAATATTGAGACAGACTGTCTGCCTGTTTTTACATTACAGCTAGCTTTGCAATCTGTGTAGAATTTAATGAGGTGTGTAATTTTTGTGAACTTATTGATTCTGAGAGATTCAAAAATTTTAATGCTACTGAACTTTGGTATTTTCACCTTTCATTTATCTTAGATAAAGAGAATTATATTTTAGTGCCAGCTGTTGATCCCTTTGTACTGCTCTTATTATACATGAAGTACTTTTCTCTAATGTACATGGAAAATATCTTTGGAAGATTATACAGTGGAGTTTGCTCCTCTCCCTGTTAAAACTCTTCCCCATACTTCTATCGTCAGATATTTCATAGTTCCAATTACTTTTTTGTTTTGAGTTACATCATTGAGTACTCCTAGATTTGCGTTTAGATCATTATGTCTTATTTTTGCTGTGCAAGAACCACATATCTTGCCTCTTGACAGTATTTTTGTGTTCTGGAACGTTAAGAGAGTTTCTGAGCCATTTAAGATGCACCCAACTAAACAGAACAAACCATTATACTCTATTAGTTTTGGTAATCTAAGAGGTCTGATATAGTGGAATATGTCAATAAATTATATTAAAAATAAATATCTCATATAATCTCAAAACAGTTATAGAGCACTGCATATTGTAAATTGTAATAAGCAACAGCACAGTATTTAATGGTAATTTATCCAATGCAAACTATATTATTTTGGTAGCATTGGCTTTGTTTTATAACAGATATTTGAATGTAGGAAGATAATATCTATGATATTTTCATATCTATAACACCCATGAATACATATATACTTAAATTATTTGAGGAAAGGCTACACAAATTCTTATTCACAGGCTATCCAAAATTAAACTTAGTGGCTGCATAGCACCCATTTATTTTGAAAGGTTTGAAAACCTTTGGATTTGCAAATATTGATACCTATTTTTATTCCTTGGGGATCTATAAATTAAAGCCAGAGTAAGAAGTCCAGAATGCATACTTAGATACAGATGGCCAGCAAACTGAAAACCCCACATGTGCTTAATGGAGAGTTGATGGTTTTTATGTTTGTTTCCTACTTATAACCAAACATTGCCCTCTATTTCATATTGACTCAGTATGATCAATAACCGTTAGTCTAGGATCTCATCTAAGGTATTTTAAAAGTCAGAGAAAATTGCAGCTACTTTTCATTCTTCATGTGTCCAACTGTACAATTTTTCAATATTCTTTAAGTATATTTTTTTCTTAAAGGAATTAGATTATATATTTTCTTAACAAGAATTACGTACTCTTACTCATCATTGTTTAATGAACTCATAGTTCCACATGGCTGAGGAGGCCTCACAATCATGGCAGAAAATAAAGGACCAAAAGCACATCTTACAACGCGGCAGGCAAGAGAGCATGTGCAGGGAAACTGCCCTTTGTAAAACCATCAGATCTCATGAGATTTATTCACTAATTCCCAAGAACAGCACAGGAAAAACCCACCCCTATGATTCAATTGGTTACCATCGGATTCCTCCCACAGCACGTGGGGGTTATGGGAGCTACAATTTAAGATGAGAGTTGAGTGAGGACACAGGTAAACCATATTGTTTCACCTCTGGCCCCTATCAAATCTCATGTCCTCACATCTCAAAACCAATCATGCCTTCCCAACATTCCCCAAAAATCTTAACTCATTTCAGAATTAACTCAAAAGTCCATAGTCCAAAGTCTCATTTGTGACAAGGCAAGTTCCTTCCACCTATGAGCCTATAAAATTAAAAGCAAATTTGTTACTTTCTAGATACAAAGGGGGTACAGGTATTGGTAAATACAGCCATTCTCAATGGGAGAAATTGGGCAAAACAAAGGAGCTATAGGCCCTATGCAAGTCCAAACTCTGGCAGGGCAGTCAAATATTAAAGCTCCAAACTAATCTCCTTTGATTACATGTCTCAGATCTAAGTCATGCTAATGCAAGAGTTGGGCTCCCAAAGCCTTGTAAAGCTCCACCCCTGTGGCTGTGCAGGGTACAGCCCCCTTCCAGCTTCCTTTGCAGGCTGGCATTGAGTGTCTGAGGCTTTTCCAGGTGCACTGTGCAAGCTGTTGGTGAATCTACCATTTAGGGTCTGGAGGACAGTGGCACTCTTCTCACAGCTTCACTAGGCAGTGCCCCAGTGAGGACTCTGTGTGGGGGTTCACACCCCACATTTTCCTTCAGCACTGCCCAAGCAAAGGTTCTTCATGAGGGCTTCACCCCTGCAGTGAACTTCTGCTTGGACATCCAGGTGTTTCCATACATCATCTGAAAGCTAGGCAGAGGATGCCAAACCAAAATTCCTGACTTCTCTGCACCTGCGTGCTCAACACCACGTGGAAGCTGCCAAGACTTTGGGCTTGCACCCTCAGAAGCCAAGGCCCAAGCTGTACCTTGGCCCCTTTTAGCCACAGCTGGGATACAGAGCACCAAGTCCTAAGACTGCACAAAATATCAAGACCATGGGCCTGGCCAACGAAACTATTTTTTCCTCCTAGGCCTCTGAACATTCATGGCTGCCATGAAGACCTCTGATTTGCTCTGAGACATTTTCCTCATTGTCTTGGTGATTAACGTTTGGCTTGAAACTTATGCAAATTTCTACAGCTGGCTTTAATTTCTTCTCAGCAAATGGGTTTTTCTTTTCTATCACATTGTCAGGCTCCAAATTTTCCTGACTTTTATGCTCTGCTTGCTTTTTAAACATAAGTTTCAATTCCAAACCATATATTTGTGAATGAATAAAACTGAATGTTTTTAAGAGAACCCAAGTCATGCTTTGTTGGTTAGAAATTTCTTCTGCCAGATACCATAAACTACCTCTCTCAAGTTCAAAGTTCCACAGATTCCTAGTGCAGGGGCAAAATACTGCCAGTCTCTTTGCTAAACATAGCAAGAATCACCTTTTCTCTAGTTCTCAATAAGCTCCTCATCTCCATCTGAGACCACTTCAGCCTGGACTTTATTGTCCATATCATTATCAGCATTTTGGTCAACGCCATTCAATAAGTCTCTAGGAAGTTCCAAACTGTCCCACATTTTCCTGTATTATTCTGAGCCCTCCAACCTGTTCCATCCTCTTCCTGTTACCCAGTTCCAAAGTTGCTTCCACATTTTCAGGTATCTTTACAGGAGCACCCCAATCTACTAGCACCAATTTACCGTATTCATTTGTTCTCACACTGCTAGTAAAGATATACCTGAGAGTGGGTCATTTATAAGGAAAAAGAGGTTTAATGTACTCACAGTTGCACATGGCTGAGAAGGCCTTACAATCATGGCACAAGGCAAAGGAGGAGGAAAGGCATGTCTTACATGGTGGCAGATAAGAGAGCATGTGCAGGGGAACTGTCCTTTATGAAACCATCAGATCTTGTGAGACTTTCTATCATGAGAACAGCACAGGAAAAACCTGCACCCCATGATTCAATTACCTCTGACTGGGTCCCTTCCACAACACATGGAGATTATGGGAGATACAATCCAAGATGAGATTTGGGTAGAGACACAGTCACACCACATCAGATGTCTTTAGTCACCTAGATTCTTCTGGGAAACTGATAGGTTAGAATTCACCATGACTACTCATATGTATCATGTATAGTGTATCATATTGTTCCAAAATTTGTTTTATTTTAATGATGTAAAGAAAGATGAATACACAAGAGCTCTGAATTGGTTATTTTGATTTTGGGAAACCAGAGAATGCTTCATGGAGGGGGTAGCCCATTAATGTTTAATTTAGTTTATCTTACCCTAAATGAAACAGATCATGATATGAAAAGCAGTAGTTCTAATCTTTATGCATCGGAATTCCCTAGAGGGCTTTTGAGAACAAAGATTACTGGGCTATACTCCTAGAATTTGTTATTCAGCAGGTTTGGAGTAGAAATCTAATACTTTACTTTTTTATCAGTTTTCCAAATGATGCTCATACTGAACATCTCGCTGCCACACTTTGAGGACCATTAGCATAAAGATAGACAATGAAGTCTATCTTTTATATATTTTAGACTATATTATCCAATTTTAATTCCTAGGAAAATTTAGGCTTAATATTCTCAAATGGTCTCCTAATTCATTTGTATTTTTCTCCCCTGTCATATCCAGAAAACCAAGTCTTTACTTGAATTCTCTTGAATTGTGACATTAGTCATTAGACATCTCTTGAATCTTTTGGTTTTGTTTTCCAGTTTACTCAAATATTTTTGTTATTTTTTTCTAATGACAGTTTGTATTACTTGTATCATGTCATACTATTTTCTTAACTATAGGTTCCTAGATGCTAAGCTAAGAAGAAAAAAGTATTATTTTTTTGGTATCAAATCAAAGGAAAGACCTACACTTTTTCATTACAACTGTAATATATACTTGTCTTGGCCTGGTTTGCTAAGAAAGCAGAGCCTGAAGCAAGAGAAAGTGTTACTCCTTCATTACGGAACACCAGAATGCTGCCCCAGGAGCAGAAAACGGGGAAAAAGTAAATGTGGCCCATAATGGGGAGAGCAAGTTAAGAGAATATGTTTTCATCCTGACCACCACGTGGGTATCAAGCACAAATTCTCAGTCTCCTGGCACCATCTTCTGAGAGGTATCATACATGACTAATTTTCAGGGAAGTCAAGAAAAAAGCAGAAGAAGGAAAAATAATATAATCATCAGCTCCTTTCTGCCACTGGTCGAAATGAGCCCACAGGGAATTAAGTTCCTCTGCACTCCCTAATTGTGCACATGGGAACACCAAAGGTTTCAGTGATCGTGTGCTATTGCCAGTAAGGAAACCGCAGGCCCCAGGACTGTTCTTTGTGCCACAGAAAGCTCATGCAGAAATAGATTATTCCTAATGGCTGATAAGAATACAAATGGCCAAATGCCCAACAGACGGTTTAGGCCAAAAGAATCTGAAGTGGTTAATAACAGGGGTTATAATACTGTTCACTGTAGAATATTCATGTAGTCGGGATGATAATTTTTTAAAATTTCCAGAATCTGTTTAGTTCCTTCCACCCTCATTACCACAGCCTATGTGAGTCACCATCATGTTCAGATGGGATTACTGCCAGAGACTTCTAATTGAATGACTTTCTTTTAGAGTCCTTCTTTCTTTTCCATTTTTGAGGGGACTCGCTCTCTTGCCCAGGCTGGAATGCAGAATGCAGTGACATAATCATAGCTCATTACAATATTGAATTGCTGGGTTCAAGCAATCCTCTTACCTTAGACTCCTGAGTAGCTGGGACTATAGGTGGGGGCTACCATGCCCAGCTAATTATTTCGTGTGTGTGTGTGTGTGTGTGTGTGTGTGTGTGTGTATTAATTTATTTTTTAGAGATGGGGTCATGGTATGTTGCCCAGGATTGTCTGGAACTCATGGCCTCAACCTATCCCCCTCCCTTGGCCTCCCAAAGTGCTGGGATTATGGGTATGAGCCACTTCACCTGGCCTAGGATCCCTTCTTACTCCAATTCTAAACATTCTTCAATTGTTCCCCGTGGCCTTAAGGAAGAAGAGCAAACCTGCAAACCTTTCGACCTGTGTTTACATTTGTTTTTCGCTTAATTATTTATCTCATTCATCCACCATTCCCAGAGAGTTGTTCTGAGCCGCAATCAAATTAAATGATATTCAATTCCCTGAATCTACCACACTCTGACTCACCTTCAGGTCTTTGTGATTCCTTTTGCATGAACCAACATGAACTTCACTCTTTACCACACTCGTGGTTATTGATTCTTTAAGATCCATTTTATTTTTTAAACAGGTCCCACCTTAACTGTCCCATGTCCAGCTCAGATTTGTTATTCATTCTTCTTGCATTTTTCTGTTGTTTTAATTTGTTTGCCTACATTGCACTGTGCCTACAATAATCAAGGAAGACAGCTAGGTAGTCTGTATTCTAATCTGCTATTTATTATGCAAAATTCTCATTTAAACTATGAATTTCTCGATGACTGGAGCAGCCTTGTATGTATATTCAGGTTCATAAGTGGCCAATATGTATTTGAATAAGCTAATAACTTAATAGTCACATTCACTGACCAAGTAATTTGCTACATATATTGGATTAGTTATTGCGTATTATTTCCTTTTTTGGCTGAAGAAACTGAGGCTCAGAGAGTATAAATAATTTGTCCAAAGCCAAACAGCTAGTAGGTGACACAGCCAGATTCAGCATCAGGCATAGCTACTTCCAGAATATTTGTCTTCACTATAGAGATATATTAAAAGTGTAAGAATTCAAATTCCAACTCTGTCTCTTGCCAAAATAAGGCTTTATTTGACTCCTCTTAAAAGCTGTGTCTCAATCTGCTGAAATGGATGGCAATACAGTGCATGTGATGTGATTTTTTTTAAGATAAAATGCGCAAACGTATCCTTCCAGCTTGTAGTTTTTAAAAAACATTTGTCATTATTCTTATTATTTTACTTATTTACTTAAATACCAGAAAGAAAACATGAGAAGCATAAAATGTAGACCACCTGGGATATCATGAATAGACATAAAAATTAATATTTCATCAGGATTTAACAGAACAATAATCCTCTACTTTCCTAACAATGTGGTAAGTGAATACAATTGTATCATGAAATACTATATGCATTAGAGATATTTTATTTGAAATTTATAGGAAATTACTGTGGAAAAATAATACTAAAGTGGAGAATCTTCAAAGACAGTGGATCTTTTTCTTGTAACTCAACACTTACAGATGAACTGACAAAAACAAAATTGTGTTACATTTACCTGGGTTGAACACCAAGGGGGGGCAGTAAAATAACATTTAACATGGAAAGCCTGAGGAAAACCACCTAAGGCTGCCTTGCACTTTTTGGCATGCATGTTAGTCTTTATTCTTGATATGTTTTTCTTAGGAGGGCGAAGAGTAATACATTGTACTGTTAGTGATTTTCAACAATAGTCTTCTCTTGAAGGATTAAGTATACATATATATGAACCATCCAACAACATATGATAAGTTAAACATATTTAACAAGGCTAATTTTCTTTCTGATTTAATAAGACACAATAAATGGAAACTGTGCAGTCAGAATAATGAAAAGAGGACATAATTTATCTCATTCTGTTGGTGTCCTTTCTATGTTCTTTTGTCCTTTGATTGCACTGGTGGATAATATTATTTTGTTCCCAAGGAAATATGTCCCTTTGATTAGGTTGTAGATATTCTCTCATTTGTCACTGTTCTATCAAGCTATGCCATGTAACAGCAGGAACTCTTGATTATTTAATTGCTTGTAAGAACTCATTAAATCTGACTATCAATCATGGGACATATGGTAAACATCACCCAATAGCGTGAGAGGTTGTAGCAATGATCTGTCACTAGGGCAAACCTTTTTTACAGCAATGCAGACTTTGGTTTAGTTGTCTGATGGTGATTATTTTTAATTGATATTGATTTACAAGGGAGGGTTCATCTATAGTAGTCTTAATCCACACTTTCAAGTTAATAATATAAGCATTTATAATTTTATTAGAAACATACTCAAATGAATCTTTTCTGCTTTGTACCTGATTTTCTTCTGTAATAATTGAATTTATTCTTTTATAAACAGTGCATAACAAATTTTGAAATCTATATTTTCTCTTGATAGAATTCAAATAGTACTCCTTAATAAATAGAATTTACAAAGTTAATATCAATACCTGGATATCATCAGTTGTGGGGAAACAATATCTATACAAATTATTTCTGAAATGGTCCTTTTCAAATTAGAGAAAATCAAAACAGCTATGTTGCTAGGAACAAAGTTGTGTGGTTTAAACTATTCTATCTTCTATTAAATGAAAATAATTTTTAATAATGTGGATTTACAGTGAATCGTCTAGCAATCCATTGTATTGTCTTCAGAAACTAGGTATAAAGCTAAATTTAAAATTACATTCTGTATCATTAGTCTGTTTCTTAGAAACTCATGCATCTGATGGTTATCTAAATCAGCTGCATGTAGGGGTGAGAAAAAATAAAGCTTCAATCTTCCTGTTTAGATGAATTAATACACTTTGAAGCCATCAGAAATTATAACTCTAGCAGCCTTCAGAATTACCTCCCAAAAAGAGAGACATGTAGGACCCAGTTTGGATTCAGTTTGAACGTCCTCAAGACCTCCTTCAGCAAATCTCTCTGATTGCTACTTAAATTGCAGGAACAGTTCAGTGTGGTTTATCAGACCCTTCTAGGGAATTAAAAAGCTTAGAAGACATTATAATTCTTTGTCCAGGCATTCTGGCATAGAACTGATTACCGTGGAGGTGAATTTGGTGCAACGGTATTGATAGGCCCATAATATCAGAATAATATATACAACAGCTACTTATGTTTTTTCCACACTGGAAATGATTATACGTAAATTGGTTAAAATTGTGGGACTAAGGTTCTATGAGCATAGAAGCACCACAAGGGCAAAAATTTGGCCAAAATTTCACCCACAGTATTTAGAAAGATAATATAGTAAGTATTTAATAAATATTTATAGCATAAATGGATAAATGAGTGAATTATTCTCATATCACTACACCTATACCTGAAAGTTTTTCCTTGGGAGAAGAAGGATGTTTGTTTTTTAATTTCTGTACATAATGCTAATCGACTGTTAATCATTTTTCTTTATAGTAGGCCAACACTTTAGGAACCATATCTCATTTAATCTAGTCAATATTGATAGAGTGATTACATGTGCCAGGTACTGTTGTAAATACTTTCTCTGTATTATCTCATTTAATTATTACTATAAGCATACGTGGAGTATGTACAATGATTTTTTTCTGTTTTACAGGAAAGGAAACAGTGGTTTTGTGAGATCAAGCAATTTATTTAAAGAAGCACAACTAACAAGTGACAGAGTCCAGGCTGGAATCCGAGTCTGCCCGACTCTGAAATCTTCACTCAGTTTCTTTTCTAGAGAAAGTAAATGTGGGGCCCTTGCACTGCTACTCTCCTCTTTCACTCATTGCAGATTGGTTATGCCACATGTCCGCAGAGTCCTTTTCAACACAGGGCTCCAGGTAGGCAATAACCTTTGTATTGTGAGTAAAACCATTTTGCCATCTGTATGTTATTCTCCATCACCCTTAACCTCTAACAATACAGGCACAGCTGCATTTATCAATAAGACCTGCATAGAAAAAACACAATTATAAAGTAAACGTGACAAACAAAGATAGTTAATCAAAGTAATGTGTGCAAAAACATGAGTGGCTGGACTTCGTCCACTTTCTTTGTAACATTGGGATCCCTGAATATACAGGACACGTAATAACCATTTCTCAGTTCACATCAGTTAAGGGCTGAGCCTAGAGAAGAATTCTCAACCGTGAAGGACATTTTGTCTTAACCAATTTTTGTTAGTGAGTTGTGACTAAACACATCCCCGTGTGTGAAAGAGCTTATTTTATTCCCTTTCTCTGATTGCTGGGAAAAGCATTAGGCTTTTCCTTTGAGGAGAATAATACTTATGTTCTATTTTTTGTTTTTCCCTTTACATTGATCCATGTGTCACCTTATCAGTTATACTAGAAAATTTACTGTTATTTATCTATAAAGTTAGTTCCAGCGTTAATAAGAGTTTCTCATTTTGTGTCCTTACAAAATGAGACTTCTTTTCTTGTCACAATGATATTATTTAATCTTCTATTATAATTTATACCTTTGTATGTCTGTTGCCCCTAGTAGCCACTGAACTTCCTGAGGGTAAAAAAACAAAAATCAAAAAACATGTCTTGCCCATATTTGTACAAGTTGAAAAATCTAAATTTCATTTTGTAAATTCTAATATTCTTTGATTAAATGAATGAATTAGTGGCACAACCTGGTATATGCCTATATTCTATGACAGTCCATTTTCCACTTGTCCATTTTCCACTTTTTATTTCAGTTCTCTAAATAACAGTTTACATGTCACCATCCTATCTTTAGATTTTACATCACATATACACATATATATAAATAAAACAACAAGCAAATGTTCATTAAATTAAATGAAAACTTTTTTTTGATCATTGATCCAAATATTGAATCTGTCAAACTTCTGGAGGAGTTATTTAAGTCAAATATGCAAGTCCCCCACAATTCCCAGATATCTTTTTGTTGACTGCACAGAACTATTCTGTAGTTATAACTAAGAGCATTTGAATTGCTTGGGGTAACTGGTATTCTTACTAGAACTAAGTAGTACAGTCTAATAAATCTATATAAGTTCTCTGTCTGAAATAAACTTACATTTTACAGTATCAAGAAACAAATGCTGCCATATGGAACAAGTGAAAATGACAGAAAGAATACAAGGAGGTCCTGTATTCATAGCACAGTTACTCTGTGATGTACTTGTCTTTTTATGATTAATTTAGGCATTTTCACTAATAGATTCAAAGATAATTGCCAGATAAACAGCTGTGCTATCCCTGTAACAGGAGAGGAAATGAGTAAGGGATATTAAATAAGGAAAAATGTTTCTCAGGTGCATTAATCTGGAAAATGGAGCTCATTGTAAGATGTTCTGTCTTCCTTGGTATTTGGATTTGAAAATTGGAGTATTAAGGTTTAAGGACATGATAGGGCACCATAAGAAGGAATAATCTCCTTATGAAACCAAGTGATTATAATAATATGATTATTTATGAATAAAATATTTTTGCCTTTTAATTATTCAGTCTTTTACTAAAACCCATGTTATACGTAAGAGGAAAAGTTTAAAATAATTTTTCTGGAAGTGTATAAATCCTGAATCAAAACATGTTTTAGAAAATATTAGGAATACAGAACAATAAAAATAGAACACTTATAGTGTCCTCATGCATTTTAACTCATTGTTTTCATTAATCTTAATTCTTTTTAAAATTTGAGGTAGAAATATTTTTGGTTGACTAAGTATAAAGTGCTGAAACCATCAATAACTTCAAAATAGTTTATTTTATAATCTTTAATTTTTTTCAATCAAACTCCCATAAAATACATCCTGTTTGTAAATCTGAAAGAAGCAGTCTGTACCATCAAATTTTTAAAAGTTGATTTGATGCCAAATGCAACTAGACAATTAAATTCAGTAGTTGCCTTAATAGATTCAGTAAGAACTTAGATGCTTTGTTAACATCTATATATAACTGTTTTCCAGTTGTAGCTGTTTGCTTCACTTTTCAGGAGTGTAGTGAATCACTGTACTTTTAACAATCTTTGCTCATGTAAACTACTAACTCAGGTCCTTAAAGACTTAGTGTATTGATGGGAACTGCATTATACTAATTTTATGGCTTTCAGATAGGCTAGTGCCAGGGAGGTCAGCTCAAGAGTAATGAATGCCATTTTAAAATACCAAGAAGCATGATTATTTTCACACTGATACTGCCGTGGAAAAATACCAAAGAGGCTGTGAGATTATGCCACAAAGTACAGAAACTATTCCAGGAAGTAAGTGCATAAACTCGGCTGTGCAAGTGTACAGAAAAACCCATTAAAACCCATTAAAAGGACCCAAACTGTAGACAGAAGATAAAAAAGGATTGATCAGTTGCATACATGAAGGCAATAGAGTGTCCATTTATTAATTAAAAGTACATTTTATATATTGTGATGTGATAAATAGTTTGACTGTATAGGTTAATTCCCTCAGATCTGTGCTGAGGGCTATTAGCATTGATAAATTATGCACTATGACATTTAACATTTCTGATAGACGGTCTTAAGGAGTGCTGTACCTGCAGATCTGCATCTGGTATTTACACAGCAATTTAGTCCAGCTATAGCTATCTGTGAAGCATTTTGAATACAAGTGGGACTATACCTTAAATAAGCGTGTGCTCTTGTGGTTGGGTGATTATAATTCTAGAACCAAAATTAAGTCTCTTGAACCATAACTGTCTTGATCACCACAAAACACAGAGTACTTCTACCTTACATAAACATTATTGAGTTTCATTGGAATAATGAATTTAAATATCCCAACATATCTTGAATCCATATGCATAATATAGAAACCTATTTTGTATTTTTATAGTAATAGGGTGACAATATCAATTTATTTTTATAAATTACCATAAGGGCATTATTTTAAATTTTTTTCTGCATTTTTGTACTGTCTAGATTATTTTTTAATAGATGCTTCTTTATTAACTTTAGAAAGATGCTTGGAAAATTTTCTGTTAAGTAATGTTTTAAAAATCTGTCAAAAGATTTATCTCTAAGGGACTTTCTTCAAAGGCTTTCTATGTACAAATGGCCCATTTGGGAAAAATGGAACACATAGTGAAGTGTAACTTAAAACAGAACCAAACAAAACATCACCAGGCAAAATTTGAGCGTTAATATCACATATATGTAATACTTTCCAATTTACAAAAGAACTTTCACCTTTGATATCTTAATCTTGCCAACAATTCCATAAGATATAAAGGAAAAATGTTTCTGCCATCATTGAGTGGATTAGAAGAACAAGACTTCAGTAGTTTCAATGGCTCACCAGTACTGATAGGTTGGAAACCAATAACCAGAATTCAGGTTATTCAAGTCCTGTTTGTGCCTGTTTCCATTACAAAACAATGTCTTTTTAAATTCAAGGATACATTGAAGAAGATGAAAGGTTAATACTAGCTATTGAGTTTTAAATGTACATCAGGAACTTTATATAGCCTCTTTTATTTAATCTCATAAAGGCCAGATTCATTTAATTAACTATATAAATTATCCCAGTCCATTAAAACTCACTGTTGGACATCTGAAAGAGTGGTTCAACCCTGGCTACTCAATAAGACACTTATGGAAAATATAAAGTGTAAACATGTGGCGATATACACTTATGGTAAAGATAGAATAACAGGGCCTGGATTACTCCTCTTGTCTGTAACATCTGTAATATAGGACAAAATATATTTTAAAAATAGTTTTCAAGGAATTGGACATCAGACAATTAAGAAAAATGATCCCTGAAATAAAGGACACAAATGGGGGTGTTCCAGCTTAATACCCTCAGAGGTTTCCCGACAAAGAGGGGAATCCAGGCAGAGTCTGGTGGACTCTCTGAGTTGAACTGATGATGCTAAAAGTTCAGCAAAGATAGCTAATGTTCACAGGACAGAGTACCAGACAGGAGAGAAATGCGTATAGAAAGAATTCCAGGGATTTGGAAAAGGCCCCTTGATCAGGGCATATATGTATGAAAGGCTGGGTAAAGAATCACTCAAAGAATTAGACAGAACAACACTAGGAGTTTCTACAGGGCTGAAAACAACAGCTTTTCTTATTAGCCACACTAAAAAACATAATTCATGAAGCACTGGATAAGGAGCCAAAAGAGTCCCTCAGTAGTAGCCATGGATTAATGCTCTGATTCTATCATTAAAAAAATCTTAAAAACAAGGCACTAAAGAATCGAATTATTTCCAAGTAACTTAACTATGTCTTACAAAATGGATCAATGATTTTTTTTAGAAGTTCAAAACTATTCAGCAGCTATTAATAACAAGGTAAAATTTGCCATGGCTGTTATAATAAAAAATCAAGGGTCATGCAAAGAAGTAAGAAAATATGACCCACAATGAAAAGACATTATGATAGGAACGATCCAAAATGAAACACATTACGAGAGCATCAGTAAGCAGTAGGAAAGTTTTATGTGGCCTGATATGGTATTTGGAGTCCTTGGAAGACAGAAGATCAAAAGGCAACAGAAAAGTATTTGAAATGGTAATTGCTGAAAATTTTCCAATTTTGGTAAAACCTACAAACACACAGATTGAAAAGCTCAATGAACCTCAATCACAAGAAACATGAAAAGTACAGGAAAAGAAGTCATTATCAAATTGTATAAAACAAGCATTAAAGAGAGAAATCATAAAAGCAGCCAGAGTGATGTGTGTAATAAGATGCATTATATAGAGAGGAACAAATTTCTCATCAAAGCAATGCAAGTGAGAAGACAGTGG
Source organism: Papio anubis (assembly GCF_008728515.1). NCBI lineage: Eukaryota > Metazoa > Chordata > Mammalia > Primates > Cercopithecidae > Papio > Papio anubis. Next base: position 83,755,068 of record NC_044979.1, on the reverse strand, counting down.
AGCAACATTTTTAAAGTACTAAAAAAAACGGGGGGTTGTGAACCTACAATTTGTTATCCAGCAATAATATCTTTAAAAATAAAGATAAAGTATTTATCAGACACACAAAAACTGAAAGAATTCATAAACAGCAGAAATGTATTATATAAAATATAAATGGAAGCCCTTCAAGCAGGAAGAAAATTGATACATAGATCGAGAAAAGGAATGATGAACATAAAAATGGTAATCACATGGGGAAAATTATGATACTTAAAATATATATAAATTTTTTAGTAGATAATTGGCTACTTTTAAAAAAAAGACAAGGTGGCATGGGGTTTATAACATATAGAAGTAAAATGTATGACAATGCAAAAACTAGGAGAGGAAAACAAAGAATGTAATTTTAAGGGGCTTATGTCAGACATAATATAATATTGCTTGAAAGTAGACTGTAATAAGGTAAAGATGTGTGCTACAAATTCTAAAATAATTGCTAAGATAACCAAATAAGAAGCTTTAGCTAACAAGCAAACATAGGGAGAAAACTAACAATAAATAAACTCAATAATTTCTAACTGAGCAGAAAGAGAGGAAAAAAGGAAGAACAGGCCAAAAAATTAAAAAAAACAAAAACAAAAACAAATAGCAAGTTGACAGATTTAACCCTAATCATATCAGTAATCACATTAAATGTAAATGATCTAAATTCTCAAAATTAAAATATAGAGATTGTCAGATAGAATAAAGAAGCAACACCCAATAATAGGATGCTTAAAAAGAAAAAAAATGAAATACAAAGACACAAAGAGGTTAAAAGTAAAAGGAAGGAAAAAGAAATACTGAGCTAACACTAACAGAAGAAAAATAGAAAAATTCTAACATCACACAAAGTAAACTTTAGAGCAAAGATTATCACTAGGAACAAAAGGGTCATTTTATGATGATAAAGGGATCAATTAATCAAAGGAATATACAAATTTTAAGCATTTATGTATGTATCAAACAAAAATCTTCAAGATACAGAAAGCAAACACCGACAGAACTGCAAGAAGAATAGACAAAATCACAATTATAGCTGATTAATTAATAGCTCTCTCTCATAAATGATAAAAATAGACAAAAAATCAGTAAGGATATGAAGAAACTGAACATCACTGTCAATCAATTTGACCTAATGGACATTTTTAGAAGAGTTTACTCAACAACCGCAGAACACTCATTTTTGGAAAGAGAACATGGAAAATTTACTAAGATAAGCTGTACTGTAAGACGTAAAACTAGTCTCATATTTCAGAACAATCAAGTTATATAAAGAATGCTCTGTAGTTATAATGAAATTAAACTAGAAATTAGAAATAGAATGATATCTAAAAAGTTCCAAATACTGGAAACTAAATACACATAAATCTGTAAGTTAAAGAGGAAAATTAAAAAGGTTTTTGTAAGTAAATGAAAATGAAATTATAATACATAAAAATTTGTGGAATACAACAAAAGTAGTACTTACAGGAAAATTTAAAACACTTAATGACAATAATAGAAAAGAAGGAAGGTCTCAAATCAAGAGCTCCAGCTTCCACCTTAAAAAAACTAGAGAAAGAACAAATGAACTCAAAATAAAGCAAACAAAGAACATAATAATATCAGAACAACATTAATAAAACAGAAAGCAGAAAGACAATAGAAAAAATAAATCAAATATTGGTTCTTAATGAAATTAATGGAATTTGTACACCTCTAGCCAGACTGCTGAGAAGAAAATGAAAAGAAGACACAACATACCAATATAAGATATGAGAGAGATTATGATGTCACTACAGATTCTATAGATATGAGGAGAATTAAAAAATTACAAATAATTTTACATAAAGAAAATCTCCAGTTTAGCTGAAATACACAAATTCCTTGAAATACACATACTACTATAGCCTACTGAAGATAAAATGGATAACCTGAGTAGCCCTACAACTACTAAAGAGATTAAGTTTATGGTTAGAAATACTACAATGGCAACTCTAGGCCCAGGTGGTTTAACTGACAAATTCTAGCAAATATTTTAAAAAGAAATAATACTGAATATGTGTAAAATCTTTCAGAAAACTGTGAAAAAATTGTTTCCTAACTTATTCTATAAATCAGTACTATCCTGATACCAAAATCTGAAGAAGACTTCATAAGAAAAGACAACCATAGACCAATAACCTTCTGAACATAGATGTACTAATTGTGCACAAATTTTAAACAACTCAAATCCAACAATAGATGAAAGAAATAATACATGGTGGCTAGGTGAGTTTTCTGTCAGGAATGCGGATTGGGTTTAACACTTAAAAATCAATGTGATTCAGGCCGGGCGCGGTGGCTCAAGCCTGTAATCCCAGCACTTTGGGAGGCCGAGACGGGCGGATCACGAGGTCAGGGGATCAAGACCATCCTGGCTAACACGGTGAAACCCCCTCTCTACTAAAAAATACAAAAAACTAGCCGGGCGAGGTGGTGGGCGCCTGTAGTCCCAGCTACTCGGGAGGCTGAGGCAGGAGAATGGCGTAAACCCGGGAGGCGGAGCTTGCAGTGAGCAGAGATCCGGCCACTGCACTCCAGCCTGGGCGACAGAGCGAGACTCCGTCTCAAAAAAAAAAAAAAAAAAAAAAAAATCAATGTGATTCACAATATTAACAAATGATTTAATATTGTGAAATAAAGTTCACCTAAAAAATGTAAACAACTCCACATCCTGTTAATATAACAGGATGTTATATTATACAATGAAATACTCCTCCCAAATAAGAAATAAACACTTAATTCATACATGAATATTAAAATAAACATGCTGAATTAAAGAAAACTTCCTAAAAGAGAACATATCCTATGTGATTTTATTTACCAAACATTTGGAAAATGCAAACTTATGTATAGTGGCAGAACGTATATTATTGGTTTCATTTGGAAAAGTTGGGATAGGGGGCATGGGGGGTTCGGAAAGAGCTTGGAGGAATAGATTGCAAATGGGCACAGGGAAACTTTTGGAAGTGATGAATACGTTCATTATCTTGGTTTTGGTGATTGTTTCATAGGTGCATGCACATAAATATTACCATATATGCTGTTCCTTACATATTCACTGTATTTCAATAAAGCTGTTTTTTGTTTGTTTGTTTGCTTGTTTTTTAAGAGACAACTATATGTGCCACATTTTCTTAATCCAATCTGTCACTGATGGACATTTGGGTTGATTCCAAGTCTTTGCTATTGTGAATAGTGCTGCAATAAACATACGTGTGCATGTGTCTTTATAGCAGCATAATTTATAATCCTTTGGGTATATCCCCAGTAATGGGATGGCTGGGTCATATGGTACATCTAGTTCTAGATCCTTGAGGAATCGCCATACTGTTTTCCATAATGGTTGAACTAGTTTACAATCCCACCAACAGTGTAAAAGCGTTCCTATTTCTCCACATCCTCTCCAGCACCTGTTGTTTCCTGACTTTTTAATGATTGCCATTCTAACTGGTGTGAGATGGTATCTCATTGTGGTTTTGATTTGCATTTCTCTGATGGCCAGTGATGATGAGCATTTTTTCATATGTCTGTTGGCTGTATGAATGTCTTCTTTTGAGAAATGTCTGTTCATATCCTTTGCCCACTTTTTGATGAGGTTGTTTGTTTTTTTCTTGTAAATTTGTTTGAGTTCTTTGTAGGTTCTGGATATTAGCCCTTTGTCAGATGAGTAGATTGCAAATGGAATACTATGCAGCCATAAAAAAGGATGAGTTTGTGTCCTTTGTAGGGACATGGATGCAGCTGGAAACCATCATTCTTAGCAAACTATCACAAGAACTGAAAACCAAACACCGCATGTTCTCACTCATAGGTGGGAACTGAACAATGAGATCATTTGGACTCAGGAAGGGGAACATCACACACCGGGGCCTATCATGGGGAGGGGGGAGGGGGGAGGGGGGAGGGATTGCATTGGGAGTTATACCTGATGTAAATGACGAGTTGATGGGTGCAGCACACCAACATGGCACAAGTATACATATGTAACAAACCTGCACGTTATGCACATGTACCCTACAACTTAAAGTATAATAATAATAAATAAATTAAAAAAAAAAAGACACAACTATAGAATTGCAACGTCTGTCTGACATGCAGTATCAGAATCTCCAAAATCATGGTATGGACCTCAGTGTTAGCCCCATCTGGCTGAAGGGAGTCAGTCTTTAGCACTCACCCCTCCTGCCCACCAATTTCCAATTGTCTTATCTGATTCTGAGAGGGGAATAAATTTTATTTTCTCAACTTATTTAAATAGCTGTGAGAGTCAAGCTTCAAAACAATCCTTCATGCTTCCTTTGACTCAACTGTTGCACACAAAAATTACAGAAATTCAAGAAGCACAAACTGACTAATAAATATTTATTTAAAAACTGTATGGGAGTGCAGGCACGGTGGCTCACGCCAGTAATCCCAGCATTTTGGGAGGTCGAGGCAGGCGGATCACGAGGTCAGGAGATGGAGACCATCCTGTCTAACACGGTGAAACCCCATCTCTACTAAAAATACAAAAAAATTAGCTTAACTGGGGGTGGTGGCGGGCACCTGTAGTCCCAGCTACTCGGGAGGCTGAGGAAGGAGAATGGTGTGAACTTGGGAGGTGGAGCTTCCAGTGAGCTGAGATCCAGCCACTGCACTCCAGACTGGGTGACAGAGCAAGACTCAGTCTCAAAACAAAACAAAACAAAACAAAACAAAAAACTTTATGGGAAATTCTGGATTGATACAGTGTCAAAGTAATTTCACTCAACACAAATATGTGGACATGGCACTAAAAGGAATGTACAATCATTATCATAGTAGTGCCAAACTGTAACCAATGTGTCCATTATGTAGCATTGGTAAATAATAATGTATTTATGCAATAAATTCAGTATGGTAATAAAATACTGTATAGCCACTCACAACAAAATGGATGAAATTTACAAATATAATTTTGACGGTAATAAGCCAGCACAAATGGCATATAACATATGGTTTCCTTTTACATATATTTCAAAAATGAGCAAAATCATATAATAATGTTAAAAATCGAGATAGTATAAGAAGAAAGAGGCTTTAGCAAGCCAAGATGGCTGATTCGAAGCAAGGGTGGCCCATGATGCTCACCAGTAACAAAAATAGCAAGTGAATTGAGTGAATTCTACACCTTCAACTGAAATATCCAGGTTCTCACATTGGAACTGACTAGGTGGTTGGCGGGACCCACGGAGAGTGAGGAAAAGCAGGTTGGGGTGATGGCCCATCCAGAAGCAGCATGGAGCCAGGGGAGCCCCTACCCTCAGTCAAGGGAGGCAGCAAGTGATTGTGCGATCCTGCTCAGGAAAGCACTCTTTTCCTATGGATCTTTGCAACCCACAGATCAGGAGATCCCCTTAGGAGCCCACACCATCAGGGCCTTGGGTCCAAAGCACACAGCTCTGCGGACTCTGGGCAGCCACACAGGCATGGATGAAACCCAGGAGTTTTTTACATACTCCGGCCTTGGGAATTCCTGTGAGGCAGGATATCTATCCATTTCCCTAGAAGAGGGGGTGAAGCCTGGGAGCCAAGTGGTGAGCTTCAGTAGGCCCCACTCGCATGGCACCTCACAAGTTAAGGCTCACTGACCTGGAATTCCAGCCCGCTGGTGGTAGCAGACTGGAGACTGCCTGAGATGACTGACTTCCCAGGTGGGAGGCGTGGCCACCATCTCAGCAGCTCAAGTCAGTACCAGGGAGTCTGGGTGTTCCAGACCAGGAGGAATTCCCCACAGTGCAGCACAGCTGCTATGGCAGATCATGGCCAGACTGCTTCTTTAAGCGGGACCCTAATCTATCTCTCCTCACTGGGCAGGGCCTCCTCATGGGAATTTCAGCAACTCTAGCCAGGGATTTAGGAACAGAACTCTGATCTCCCTGGGACAGAGTTCCTGCGAGGTGCAGTGGCCTTGGTCCCTGAGGTTCAGCTGACTTAGTCTTTCCTGCCTGCTGGCTCTGGAGAGTCCAGGGGGTCAACGAGGGGGGGTTCCCCCCAGCACAATGCACCTGCTCCAGAAAGGGGCAGCCAGACTGCTTCTTCAAGTGGGTCCCTGAATCCGTTCCTACTGACTAGGTAAGATCTTCCAACAGGGGTCTCTAGACATTTCCTAAGGAGTGTTTGGGCCAGCATATGTTTAACATTCTTAAAGAAAAGAAATTCCAGTCCAGAATTTCATATCCGGACAAACTAAACTTCATAAGTGAAGGAGAAATAAAATTCCTTTCAGAGAAGCCAATGCTAAGGGATTTCATCACCACCAGGCCGGCCTTGAAAGAGCTCCTGGAGGAAGCATTAAACACAGAAAGAAAAAACTGTTATCACCTACTACAAAACACACCTACTATAAAACAGACCAATGACACTATGAAGCAACTATAATAACAAGTCTGCAAAATTAACCAGTCAGGATCACAATGATAAGACCAAATCCACACATAATAATATTAACCTTAAATGTAATGGCTAAATGCCTCGATTAAAAGACAGAATGGAAAGCTGGGTAAAAAGACAAGGCTTACTGGTATGCTGTATTCAAGAGACCCATCTCAGGTGCAAAGACACACATAGGCTCAAATAAAGGGATGAAGGAAAAATTTCCAAGCAAATGGAAAGCAGAAAAAAGTAGGGGTTGCAATCCTAGTTTCTGACAAAATAAACTTTAAACCAACAAAGGTAAAAAAAAGACAAAGAAGGGTATTACATAATGGTAAAGGGTTCAATTAAACAAGAAGAGCTATTTAAAATATATATGCACCCAATACAGGAGCACCAGATTCATAAAACAAGTTCATAAAGACCTACAAAGAGATTTAGAGCCCCACACAATAATAGTGGGTTACTTTGATACCCCACTGTCAACATTAGACAGATAATTGAGACAGAAAATTAACTCAGACATTCAGGACTTGAATTCAGCTCTGAACCAAGTGTATTTGATAGATATTTGCAGAACTGTCCACCCGCAAAACAACAGAATATACATTTTTCTCATCAAAACATGGCACCTAGTCTAAAATTGATCACACAATTGGAAGTAAAACACTCCTCATCAAATGCAAAATACTGAAATCATAACAGTCCCTCAGACCACAGTGCAATCAAATTAGAACTCAAGATTAAGAAACTCACTGAAAGTCGGGTGTGATGGCTCATGCCTGTAATCCTAGCACTTTGGGAGGCCAAGGCAGGTGGATTGTCTGAGCTCAGGAGTTCGAGACCAACCTTGGCAACATGGTGAAACTCCATCTCTACTAAAATACAAAAAGAAATTAGCCAGGTCTGGTGGCGTGTGCCTGTAGTCCCAGCTACTCAGGAGGCTGAGGCAGGATAATTGCTTGAACCTGGGAGGTGGAGGTTGCAGTGAGCCAAGATTGCACCACTGTACTCTAGCCTGGGTGACAGAGTGAGATTCCATCTCTATTAAAGAAAGAAAGAAAGAAAGAAAGAAAGAAAGAAAGAAAGAAAGAAAGAAAGAAAGAAAGAAAGAAAAAAAGAGAGAGAAAGAAAGAAACTCATTCAAAACCACACAAACTACATAGAAATTGAGCAACCTGCTCTTGAATGGCTCCTGGGTAAATAATGAAATTAAGTCATAAATCAAGAAGTTATTTGAAACTAATGAGAACAAATAGACAATGTAGTAGAATCTCTGGAATGCAGCTGAAGCAGTGTTAAGAGGAAAATTTATAGTACTAAATCAAACCCTAAAGCCAGCAGGAGACAAGAAATAATGAAGCTCAGAGCAGAACTTAAGGAGATAGACACACACACACACACACACACACACACACACACACACCCTTAAAAAAATCAACAAATCCAGGAGCTGTTTTTTTCAAAAAAATCAATAAAATAGATAGACCACTAGCTAGACTAATAAAGAAGAAAAGAGGCCGGGTGTGGTGGCTCAAGCCTGTAATCCCAGCACTTTGGGAGGCCGAGGCAGGTGGATCACAAGGTCAGGAGATGGAGAAAATCTTGGCTAACATGGTGAAACCCCGTCTCTACTAAAAATACAAAAAAAAAATTAGCCAGTCGCGGTGGCCGGTGCCTGTAGTCCCAGCTACTTGGGAGGCTGAGGCAGGAGAATGGCGTGAACCCAGGAGGCGGAGCTTGCAGAGAGCTGAGAATGTGCCACTGCACTCCAGCCTGGGTGACAGAGCGAGATTCCATCTAAAAAAAAAAGAAAAAGAAAAAAAAAGAAGAAGAAGAAGAAAAGAGAGAAGATTCAAATAAACACAATCAGAAAAGATAAGGGGGATACCATCACTGACCCAATAGAAATACAAACAACCATCAGAGAATACTATAAAACCTCTATGCAAATAAACTAGAAAATATGGAAGAGATTGATAAGTTCTTGGACACATACACCTTCCCAAGACTGAACCAGGAAAAAGTTGAATCCCTGAATAGACCAATAACCACTTCTGAAATGGAGGCAGTATTAAATAGCCTACTAATTAGGCAAGAAAAAGAAATAAGGGTTATTCAAATGGGAAAAGAGAAAGTCAAATTGTCTTTGTTTTTAGATGACATAATCCTATATCTAGAAAACACCATCAGTCTCAGCCCAAAAGCTTCTTAAGCTGATAAGCAACTTTAGCAAAGTCTCGGGATGCAAATTCAGTGTGCAGGAATCACAAGCATTTCTATACACCAACAGAGAAGCAGAGAGCCAAATCATGAATGAACGTTCATTCACAATAGCTACAAAGAGAATAAAATACTTAGGAATACAGCTAACAAGGGAAGTGAAGGACCTCTTCAAGCGGAAATACAAACCAGTGCTCAAGGAAATCAGAGGGGACACAAACAGATGGAAAAACATTCCATGCTCATGGATAGGAGGAATAAATATCATGAAAATTGCCATACTGCCCAAAGAAATTTATAGATTCAATGCTATACCCATAAAACTACCATTGACATTCTTCACAGGATTAGAAAAAAACTATTTTAAAATTCATATGGAACAACAACAACAACAACAACAAACAGCTTGTATAGCCAGGATAATCCTGAGCAAAAGGAACAAAGCGAGAGGCATCACGCTACCCAACTTCAAATTATACTACAAGTCTGCAATAACCAAAACAGCATGGTACTGGTACAAAAACAGGCACATAGAACAATGGAACAGAATAGAGACCTCAGAAGTAAAACCACACATCTACATTCATCTGATCTTTGACAAACCTGAGAAAAACAAGCAATTGGGATAGGATTCTCTATTCAGTAAATGGTGCTAGGAGAACTGGCTAGCCAGGTGCAGAAATTGACAGTGGACCTTTTCTTTACAGCTTATACAAAAATTGACTCAAGATGGATTAAAGACTTAAATGTAAAACCCAAAACTATAAAAAACCTAGAAGAAAATCTAGGCAATACCATTCTGGACATAGGCATGGGAAAAGATTTTGTGATGAAATCACCAAAAGCAATTTGCAGCAAAAGTAAAAATTGACAAATGGGATCTAATCAAACTAAAGAATTCCTGCACAGCAAAAGAAACTATCATCAGAGCAAACAGACAACCTACAGAATGGGAGAAAATTTTTACAATCTATCCATCTGACATAGGTCTATTATCTAGAATCTACAAGGAACTTAAACACATTTACAAGAAAGAAACCAAACAATCCCATTAAAAAGTGGACAAAGGACACAAACAGACATTTCTCAAAGAAGATATACATGTGGCCAAAAAACATATGAAAAAAGCTCAATATCATTGATTATTAGAGAAATGCAAATCAAAACCACAATGAGATACCATCTCATGCCAGTCAGAACAGCAATTATTAAAAAGTCATGAATGAACTCCCACTCACAATTGCTACAAAGAAAATAAAATACCTACGAGTACAGCTAACAAAGGAAGTGAAAGACTTCTTCAAGGATAACTACAAAGCACTGCCTAATGAATTCAGAGAGGACACAAACAAATGGAAAAACATTCCATGCTCATGGATAGGAAGAATCAATATTGTGAAGATGGTCATACTGCCCAATTTATAGATTCAATGCTATTCCCATTAAACTACCATTGACATTCTTCACAGAATTATTGCTCTCCACCTAGGAATAACTTGTCTGACTTACAAGCCAAGCATCTTGTTGTAAACGGAAAATCTGTCATAGAGTAAAGATTATGGGCGTTGGTTTTTCATGATCACTACAATGTCTAAATAACAGTTTTATCATTGGCATTCATTATTTGTATATAAACAACTACATAACACCTTTTTTGCCTTCTCCTGTCATTTTTTTCCCATTCTACTAACCTCTAGAAAGTTTAAAAGATAAAAAAAGATCTGTTTTTTAAAAACTGACACATTTTTCAGTAAGTATAACTTAATATTTTGAAAAACACATGCTCAAGGTTACATGAAGTTTTTGTAACCTTCATGAATCAAACTGACTGACTTATGTACACTTTTTTGATGTAACATTGAGTTTGTGAAAAAAATTAATGTGGAATAATGTTCAGTAAACTATTTTAAATAATCAGCTTGTTTTTTAATAAAGCAGTGTCTTGAAGCAAAATTCCAATAACTACATAAATAATATATACAGTGAAACTATCATGATAATGCTCTCTTCTGAGGGTTATGGTCTGGATCATCACTGGTCAACTCATACAGTTGAATATCTCATGCACCCCTCTGAGAATTTAGATGTTATTCTGAAGTATTATTTATCATCAGTTAGCTAACTTTTTCACTGTTAGCAATGAATCATGTCAAAGTTTCATTAGATCCTGGTTGGTTAGATTCCAAGGTTCAGACTCAATTTAGCTATTTTTAGAAAAATAATTTTTTTAATTTTAAGACAAAAATTACTGACTTTGACCCTACTTTTTCATTGAGCTACAGTTCAGAAAACAATTCTAGATTTTAAAAACTTACTTTCTTGTCATTGGAAATGTCTGAGCATATTGGGTTTCCTATACTGCTTTAATCTGTTCTTTACATTTTAGTGCCTTGAAGAGTGGGTCACACTTCAAGGGTGGCCTTGAAGGTAGTGGTAACGATGGGTTAAAATGTCCAGAGTACTACATTAGGAATCAGTCTCAACATTGTTACTTATACAACAGGCAGCTCATTTCATTCATATAACCTTCAGTTTTCTTACCCATGAAAGTAGAAATAAAATGAGACAAAAGTAAGCTCCTTTCTAGCTGAAAAGTATGAAGTGTTATCTGATTGATATTGTTCCACTGCTCTGAGATTCCTTTGGTGATGAATTTATTGCTGTGCTAGTTAAGTAATGGATGTTGATCCTAAGGCTATGGAGAAATGCTTTTTGTCTTTATCCCTGTTCATTTTATTGCATTTATTGGGTTTCAAATAGCTCTCTGGGATGTCAAGACAATAAACTGAGCACCTTTCCCTACATGTCTCAGGGCTCAACCATGCGCATATTCAACACTAAAATATGCTACATTAGTGCTAAGCACAAAAGAAATCTGGTTGTCCTTATTTTTAAGTCTATGAAAGCCTTTGATACTGACGATAACATTTTGACAGTTTTACCTCCTTTGCCTATCTCCATTTTATCTGTTCCTTATTTGGTACATTCTAGCTCCATTTCTTAGTGACTCAACTTCTTATAGCTTTATATGACTCCACTTTAAAATGAGGATTACAACATCATTTTCAGAGGATTATTGCATGGACTATATATAGTCACATATAAATTACCCTGTAAAATAACTGGCAAATAATAGTCACTTAGGCCGGGCGCAGTCGCTCACGCCTGTAATTCCAGCACTTTGGGAGGCCAAGGCTGGTGGATCACTGAAGTCAGGAGTTTGAGACCAGCCTGGCCAACATGGTTAAACCCCATCTCCACTAAAAATACAAAAACTAACCTGGCGTGGTGGCGCATGCCTATAATCCCGGCTACTTGGCAAGCTGAGGTAAGAGAATCCGTTGAACCTAAGAGGTGGAGGTTGCCATGAGCCAAGATAGTGCCTGTGCACTCCAGCCTAGGTGACAGAGCGAGATCCCATCTCAAATAATAATAATAGTAATAGTCACTTAGTAAATGCTTAGAACTTCTGAAGATTGAAGGAGGCATAGGAGAGAGAAGGAAAGAGAAGAAGGGGATGTGGGAATAGTAACAAAACGGATTATTATTCTAGGATCACAACAGTTTGTCTTTTTAACTAAGTTGATTTTGAAGGGAAAATTCTTTGTGCAAAAATTCTTTGTGCTAACACCATGTTAAAATATCCAGAATGTAATATTTAAAATACATGCACAAATGCTCCTTCTCACATGTCACAAAATTCATTTTTAAGTTGATTTTAAAATGTATCTCAAAATACATTTAGGATTTTAGTCTATCTTTTAACCTATCTAATAGGAAAATGATATGAAATTGTTACATTGGTAGGGGCAATGTAGGTAAGTGATGAGTAGAACTTAACAAAATAGTACTTTATATAAAGCTAACTTTTTTGGCAAAAAGCTATAGGCATTAAAAAGGGGGAAATAAGAAGAAAAGGGAGTAGGAGAAGGAAGAGAAGTAACAATGAAAGGCAGCAACGTTCAAGAGAGCATCCCAGCTTCTATAACAGAAAGAAGTTCTGAAAATCTTGATTTTTGCTCACTCTCCTTTTCACAAGCTCTTCTATTTCTGTTGATAAGCCAAGTGTATTAAGTCCATTTGATTTTTGTACAAAACTTGATGAAAAAGTGTTTCATTGATAAGCCAGGAAGATATAGCTAAATATATGCTGGTTCTCTTAAGAGTCTACACCTGAGTTATTATGTGATATGTCTTGATGTCCATGAAGTGTGTCCTGCTTTGGTTTTATCATAAAGTTCCCATGAAAACTCATCACATCTGTTGCTATTCCTCCAGTTTTAGTATTTATTGTAAAAGTGAAAAATCCACTGAGCTATATGGATTCTATTTTAATTTTAGATAAAAAGTTTTGTTGGAGAATATGAACTTCACAAACCTATATACAGTAGGTAGATGCAACTCTTCAGTTTTGCAATATTTGATAAATCTGATATTAAAGCATGTAGTCTCAAATAGAGTTCCCTTAAGAATCTGTTTGCTGAAACTAGATCTTGTAAGTCTTTCTACTTTTGAAACTGAGAGGATGTATTAAAAATAAAGAACAAAAAAAGAGAACATAAGTTTTTAGCAGCTAAAATGAGCTTGGATTTACATGTTTCATATCTTCTTCCAGAAAAGCAACACAAAGCTACGTATACAGATTCCATCTTTAAATAGTGGAATATTAATGAAACACAGGACTTATTACATTCAAAAATATACATGAAATAAAAACATATATTAGAATTTTAACTAAGAATACATGGATAAAATCACAACTAGGTGAAATAAAAATAGATAAATATTATTATCCAGAAAATTTAAAAAGTAAGTAACAAATGTAACATACAGATGTTCTTGCTTAATGGTAAATTTCTCTTAGTTTGTACCTTACTTTAAATGTTGTTCTCCTATGTAGTATGATTCACCATTTCTATGCAGTATTTCAAAAATTGACCAGTTTAAAGTATGGTACTGGTATACTAGAAACTTTTATATACAATGTTTTTATTCTATATTTCTAAATTATAATGAGTTTTGGACAGTAAGGTGTGATATCATTCAACATTGTGCTATTCTACCAAATATTTATGTGCAGTATCCAATATGTGGTTTTGTTAAAATTAAGTGTGAATCTCCTGTAGTGGTTACTTATCTGTTTCTAAAAAGAAACAAGCACAATTAGGAAACTTAATAACCCCCCTTTTTAACCTTGTTAAATTATAATGAAATATATACATATAGAAAAAGCCTATAGTATTTGTAAATTCTTACTTTATGACTTTTAACTGTGTGAACTTGATCCCAGAGTCTTTCATTTCTAAAATGAGATTAACAGTATCAAACTTGCAGGTTTTTCTACAGAGTAAAAGAGGCATCATGACAATGCCTAAGAATGAAAATGGTCAAATGATGAAAAGTCTGAGATTTCTAAATTACATTACTTTTTGAGTAATTCCTCAAAATTGGCTTCTGGCATATCCTTACTATAGCTTATTCCTAAAGTCTTGCTACAAAAACTCCTTCCATGGGAGATCCCAGGCTGCGTGTGGATTATGACAGCATTTGATAACCATCAGGCTAACTGCTATTAAAATATGTGGGAGTGTGATTCTAATAGAGCTGGAAAGAGTAAAAGAGAGTGAATCAGCCTTAGAGTGAGTATTAGGACAAAGACCCTGATAAAGAGGACACTAAAAGCTAGCATTTTTCATATGCAGTGTAAGTAACTGAAATAAATATTAGAGTTTTATTTGGCACATTTTTGGCACTATTTCTCCATTCTCTATCCCTAATGGGTACAGAGCATGGCCCTATTAGAATACCATAAGATGTTTTCATAGCACTGGGATGGAGCTCAAGTAGGATTTGAGTGTGAGTGAGGAGTGTTGTCAGTCAAAAAACAAAATGAAGAATTAAATAGATCAACATTTACCTTAAAAATTCTTAGTTAATTTTTGGGGGTTCCTTTCATATTCCTTGTTTGGGATAATGTCATTTAAAATGACATCACTACTTTTGATCAGGATAATACATGATATTAAGAAAACTAGATAAAATTCTAATATGTTATAGCTAATAAGTTTTAAATTGTATTATTTTAATATAATTAGTTATATTTACTTCTGGTAATGTGAGATAAATGAAGAGTTTTCACAGTCATCAACTAACATTACAATATTAACAATAATTTTTGTTAGTCTTAATCGAGTAGCATTTAGAATTTAATATGTGCAAAATTTTATTGCATATTAAATGTCTGCTTGGAACTGTTTTTTCAAGATCTTGATGTTTAAAACTGTATAAAAATATAACCTAGTATTGCACACTACATTATATTAATGTCTTTAGAGACATCTTCAGAATTTTATATTGATTGAAAACTTAACAAATATTTATTCATTCGCTCTAGAGTATGATGTGATAAACAATGATAATCAAACCTCAAACCTTAAATCTGTTACATAATAATTTCATTTTAATTTTTGAACCTTTATAGTTTTATTTCTTTATTTTAGTTGATAAATTAAAATTGCATATACTCATGGTATACAACATACATATGTTACATAATTTGTTGAGAAAGGAAATCTGCAAAAAGAGAAGTGGAGGAAAAGGAAAGAGGGAGAAATAGTATTTTGGGTTTTTTTTTTTTTTTTTTTTTTTTGGTGGTTCCTAGGAGTCTGCATTCAGCTGAATCCTAGGAGTATAGTAGAAGCAAGTTTACATTATTGATACTGATTTTAATTTAATCTTCCTTTTTTTCTATTGCATTTAAGTGTACATTCAAATCAAGAAAATCCAGAAATTATTTTATAACTAGGAAATATCTATAATAACTGATTATCAGTATTGCAAATACGACTCTGGAAATTACATATAGGAACACAAAACTTGGTAGAAATACGTCCGAATATATTAACAGAGTGAGTACTTCAAACTTTGTTAAAACTTTCATTTTGACTTAAGATCGTGACATAAAATTGAATATTCTAATATTCTCTGTATCAGTAGTGGCAGATGTTACATTTTATAAAACAAAATCATGACAATGCAAAACACCAAGTAGTAAAAAATCCAGTGGAATAATTTGATATATAAATAGTCAATGAATGCTTCATAGTGAAAAATTCACTGTATAATTTTAGAAGTTGAAATTTCTTAACAATGATTTTTTAATCTAAATTATTTCATGCTATTCCAATATTTCTGATCAATGAAAATAAGTTCCTATATATTACCAACATATAAAGACTACTTTTGCATATATGCGAACATATGTGTTTCTATCAGTTTCAATACAGGATATTTGTTGGGTATGAAATTTGATTTTATCTTACTTATAGACTAGTAAGTTAGCCTGTAACTATTTCATGTATGCTGATAGAGACACAAAACTTCAGGCTAAGAAACAAATATTTTATTATTCATGGCACTGAAGTCAGCATGATCATCAACATATTTGCATTGGTTCTTCTTGTCTCAAGTTCCACATGGGTAACATGATATGGCCCAGATGAATACTATATGCACGGTGGATTTCTGTTATAACTCATGGAACACTAAGCTTGGGACATCTATCCCTTCAATTATGAAATAGAAAAGCCTGATCTTTGTTGGTGGGGAGGGATTGTGGAAGGAGATGTTCATATATTTTTTAAGGTTACCAGCTACATGGACCTCTTCAGAAGAGGCCTGGGTTAAAAAGTAGTCATTCTACTTCTACCAGTTCACAAGAGCCAAATGTGCAAATTTGTACCAAATCCACATTCAGTGAGATTATCTCAGTGGCTTGAGATGAGCCATGGTGAGAGTATTTACACCAGGGAAACCATTAACATTAAATATCAGAGTGTTCTTATTATTCCCAGAGAACTGGTTGTTAAACATTTACCAGCATACCATATACTACTATATGTGTTATTGTTTTTTTAAGACAGTAGTTTAGGGAAGGATGTATTTAATAATAGGTACCAATTCTAACCGATTTTTAAAGACTCTCTGTGAGTGTGTGTGTGTGTGAGAGAGAGAAAGAGCCAGAGAAAGAATAAAGGAAGGGAAGTTCCAGTCAAACAACTTAACAACTAACACAAAACTGCATCTCAGAGGGTCTCAAGGAATATTCTGTAGGCTGAACCAAAAGAACAAAGACTTTGAATGGAATAGTTTCTTAGAAAGCAACGAACTGCTTTGGAAGCTGAGAAAAACAAAAATGTTATTTTCAGAATATATACATATATATATGTATTATAGAACTAAAATTTAGATATATATTATACATATATAGATATATTATACATATATATTTAGATATATATATATTATACATATATATACACGTTATAGAACTAAAATTTAGAAAGACCAAATTGAAAAGAAAGCAATGAAGAAAACTGGCAACTCTGTAGGTCATATGGTTTAATGCTGTCACTAACACTCACAGGTAGATCCTCAGGCTCCAATAACTCTTGAAGACATTTTTGGAAGAGTCCCTAATAGTAGAAACTGAATTTTAACAAATCACATTATTCTTTTGCTAAAAGATGTGGTTTCAATACCCATGTTAAGCAAAAAGTCAGCATTATCCTCTAAATTACGTTAAGAATGAGGCATTCATCAACAAGCTATTCTGAAGAGCTAAAGAGATTATTTAAATTTTTTCTTTTCACTACTCTCAACCATCTATCTATCTGTCTATCCCTTGTGTAACCCTATTTCAACTCCTTACCAAAACCTTTAGTTTAACTAACTAACACCCCATTTAACTATTTACATTACTAACTACACCCCATTTAACTATTTACATTACTTCAAGGAATTCTGGATTCTCCTAAGAAAACCATTCCGCTTTCTTCAGACCATGTATCAGAATGCACCAAATCAAAGTGAGTTTTATTTTGTGTCTTGGCTGACCACATTGCTAGCAGTTTGCAACTCAAGAAAGACAGAAATTTTATTTAAAAACTTTCACTTTTTAAAGAAAAAGATAGTTTAGCGGTGCATGGTATTAAGTAACATAATTGTAGTAGAAACTTGACTTTCTTAACACAAAAGCTAGCGCCTCTTTGCTTTCAGTACAATTCTTTGAAGGCCAGCTTGAACTTCTGAGATTGTGGGGCTGTGAGTATGCGGACAGCAGCTTGCTGGGTTTTATTTTTAAAATCAATATTATCTCAAATTATGAAGGGTTCAAGAAAATAAATTTCCAAGTGTGACCTGTTTCACTCTCTTGAAAGAGTTTGAATTTTCATAAATTCTACAATGAGTCACTAAGCGTAAACAATCCCTGACATCTATTGGTCATAGTTTTGGAAAAAGGGGGATCCCCTAAGCAAATCCCCATTCTTTAGAATGCATTAATAAATGTAAACAGGATGTTTCAGCACAGAAATCATAAAATTGCCTGATATATGCAAGGCATATCTTTAATGATGTTTAAAAAGGAGCTAAACATCTCCCTGGGAATTCTGAAAACATTTATCTTTTAAGCAGTTATTTAGCTTCACAAGTCTTTGTTGTTTAACAAGCTGGAGAAAATAGGTCAGCTAATGTTATATTAATCAGTAAATTAATATTTTAATTTGACTTCTTTCTAGTTAAAATGCTTGCAGCTTTTCCCTTTTGTTTTTCCTACTTCAGCACTGATGTTAAGTGATATCATTATCATATTGTACCTTGGGGTTGTGAGATAACAGGGTCCAGCAATAGCTTTATTCTTAGAAGAGTGAGAGTTTTATCATATCACTTCCACATTTAAAATGACACTCCATGGCTTTTGTGCAACAAAGTGTCTTAGAGCTGAGTCATAGAATTCTCCAAATTATGCTTTTGAATTCACATTCTAAAATCATACCTTTCAAATCTGTGTAGATAATATGTTTTTATTAGTAAAAATCCTGTCTTTATCGTAGGAAAAAGAAGTCTTATTGAAATTACCTGAACAATATAAATGTAAATTTCAGTTTCTATTTTCTTGTATCAACCAATAATTCAACCGTAAGTTAGATTCAAAGGGCTTGATGGCCTATTATCTGTACATGAACAAAGATCCACTAATGTTTTACAGTAGATATTTAATGTAGACTAGGTATTATTCTATTATATTTCTCAAAAACAAAACACAGAAAACTCTATTCATGTTTTTGTTTACTTATTGTACTTCTTGAAGAATTAAAACATACTAGCAGTTGCATAATTTTGTATAATATTATTTCTGTGGTGAACTTAATTTTCCTTTTATAGCTGTTGCTGTGAAATTTTGAATCCAGATCTGGCATGATTAATGGAGAGATTGGCCATGCTGCCTCAAGACAGATTAGTTGCAGTCAGTGATGGAGGATGTGGCTGAGGTATATACTGTAGTATACTCTAGCATTCTTCTTAAAGAAAGATACAATACTCAATTATCCTGTGCTTTGCTGTAATTCAGCTGGAGTTTATTTAAAAAACAGAATGTTAAGTAATTATATGGTGCTGAAAATACATATGTATTAAAATGTATGTAAGAGCAGTGAAATAAAATGTAAACATATAGCTAGGAGGTATAGTAAAACATATCAACAGGAAAATCATCTAGGATTGATGTTTCCATCTTAGCCTTTATTTTCATGGACGTATAAAATTGTGAATCCTAGATATGTAGATCTACAAAGTTGTTAATATGAGCTTCAGCATAACCTAATTGCAGAAAATTGTACCCCAGTTAGAAAAAATATGCTTAATTGGTTTAAATTACTACTAAATGCATTATTTCCACTTTGTCCATATTTGCTCCGTGGTTCTCTGGTGTATACTAAGAAGAAAAGTTCCAATCACTTTGCCAATGTGAAAAAAGTCACATAAAATTCTCAAAGAAATATTCAAGCTTATAATCTAAGAGGAAGTATAGTCATTTAACCCACATAAACCTGTTATATAGAGTTATAATATTTTAAACATTATTATTATTGTTTACATCATTAATGTAGACAAATGTTAGAAATTACATGAACAGAATGTTGAATATGTAGAATCTATATGAAATTCATATGGTCAGATGTTCTCTTTAGTCTGGTTCATCTGCTACATCTGGTTTTCATAGGAAGGTTTTAAATAAAAACAGTAAGTTAATGGAGATATAGGAAATCAAAGATTGATATTTAAAAAGCATATATGTATAGATTCATAAACATTTGCCAACAATGGTAATTAGCTCTGAGAGGGGAAGAGAAATTTACTTAATTATGGACCACATCTTCTGCTAGACACTTGATACGTATAACCATAATCATAACAAAATACCTAATATTTATTGAATGCTTACTATGTGTTGCTTCCTGCTTCAAGCATTTCATGTTTTAAGCAAGTAGTTCTCACAATTCAGTGGTTAGAATGTTATTTATTATCCCTTTATGCCTATGAAGAAACCAAAGGAAAGGGGTTAAATTACTTGTCTAAAATTCAGTGTATGGTGTAGCTGGGATTAGATGCAAGTTCTTGCTGTGATCTACATGATGTTAAATCAAGTTTAGTCTAAAGTTAACTCCTTATATATTTTAAGTTTCTCTGAAAATAGTGAACTATAACCTAAATGGAAGTGTAAACAGACTGTAACTTACCTTTGTGCCAATCACCGAGTTTTGGCCAATCAAAGGGGGCCAACTGCTCAAACTATGTTCAAATAAGGCAAACGCTGAGCTGTAACCCAACCGGCTGTTTCTGTACCTCACTTCTGTTTTCTGTACGTTGCTTTCCTTTTTCTGTCTATAAATCTTTTTCAACTATATGGCTGCGGTGGAGTCTCTCTGAGCCTACTCTGGCTGGGGAGGCTGTTCAATTTGTGACTCATTCTTTGCTCAATTAAACTATGTTAAATTTAATTTCACTGAGGATTTTATTTTAATAATGATTAATCAGTAGACTTTCACTTAATCTTTTTTCTTTTTTTGAAAATGATGATGAATAAATAGAATAGATGTTAATTTAAAAATGTGACAGTTTATTCCTGAATAATTACAATTCCCTTTGCACTTTTCAGAATTTCTCTGCATCCAAATTTCTGTTTTATCAGAAATAGAATGTGATTCCTAGGCTCACGCTATGTGTCCATAATTGAGTGAGCCACTCAAATGTGATGAAGGGATAGATTACATGATCTCATGGAGTATCTCTCTGGGGGCTCTGCTAAGGCAGGATTACTAAGAACTGGGTCCAGGTGGAGAAAATTATTAAAATTTCTTATACCGAGGGTTTAAAGGAGTTTGGAGAGTTTCAGAAAAGAATTCATGGAAATAACATGTGAAATGAATGTTAGAGAATAAATATCATTTTATAATTCACATATTCACATAAGTAAAACTACACAGAAAGACAGAGTTCCTAAACTTATATTGGCTAATAATCTATATGTGAAAGTAATTTAAACTGTGCCACATACAACTAAGTAAATTGCAGAATAATAAAAATTCTTGCCTAATCTTGGTCTTAGGGAAGCCTTCCCTAAAGAAGTTGCAGAAAAAAATCTTATTTATGGCAAATGAAAACCAGGGATATGACACTAAGGAAAAGTATTTTAAAATATATGTTTGACATGGTAAGGAAGCTAAGTTTATTAGTCCATTCTCACTTTGCTATTAAAAAAAAAAAATTTCTGAGACTGGGTAATTTATAAAGATAAGAGGCCGAATTGCCTCACAGTTCTGCAGGCTGCACAGAAGCATGGTGGCATCAGCTTCTGCGGAGCCCTCAGGAAACTCACAATCATGGAGGAAGACAAAGAGGAAGCAGGCCTGTCTTACATGGCAGGAGCAGGAGGAAGAGAGGGAGGGGAGGTGCCACACACTTTTAAACAACCAGATCTCTAGAGAATGCCCTATTCAGTAACAAGGGGGGAGGGTGCTAAACCATTTATAAGAACTCCACCCCCATAATCCATTCACATTCCACCAGGCCCCACCTCCAACACTGGGGATTACAATTTGGCAAAGCATAAGGCCCCAAGCCACATAAGTGAGAGTTAGCAACCTTCTTCAAGCTGTACATCCAAACATACGAATCATGTGGACAGTTTGAATTATCGAATACAGAAAATAGCATAAATATATTTTTAGTTATAAGTAAAGAAATAAAAGGAGGCATTGGTAGTGTTAGGAAAGGCAAGTGATTATCAAAAATATACCAGATTTAAAAGATCCATTTATAAAACCCCAAATGAAAAAAAATATAATCATTGAAATCCAAAAGATGAGTTAAACCACAGATAAGACACTACTGAAAAAAAGATTTGGTGGACTTTGAATAAATTATCTGAATAGGACCTTAAACAAAAATTACAGTAGCTTTGATTAAAACACACACACACACACATTTAAGGAATTTCTGGGCTTGAAATAAGTAAGAAAATCTCCCAAAATATCTCAACTATACAAAATCCTGAGCTGACACTAGAACATAGATGTAGAGCTGTGCGTAGATGTGAAAGGCAAGGCTGCTGGAGAGAAGAGCCCATGCAAGCATTGCAACATGGAGAGTCCACCTTGATTCAGCTGTAAAAAATAAGATACATCCTTTTCCAGATAAACAAATGCTGAGAGAATTTGCCACTACCAAGCCAGCACTACAAGAACGGCTAAAAGGACTCTAAATCTTGAAACAAATCCTTGAAATACACCAAAATAGAAACTCCTTATAGGATAAATGTCACAGGACCTATATAACAATAACACAATTAAAAAAACAAAACAAAACAAAACAAAAAAACCCACAAGGTATTCAGGCAAGAAATAGCATGATGAATAGAACAGTACCTAACATCACAATACTAACATTGAATGTCAATGGCCTAAATGCTATACTTACAAGATATAGAATGGCAGAATGGATAAGAATTAACCCACTAACTTTCTGCAGTATTAAGGAGACTTGCCTAGTACATAAAAAAATCACATAAACTTAAGGTAAAGGAGTGGAAAAAGATATTCCATGTGAACGCACACTAAAAGCGAGCAGGAGTAGCTATTATTTTATCAGGTAAAACAAACTTTAAAACAACACCGGTTAAAAAAGACAAAGAGGGACATCATATAATGATAGAAGGACTAGTCCAACAGGAAAATATCACAATTCTAAATATATACACACCTAACACTGGAGCTCCCAAATTTATAAAACAATTACGCTATAACTAAGAAATGAGACAGATAGCAACAGAATAATAGTGGGGGACTTCAATATGCCACTGACAGCACTAGACAGGTCATCAAGACAGAAAGTCAACAAAGAAACAGTGGACTTAAACTATACCCACAAGTGAACTTAACAGATATTTACAGAACATTTTACCCAACTGCAGAACATGCATTCTTTTCATCAGCATATGGAACATTCTCCAAGATAGACCATATGATAGACCACAAAACAAATATCAGTAAATTTAAGAAAACTGAAATTATATAAAGTACTCTCTGAGCCCACAGTGGAATTAAATTGGAAATCAACTCCAAAAGGAACCCTAAAAACCATGCAAATGCATGGAAATTAAATAACTTGCTCCTGAATGACTATTGGGTCAATAATGAAATCAAGATGGAAATTAAAAAATTATTTGAATTGAACAATAATAGTGACACAACCTATCAAAAGCACTGGAATACAGCAAAAGTGGTGCTAAAAGAAAAGTTTATAGCATTAAATTCCTACATCAGAAAACTGGAAAAACACAAATAGACAATCTAAGATCACACCTCACAGAACTGGAAAAACAAGAACAATCCAAACCCAAATGCAGTAGGAGTAAAGAAATAATGAAGATCAGAGCAGAACTAAATGAAATAGAAACAAACAAACCAACAAACAAAAAATGAAACAAAAGATAAATGAAACAAAAAGATGATTTTTCTTTGATAAAATAAATAAAATTGATAGACCACCAATGAGATTAACCAAGAAGAGAGAAGATTCAAATAAGCTCAATTACAAACGGAATAGTAGATACTACTGTTGATACCACAGAAATACAAAAGATGATTCAAGGCTACTATAAACACCTTTCTGCACATAAACTAGAAAACCTAGAGGAGATGGATAAATTTCTGGAAATATATAACCATCCTAGATTAAACCAGGAAGATACAGAATCTCTGAACAGACCAATAACAGGCAGTGAGATTGAAATGGCAGGAACACAACTGTCAACAAAAAAGGTCAAGGACCAGACAGATTCACAGTTGAATTCTATCGGTCCTTCAAAGAAGAACTGAACCAATTCTATTGACACTATTGCAAAAGATAAAGAGGGAATCCTCCCTAAATCATTCTATGAAGCCAGTATCACCCTAATACCAAAACCAGGGCAGGACATAACAAAAAAAAGAAAACTACAGACCAATATTCCTGATGAACATAGATGCAAAAATCCTCAACAAAATACAAGTGAACCAAATCCAACAGCATATCAAAAAGATAATCCACCATGATCAACTGGGTTTCATACCAGGGAGGGATGTTTTAATATACGCAAGTCAATAAATGTGGTACACCACACAAACAAAATTAAAAACAAAAATCAAGTGGTCATCTCAATAGATGCAGAAATAGCATTTGACAAAAGCCAGCATCCATTTATGTTAAAACCCTCAGCAAAACCGGTATAAAAGGGACATACCTTAAATTTATAAAATCCATCTACAACACACCTAGAGCCAACATCATACTAAATGGGGAAAAGTGGAAAGCATTTCCCCTGAGAACTGGAGAAGGACAAAGATGACCACTTTTATCACTTCTGTTCAGCGTGATACTGGAGATCCTAATCAGATCAATCAGAAAAGAGAAGGAAATAAAAGGCATCCAAATTAGTAAAGAGGAGGTCAAACAGTTGCATTTGCCGATGATACAATCATATACCTAGAAAACCCTAAAGAATCCTCCAATAAGCTGCTAGAACTAGTAAATAAATTCAGCAAAGTTTCAGGATACAAATATGATGTACACAAATCAGTGGCTCTGCTACACAACACAGTGACCAAGCTGAGAATCAAATTAAAACTTAACCCTTTTCACAATAGCTGCAAAAAATAAAATACTTAGGAGTATACCAGATGTGAAAGACCTCTACAAGGAAAACTACAAAACACTGCTGAAGGAAGTCATAGATAACACAAACAAATGGAAACACAGTTCATGACCATGGAAGGGTAGAATCAATATTGTGAAAATTACCATGCTGCCAAAAGCAATCTACAAATTATAATGCAATTTCCATCAAAATAACACCATCATTCTTCACAGAACTATTTTAAAAATCCTAAAATTTATATGGAACCATAAAAGAGCCCAGATAGCCAAAGCAGGACTAAGCAAAAAGAACAAATCTGGAGACATCACATTACTCCACATCAAACTATAAGGCCATAGTCACCAAAACAGCTTGATATTGGTATAAAAATACACACATAGACCAATGGAACAGAATAGAGAACCCAGAAATAAAGCCAAATACTTACAGCCAACTGATCTTCCACAAAGCAAACAAAACATAAAGTGGGAAAAAGACACCCTATTTAGCAAATGGTACTGGGATAATTGGCAAGCCACATATAGAAGAATGAAACTGGATCATCATCTCTCACCTTATATAAAAATCAACTCAAGATGAATCAAATACTTACATCTCAGACCTGAAACCATGAAGATTCTAGAAGATAACACCAGAAAAACCATTCCAAGACATTGGCTTAGGCAAAGATTTCATTACTACAAATCTAAAAGCAAACACAACACAAAGATAAATAGATGGGACTTAATTAAGCTAAAAAGCTTCTGCACAGCAAAAGAAATAATCAGCAGAGTTAACAGAAAACCCACAGAGTCGGAAAAAATCTTCACTCACTATCTATCTATCTATCTATCTATCTATCTATCTATCTATCTATCTATCTAAACTAATATCCAGAGTCTACAAATAAACAAATCAGCAAGAAACAAACAGTCCCTGAAAACATGGGCCAAGGACATTAGTAGACAATTTTCAAAAGAAGATATACAAATGGCCAAAAAGCATATAGAAAAATGCTAAACATCACTAATTATTAGAGAAATAAAAATCAAAACCACGGTGTGATACCATGTCACTCCTACAAGAATGACTATAATCAAAAATATGTAAAAAAATAGATGTTGATGTAGATGTGATGATAGAGGAATACTTTTACATTGTTACTGGGAATGTAAACTAGTACAGCCACTGTGGAAAACAGTGTGGAGAGTCCTTAAAGTACTAAAAGTAGATCTACCATGTGATCCAGCTATCCCACTACTAGTTACTACCCACAGAAAAGAAGTCAAAGTCACTATATGAAAAAGATACTTGCACATGCACATTTATAGCAGCACAATTTGCAATTGCAAAATATGGAACCAGCCCAAATGCCCATCAAACTGTGGTATATAAAGAAACTGTGGTATATATGTAAGATGGACTACTACTCAGCCATAAAAAGGAATGAAGTAACATCATTTACAGCAACTTGGATGAAATTGGAGACTATTATTCTAAGTGAAGTAACTCAGGACTGGAAAACCAAACACTGCATGTTCTCATTCATATGAGAGCTAAGCTGTGAGGATGAAAAGGCATAAGAATGATATATTGGACTTTAGGGACTTGGGGGAAAGGGTGCAGGGTGGCAAGGGATAAAAGACTACACGCTGGGTACAGTGTACACTGCTTGGGTGATGGGTACACCAAAATCTCAGAAATCACCACTAAAGAACTTATTCATGTAACAAAACACCACCTGTTCTCCAAAAACCTATTGAAATAAAAACAAAAGAGAATTTTTTTTTTTTTTTTTTTTTTTTTAAAGAAGAGCTAAAGTGAGATACCCACAGCAAGCCATTTCCCTGGAAGAGAGCCGGAATGTTCCCAAATCGGCAATATCCTTTTGGTTCCTGACAGAGGAAATGCAAGTCCTTTCTTCAAGAAAGCATTCCTAATTTGCCTTTAGAATTTCTGAGGGTTTAAACAAACATACAAACATACATAAATAATTAAAAGCTCATATTAAAACATCAGAAAACACACAAAAAGGTCAGTAGCTGCAAGAGATTAGCAAGGAGAGAGGATTAAATAGGCAAAACAGAGGATTTGGGGGCAGTCAAAATACTCTGTATGATGCTATTTATAACATGTAATTAAACATTTGTCTAAACCTATAGAATTTACAATGCTGATGAGCTTGAACCCTAATGTAAACTATGAACTTTCGATGATAATCGTGTGTCAAAGTAGGTTCATCAGTTGTAACACAGGTACCACTCTGGTAGGGGATGTTGATAATAAGGGAGGCTATGCATTTGTACGGGGCAGAGGGAGTATGGGAATTCTCTGTACTTCTGCTCAATTTTGCTGTGAACTTAAAACTGCTCTAAAAAAATAAAATTTATTTAAAAAATTAGCAAACACACAGTAAGGATATAGTAGTTATACCCTTAAAGATTTCATATGCTGAAATGAACACATAATAGAAAACATAATGTCTAAGTAGAAGTTGAACTTAGTGGTGCGTGCCTGAAGTCCCAGCTGCTCAGGAGGCTGAGGCAGGAGGATTCCTTGAGCCCAGTATTTTGAGAACAACCTGGGCAACAAAGCAAGACCCCATCTCTAAAATAAAAAATAAATAAATAAATAAATAAATAAATAAATAAATATTTTAAAATATAAGATAGAGTCAGAAAAATGAACAACAAAAAATGGTGATATATAAAATGACCAGGCAGATTTGAAGTGGAATGATTTCAAACTTTTAGAATAGAAAATGCAATTTTTATAGCAGTTATTTAACAATCGGAAAAAAGTCTTAAAATAAGATCAGCTGCAGATCAGACAGCTGAAAAGAAAATCAAAATCAAGAGTTACAATGTGTTGGCACATAACCAAAGGGAAATCAAGAATGAGAAGGACTAACATATTCATCGTCATCATTCTGAAGGAGATAGTAGAGTCAGTGGAGGAGGAAGGACAGTAGACTATTTGAAGAAATAACCATTAACACTTTTCCAGATGTTAACAAAATATGTCACAGATATAGTATGCAAAATATTCAAGATGATTAATAAAAGGAATTCATTCATGGATACCTTGTAGTAAAACTACAGAAATCTTTAAGATAAAAAAAGAGAAAAATATTAGAAGTGTCAGGAAAGAATAAAGAGATGACTAGAAAGGAGTTACAAGCAAATTTACAGAATACTTCTCAGTAGCAGCAATGGAAACCATTTGGCAATGGAAAAATCTCTCCACAGACCTTAGAGAAAAGTATCAATATAAAATTATATATAAAGTAAAATCATGTTTAAGTAAAATTAAAAAACACAAATATAAACTAAATAATTATGAACTTATAGAAATTTCTCAATGATGTATTTCAACAAAAGATGAGTGCAGGAAAGTATCAGATGGAAGAGGGAATACTAAGCAAATAAATGTTAAGCTGTGAAATTTAACTATTGGTTGTAACATAATAACTACATGTTTATCTTGTTCAGTTAAAACTGAGATCTAAAAATCTTGAAATAGTACAATCTAAAGCAGAAAATTCCATTAGATTACACTAAAGTCCTTAGAGGAGGTAAAGGTTTATTTGATTAAAATGACCACCTTATAATTTCGAGGGAAATTAGTAAGAACATAGAAACTGATTGCCGAATTTTGTACCTAATACAGAGGGGAAAATCTAGTAAGGAAAAGAAATGTGAATGAGTAAAACCAAAATTTAAGTGGGGAAAATATAGAAAGTAATGACAATCATTTTTTAAAAAATAAAATACTGACTTTAAAGATTGTCAGTTTGCTTTCAAATATTTGATTATATTTTGTTTATAATACATAAATTTACAAAATAGGCAGGCTGAAAGAAGTGTGTGAAAAATAAAGGCCAGGCTAATTAATACAATTACTGGTGTAGCAATTAGACAAAAAGATTTTACAGCTAAAACAGCATGACAAAAGGGTATTAATATATATTAATGGAAGCTCAAATTCTTTGAGAAGATATAACAATTCTAAACTGGTATGTGCCTAATAACATAGGTTCAAATCATATAAAAAAGTGACAAATAATCAAAAGAAGAAAGATTTCAATATTGGAAATATTAATCTTAATCCAAAAGTCCCATATAGACCCTGCACTCAACAAATGGAGAATATATTTCTTTTTTTTTGAGACGGAGTCTCGCTCTGTCGCCCAAGCTGGAGTGCAGTGGCCGGATCTCAGCTCACTGCAAGCTCCGCCGCCCGAGTTTACGCCATTCTCCTGCCTCAGCCTCCCGAGTAGCTGGGACTACAGGCGCCCGCCACCTCGCCCGGCTAGTTTTTTGTATTTTTTAGTAGAGACGGGGTTTCACCGTGTTAGCCAGGATGGTCTTGATCTCCTGACCTCGTGATCCGCCCGTCTCGGCCTCCCAAAGTGCTGGGATTACAGGTTTGAGCCACCGCGCCCGGCCGAATATATTTCTTAAAACACAGAGTACTTTAGCAATATTGACTGCAGAATAGTCCATAGAGCAAGTCTCGGCAAATTTCAAAGCTGACATTCCTATATTATAGCAAAATTTAATTATAAATCAATAAAATAAAATATTCTAAACATTTGGAAATTTAAACATACAATTCTTAATAAGTCAATAACAAAGAAGAAATTACAGTGGAAATTATTCACAATTATTTAGACCATCAAAATAACGAGACACTACAAATGACCCTCAACCTTGCCCCCTCTCTCTATATATACATCTATATATATACACACACATATACATACTGTTTCTGTCTCTCTCTGTGTCTGTCTCTCAAACACACATTCACATGCATGCATATATATATAAAACTGACATTTCAGATCATAGGTGAAAAGATGATAATTGTATTAAATAAGAATTAAGGAAAAGGAGCTTCGATGCTTGTTATTTTTTGTTTTTATTTATTCATTTATTTATTTATTTTGAGACAGAGTCTCCCTCTGTTGCCCAGGCTGGACTGCAGGGGCACTCTCAGCTCACTGCAACCTCTGCCTCCTGAGCTCAGGCAGTCCTCCCTCCTCAGCCTCCCAAGTAGCTGGGACCACAGGCACACACCACCACTCTCAGCTAATGTTTTGTACGTTTGGTAGAGACAGGCTTTCACCATGTTGCCCAGGTTGATCTCGAACTCGTGAACTCAGGCAATCTGCTTACCTCAGCCTCCCAAAGTGTTGGGTTTACAGGCATGAACCACCATGCCTGGCAGGCACTTGTTACTGTTGTTTATCCTTCTTGAAAAAATAAACCAATAAAAAGGAAACTGGATCCTTGTATCGTACCATAGAAAAATCTTCAAAATATTAAGCACATCTATGTGGAAATTAGTACAAGAGAATATATGAGAGGATCTTTATGACATTAAGATAGGAAGTATGTTTTTAAAAAGATACAAAAAATCCCAATCCATAAAGCAAAAGGTTGGTGCTGTATATTGACTAAATAAAATCTGTACATATTAGTTAAGCTCATAACTAATTGAAAGGTACGATGAAGAGAATAAAAGAGAAGCCACCACTTAGAAGATATTCTTTATAGTAATCAACAAAAGATTAGTATCTAGCACATGTAAAGATTTCCCAACAAGCAATAGGAAAATAATTTTTTTAAAAAACCTAAAAGTATATTGGTCAAAAGACACAAATAGGAAACTTGAAGAAATATGAATGATAAATAATTTTAGGAATGCCATTCAAATCTAATTTTTAGAAATCAGAGAAATGCAAATGAAAACTGCAATATATTAGCATTACATACCCACCTGTTTTGAAAACCTTAATTTGGACACTATAAACTGTTGACAAGGACATGAATAAATAAAGATTCTGATACATTGCTAGTGGGGATATAAATTTGTACAACCACTTTGTCAAGTATATATTCAATGTTATCTACATTGGTGTTTGTATTACTGTTAAATTATTTATTACATAAGTGTGTATTATTCACTCTTTTTTCTATGGTATATTTTACAATGTGAGCTAAGATATTGAAGGATAAGCAGGAGTTAGCTAAATGAAAGTTGGAGCCACACTTGTAAACAAATATTTGCAATAAACAAACCCAATGATTGAAACATATTATAAACTTTTTATTATATTGTATAAAAAATATTATATTATATTTTTATATAGCTCATATATTACATCACTTAATCTTTTCAGCAGCCCAAAGAGGCAGGTAATAGTTTACTTACATTCCCAGATGAGGTAACAGAAGCAAAGAAAGATCAAGTAACTTGCCTAGGAATATACCACATTTAGGTAGTAAAACAAGAATGAGAACTCAGGTGGTCTGATTCCAGAGTCTAATCTGTTCACCTCCTCTTTTTGCCTCTCAAAGGAGTGCTCAGTCCCTATGCTACCAAAGTTTTCAATAGCTACACTAGAGAATGTAGAGTGAGTGTGAGCCATAGTGCATGCTTGGACAGTTCTTCTGACTCTCTACCTGGAATATTTCTCTGCATCACAGGTTTATGGTTCTTATCCAACTAATGTCACAAAAATCTCTCCGTGTAAGACAACACTGACTATATAAATATATAATTTCAGTGTCTAAGATTTTTTTGTGGCTAAAGTGTCTGCTTTCCAGTTTTATGATACCTTGGAAGATAATTAGTAATTACGTGGTCATTTGGTGATCATGAAATCAGAGTGAATGTAGATAGATATTATTGAGGGACACTGCATCCATGCCATCAATGAGTAGGTGAAAGATCTACTGATAGAGAACATCACTCTATTCACTGCAGTGCTTTTCAAAGTATCTGTGTATTGACAGAATTTTAGCTTCAAGGTCAAGTACTGAAAGAAACATTTGCTTATACTCAAGGTTACATTTTCTGACTGTTCATTCTCTGTCTCTAGGACACAACATAGAGCCTAGCATATGGTAGGTACTCCATAAATATGAACAAACACCCATGCTCTTCCTCTTTTGTCATTCTATGGAGTTTTGGATTTAATGGAGACTTGTCTCTCCATCTCTTCATCTATTGCTCTTTCTTTCAATAACACATTTCTTTTTTTCCTAGTGGGAACCATATCTTGATGATCAGCTTTAATCTTTTTTAATAACAATCAAAATCCTGTTTTGCTTCCAGGTGCTCTGCCACTATTACCTTGCATAGTCGTACATGTAGCTGTCCTCCAAGCTTCCCAAGAAGACACTAATGAATTTTCTTTTAAGATTTGGTTATTATCATTCACCAAGTGGCCATTTTTTTCAAAGCCGTGCCTTAAAAATCATCCTATACCTTTGGCAGCCAGAGTCATAGTGCTCCTTAGAGAACTGAAGAGGAAATGGAAAGGACTTTCATGGGCCAAGAAAAAAGTTTGACAGAATGGCCATGGGTAGTTGAGAACACAGGGGACGAGATCAATGTGAGGTCTGGCTGGAAGCAGTAGAGCAGAGCTATGCACTCCGAAGAGAAATGGTGTTGAACCAGACAAACAGACTTTTCCGGAAGCTTGGGGGCCCAGTTCTAGATCAGAGAGACTTTAGAAGCATTGTTAATACAATGCTTACTTCCTAATTGACCTTCACAAATATTTGTCTCAAAAATTCATGTTTTGATATGAATTGGAAAGTTAGACATGAAAGAAAGTGCATCACAATCAGGCAGAAACATTTAGAGGCATGGGGAAGCAGAGGAAAATGACACAGCATTTGACTCAGAGAATGCCCAAAATACCAAGAGTTGAAAAGTATGTTGTACATTATATAGAATGAAATATAGTTCACTGGTACTTGTGGTTGGTAATGTGTGGTTACTTGACATCACAGGCAACCTGACCGACGCATAATGGGAACTGACTTCACAAGATCAACCACAGGTCAACAGTGTAGTTTCATCTTCTAGGTTCCCAAACTTGTTCTTAGACAAAAGGGACACTTGTGTCTAAATTCTACATTGACTCTTTGATCTGAATCAGGCTATTCTCAGCAGGTCCTTGCACCCCCACTATGAGAAAATGTATCCTTTACTGTGTTTGAATTCAAAGCAAAGTGAAATTTGAGTGATAAAAAATAAAAAGACCCTTCTAGTCCCACAGTGATTTGAGATTCCTACTTTTCAGGCTACTACATGCCATAACTAAGTCAATATGTGATAAAACACATGGGCAAAATTCTTAAAAATATCTATTGTGCAAAGATGTTAACAAGAAAGATAAATGATCTACTTAAGACAACTGTGGCTAATCTATTAATAAAAATAAAGTTGGAAATTATTTTGATATAATTTTTGTTCTCAAACAAGAGATGTACCGTTGTGTTTGCCATTAAAAAAAAAAAAATTATTAAAGTTGATACTAAAATCCCCTATTTCCTGGCTTCTGCATCACTCTTAAACAATATAAAAAATAATATCCTTGTACTTTAATTTGTGGTTGAAAAAACTGTTTGACTCACTAAGGTTGAATGTCAGGCAATTTCATTTAATGTTCACTTTTAAAAGAGGAAAGGTGGAGAAAGATTTAGATGAAAAGTAGAGTGTGTGACCTTAGAAATGTATTTATAAGGTCTGACTGCAGCAGCCAAAAATAATAACCATTGAACTTAGTGAATAATTTAAGGCGAATGAGCTAACAGTGATCTTTGCAATGGGATATTAATACGTAAATATTTTAGTCAGCTTTTTCACACCCAGCATAAAAATGCTTTGTATTTTATCTAAAATCTCATTCTAAGTGAAATTTCTGAGAGACTGTGTTCTCACTGAAGTCTTTATATACACATTCACACATTATAATTAAATGATTTTACTACGCAAATACATTCAAGAAAAAAGATTATATTTTCTAAAATATGCAGTGATGATACCTAAGGCCATGTTTCATTTCACACATTGGGACACTGTGATGACTAAATTTAGTTCCTTTATCTGGGTATATTTGCTGTGACAGTGTAATTTGTCGAAGATTAGAACCATTTGCTTTTTAACCAACACCTAGCCTTAAAGAAATATTTCTAAAGTTGATCAACAGGTATAAATATTTCTGAACCTGCAAAACCTATTTGCTACTCACACATCCATAGTATATAGATAAATATTCATGTAATTATATCCACATATAAATTAATATGGGTTGTTAATTCCTTTGTGTTTATTTGATATTAATAAACAAAACAATAACTCCAGTTTTCAGGCAAATGATTTATTTTTATCAATGTGTTTACTTGATAGTTACTTTAAGGTAGGAATATTTGATAGAAACTTAAGATGGGTCTCTACTACTGTACATGGGAGAGTGGAAAAACAAACCTAGAAAAAGCATTACTAGGGGAAAGTCTAGAGGTTTAAATTGTGGCCCTGCTCAGTCACAAATGGAGCAAGTTACTTATCTGTCTCAAATCATTTTTATCACCTTAGATGCAAAGATATCTCTGGATAATTCATAAGGCCCTTCAAATTGCAATCATGAATGAATAAACTGTGATGACAACCAAGTCCCCCCGAAAACTGTAAATGAATGGAACTTTGAAAATGCAATCATACTTTAATGGCTATTTACACATAATGCGATGTAGACTATGACTTTTCATAGGCCATAAGCATGGCCATATAGAAAATGCAACTGTCTTTATTTAAATCCATAACCAAATTAAGATCATAGAAGCCCAAGTAGAGGAAATGTTTTTATCAATGTACTTTCTTCCATCCAACAGGTTTGTCTATGTCTATCCACATTTTTCTTGCCTAAAAGAGAGCCCAGGTACTAGTTCAGAGAAGCACCTGCTGAGTTACCTTAGCTAGAACTGCTCGAGCTATTTACATCAGTTTCCTGGGATCCAGTTATTAGGTCCTTGTAGGTTACTACCTTTTCCTTAGTCTACCCAACCTCTTCATGTCACCAGACCTCTTTGTTCTCTTTTGATTTCTTTCTCAGAGCCACAAATATATACATATATATAATATATATATAAATATATTTTATATATATATATATTTTCATAGTCTGCAGAGCTGTTTGGGAGCTACAGGAAAGCAGCATGTTCTATTTCAATCCACCTCTGATTAGTTACACTATCCCCATGTCAAGTCTATAGCTGTTGTACTCCATTTGAGTCCTGGGAACTCTGTAAGGCTTGTCATGAACCCTAGACTTGTTCTGGAAGTCAAAAAACAAGTTTCATTCCTTTCAGGATCCCAAATATTTGAGGATTCCATTTTCTATCCTCTCTGAAAACTTGAGCCTGGAGGGAAGAGAAAATTAGAGGTCTCTTATCAAGGTCCTGCCATTGTCTAAGTTTTATTCTTCCCTTCAAATAGTCCTTTCTCTCCCAAGATGAGAAAATTTATTCTTTTCTGGTTAAGTGCAGCTTTCCATCTACCGTTTTCCATCTCTTTTTATATCTTTCAGGTCTTAGCCTTTTGAAACTCAAAAGAACTAGGTTCTTGTAAATCAAAGTGTTTCCTCTCAAAGGTATAGTATCTTTCTTGACTTTCAAAGATTGTTTTTGAATCCAAAATCAAATAATTTGACTTCTTCTCTGGATTTCTGTGTGCCTTCCTTCTTTTCCTTTGTCTATGCACTATGCTGAATCACTGGAGGAGTCTGTGATAACCATGATCTGTACTTAACACTTGTGTGACTCAGAAAAAGACATTAACTCTGGGTGGATGCAATAGAAACCACACATCATCTGGGTAGACTGGCCTTCTATGTACAACGCTTGGCAAGGGGACACTAGCTTTTTCTTTTTCTTTTTTTAATTATTATAAAAGACTGAAGGATTTAATTTTTAATAGTTTTAGTTACATATGTCAGGAAATGGAAGGCCACTATTATATTTATTTCATTTTTTAAACATCATAGTATCTATCATTTAGATGAATAAATACATTACCAAAAATGAAAACTTCTATTATTCTGAGAAAATAAGATCTGTGCATTTGCTGCTTAATTTTTAATAGTCAATTATTACTTAGAATTAATTTAAAAGTTCATGTAGTCATATATATGAACAAATATTAGTGGTATTCCTTAGCTTTTAGCAAGGACAAATTCTCTTCCTCTCAGTCATTGTGGCCACAGGAGAGGATTGGTGAGTGACTTGGTGAGTAGGGTAGGGACCAGATTCTAGTCCACTCAGATTCTTCAGTTCCTTTGTACAGGGCCCTATAATACAGACATAAACTGCACTTTCAGAGATAAATATAATGCAAGAGGAAAAGCATTTCTAGTAATATTTTAGAAATTTATCCCACTATCTATATTTGGTGAAAGTAAGGTAAGTTTGTTATTATTAGAGCCCAGGTCGTAATATACAATTGTGATTTAGAACATGTTGTAAGAAAAGTAAACTGTGTCCCACTGAGAAATGAAGCCATAATTTATTTTAATGAATGCTCCCAGATATAGGAAAATTTATACAAATCTTAAATTGTCAATTATTCAAATACATTAAACAAATGCAGTCAAATTTTTAAGTGGTAGAAATAATATAATTTTCCTATCCTCTCTCATCATCTTCAATTGTTTAAATATTATTCTGGTTTAATTTGGTCACATTTGCAAAAACACATCTGCCAACACTTACTAGATAAGGAAAACATTTTTGTTATCTTTTAGTGTTTGTGGCATTAGTAACTGGGATATATACATCATTAAGAAGGTATCTAATATAATTAAGAAAGGAATTCTGAAGCCAGATGGAAGCAATATTTACAACTCAGTATGAAGTTATACACCACATAAATATATCACAGTCTCCTTTACTTTCATAATGTACAGTTTTGAAAAATGACACATGGGCTTTAGAATATGCTCCTTGAGTGTGTGCCATTAGGAAAAATACTTAAACCAATGTATATAGATCAAAACAATTTGTATAGAATTTTACTTCATTGATTATCAATTACTTTACTTGAACAGTACTGACTAAGATCAAAATCATTTTGCAAAAATGACTGTAAACCTGATAAAGTAGTAGCACCAGAGCACTGTGTTACATTGAAAGTATATTTAAAAAGTGAAAGTAAATCAATAATAATTATACCTCCCCAAATAAATTATCTATTCTTAATACTGTGATTGTAAAAAATGTAGTATAGATGGATTTTTTAAAGAACACAATAATCCATTAATTAAATTTGTCAAAA
Organism: Papio anubis; assembly: GCF_008728515.1. Lineage (NCBI taxonomy): Eukaryota > Metazoa > Chordata > Mammalia > Primates > Cercopithecidae > Papio > Papio anubis. Next base: position 83,718,263 of record NC_044979.1, on the reverse strand, counting down.
GTATGTTATTCCACTAATTTTCAGAAATCAACTTCAATTTTTAATAAGTGAGAGGAGGGCTGTAGATATAAAGCAGAAGACAACAATTAAATAAAAATGAGAGGTTTAAAAAATTATTTTGCTAGTGTTCTAACTTTTTTCACAATTAGTGAATGAATAAAATATGTTAAGCAAGGCATTAATTATAGGATATAAAGATACATCAGCATGTGATTCTATTGAAGACATATTAAATAACTCAAGAAGTGGATTAGTATCTGTAAACTTCTTGAAAATTTCTAAACCATCTATTTCTGCATCCTTACTAGCATTGATCGCAATCAGTTGAATCAGTAGTTTATGTTCATTTCCTTTCATTTGCTATTATTTTACACAGGGGAATATTTGCATTTGCATTGTATTCCTGACATAAGTAAAACCCATTTCAAAATTCATACCTGCTTTAATAGACTAGTATATTTGTATGCAATTACGTCCTCTAATAAGTCGTCATTGTATAGGAATGTTGACTCTAAGAATCTTATTTTAACAATCCAACAATAGTTATTTTAAAAGAGTAATAGATAAATAAAATAACTAAAAGTGAAACCTGGAAGTTAAAAAGAACTGTATTACTTTTTACCTAAATATTAATCTCTAGGGAGAAAAAGAAAAATGGAGAAACTATAGATTAAGAAGTGCATTAAGGGATTCATTACAAAGGCATTTAGTGAAACAACCAGAATCTCAAACACAAAACCACTCAATAATTCTAGTCTTGCTGCCTGGTCTAATGTAATGCTGTAGATGAGACTGAGGTGATGGGGAGGAAGTGTCTACACCACATGTTGAGCAAAATGAAAGGACCTAAGCTTCCCTGGCTTTCATTTAGTAACTTCCTGAGCAGAGTAGATATTTGTTATTCGAATCAACTGTTTTATTAAAATGATTTTCTTCATAGTTTTTGTTTTTATATCTGATGCAGGTATCATTTTTTGTACATGAAATATAAAGGAGTGAAATGCTTTGTGGCTAATTAAAGTACGTTTGTTGTTTTAGGTTCCTGGAGATAGTTTTTTTTTTTTTTTTTTTTTTTTTTTAGTGTCAGAGTGCTATCATAAAGCTATGTTAAAGTTACTCTGTTTTGATGGAAAGTTATTATTTTTAAAGTGCATATATACTGCTAGTGAAAATAAATACATCCTTATTATCCAGTCTAATTTACAACATTGCAATGCTCAGTTCATGTTTTTGAGTTGAACTGGTTCATATAAAGAAATTTACTCATCTTTTTTTCAATCCCTGTTTTGTATAGAATTAACCAACATAACAACATTCACACTAGGAGTCTTAAGATTTACAATTGAATATTTTGCATTGCTCATTTTGAACATGTTTGTCTATTCTATCAGATTGAAGAGTAACTTGTGAGATAAACGGGCGAGCCTAGATAATCTTGAAATCCATCTAAGTCATCAAACTACTTCTCAAACTCTAGTGGGACACCAAGTCCCTACTTTGAACATCCCTAATTATAAGTAAATGTATTTTCTTATGCTGCAAAATAATCTGAAATTTCATGCAATGAATCTTGTTCTTTCACTTGGAGTCAAAAAATAAATGTAATCCCCTTTTCAAACAGCATACTTTTAGGAGTTTAAAAACAACTTTTGCATCCCCTATAAATGTTTTCTTGATCAGGCTAAATATTCCCCATTTTTTCAAACTTTCCTGATACAGAATTATTTTTTTTTTAATTTCCTTCATTATCCACTATACCTGCCACCATCATTGTTCACTACACTTGCTCTACTTTGTTATATTAGTTTCTAAATGTGTTATCAGAAATATGTACATGGGATATTTTAAATGTGCATTATGATCTCAAGTATAATATCAGCTTCATTTTCTAGCTACCTCATTATAATTCAGAGCACTGTTGCATTATAATGTGATTTTCTGCAGTGCTATCATTCAGATGGGTTACTATGAACTTTCTAAAACCTCTCTTTTTTATAAATTATAACTAAACCATTTATTTATTTATTTATTTATTTATTTATTTATTTATTTGAGACAGAATCTGGTTCTGTCACCCATACTGGAGTGCAGTGACATGATCTTGGCTCACTGCAACCTCCACCTCCCAGGTTCAAACAATTCTGTCTCAGCCTCCTGATTAGCTGGGACTACAGGTGCATGCCACCATGCCTGGCTAATTTTTGTATTTCTTTTTTCTTCTTCTCTTTTTTTCTTTTTGTTTTAGTAGAGATGGGGTTTCACCATGTTGGTCAGGCTGGTCTTGAACTCCTGACCTCAGGTGATCCGCCCACCTTGGCCTCCCAAAGTGTTGGGACTATAGGCGTGAGCCACTGCACCTGGCCCATTTATCTCATATCTGATTTAATGTGGCCTGTACTTAGGAAGCATTAATAAGGTATTTCTGGGGCATTTATTGCTCATCGAAAGTGAGTTTGTACATTACTTTTTTATTCCTAGTAAATGTGGTCCTGATAGGCTCAGCACCTTGATCGAAAATTAAATCTTTCAGTTAGAGCTAATGACTTAAAGAAGGGCTAAACAGGTAGGGAGGCATTTGTGAACTTTTATTCCTGAAATCTTGCCAGTTCTGTTTGAGGAAGACCACAAATTAGGGTAGTACTCTTGGAACACAAAACTAGACAGTTTGCTATTCTTTTTGGTTATAGGTAAGATAATTATTATTCAGTTTCTTTATACAATTATAGTTTGCTATGCAAGCCAACATGAATATCAATCAACTTACATTCATTAGGAAAATAAGAAACAATATGTTGTGACCAGTAAAAACGGGCCCAGAGCAAAGATAAATGCCCTCCTGTTCCCTACTCCCTCTGCCTTAGACAAAAACAAAATTACCATCCTTCTTCAGTGAGTAAGGGTCGTGTGTTTGGCTAAGGACATAGGAAACTGGGATGAAGGCATTGAGGAAAAGAGGGTAATCAAGCTTTTTCCTTAGTATTGGAAGGAAACTTACTAAATGTGGCTCAGGGATGTAGGTACAAACATTTTTATAGCTTCGGTGTTTTCCTAGAAGTTCAAAGTGGCTGCTAGATTGAAGAGACTGAGCATTGCCTGGGGACACTGACTATGAGGACCATGGGGGTCCAGTGGTAACACATCAGCTGAATTAGCTTCATTTTCCCCCAAGTAATGAGATCTGGGTTCTAGGCAGAATTAAAAGTATGGTTGTATTTTCTTTTGTTTTTAAACAGGCCAAATTGAGTTATCTTTTCTGGTACTTCACTAACCTATTTTTTTTTTTTTTCACTAACTCTCTAAACTCACCACCTTTGGGGAAAAAATTACCTTTTTTTCCCCCTTTCTCATAAAGATTAAAATCCTTAATGTAATAGTTTCCCAGAGGCCTTGTTGTTCTCATTTCAAATAATATCTGAAGTCACTAGTAGCTTCGCTCTAAAAAATTTTTCAGATAATTAATGCTCATAGGCCTGAAGTTATATTTTGTGCTTTATATGTCTTTAGTAAAAAGCAAGCTATGTACATTTTTCTTTAAAGACTTAGGCAGGGGGAATTTCTATATGTCTATTTTGGATCACAGAGAGACATAGAAGCTTATTATTTCAGTTTGTTTTCTTCTAGGCACTGTCCTTATCCAAATATTTACCTCACCATCCAAAGCATTCACACTTCAAAAATGTTTAACTTAATTGTGTACAAATTTGTTTAAAACCTAGGATTCTTGAAGAGTAAATACCAATGAAAATAATAAAATACATATATACATATCTGGTATAGAATAACTAGAAGGAAACTAGACAATATTTCAAATATTTCCAAACTTATATTCCATTATTATCTTTAGTACAGGAGGGTACTAGGAAGTTTTCTCATAAAATAAGAATCATAGTAGACAAAGTCTTCCCATTTTTAACTTTTCTTGTAACAAAATTTTCCAACTTGTCTTAGATGGTATGAATGAATTAGCTATTCACATGTGTGCCTACAAAAGTAGACAAAACTTTCATGTTTGTAACCATAGTCCTTTAAGTATTAGGTCTAATTAACTTTACAATGTTATAATAGTTGTAAAACAAGGCAATTAGGCAATTGAAGACATATTTCAGGTCAGCAAACTTTTTCTGTAAAGAGCCAGATAGTAAATATTTTCCACTCTGTGGGCTATATGGTTTCTGTTGCAACTACTTAACTTTTGTTTGTAGCAAGAAAACAGCCATATATAATACATAATGGAATGGATTGGCTGTTTCCCAATAAAGCTTTATTTAAACAAGCAGACAGGGGCTGGAGGTGGTAGGAGGGCCATAGTACATTGATATGGGCCTCAATGCAGCTGATATTGTCATCAGAAAAACGTTTCAACATTTTCGGTATAGCTTCATAGGTATTCTGTTGTACCTGAATACAGTTTAGATTCCATAAGGGGAAATAAAAAATTCATTTTCAGTTCATCATTATGTATTTTGATGTGAATAACCACTTGTCTTAAATGTGAATTGAAATGTGACAACCACACTTTTGTATTTTTAAAATTAAATGAAGTCTATGATGAATGATCTTTTAAAACACAGAGATCAAATTTTGCCTTATCCTTTCTTTAAAACAAATTATTTTTGCTTCATATTTATTCCATTTCCTCTTTTCTGTTCCCAGTAGACTTACTCATTTTCTTATGCATAATAGGGCCAGATAAATAATCATCCTAAAATTATTCATAAACAGATTTTTAAACATTATAATTGATTAAAATGTTTTATTCTGGGGGAGGCAAAATGGTAGCAGATTGGAGTACTTTGATATTCATAGGAACAGTAGTCTTAAGTTTCAATCCCATATTTAATTCTGGAGAACATATATCATTTTATAAGAAATATACTGATGAATTTGATTTTCCTTTCCCACACATAGGTATCGTATTCTTTGAAAAATTAATAAGTATCTATAGCACTCTGCTGTAAATCCTGAGAAAACGGAACATGATTCAGGCAGTTAAAATGCATTAAATATTTAGAAATGTGATTTTAGAGACAAAACAAAATCAAACTATAGAACAGAAATGCCTGAAAACAAATGTCTAAAGGATATTACTTGTGATGGGGTTATATTTAATGTGGAGATTTTTATCCTGCAAAAGAGTACTGGAAGCCATTTTCTTGTTGAATTATACTCAAGGAAATAAGTTTTCTGCTTTTTGAGTATCACATCTTTTAAAAAGTTATTTACCCATCTTTTGTATTTATTTTTATCTTTCAGGCCAATAAAATTACCATAATTTTTGAATTTCTTTTAGAATATAAAATGCAGTCATAATTCTCTCTAAAGTTTTATGAAAGAGCCATGTATTTTTGTGAGTGAACTAATAAATAAAATTTAGTTAGCTTGAATTTTTAAAAGTTTAAAAATTTTGAAAGATTAAAAATTTTTTTTTTTTCTTTTGGGAGAATGTTCTTTTAAAGTAACCCATACAGGTTCATGAAAATACTGAAGGCTGCTTAAAATCAACTGAATATGGGAGTTCTCCAAAAAATTGAAAAGTAGACCTACCATATGATCTAGCAATCCTACTACTGGATATATACCTGAAGGAAATGAATTAAATATTTTTCAAAGCTATCTGTACTCTTATGTTAATTATAGCATTATTAACAATAGCTAAGACATGGAATCAACCTAAGTGTCCATTGATGGATGAATGAGTAAAGAAAAGGTGGTATGTATACACAATACAATGTTATTAAGGCTAAAACAAAAGGCAGTCTTATCATTTGCCTCAACATGGATGAACCTGGCAGATACTGCTAAGTGAAATAGGCCAGGAATAACAAGACAAATACCGCACCATCTTACTTATACATGGAATCTAAAAAAATTGAATTCATAGATGTAGAGAGTAGAATGGTGGTTATCAGGGGCTCGGGGCAAGGGTTGCAGAGTTGGGCTTGGGAAAATGCTGGTCAAAAGATACAAAACTTCAGTCAGATAGGAGGAATAAGTTCAAGAGATCTATTGTACAACTATGGTGACTATAGTTAATAACAATATACTGCATTCTTTAAAAATGCCAAGAGAGTAGATTTGAAGTGTTCTCCTGACAAAAATGTTAACTAATACGGTAATGCATATATTAATCAGCTTGATTTAGCCATTTCGTAATGGCTAAATAATATTTCAAAACATTGTGTTGCATGTGATAAATAAATGCAGTTTTATTTGTCAATTTAAGTAGAATTAAGTTTAAAAAATTAACTGCAATCATCAAAATACTTCAAAATAAACCTAAAAATAACATAAATATGAAGTTCCTGACATGAATGAGAAAAACACAGTAAATAGCAAACTTGTTAAAAATATTCTATAAAATATGTTATAAGAACTTGGCTTTGATGAACTAAAATAGAGGAAGAAAATGATGTTGACTTGTTTTGCCATTTATATTTGAATTACTTAGAAAATTGTTATTTTAATTGTAACAAATCATAACATAATAACAGTAGTTTCTTTTTATTTTATGTATTAACTGTCAGGCACTCTACTAAATGCTTTACAAAATTGTCTCTGATACTGAGTGAAGTTTAATTTTCCAACTATAATATCATAGTCAAAAGTCCCTATTATTAAAAGACTCCATTTTAATTTTCTAATTATACTTGTCATTTAAGATAAAATAAATACATTTTAATAGCCCAGTAACAAATAGAGCAACATCAAATTTCTCGAGAGATGATATCCAGACTTCTGCAGATAATCTAGAATGTCCTATTGTTTAGAAAACTTCCATCTAAGGATTCTCTTTATTTTTAAATGTACATAATCCAAGTTTCTCTAAGATACTAATATACATTCTTGAATATCAAATATTGTTGAATGGAGGCCATTACCTCAGTGACTCACTCAAAAGAGAATCCCTATAAATCAGTGCAGTGGATTGGCTTGGAGAAAGACTGTTGATTTTAAAATCCTTTCTTCTTTTTATGCAAATGAGATGTTATGTGTTGACTTTGAATACAAAGGTGGTGGAAGGCCGAAGTTGAATTAGGTGTTATTTTAGGGTAATATCAGGGTCTGTAGTCCTTTTTATTATGCTGGCAAATACATGTTCTATACCAAGTGCTAATCCTCATGAATGGGGTTGTTCTTAAACATGTTTTTGTATTATACTATCTGGAAATAACCTCATTTTTTAAAAAAGACTAATGACTCAATCAAAAGTTACAGCTGATCCCTCCTGAAATTTCTTAAGTTCTATCACTGTAACAGGACCATTTTTAAACTGGACTCAGATTCAGATGACATATGATCACTGCCAGCTGCATCAAGTAGCAAAGTCTGGGTAAAAATAAGTTATTTGACCAGAACAGCCGAACAAAGCTGAAAATCGTCTGACACCTGATCCCTTCAGCAGCTGTGGAAATCTATTGAAAGGGCTCTCTTTCTAATGCATTTGTCAGAATGCTAATTGGAAAAATGACTTCATGTTATGAGTCATACAGTCACCTCTATGGACCTCATTAGACTTAAATGAGCACACTCAAGTCCAGCACAATCATTCAGTTCAGCCATATGTTGGTAAAGAAGATCTCTCAGTAGTTGGGCTCCTGGCCAACTGTGAATGTTGTCAAGTGAAGAAATGAGGGGAAAATTGAATGGAGATGTTTATGGCAGATATAGATATAAGGCATTATACTTCCCTGAGTAATCCAAAATATGTGTCCGGAACTATAAGAAGTTCAAACAAGCTAAGCCAAAGAAATTAGACCAAATTTTGTGGCACCTAAAACATGCTCTGATGCAGAGGGAAATACAAAATTAACTAAGACAAGGACTTAGGCTCTCACAATTTAGAAGGGCAGATAACCACAAACATAGGTAAACGATAGGAAAGTATGAAAAATGTTTAACAATAATGTGCCACTTAAGTTCCTAGAGGAAAGTCTGGAAGTAAGGGATCAATTATGATTGTGTTAGGTGGGGAGGAGTAGAGGCTGGAGGAATGAGGAAACTTATTAGAGCAGGTAAAATGTGACCTAGGACTGCAAGAATGGAGACAAATTCTGGAAGCACATGTGGGCATTAGTAGATAAGAAGGAAGCAAATGGGAAGGCCTTTGCAGTAGCAGATACTGCCAGGGAAATGACAGCATTGACAGGGAACAGACGATAGACAATTGTGACTGTCATACAAAGTATAGGTTCAAAGCAGCTTTGTTGTTGATAGGACAATAATGGCAGAAAAGTTTTTAAATGTCAGCCTAAGAAACCTCTAGAATAAAGCTACATCATTGCAAAAGGTTTAACCAATGGTTTTAAATGAAAACCAATTGTCTCTAAATGTATAGAGAATAACACTGTTAGTTTCTCTACAGGTAAAAGAATGCTTACAGTCTCTTCATAGGTATGTATATATGCAATGCAAAATGTACCACATCAACAAATCAATTAAACACTTTGTTATACTCTTTGCTACCAAGAAGGATAACTGTTTATCTAAACTTTTTTTAATTTTTAATTTTTGTGGGTACATAGTAGGTGTATATATTTATGGTTTACATGAGACATTTTGATACAGGCATGTTTAATAATCACATTAGGATAAGTGGGGATATTCATCACCTCAAACATTTATCCTTTGTGTTACCAACAATCCAGTTATACTCTTTTAGTTATTTTTAAATGTACAATTAAATTATTTTTGACTATAGTCACCCTGTTGTGCTGGCAAATACTAGGTCATATTCATTCTTTCTTTTTTTTTTTTTTTTTCACTCATTAACAGTTCCCACCTTCTTCCTTACCCACCTCACAGCCTCTGGCAAACAGACTTCTATTCTCTGTCTCCATGAGTTTATTTTAATGTTTAGCTCCCACAAATAAGCAAGAACATGCAAACTTTGTCTTTCTGTGCCTGAATTAACATAATGACCTCCAGTTCCATCCATGTTGTTGCAAATGACATGTCTTATTCTTTCTATGGCTGAGTAGTACTCCATTGTGTATAAGTGCCACATTTTCTTTATCCATTCTTCTGTTGACAAACACGCAGGCTGACATCAAATCTCAGCTATTTTGAATAGTGATGCAATATATATGAAAGTGCATATACCTCTTTAATATACTGATTTCCTTTCTTTTGGGTATATATTCAGCAATGGGATTGCTGGATCATATGGTAGATCTATTCTTAGTATTTTGAGGAACCTCTAAATTGCTCTCCATAGTTATACTAACTTACACTCCCACCAACAGTGTACAAGGGTTCTCTATATCCTTGCTAACATTTGTTACTGCCTGTCTTTTGGATAAAACACATTTTAAATGGGATAATATAATTCACTGTAGTTGCAATTTGCATCTCTCTAATGATCAATGATGTTGAATACCTTGTCATATACTTGTTTGCTGATTTTATGTCTTCTTTTGAGAAATGTCTATTCGATCTTTTACCTATTAATTAATTAGAATTGGATTAGTATATTTTTTTCCTATACAGTTGTTTAAACTCCTTATATATTCTGACTATTAATTCTTTGTTACATAGGTAGTTTGCAAATATTTCCTCCCATTCTGTGGGTTGTCTCTTCACTTTGTTGATTTTTTCCTTTGCCATACGGAAGTTTTTTTAACTTCATGTGATCCCATTTTTGCATTTTGGTTTTGGTTGCCCGTGCTTGTAGAGTATTATTCAAGAATACTCTACAAGGCCAGTCCAATGTCCTGGAGAGTTTCCCCAATTTTTTTTTTAGTAGTTTCATAGTTTTCAGCCTTAGATTTAAGTCTGTAATCCATTATAATTTGATTTTTACATATGGTGAGAGATAAGGGTCTAGTTTCATTCTTTGACATATGAATATCCAGTTTTCCCAGCACCATTTGTTGAAGAAACTGTCCTTTCGCCAATGTACGTTCTTGGCACTTTTGTCAAAAATGAGTTCACCTTAGACGTATGGATTTATTTCTGGGTTCTCTATTCTTTTCCCCTCATCTATGTGTCTATTTTTATGGCATTACCAGGCCTTTTTTTATATTGTAGCTCTGCAGAATAATTTGAAGTCATGTATGTGATTCCTCCAGTTTTATTCTTTTTGCTTGGGATAGTCTTGGCTATTCTGGGTCTCCATATACATTTTTGAATTTTTTTATTTCTGTGAAGAATGTAATTAGTTTTTTGTAGGAATTGCATTGAATCTGTAGATTGCTTTGGGTAGTATGGACATTTAAATATTAATTGTTACAATCCATGAACATGGAATATCTTTCCTTTTTTGTGCCATCTTCAATTTTTGGCATCAATGTTTCATAGTTTTTATTGTGGAGATCTTTCATGTCTTTGGTTCAGTTCATTCCTAGGTATTTTATTTTATTCACAGCTATTGTAAATGGGATTATTTTATTGATTTCTTTGTCAGATCGTTTGCTATTGGAATTTAGAAATGCTACTGATTTATGTTGATTTTATATCCTGCAATTTTACTGAGTTTGTTTACCAGTTTCAACCATTGCTAGGTGGAGTCATAGGATTTTTCCAAATACAAGATCATATCATCTGTAAACAAGGATAATTTGATTTTGTCCTTTCCACTTCGAATGTCCCTTATTTCTTTCTCATGTCTGATTGGTCTAGCTAAAATTTCCACTACTATGTTGAATAACAGTGATAAAAGTGGGCATCCTTGTTATGTTCCAGATCTTAGAGGACAGGCTTCAGATTTTTCTCATTCAGTATGATACTAGCTATGGGTCTGTTGTATGTGGCTTTTATTACGTTGAAGTATGTTCTTTCTATATTATGGTTTTTTAGCGTTTTTCTTCTTTATTATTATTATTATTATTTTTGTCACGAAGGAATACTGAATTTTCTGCAACAGTTGAAAACATCATATGGATTTTGTTCTTCATTCTGCTGATATGCTCTATCACACTGATTTATGTATGTTGAACTATTCTTGCACGTCTGGGATAAATCCCACTTGTTCATGATGAAGGATTTTTTTAATGTGCTGCTGATTTTGGTTTGCATGTATTTTGTTGAGGATTTTGCATCAATATTCAACAGTGATATTTATTGGCCTGTAGTTTTCTTTTTGCGATGTATCTTTGTCTGGATTTGGTTTCAGGATAACACTGGCCTCATAGAATAAGGTTGGAGCTATTCCCTCCTCTATTTTTCAGAATAGTTTGAGTACGATTGGTATTAGTTCTTTAAATGTTTGGTAGAATTTAGCAGTGAAGCCATTGAGGCCCAGGCTTTTCTTTGCTGGGAGACTTTTTATTATGCCTTCAATCTTGTTCCTTGTTACTTGTTGTTCAGGTTTTGGATTTCTTCATGGTTCAATCTTGGTAGGTCACATGTGTCTAGGAATTTATCCACTTCTTCTAGGTTTTCCAATTTATTGGTATTTAGTTGCTCATAGTAGCCACTAATAATCCTTTGAATTTCTGTAATATTAGTTGTAATGTCTTCTTTTTCATCTCTGATTTTATTTATTTGGATCTTCACTCTTAGTAAGCCTGACTAAAATTTTAATTTTGTTTATAATTTCAAAGAAACAACCTTTTCCTTTTATTTCGTTAATCTTTTGTTTTGTTTTCTTCATTTCAATTTTACTTGTTTCTGTTCTAATCTTTATTATTTCTTTTCTTCTACTATCTTTGGATTTGGTTTGCTTTTGTTTTTCTAGTTCTTTACAATGCACTGTTTATTTGAAGTTTTTTTCTTTTTTGATGTAGGTGCTTATAACTGTAAACTTTCCTCTTAGTACTGCTTTTGCTGTATCCCATAGGTTTTGGTATGCTGTGTTTCCATTTATCATTTGTTTCAAGAAAATTTTCAATTTCCTTCCTAATTTCTTCATTGACTGGACAGTCAGGAGGATATTGTTTAATTTCCATGTATGTGTATGGTTTCCAAAATTATTCTTGTTATTGACTTTTAGTTTTATTCCATTGTTGTCAGAGAAGATGCTTGATATTATTTCAATTTTATTGAATATTATAAGATTTGTTTTGTGACCTAACATATGATCTGTTATTGGGAATAATCCATGTGATGAGGAAAAGAATGTATTCTGCAGTCATTGGATAAAATGTTCTGTAAATATTAGGTCCATTTTGTCTATAGTGCAGATTAAGACTGATGTTTCTTTTTTGATATTCTGTCTGGAAGATCTTTCCAATTCTGAAAGTGGTGTGTTGAAGTCTCCAGCTATTACTATATAGGGATCTATCTCTATCTTTAACTCCAGTAATATTCGCTTCATATATTTGGTGCTCCAGTGTTGGGCACATATATATTTACAATTGTTATATCTTCTTGCTAAATTGACCCCTTTGTCATTATATAATGACCTTTTTTGTCTCCTCCTATGGTTTTTATCTTCAAATTTATGTTTTCTGATATAAGTACAGCTACTTCTGCTTTGTCTTGGTTTCCTTTGGCATGTAATATCTTTCTTCATCTCTCTATTTTCAGTCTACATATGTCTTTATAAGTGAAGTGTTTTTCTTGTTGGAAACAGATCATTAGGTCTTATTTTTTGGAATCATTCAACTACTATATGTCATTTGATTGGAGAGTTTATTTCATTTACATTCAGTGTTATTATTGCCATTTTGTTATTTGTTTCCTGGTTGTTTTGAGGTGTTCTCTTTCTTCTTTCCTTTTTTCTTGTCTTTCTTTTTATTGAAGGTGATTTTCTCTGGTGGTATGATTTAATTTCTTGTTTTTTGTTCTTTGTATATTTGTCGTATAATTTTTGATTTGAAGTTATAATGAGGCTTTCACATACAATGTTTTAACTCATTATTTCAGCTGATAACAGCTTAACACTGTTTGGATAAGCGAACAAGCAAATAGAAAGCTAATAGAAACTTTACAACTGAACTTCTTCCTCCTGCTTTTTAACTTTTTATAGTTTCTATTTATATCTCATTTTACTCTCCACGTTATTATTCTGTATTGGTTCATCTTTTAGTCTTTCTAAGATAAGAGTAGTTTACTCACCACAGTTACAGTGTTATAATATTCTGTGTTTTTCTGTGTACTTACTATTACCAGGGAGTTTTGAACCTACAGATTATTTCTTATTGCTCATTAACCTTTTTTTTTTCTTTCTGACTGAAGTATTCCCTTTAGCATTTCTTGTAGGACAGGTCTGGTGTTTATGAAATCCCTCAGCTCTTGTTTGTCTGTGAAAGTCTTTATTTCTCCTTCATGTTTGAAGGATTATTTTCATCAGATATGCTCTTCATTAGTAAAATATTTTTTTCCTTTAGCACAATAAATATGTTATGCCACTCTCTCCTGACTTACAAAGTTTCCACTGAAAAGTCTGTTGCCAGACGTATTAGATAGGTCTGGACTAAATGCTCCCTCTGTGGGTAGGCATTAGCGGAATTCAGCCTGGTTTTGCTTGTGATAGGACAGCACTGAGTTCAGTGCAGAATCTCACAATTATTACACTCTCCCTCTCTTAAGCACAGAGATTCTCTGTCAGCACCATGTGGCCATTGCCTGTGGATGGGAGAAGGGTACTGTAGGCAATTCAGGACTATCTTTCCTATCCTCTTCAGTGCCTTTTTTAGTGATATAAAGTTAAAACCAAGTAGTGTGAGTGCTCACTGATTTTTGGTTTTTATGAAGGTGCTTTTGTTTTGTGTAGATTGTTGTTAAATTCAGTGATCCTCCAAGGGAGGGGGGTTGTCAATCAGTGGAGTCTTTTGTTTGGACATCTTGATTTTCCTCTTCTAAGATAGAATACATCAACTACCAAGGGCCCCCAAATTCTAGTAAGAACTGTTATTTCTGTTAATTATAAACAACTCAAATGAGCCAACATTTGTTGAAAGATTATTTTTGTCAAAATTTTGTGTTAGGGACATAATGATGACATAAGAAAGAATACAAACACATAAGGTAACAACTGCTGCCTTGTGTGTTTGCTTTTTGGTCTTTATTGTCCTAAACTATGGTCTAAGTCCAACCTATTAATAAGTCCCAATAAGCTGTCAATTTGGAGAACAATGCTACCATCTCTTTCTGATATCCATGGCTGTCACCATTAGTCACAAAGTCATTATGTCCCAGACTATGCCACTTCTTTATCCTGATCCCCTGGCTTTCTGGATATACTGGTCATTTCAGTACTTTTGAGTATGACAATGTTGTTCAGCTACTTTTAGATGGCCTACGTATTACAAGTAAAGGGCTGGCTGGAGGGCAGAGAACTTTACTGCATGGTTTAATTTAATTTTTTGGCAGGGTGTGTATATCCACTGTTGTTCTCATGTTCCACTATTTTCTCCTCAACTTGACATTTTTAGAAAAGAAAACTATTTAAATTAGGTATAACATAAGTAAACATAGGTACATAAAGACTGTCACATAGATGAAGTTTCATACGGTGAACAAGACCATGTAACAATCACTCAAATCAGAAAATAGAACATATCTAGTACTGCAGAAGTCCCTCTCCATACTGTCTCCCATCCCTACATTCCACCTTAATTCCTCCACTTTGCTCACAATGTAATTCCAATCCTGACTTCTACAACTATAGTCAAGTTTTCACTGTGTTTGAACTTTCTATTAATATAAATGAGATCCGATATTGTATACTCTGTTGTGTCTGGAATATCTTGCTCAAGTTTATGTTTGTAAGATTCATCCACATTTTGTGTATAGCTATCATTTGTTCAGTCTCCTTTCTATATGTACACTATGTAGTCATAGGAATATATTATAATTTTGTGTTTTAAATTTTTTTGCTATTATGAACAATGCTATAGTGTACATTCTTGTCTATCATTTTTGATGAACTTATGCAGTCTTCTATATTCACAATTAGAATTATTGAGTGACAAGCCTATGTATTTTGAGCTTTAGTGCTCACTGCAAAACAGAGGACCATCATTACACTCATTTACACTCCCAACAGTATGTTTGAGAATTCCAATTACTGCAAGTCCTCTTCAAATTAAATATTGTCAATCTTTAACTTCAGCAATTCTGATGGGGTGTGGTGATATCTCATTGCAAATATAATGTGCATTTTTCCAATTATTAATAATACTGGACATATTTTTTAGATTTAGATTACTTGGAAGTATGTTGCTTAATTTTTAATTTCTAGTTCTCTTTTTGTTACTGATTTCTAACTTAATTCCTCTGACGTCAAAGAACACAATTTAAATCATATAAAATCTGTTGAGATTTTCTTTATGGCCCAGCATATGGTAAATGTTCCATGTCCATTAGGAAGTATGTGTTTTCTCTAGATGTTAGCTGAGTATTCTATACAGCTTTATGGTCCACGTATTCAATGATGTTCAAATTTTTTACAGCCTTACTGACTGTTTCCTGTGTCAGTCAGTTATACTTTCAGTTAATGAGAGAAATGTGGGAAAAATCTTCTGGTATAATTATACTTTATCTATTTGATAGATATTTTTTCTCTCTTAAAGATTTTCAAGAATACATTGTTATTTATTACAGTCAACATGTTGCACAGTACATCTCTTGAACTTATTCCTTCTATCAAATTGAAATTTTCTAGCCTCCAACCAATAAGCATGTATCTTTTTACTTGTTTTATATATTTTAAGAGTAATTTAATATCCTGAATTAATTGATGTTTGTGATTGTAAAATACTAATCTTCATCTTCAGAAATCTTTTTAGCTTAAAGTTCACTTTGTTGAATATTAGTGTAGCTACAAGCCCTATGTTGTTTAATTTTTTACATGGTGTATTTTTTCCAGTTTCTCACTTTTACGTGTATGAATATTTTTGTCTATTTCCTTTCTAAACAAGGTATACACTTTTTCAGTGTGATAATGCTTTATTTTAATTGGATATTTTAAGTCATTCATGTAATGCAAATACTGATAAACTTGTTTTAAATATGTATCTTAGTACACTATTTCTGGAGTTTCTGCTTTGTTTTTATTTCTTTTCCATTCTTTCTAGCCTCATTTTATTTGATAATTTTATTATTCTCAATATTCTCTGTTTTCCACTTATGAACTTTTGATGTTTTTTGTATGTTTACCCTGGAATTACAATATGTGTCACTGACATATAAATGTTTCTTGTTAATTTTCTTAATTGGTACATTTGCCTCTTTTCTGACAATAAGAGATCTTGGAACATTATAATCCACTTATTTCCTTTAACTTATTACTTATGTTGGGCTTACTTATTTTGATTATATTACGATTATTGCTTGATAAAGCCAATATTTATTCATATTTATGATTACAATTAACATTCTCATTATACCATATTCCTTTCTCAAAGAATATTCAAAATATAACATTTAGTTATATTTTGAGGGTAATTTTTTCTGCTTTTAGAAATAACCCTGGATATCTATTTTCTATTGGCTTTTTAAAACTTAATTAGGGATAATTTTCAGGTTATACTGTTGAGAAGTCAAATCTTTTATGAAGGCAATTTTCCTTTCACTACTTTTTCCATGTCCTTTGTCAATGTATTTTCAGTAGTTGTGGTAAGATGTGCTTAAGTGTGGTTTTCTTTGCATTTACTCTGCTTGGGGCTTGAAGGTTTCCTTGCCGGTGTGGTTTGATGTCTTTCATCAATTTTGGAAATTTTCCAGCCATGTATTTTTTTAAGAATTGTTTTTTGCTCAGATGTCTCCTCTTAGTTTGAGACACCAATCATACACACATGAGATCTTACTTTTTTCTCTGATTGTTTTCTGTTTTTCCTATTCGTTTTATTGCTATGCTAAATTCAGAGTTTTCTTCGATATATTTTGCAGTACATCAACTTTCCCTTCAGCTAATTTAAAACTGTCCTTGAATCCATCTTCTGAGTTCTTTTTTCAATTTTATTTCTTGAATGTATGTTTGGTTTTCTTTCAAATATGCTAAGGTCTTCTCAAAAAATAATCTCCAGTTCTCTAATACAATTATCAGTCTTGCTTATTTCTTTAAATATTTTAAGAATACATTTTCCAGTTTTTGACTGACTCCAATCTTAAAATCTTGTTGGCCTGTGTTTATTATTTGTTTGTTTTTCTAGTTAGTGTTCATGGTGACTGGTCCCCTACTATGCATAGTATTCTTTTTTTCTACAGTTTTTGTAATGTGAAGTTTTCAAGGCTTGGTGTGGTGGCTCATGCCTGTAATGCCAGCACTTTGGGAGGCCGAGGTGGACAGATTACTTGAGGTCAGGTGTTGGAGACCAGCGGTGAAACCCTGTCTCTACCAAAAAAATAATAAAAATTAGCTGGTCGTTGTGGTGAATGCCTATAGTACCAGCTACTTGGGAGGCTGAGGTGGGAGAATTGCTTGAATCTGGGAGGTGGAGGTTGCAGTGAGCCAAGATTGCGACACCGCACTCCAGCCTGGGCAACAGAGTGAGACCCTGTCTCAAAAAGTAAATAAATAAAAAAATAAAAATAAATAAAGTTTTCAGCACAGGGCATGTTAAAAGTTTGTTACAGTAAATACGCATATACACACTACCTATATTTCACTATTAACATTTTAATATGCTTACTCGATTACTATCACATATCTACCATTTCATACATTCCTCTTATGTCCATAGCTTATTTACTATCAATTATAAAGTTGAAAATATCAACATTCTACTCCATTATATTTTTGATATACATAAAGTTAACTATAGTTTGATATTTATTTATAGATCTTATATTCTTTTTGATAAGACTCTAACATAATAAAATAGATTTGAGTTTTTTTTTTAAAGTGTCCCATATAACTCAAGCCCATATCAGGATATGTAACACTATCATCTCCCCCAAAGAATGCCTTCATGGCCCTTCCAAATCAATTTCTGACCCCATTTTAAAGCTAAAATCATATTTTGTTTTTATTCATAATACATTTGTTATGGTTTTTTGGAACTATGTAAAAATAGAGCCATATCATATGTGTATTTTGTGTTAGAAGGCTTGTATCACTCAGTTTAACGTTTTTGAGTTTCATCCATGTTTTTACATGTATCCGTAGTGTATTCCTTTTTATTACTGAGTTGTATTCCATTGCATAGGTGTATATTAGTTAGTCAGCTCTCCTATTGACAGATACCTTTATATAATTAAGGTTTTGGAAATTATGAAAAAAATTGCTGTGAACATTTGTCTCAAGTTTTGCTGTGGACATGTTTTCATTTTTCTTGGGTAAATTCCTAGACTTGGAATCATGTGCTTTGGTTTATAAGAAATTACCAAGCCTTTTTCAGAAGAGTTTATACTATTTTGCATTCTCAAAAATGTTATATGAAAATCCTAGTTGCTTCATATCATCACCAACAGTTGGTGTCTACAATCTTTATTTTTATTCATTCCTGTGGATATACTGTGGTATTCAACTGCACTTTTAATTTGCATTTGCTTGATAACTAACGATGTTAATCACTCTTTCATGTTTTTATTTACAGTATATATGTCATTTTAAAAAATTGTGTGGGTTGTCTTTATTGAGTCATATATTTTATATTCTTCTTGCCAGTCCTCAGTCATACCCTAATATTTATGTTTTGAAAAGTATTTTCTTCAAAAATTGTTGTAGAAATAATTTAATGCCAATGATGATATTACCTTATTACAGACTCAATTTCTATTTGTTCTCTTAATACTTCGGGCTGTTACAATCTGAAAACAATTTAATGTCATTCTATAGAACAAGATGATTCTAAACTGGGCTGCAGTGCCTGCTAGAAATGATCTTTTGTCATTGATGTTGCAGTAGAGGGTTTCAACCTAAACCGAAAGGGTTGCACCACTAAACCCTCTCTAATATTGGACTTCAGCTCTCAGATTTGTGTTACCTACCCTAATCTCTTTCTTTCTTATTCTCCGGGTTGTACTCAGCTTATTAAGGTATTGTCTTCATCTCTATACTCCCTCTTCTAGACTCTGTTTTGTGATATTGAAATTAGAAATCTGCAAAACACATCTCTGCACTGCTTCCTGGCTCAATAATTGGCTCTTCCCAAAAGATGCTCCAAAGAAAGACTACAAGCCTGGATGAAGAAGAGGGACTTGCTTGTTGCTGTTTTTGTGGCATCCTGTGAGCTCTTTATCTGCTTGTAGCTTTGAGTCACTACAGCAATGTTTCTTCACCCAAGCAGGAAAAATTTCTTCTTACACCAGCAGTTACATCTGGTTTGCCATTTCTCCAACCCTTGCATAATCATTTTCATTTTGTCTCACTCCTAGACAGACCAACACTAAATAACTTGGTGCCCTATTTTTAGAAGTCAGGATTCCAGGCTTATAAGATTCCAAGATTGGAGACACCAACATTAGCTGTGCAGGACCTCCTTATCAAAGGTTTTCATCTTGGCTTCTTAGGGTCCTTTCCTATAAACTTTAATAACTTAAATATAATTTCTCTATCCTTTCAACTCCATGGGTGTTAACTATTCTTTGTAATTGCTGTAATTATGATACTTTAGAGATCTCATTTTAGGTTTTCAGAAACCAGTTAACGATTATTTACATTAAGTTTTCTCTTTTCAAATAACTGGTATGGCTTCTGTTTGCTGAATGGACCTAATATAGAAATTGGTATCAGGAGTTGCCCCGACAAAGAGACTCCAATATGAAGTTGTAGGATGTGGTTGTTCATGTGATTGGGCTTGAAAGTGGGTTGAGCTCCTTTCCAAGGGGAAATTGGCTGTTATTTATTCATGGTAGTATTAAACAAACCGCTTCTTGTAGTGGATTGTGCTGAAGTGCCAACTGATGCAGGAGTTTCCGGGAAGTGAGTGGCTCCTATCCCTGAATGTGTTATTCTGTACTGATGAATGTGAAGATTGTTGTGTGTAATGAGTTCTCTGAGTTCTCTAGAATATTTACAAATATAAAATAAAAAGCTTCGGCGTTTAATCTGTGTATTTGTATTGTATATATTAACTATATTCTTTTCCTTCTTCCCTTTTTTATTTAATTCAAGTTAAATTGAAAGCATTGCAATTTGTTCTTTATGTGATAGGATATTTAGATGGGGTCAGGACTGAATTGGGGCAGTAATTAACACAGCTCATTATAATTTATTTTTCTAGCTCGTATACTCTAATGTCCCTGTATCAATTGTTTGTTGCTACATGACAAAGATGTAATAGCTTCAAATAACAATTTATTAGCTCATGAACTTGCGTTTTGGCAATTTCTGGTGGTTAATGCTAGGTGTCAGGTAGGTCTCTCTCTCTCTCTCTCTCTCTCTTTCTCACTCTCTCTCTCATATATACATGATCTCTCATGCCCTGGTTTTCTACATGGTGGTAGCAGCATTTCAAGAAGGTAAATGAAGAAGCTGTGAGATATCTTGACACCTAGGTTCAGAAGTTACACAGTATCACTTCCTCTACATTCAGTTGGCCAAGGCTAGTCACAAGGATAATCCAGATTCAAGAGGTGAAATAGATTCTGCTTTTCATGGGTATGGTAAAAACTCATATTGAAAATGAGTGTGCATACATAGCTGGAAATAATTTATATGGCCATATTTGCAAATAAACTACCACAGTCTCATTCTAAGAAATGATTAACATCAGATTACTCATTTTTTTCACTATTTATTATTTCTCCATCTCCTCACTTCCTTTCTTGTACTTAGATTATAGATTTGTTACTAAAAGCATGCCCTTTGATCCATGTTCAAATGCTTTGTGAATCTCTCCCTCAGGCATACATTCCTAGGAAATCCAAACCCACATTTAACAAGCTCTTTACCTATAGTATGCCTGTATCCAGGAATATTAGTAAAAATATTTCACTACTATTTAATATGATATGACTATTTAGAAAGGATTCCTCTCTATAGAGTTTAAATATTATCCTTGACTTCATTTGAGTAAAGTTGCAAAACACACACATACACGCACACACACACACACACACACACACACACACACACCCCTATGCTTTCTCATCTCATTTTCATTTATGACAGCAAATCCCATGCTGTCTATAAGTGTACTTAGTAATTCTACCATCATTTATTCTTAAACGCTTGAGTTGACTGTTTTGTAGTTGTTTCTTTAACCTTCTGCATCAACTCTTTCAATTTTCCCATTGTCAGCTGATAACTTCACTTTTTTTTATTTCAATGATAAAATAGCAGTAATCAGAAGAGACATATCTTATCTCTTCCAACTCCAGTTAAACTTTCCATTCCTCTTGTTATAATGCATAAATTATTTCTGCTTCTATCTCTAGCCACTCTTGTACTAGATTAAATTTCTTCTTGTGTCATCAAAGATTTTCCTTATCATTTTTTCATCTCTTCCTGTCCTACTAAATTATTTCATCAAAACACAAACATGCTTCAATATATCTTATTACTAAAAAAAAAAAAAAAAAAAAAAAAAAAATCCACAACACTTTCCTGAACCCATTTGTCTAAATTCTCTCCAGCTCTTGCCCATTTATCTAATCCTCTTTTTAGCAAAACTCCTTAAGAGAATTTTATACACTTCCTATTTACTTATTTTCCATCACTTTCTCCTAAGTTCAGTGAATTGGATTTTCTTCTCCACTACTCTAATAAAATTCCTCCAATATAATTGCAAATTCAACCTGTGTTTCTTCTTACATGACTTAACAGAGGCAGTTCAATTCACTACTTCTTGAAACATGTTTTTGTTGTTATTTTGTTGTCATGTTGTATTGTGTTTTTGCTTGGCTTTTATATCATACTCTGGTTTTCTTCTGGCTGCAACTTCTTATCTTTTGCTAGACCTTCTTACTAGTTTGGTCACTAAAGGTTGGAGTGCTCCTGTGCTCAGTTCTTGGGTTTTTTTCTCTTCTCTAACTGTATATACTTACTAGTGATCTCATCTGACTTTGAGGCTATAAATACCATCGAATGTCATCATCATTGACTCCAAAGAACACACCTTTAGCTCCAATTTTCCACCCTTAGCTGCAGATTCATCCAGCAAATACCTAGTAGGCATAATTTACTCTAGCACCAGTCTTCCTAATCTGGTAAACAGCACTATTCTTCTAGCAGCTCAGGTCAAATTTAGAAGTGATTCTTAATCGCCCTTTCCTTCATCACCCATATATATTACCAAGTCCTGGCAACTACTTTCAAATGATTTCTGACATGTCCATCATCCTTCATCTGTAAGAACTTCCAGGTTCTACATGTATCCCTAGAACTTACTCTTCATATCTCCATATAGTAGCCAGACAAATCTCCAAAAATTCTACTTCAGAGCTCATCACTCCTCGCTTTATAAGTCTCCAGTATTTCTCCATTACATTTACAATAAAATCCAAGCTCCTTAACAAGAGCCACAGGAGCCAAAATGAAATCACCCAGCCTACTCTTTGGACCAACTCCCATCAGTCTTTTCTATTCTCATAGTTCTTGAGGTACTGTGGAATTCATATTGTTCCCTAAAAAATCCAAACTAATTCCAACCAAAGGTGCTCATACCTGCGGTTCCACCTGCCTTTCTACTTCTTTATATTTTTCATGTCTCTTCTAAAATATCACTCTACAAAGAAAACTTCCCTGAATGGCCAATATAAATCATATAGAATTGTTCCTACCTTCCATATATTTTCCACAGGGTCCATATTATTGTTATTTAGCTGTTCATTTTCTTGTTTATATTCCATATCTTTCTTAAAATATTTTTCCTCTAAGATTAGTATTCTGTATTTTTTGCTGTGGTACCTATACATTAAATGCTAGCATGCAGTAAATGCTAAATTAATATTTTAAATGAATGAAATAAATAAATATCACAGCTTGGAATTACAATTGAAATTTTAAGGAATTTTTAAATAAGCCCCAGTTAACTTTAAGTTAGAATCGCAATATAAACTATTTTCAATTCTCTTTCCCCCCTCTATTTCTGTGTCGTAAAGCTACATGGTCCAGCTTATTTTCCGCAGTACTTTACTGTCAAAACATTATTATTTAGATAGGCATCAGAGTATGCTTACAAATTGACATTTGTAGCATATAAAAGGAGTTTTAAAAATTCAATATAAAGCTAATTTTTTTACAAAAGAGTTACTTGCATAAAAAGTGGGAGTAAAGATTAACAATATCCACCCAAATCCATATTACCACAATTTTTAAATAAAATTATTAATTACTTAAAAAATGAAACATTAATTTAACTTAGAACCAAATGTATAACACTTTAACTTAAAGGTTGACTTATTTATTTAACATATTAACGTAGGGTCCATTACATGCTATATATATTTGTTGTTACTAGACGAACACTCTACAAAACATATTTAATCCCAATTTTATGGAGTTCCACAGTTAGTTATGAGGAGGCAGACAAACATCAATAAAAACTGATAATTTCAGACATTGAAAAGTGCTATGAAAATAAAAGGGCATCATGTATTAAGATTTTAATTGAGAACATTGGGAAACCTTTAACTTATATTACTGAAAGTCCTTAGTCCTAAGTTCAACTTTTTTGCATTGACATTTTCATATTTTTTTACACATTATGGGAAATTCAAGAACAATCGCTTAGATCTGTGATGTGCTGGCTGTAGCTAGTACTACCTCCTAAGACCCAGGTATACGTATCTCCTTCCAATTATAAGGATTTGGTAACTTGAAATTACCTATGGTACAAGTATGTACACCATAGGAAATGGAAAATGGCGTAAATAATATAAGTCATTAGCCTAAGTAGATGTGGGCACATTGTCAATTATTTTTGCAGAGAGATAGATATCTAATTGTTTTGCTTCTTATTCAGTTTATAGATATTTTCAAGGAAGTTTAATGATTGAGAAGCTGGATTATAATTATTTCACAAAAACCCTGTTCTACTATGCATAGAATAAGAATGCTATTTCATTGACCTGTCATTTCTAACTTTTTGAAGAAACTATAATTATTGCTAAATTAGTGGTAGCTTTTTCTTAAGTACGTTTGACTGTGGTTATTTTGCAGGTAGGGTTGTCTTTATTGATTTGTCTAGGTTCAACCTGTACAAACTTTTTTGAAAAAAATGGAACTATCAAAACTTCTGTTCAGAGAGTATACCTTGAAAACAAATCTTCAGGCCTCAAAGAAAAATAATATAAAGAATAAGTAGCCTGTGAATCACACAGGATTTTTTTTTTTTTTTTTTTTTTTTTTTTTGAGACAGGGTCTTGCTCTGTTGCCCAGACTGGAGTGTAGTGGTGTGACTTTGGTTCACTGCAGCCTCTGCCTCCCAGGCTCAAGCAATTCTCCTGCCTCAGCCTCCTGAATAGCTGGGATTACAGGTGTACCCCACTATGCCTAGCTAATTTTTGTATTTTTAATAGAGATGGGGTCTCACCGTGCTGGCCAGGCTGGTCTCAAACTCCTGACCTCAAGTGATCTGCCTGCTTCAGTCTCCCAAAGTACTTGAAATTTTTTGAATTGATGAATCACAAAAGATATGATAACATCCATGGCAAGCAAGAAAACTGCTTCTGGATGGAAAGAACATCTTGCTAGAACTGTTAGCTTCACTTATCTGAGAATATTACTTTGACTTTTATGGAGCCATTCAACAACAGGCTTGCTGATTTTGAATAGTTCCTTCCAATAACAGAAAGCATTTGCCTGATGCAAATGCTTCAGGCATCAGAAACAGAGTTAAGACATGTTAAGACTACACATTTCTGGAAAAGAGAAAAAAAGTAGCTAGGCCAGGGGAGACATTAATAGCTGCAGAACAAACTTGAACATCAAAGCACATCAAATAAAAAGACAAGAACTCTATTGAGTTCGTGCAGAAGCCGACAGTCTTCTATGAGTTGTGGGAACCTTCATAGAAGGCCACACTGATATAGAAAAAAGCTGCCAATTAGGGTGGAATATTTTCACTTTTCCCTTTACTTTAAATATATTATTTTTCTTTCGATTTAAACATGCATAAGTCATGTTAACCATAATGTTAATTACAGTGTTTCTTTGAAATAGCAAATGTGCGGAACAGTTCTATGCAGATATCGTTGCCTTTGTATTTTACATCTGAAAGTGCAAAAACTACACCTGGAGAACTCTCATACTAAGCTATTTTTCTCCTCCTTCTTCATTATGCCAAGAATCCATAACATGCAAAGGATTATTTGAAATAATTCTATCTGTATGTATGTGTGTATGCTTGCACATGTGTATTTATATATACATATGTGAATATAATGTATACATATGTCTATATTTTAATAGTTATGAAATTCTAATATACCAATAAGTTATAAATTCATTTACTGTAATTTCTTCTATAAACAGCTGTTACTAAATTGTCACATCTATAATAAATGATATTTTAAAAACAAAGAAAATTCCTCTTTCTTTAATGTGTCTTAACCATTCAACTCTTATTTTAGTGACACAGCAATGTAATTATAATTTTATTCTTTGTATTTAAATTTCAAGCATACTAAGGTCATTATTATTATTATTACAGTATCATGAGGTATTTAGGAATATTTTTAAAATGGCTGTTTATTTTGGTTGGCTAGCATATCTGGAGAAATATTTTGATTTTATAAATTTAGAAAGTGCGCATGTTGTAGTAAGTAGGGTTAAACTTTAAAGATATTGTGTAAAATAAGAAATACTTATTGAGAGAATTATTTTTGTTTGTGATAAAGGATTTGACAAGAAATATCTTCTCACCCATTACAAATTTCATGGCTGAGATGCCTATAACGAAAGACATATTAACAAGAGAAAAGCATATGAATTTATTTAGCATAAGTTTTATATAACACGGGAGGCTTTAAAAATGAAAACACCAAAGAAACAGGGAAACCTGTATTTTTATAGATATTTGTGCAACATGATTGGAGGACAATGGTGTGATATAATGGTAATAAATTGCAGGGGCACTTAGGAAGTCTTGTTTGTTGAGATTGTCTTCTCTGTGTCCCGGTGTCTTCAGAGATAAGAGTATTCTTTTCCTCTGAGTATAGAGAGGGCCCCTCTGGGATGAACTATTTCAGAAAAAGATCAGTCAGTTTTTATTGCCTGCTTCAGGAAAGAAAAGTGGTTGATTGAGAGTGGTGGCTCATGCCTATAATCCCAGCACTTTGGGAGACTGAGGAGGGAGGATTGCTTGAGGTCAGGAGTTGAGACTAGCCTGAGCAATGTAGCAAGAACCCAGCTCAACCCAAAAAACTAGGTGAGTGTGATGGTATGTGTCTATACCTCAGCTACTTCGGAGGCGGAGGCGGGAGGATTGCTTGAGCCCAGTGAAGCATGATTGTGCTATGACACTACAGCCTGGGTGACAGAGCCTTGTATCTAAGAAAAAAAATAAAAAGGATAAAAAGGAGAAAAGGATGGAAAAAATGTCAGGAAGACTATCCAGCTTCTGCAGTTTTCTGGACTTCCTTTGGCTTAAAATACTCAGTGTGCTAAGGTATCATATTTTGGGGTAGCATGTCCTTAAACCCCATCAGTGGACATTCCTTTTTGAGAAATGATTTCTATAACTATTCAAAAAGCTAACTAGATTGATCTTCAACAACTACATGTAAAATATTATGAATAAAGCTTCAAAGCTATGTTTTCTCATCTTTATCTATTAGGTCACCCAAGGCACATATTTCCTCCTGTAACTCTGATGTTTATAATGAAGACAGCAGTTTCATAACCAACAAATACTAAAACAGAATCAGGAGAGTAAAATAATAAATGTCTCTATTTTTACCTTGCTTTTCTGAGCCAGTAAGAGAAGTCTTCATACTATAATATGGTTTCCCCTAAAGTCTATTTAGATTATGTTGCCAAACATATAGCACAGAAAACTGTTACTACCAAGTTTATAACTACTTTTAAAATAATTGATCAAGTTAGAATGTCTTTTATGGATTACTACATTTAACATACGACCTAAATAGTGGTTCTATCAAACTAGGACATACTTTTCCTGACTCCTCATAAATGGCAAAATATATTAAACTTTTGAAAATAAGCTTTTCGCATGTTTCATAATAGCAAATCCCAGCCCATATATATAAAAAAAAAAGAACGGAGAGAGAGAAGAAAAAGAAAACAATTCCACAAAATTCACAAAACAGTTTGTCTTAAATACTTATTATATTGAAAGAATTGTATTTGCCTAGTATTATGGCTATGTGCAATTCAAGGAATAGAGAGATGAAAGAAATTATCTATTTTCTTAAATACTTACAGAAGAATATTGTACTTTGTCTACTCCACCCCCAAATGCGTGTTGACTCTTCACAGCATTTTTTTGACACTTGATCTTCCTCACAAAGGAACTGTTTTGGCCTAAGGCCAAAAAATGTCTTCACTGCCTTCAGTACTAGGTAGTTTCTCTTTTGTTTCATTTCTGCTTTTATTTCATTTGTATACATTTACAAAGTATAATAAAGCTAACGCCATATATTAACCTTCATTAACATATTTCCATCAGAAAACTCATACCATGTAATGACAACATTGTATTCTGTCAATTTTAAAAGTTCAGAACTGTAAGAAATTGCCATAGCCCTGCATTAATGTGGGAAATCCTCTTGAGTGCACTTAGCTATTAAACCAAAATTTCAGCTCTATGCATTGAATTAAATGATAAGAGTGATAAATCAATTACCACAGAAGAGCTTTTAGTAGATCACATGACTATGCCGTTTTGAATGAGAAGACAAATCACTGACTTTATAAAGCACTGATCAAACCTGAGATACTTGCAGGGTGAAAAAATGAGAAAGCAAATGTAGGTAGAAATGGGTGGTACATGTAATCCCCTGTCAGATGAAGACCCAAAGTGGAAGATACAGCAGGTTGGTATTATATGCAATTTTACATGCTAAGGTTTAAATATGATTATTATGTGAAACACACAGTGCAGTGCTTGAACACAGTAGGTACAACAGCCCCAGTGAATGTGAATAGATGTGATTAGAGAGGAGATCACATAAAAATCTGATAGAAAGCAAGAGAAAAGTCCAATTTGTCCCACTAGGCCTACTTCAGTGACTTAAATACCAATCATCAGATTAATTCATTGTTTTCAGGGGAACAAAAGTCAGAATTCAAATGTGCTACCTGGGCTTCAGAACTCTAAGAAATTGCCATAGCCCTATATTAATGCAAACGTTACGTTACCAAGATGACAGGCTTCACCAATGAAGATATCTGCAGAGTTAAAGATGGAGGAAACAATAGAGAAAGGTGCTTGTAAAGGAAACTTCAATAAGAAAAAGCACTCTGTGCATAAAGGCATTCTGTAAACCCATTGCCTTTATAAAGCCCAATGGCCCTTTGTGCTCTGACATGCTGCATCTTCCCATTTGCACATTTTGCTTTCCCTTAAGCTACACTTTCTTATTCCTCCACAAAAGTTATTCTCAAACAGCAATGGAACCTTAGTTTACATGCGAATTGTATGAAATACAAGTAGGAGAAAAGAAAGTGTAAGAGGGGAAATATTAGTAGAGAAAAGAAGGAAGGAGAGGTGGTAGAGGCTGGAGGACAGGCTGACAACTGAACAAGTCAGAAAATGTGTTTGTAGAGCCTAACTCAGCAAAACTTTCTAAAACAATGATTTCCCCCTGTTTTCCTAAAGTCCTACACTGTGTGGCATGCAGCTAAGCACACACTACTTAACCATCAAAATCCTTTAATAATCTCTCCTTCCCCAGACTTGTTTTTCCCTCATCCTTATTTCTCCTGTCATTTTCTGGAAAATTCTTCTTATAATCCAGTACCCTTAGTGTTACTCATGCCACCCTATATGGCGTTAGTCAATGTAAGAAATCAAACTAACAAAAATTATCCTTAAAAATAGGAGGAGGAGGCAAGGGAAGGAAGAAGAAAAAAAGCACAAAGAACTATATTAATTTTCATCTTTGTTCTATATTCCCATACCCAACATGATTACCTTCAAATTAATAATAATAATAATAATAACCATAGTGAAGAGAGTTTTCTAGCTTTTAGTGTGTTTGCATTATTCATTTGGTTGAGGTTCCTAAATTTCTTATTTAGTATGAAAATAGTTTAATGTTTTTGAAGGTGTGATTGTTCGATGGTGAGAAAGAAAATTTGTTATGATTCTATATTTAATTGAAATTATAGTAATCTGTAACAACACAAGAGTTTGGATAAAACAAAAATAATCTGGTTATGACTCATATTTTCTCATCAAAAACTAGTATTATAATTTAGTGCTACTATTAATTTTTAGAAACACAAAGGAGAACAATTAGCAACATTTTTAGTGTTTATTTACATGTATGTGTTTATGTATAATGTGTATGTATATATGTATATGTACATGTACTATATATACTTTTTAAAACTTCTCTTTCTTGTCTAAATTCTCAAATAATTCAGTCTTCTATACACAGAAGGAACTATGTTGGTCTACATAACATTAGCAAATTTTACTTTCAATAGTCTACATCAAAAGGAACTTTTTAATCTAAAAATTAAATCAATTTTTAGGAATGCAAGTTCTGCTTTTAATGTTAAATCCACCATGTAATAAGTTCAGAAACTATTTAAAGTCATCTGTTTCAAAATTTAACTATCAGTCAAAACTTGTTTTGAACATCAACATTATTTTTAATACATTGCTAACACTACTTAGAATGCTTTGTACAGCACATTATGGATGTATCTCTCATAGTGCATCATCTACCGCACAAAATTGATCGATGAAAGTGGTCTCACTGCTTTAAATATCAATAAAAGTTGACTTTGGTTTAGACATTGTAGAACTGTGAACTTCGATGCAATTTTATTTTTTTAGTTCAATTAAACCATTTGCCTATATTCCCTCATGTGGTATTAACCACTGCTGCACATCATTCCAAGTGCATTTTCATATAGCTATTATTCTAGTTAATTTATCTTGACTTCTAGACAAGAATTAAATATTTATCCACTTGATATTTCAGTTAACTTGCATTCTCAGAAAGGATATGTAAGGTTATAGCAATGCCTACCTGTTTCTCAGAAATCTCTCATAAACTCTTTCCAGTATTATGCAACAAGTCATAATATATAACCATGTTCTTTTGCCTATGTAATGTTGATAAAGTCTTGACAACTGAATACTTCTTCACAATAATTTTCTGATAGTTTTATAACTTTGTAGTTTAATAATGTTGTTTATGTTTTATATAATTTATTATAGTCATCTGTTTGAATGTATTCTCATTCTTTGTTAGTCAAATTACTCAAATATTAACAGATTTCATGTAATTAAATGTACATTTACCCTTTAAGATGGAATTAATCATGCATGCATTGAAAAGACAGTTCTGCAGATATAAATAGTAATTACTATGTTTTATTAAAAATTTAAGATAAAACTAACAAGATTGTTGTGATATTTATTGTCTTATGATTAGACAACAGAGTTAAATTCAACAAGTATAATGACTATTCAAATTCATAGAGTATTACACTCATAGCCAAAGTCTAGATGCTTTTTGGTTGGAAAATTGCAGCTTCAATATGTGTTCTTGGTATTTGATGAATCCTTGTTTAAGGATCTAAGTCAAATTTACTTTGAAATTCAAAAAATATGAATATATATTGAGAATTGGCAGCATAGATATTCCGAAAGTTTCTCACAATAAGCTTCTTAATTAATGGTAAATTGCTATTTCCAAGGATAAAGATTCAGAATTGGTGGGAGTGGGGAACAATGTTCAATACGGCAAGATGTTTACTATTCAGATTGTCCCACACTTAAGCTTGCATTGACAGTTGACTTCTAATGTAGAAATCTCCAATAAACCTTGATAAAAAAAAATTAATGAACTCTTTGACTAAAATTTAAGCAAGGTAAGCTCCTGAAATTGGGCATGAGTACTCACAGTATGCTAGTGTGTGTCTCCTAGTTATTAAAATCGTACAGGAAACATGTAGCATACCTTTTTGGAGGAAACAATTGCCACTTGACACAAAGCAATTTAAAACATTATTTTAATATGAAAGCATTACTCTTTTATGGAACAGAATAAACTTTGCATAGATTTTAAGATAAAGCAAAGCCCACAGAAATCATAGTTGTTACTTGCCTCTGGTTGCAAGAATGTGTCAGTAGAAAAGTTTGAGGAGCAGTGGTCAAGATTAAGAATATCAAACAGCCAACAATGCTGCCCATAGAAAACAAAAGGTATATTGCTGAATAAGGTTTGATGCAAATACATTAAGACAATGAACAGATTGAGAAGAAGCTGCTTTCAGCTGAATCTGTAGGGAAAGTAGGCAGTATTCTTTTGTGATTTTAGTGATCTAATGCATGACTTTTGCAGCCACATTATGAACATACAAGATCTTGTATACTGGAAGTCAGACAAAAGAGAAGAAAAATTTATGTCATATGCTATGCTAAAGAAATTGTTCAAACATACAAAAAACAACTAGCAGTCAGCGGCTAACAATTGAGGGACTGAAATTTAGGAGCTAAACAACACGAACTATTAATTTTATGATGGCCCTTCATTTCCTTTAAAGCTTATGTGGTCCACAGCAACACAGGTTTCACTTATAATAGCAAATAAACATTTAGCACTGTGGATGCAGTCACAAGCATTGAGATAATTTTGTTATAAATAAATTCGAATAAGCACAGATATATCTTTCTTTTATCATATTATCACAAAGCATGTGTACATTTTATGTGAAAATCATCTTTTCATTAGAGAGTTAATTCTGCAAAACTGAATATCTTTTTTTTCTCATTCAATTATTTTATTTATTTGACACTAATGTTAGGCACCTATCATGTGCCAGGCTCTGAGGACAAAAATAAATAAGTAAATAAAAAATAAACAGAAAAGACTAATCCTTGAATTCAACAACTTTATAGTAGGGATACAGTTAATTAGGCAGAGGGAAATCATACAATTATAATTGTCTTAAAAAGATATGCCAGTAACTGAGAAAAGTTAACAAGTGGTCTTAAATTTCTCATTCTCCTGGCTAGCAGCTGAGGACAGCAACACCTCTTGGTGAACAACAATAGCTCTTAGAAGAAATAAGCAAGCAGACAGCAAGAAAGAAGATCTACACTTGATAATTAAGCATCCTTTGCTCCCTAGTGTTGGAAAATATGTATGAGGTTGTACCTCCGCTACAGCTATTGGGTATCTCAAATGTGAAAAAAAGACATCTTTTT
Source organism: Papio anubis (assembly GCF_008728515.1). Taxonomy (NCBI): domain Eukaryota; kingdom Metazoa; phylum Chordata; class Mammalia; order Primates; family Cercopithecidae; genus Papio; species Papio anubis. The sequence continues at coordinate 83,686,140 of NC_044979.1, read as the reverse complement.
GACTTTGGGAGAAACTATTCTTACATGCAGACAATGACAGGGAAACATGGAAGTACTTAGTCTGAAAAATGTATTCTGTGAAATACTCAGCAAGTTTGAAAATGTGTGTAGTATAAAAATGTCTATTATGAGTTATTTGACAGCTATCTTAACACTGATACAGAAAATTAGTTAAAATCCATAGCTTCCAATCTACTACAATTAAAATTCCAAACAGAAGTTAGAAGATTTGGATTTTAAACCCAAGTTTATTATCAAACTCCCTTCTAATATTTGGTAATTTTTTTAACCTTTTTGGTCTCAAGTCTTCTAATTTTCTGAATTCTAGATTATTATTAAGAAATAATGAGGCCTAGATTCCATAGCTAATATAAGAATGTTTCTGTAAAGATTTGATTACAAACCCAGTTTTGGAAAGATTTGGTCAATAGTAATAAAGAACCAATGTATCTGATAAAAACATTTTAACTATACCCAAATTCAGAACTTGCCCAAAAACAAGCCTGGAGCCAGGATGAAATCAGGAATTCATACTGTCCAAATTATAATACTGATGAAAATAACTTATCTTTACTAAAAGAAGTGGTTGTTAGACTTTAACGTGTATCAGAATCACATGGAGGCTAGTTTAAACACAGATTGCTGGAGACCGTTGTCAGAAATTTTGATTCAGGCCGGTAGGGATGGAGACAGACTGGGAACTAACAAGTTCCCAGGGGTAATGATGTTAATGGTCCAGGATCCACACTTGAGAACCACTGAGTATTATTGGTAGATTCTCAACTTACTTTGTGCAATTAGAAACAAACAAACAAAAAAACTTAGAATACAATTATTATTTGATTTTCTCTCTATATATCTATTTGAATACAGGTACATGCCATATATACATATAGAAATACTATATATGTAAGTATACATATTTGTGTTTATAATTTTATATATTGTACTTATTTGTTTCAATTTTAACCACTCAGGGGCCAATTCCTCTGAGGTTAAAAAATATACCTTCAGTTAATGTTTGTTGTTAATTAAAATAATTCATGAATGTAAGGGTCATAAGAGATACTTGCTTTCAATGACATGGAACTGCCATGAGATGCCATTCAGTGAGCCAAGAAAACACCAATTCTTATTTCTCATACTGAGAGTTTAAATATAACTTGACTACCTGAAAATATCAATCAGATGGAAGACGAGAAAATTTAAATGCTAGTATTTATGTTTCTGACCTTGGGAATTTCATTTTTTCATAAATCCAATCACCTCTATGCCGATCTAAAAGGCGTGACTTTTAAAGTAACATTGAAATAAACCATTTGTCAAAATGGATCATCTATTATTGATCATTCTGTTAATGACTTTAGAACCTTCAAAGTTTTGTATATAGAGTTTTTATAGAATGAGACACTCATGTATTGGCTTATTGACATAACAAAATGTTTAATATAATTACAAATTTAGTGTAAGTGCCCAAATTTAGTCATTTTTAAAATTTTTCCTGAGCACTGGCTTAAAAAATCTTATGCTTTAAATTTGTTTGCATGTTTGTGCATGTATTTCATATATGAAGTATATATCCATGCATTTACATAATTATACAAACAAATGAAAACAAAAAATAAAAAACATATTTGAAAATCTTTCTAAGAAGTCCATTTAGATTGTAATATAAAACAATGTGTCAGAAGTATCTCCTACCTTTCTAATTTTCTTATGTTTGTACCTTGTCTTATTTTTCATATCAGTAGCTGTGATTTATCCATTTAACATTTTTATGATATTTCTTTTTTTGTCATTTATTATATCAGCATATATTGGGGGAATATTTTCTTTGGTCTTTTTTTTTTAATTGACTAGATTTCATCTCGGTTTGTTAAAGAGAACCAGCTGTTTTCTTGAAAGATAATTTTCTGAAGCTGTTGTGTGCCATAATTACACTGCAATTACACAGCAATATTCATAAAAGCAGATGAGGATTCTATGTGTCCTTTTACCTCATTAGAAGTTGCAAAAATGATAGATGCAGCCATCCTAGTTTGACTATTGCCCTCTATTGGCAAAATCAATTTTTGGCATAATCCAAAAGATAGCAGCAATAAAAACAGAGATAGACTTTGCTTGTGTGCTTTTGCTTTGTTTCATTTTCAAACAACAGTAGTATATTGGGTCACAAGTTAACATCATCGAATATTTCAAAAACTTTTTTTTTTTTTTTACAATTACAATTTAAAACATACCTTTAAAACCTAGCTACTTAAAATTACTTAAACTAGTGTTGTGTGAATTGGGGCTTTTTTCCAGCACCAAACTGCATAGCACTAATATTTTCTTCCTCACTGGAAATCTACTTGATCATATCCATCTTTTCAGTAGAGAATCAGTTGGATCTTTTCCTTGTTCCCAGCATGAATCCTCCTCTTTGAAGCAATACTCTCTAAGAAAATTGAATTTTTTTTTTTTCCTGAGACAGAGTCTAACTCTGTCACCCAAGCTAGAGTGCAGTGGCATGATCTCAGCTCACTGCAACCTCTGCCTCCCAGGTTCAAGCAATTCTCCTACCTCAACCTCCTGAGTAGCTGGGACTACAGGTACCCGTCACTACGCCTGGATAATTTTTGTATTTTTAGTAGAGATAGGGTTTTGCCATATTGACCAGGCTGGTCTCGAACTCCTGACCTTGTGATCCCCCCACCTTAGCCTTCCAAAGTGCTGGGGTTACAGTGGTGAGCCACTGTGCCCTGCTGAAAATTGACATTTTTAAGTCTCTCACTATTTCCAAAATCAGCAATTAATCATACCTTTATTATCACTGTGACAAATAAATATTTGGTCATCTGAGGAAGAAAAATTCAGTTCAAATAAACTGCTGAGAGAAAGAATTTTTATTTTAGGACAGGCAACAATATTTTCCATATTATGATTGAGAAAGATGATGTGAGAAAACCAGCTTCACAAAGCAGCTGAAACTATCTTGAGTGTTGCATTTAATGTGAGTTCTATGGTGGGAAAGGTGCACATGTACAAATAAACATCATCTTTCATGGATCTTTGATTCTGACTGGCAGATGGGGAATATAGTATTTTAATAACATTTATTTTGGCAGAAGTAGAAGGAAGTAATCTAGTTTTGTAACCAGTTGGGCAACCAGAAAAAACAAATCTTCTGTGAGTCCTTTTATGACCTTCTAGGAATGAGAACTTTTGAAAGACTTGAACATTTTTAAAAGTAAAAATAAGGTTTTTTTCTAAATTTCACTTTTCACACTTATACCAGGTAGACTGCTGTCTTCCCATGTGACATTCTTAGTGTAATTATCGGCTGTGCAGCAAACTTAGATAAGTTTAGTTGCAAAGTTTCTGGATTGATGTCAAATTTAGGAGTTGAGAGAATTAAAATTAGTTCATTTCTTTGCCAACACTAACATAAATCTTGGAGCACACTTCCTCAGATGCACTAAAATGGTGACAGCTTAGTTAACCACTGGGGAAGTTTTCTGTATGAGAGCTCATATTCATTTAACAACCTCAGCTTAGCATGATCCCACCTCAGTTGCCCCTTCCTTTGTGTAATTAATAACATCATTGGCTTTTTTGAGAAGAGGATTTATCTCACAAAACAAACAAATTTCAGGCAGAACCTATCATGCTACAGAAAAGAAAAAGAAAAATTGTATGCCTAGAATGTCATGCCTTGTTTTTTGTTCAACTCTTTTGCCAAATGTCTGTTTGCAACTACACAGTATTTTTGAAGTGGAACATAACTGCATAATTGACAGGCTTTTTTTTTTTTTTCCTAGCAATTTCAGTCACTGACTGCAAACCGCTGTTGATTAGTCTTTAACAGTTGACAAAACTATGTGCACATTCAGAAAATAACCTGACAAGTACCTCGTAATATATAGAATTGGACTCTTTATTATTTAACCTGTTAGTAGAGAGAAAAAAAATCCCTTTCCTCTCGCTTTCAACTACTTCACTGGCTTATTTTCTTAATGCTAATATTTCTAATCCACATTTCAAGGATTTTTATTTATTCCTGATCACTGTTTCTCTTTATATATTGATATTATGATTAACCAAAAATGTCTCTTGAAAAATATATAATTATTCATTCATAAATAAATATGTATTGAGTACTTACTGTGAGTCAGGCACCATTATACACGCTGTGGATATACCCCTGCACAAAACAGAAAAGACTTCCTGTCCACAGAGAACTTACTTTCTACTGGAGGTGGTCAGAAAATAAATACTTAAGCATTAAATCCTTACCATGTCAAGTGGTTCTAGCTCTTATAAGGAAAAAATAAAGCAGAGGATACCTGTTAGGACTCAAGCTCAAGCAAGAAAGCAGAACCACTATGATGATATAGAATCCAGGAGCTTATAATAGGAACTTAACACAATAATTGACCTAATGGAATTGCAGAAGCTGATAAAGAATCTGTTCAAGGCTGCTGCCTTTGCATCTGGTGGTGGGCCTGAAGTTTCTGTTGGTCTTCAGTGCTAGCAGTTGAAGAAAATGTGGATTTGAAGCAGGAAGGAGCAAGGACACACTGGAACTCAAAAGAACATACCAGAATTAGAGTTTGTCTCTCAGTACCTTCAGCCCTGATCACCAGCAGGAGATCACCAGCTGGAGAAGGTCATACTCTTCTCCATGGAACTGTACTCCTGTCTGGCCCAGGACACAAGGAAAATCTAAAAGTCATAGTGACAGGGTAGAAGTCGGGGAGCTAGCTTCAGTGGCCCTGTTTTCTTCTGCAGACAAACAAGATGAGGCAGGGCTATATGAAAAAGGGGTGACAGCCTTTATACTTATAAGGACTGTGTTGCACCACACACAGACCTCACAAATCTCACAAAAATTTCTCTGAGTCCAACCCAAACTCAAAATCATACAGGTAAGGGAATTCTGGGAGGTGTAGCCCTAGTTTAGCTGAATTGATATAGTATAATCCAAAATCACATGTAGGCAGTGATGTCAAGTAGGCAGGTGAGTTTATGAATGTGAACTGTAGCAAAATTGTCTACCTGAACATATAAATGTAGCAGTCTTTAGCATAGAGATAGTCTTCTAAGCTATAAGACTGGTTGAGATCATCTATAGTGAGTTGACAATGACAAAAATAATAGAGTCCTTTGTGATATTTCAATGTTTGGCAGTCAGGGAGCTATGAAGGAATTGGTAAAGAGACTCAGAATGGTAACTGAATGGATAAGTGGAAAAATCTGAGAGTAGCTTCAGAAAATAAGAGAAAAAATATGTTTCAAAAAGGAAGGAGAAAGAGAACCTCTTCCAACTGTTGATGATGAGCTGAGTAAAATGAGGGCTGGGCTGGACATCATGATCGGGCAATGTGAAGTTCATTGGTGGTTTCGTAAATGCTCCTTCTGCATATGCTAAAACTGGTTAGGTTGGGTTCAAGAGAGAATGGAAGAAAAGGTAAGTCAAACAGAATTCACAGTCAAGTATTTTGAGGACTTGCTTTTGGTAAAACAAAAGAGAGAAATGAAATAGCAGAGAGAGAAATGGGACCAAAGATTTTGTCTGTATATCTGTTTTGAGATTGGATAGTTGCATTAAATTGCAATGTTTGCATATTAATGAGGATTTACCAGTAAAGAGAAAAAACATTGATGACATGCAAGAGATGAAGACAATTTTAATGGTAGGATTATTTATTCTAAAAGAATTTTTATGTCAAATGTATAATATTGAGGAAAACAGCATGCATGTTTTAAAAAAAGTAAATTTAGTTTATGTCAGTATTATTTCCAATCCTGGGGGAAACCAGAGAGATATTAAGAGACAGAGACAGAGGGGGAGAGAGACAAAGAGAGAGAGAGAGGGAGAGAAGGAGAGAGAGCGAAAAAGACACATGGGGGTGAAGGAGAAGGAGGGGGAAAAAGACAGCATTTAAATGGTGACAATGATGAAGTGCTGAGAAATTCTGTCATGAAAGAGATATTTGGGGGAAGAAGGGTGTCTTATCGAAGAAAAACCAACTGGAGAAAAGGAAGCCTAATAGACAACTTCAATATATGAGGACTGGTACATGGGAAGGAGTACGTGATATGGATACACAGAGAATGAAGCAACCAAAAGTAGGAATCTGAAGAGTGGTGGTAAAAGAAATACCTAGTGATGAGTTAGAGCTCTCTTACAGGTGCCTCAAATTAGTGAGATGCCACTTAGGAATATGTGCCAAGGAAGAAGCTGAGGGACCTACTATATTGCAGCCCTGTACTTCTTTCATAATTTGTTTTCTTTTTATTTATTTTTTTCACACAAAGTTCAGGCTTTATTTTTTTACCTTTCCTCAGATAACTATCATGCTAGTACTCTAAGTTGCTTTTCCCTGTCTCCTTCCACATCTCACATGACTGTCGAAGTTTGTTTTTGGAAGCACAGCTCTTATTTTACCATCATTCTGCTACATACTTTTCAGAAAATTTTCTTCCTTTACACCAGAGTCAACAAACTTCTTCTTAAAGGGCTAGATCGTAAAGGTTTTAGGCTGGTGGGCCATATGTCACTGTGACTACTACTCACCTTTAATGCTAGAACCCAACAGCAGCTTAGACAATAGATAAATGAATGGGGTGTCTTTGTTCCAATAAAAATTTAATTAAAAACTGGAGACAATCCACTGGCCATGATTAAACCCTAATTTAATCAATAAAAATTCAAATGACATAGATTCTTATTAAGGCATCGTCATCGGCCAATTTATCTTTTCAACATTACCATTTTACTACAATATGAAACAATACACAATCACTGATATGAACACCATTTCAAAGACCTGCTGAAATCTATCTCAAATGCAGGATTAGAAATTCTTTACTATTACACAGAATTGATGGGTATCTATTTTTTTTTTCAAAATTGTACAGACATACCATAATAGAAGGATAGTAACAGTCAACATAAAAATCTCCTGTCATTCACATATTGTAGTGCTATTAATATCACCAAAGAAAGACATTTCATATGTAAACACGATATTCCTGGTGTGAAATATATTTGTCCTTGATACGTTGAATTCACAATAAAGAAAAAATAATTAGCAGAGCATGGTGGCTCATGCTTGTAATCTTAGCATTTTGGGAGGCCAAAGCTGGAGAATCACTTGAACTCAGGAGTTTGAGACCAGCCTGGGCAATGTGTAGCATGACTACTCATGTTTACAAAAAAAAATTAACAATAAAAAATAAACTAGCTGGGCATGGTGGCATGTGCCTGTAGTCTCAGCTACTCAGGAGGCTGAGATGGGAGGAATGCTTGAATCAGGAGTCTGAGGCTGCAGTAAGCTATAATTGTGCCACTGTTACTCCAGGGTAATTAATACAAGCTGCCAAAACATGCATATGTCATAATGCCAATGACTTTAAACAGCCAATAGGATTCTTCTTGCACAGCTTTCCTCCAATCAGCAACCAGGAACCCTGGGTGACCCCATCTTGCAATCCTGACATCTCAGAATGCTTCATTTTCAGTCAAATGGACAGGAAAAAGCACACGGTAAAACCACACTCCTGTTGATTGTTTTAGATTTGATATGATGTATCATTTCCCCTCATCTTCTTGAAACTCAGTTACGCAATACCAAGGTGTCTACTAGGAAAGCTAGGAAATGTAGTCTTATTGTGTGTCCAGTAAAAGAGAGTTAAGAACACTTAGAATTTGTTATAAAAATGATACATATGTTGAAAATAAAATGTACAAAAGTAAGGAAAACTCATTATAACATAATAGTTGGAAACTTTGTCAAATAAATATGTGAAATTCAGACAGTTGTGTAATCTTGAAGTCTTAAATTTTATAGACAAAAGATTTACAAAATTATTCACACAAAAACAAAAAATGGACTAAAGTAAAAAGCATTTCATTAAAAACCTTACAACATAGAACTAACGTAAATATACTTAGAAATTATTCTGTATTAGATTAATTGGGATAGATTCCTAAAAGGCCCAATGGGTCACTTATAGGTCTTTCTGCATACACTTTCATTAAAATATTCTTTAATATTAGTTCTTGATCTCAATATTCTTGATACATTTCTGCTAATTATAAACTACCAATGCCCCAATACAAAAGAGTTTGAGATTATTAGCTTCTTAGTCGTTGAACATGTTTGAAGCTAGCTCTGTGGTCTTTCCTTTAGCCTCAGAATATGACCTTTTAGTCTAATGTCCCTTGCAACAGTAACTGATGGAATTTTTAGAAGTGTACAGGATCTAACTTAAATTCTATGTACCAACACCAAATTTGTAACTTAATGCACATATTGGGTTCATTTAATAATCTAATTGACAGATGTAGGTTCTCTAGAGTAGAAATTAATCATGTACCCCTATGGGACTGTGATTAGCAAGGTATAAAATCTGAAAAGGGCTCTGAACCATGGCTTTCCTGAACTGAGTTGGTCCACATCATTCGGTATCATCTCTCATGACCTTTCACATTTCATGTGAAATGACAAGTTATTTGGAAACTGAGCCTGAGTGACAAGAGACGGTTTCTATCTTATTATTATACATGACAATTTACCCATCCTCTATTTTTCCAGAATCTAAGTGAGCATGGTGTTGGGTAAAGCCTGCTGTCTCTTGTGATTTTGAATGCAATATTATTCCTCCTGGTTGAACAGAGTGCGTAGTGAACAGGTCAGTAGGCACAAAAAACAACAAGCAAGATAAGAAAAAAGTAGCATATTATATAGTATCAAGGGCTAAAGAGAACAAACACAGCAGGGAAAGGGAATATGGGAAGTCACAGTGGGGCATTAAACTTTTAGAAGGTAAACAGCAAAAGCCTCACTAACAAGAAAGACCTAAAAACAATGAGAGAACAAGCCATGTAAATTGCTGAGAAACTTCTTTCTGGACAAACACAACACAAAGTACAAAGGCCCTAAGGTGGGAGCTTGTCTCCTGCTTTTTTGCTTTTGCCTTTTGCCCCTGCTGCTGTTATTTACTGTCCCAATGCAGTCAGTAGATAATTCTTTAAACGACTGAGAGCAGAGGATTTTTTTTTTTTTTTTTAAGTTTAGGAAACTTCAGTGGAGTTCAGGGAAGAGCCATGACTTTAACTCTTGGTAGATTTTTAACTTGACACATATACACAAGGCCCTTAGATATTCAGTTCTAAAGACATGAGATTTATGTTACATCTAAACGTTGAAAAATTTCACATTAATTTTACAACAGTCATATGAATAATGTTCATAAACCATTCATCTATAAAACAGTGATTTTCTCTTCAATAGTAGCATCATACTCATCCATAGTAGCAAGTAGTTGTTTGAACTTCTCTTAGCCCACGTATTAATTACCAAGCAATGATATTAAAAATGTGATAGTATATATGAAAGCATTGACTCTAGAGACTTTTTATCCAGGAGCGAAAGCAAAATTAAGTTAACTTCTTAGTCATTTGCATGATGTAGATTTTTAGATCATGTAGGCAAGTCTTTAGGCACCAACAAATGAAATAAAGAAAAAATGGATTCACTGAATAATAGTACATTTCATTTAGAATAATTGAATTTCATTTATACTTAACTGATTTTTTAGGTTTGTTCTGACCTCATTTTTGCCCTTAGACTCTGTATTAGCTTCCAATTGGTACTGTCACAAATTACTGCAAACTTAGTGTCTTAAAACAACACAAAATTATTATCTTTTATTTCTAGAGGTGAGACGTCCAAAATGGGTTTTGCTGGGCTAAAATCAAGGTGTTGGGAGAGCTGCTTTGCAACCCTTGTTGGGAGTGATAGGGGAAAATCAGTTTTCTTGCTTTTCCTCTTTTTTTAGAAGCTGCTTGCTTTCCTTGCCTCATCATCCCTATTTCTCTACATTCAAAACTAGCGGGATCAGGCTACATCATATTCATGCTGCTATCTCTCTGGTTTTCTTTCTTCTGTCTTCCTCATTTTTTTTTTTTTTCACAAGTGTTTATAGCAGTTGTATTCATAATAGCCCAAAACTCCAAAAAACCAGAATATCCATCAACTGATGAATAAATTGTTGTATATCTATGTAAGAAATACTACCCATAAATAAAACAGTAATAAAATACCGATAAATTCAACAGGATTCTTAGACCTCAAAAGCATTATGCAACATGAAAGAAGCCAGATACAAAAATGGTACAATGTATAAGACTCTCTGGAAAAGGAAAAGTTCTGGCTCTCGGCAGCACTGATTGACATAATCTTAGTTGCTCTTTATTATATGAAGGAAGACTCTTTTCATTATTTTTGTTAGATTTATAAAAATTAAAGGGAAAAAACTATAGGGAGAGAAATTGGGTCACTAATTGACAGGAGGTGGGGCTAGGGGCAGGAAATTGATTGAAAAGAAGAACAGGGAGACTTCCTGAGGTTAGGGAAATATTCTTTATCTTGATTGTGGTAGTGGTTAGAGAACTACACACATTTACCAAAACTTATTAAACTCTATTCTTTAAAAGGATGAATTTGACTATGTGCACATTTTGTTAAAGTAAGCTTGACTTTTAAAAAGTATTAAACATAGTGGTCTTAAATGAAGGCCATTAAATTGCTGCAACAGATAGTATTAAATCAACATTTTCAAAAATAGAAGGTATGGTCAATCCCTATGTCCTAACCAAAAATATTATTGATAATAACATTTTAATTCATCCGTTTTCAATTTCTCTTGTGTGTATGCCTATATATTATCATGTAATATATTAACACATGAGTACATGTGTATAATTTACACACAAATAACTGGCTCTGTAAAGGATATGCATGCAAAAATTTTGTATAAACTTAAGGCATGCACAATCAGATATTTTGGATATCCCTCACAGTTACTTCCAATTTTCTTTATTTTAATAAATAATTCTCAAACTAATATCTCTGTGTTTGGAGGTTTTATCATCATTTTGGATTTTTTTATATATATAATTTTTATTTAGAAAGATGAGAGGAACCGGGTGCCTATTTGGTGCTTTTTGTACATTGACCCAAGACAAGTAATCACGGCTGCATTTGAAGAGCATGTCCTTTTCTTTTCTTTTCTCTATTATAGTTTATGTTCTAGGGTACATGTGCACAACATGAAGGTTTGTTACATATGTATACATGTGCCATGTTGGTGTGCTGCACCCATTAACTCATCATTTACATTAGGTATATCTCCTAATGCTATTCCTCCCCCCTCCCCCCACCCTACAACAGGCCCCGGTGTGTGATGTTCCCCACGCTGTGTCCAACTGTTCTCCTTGTTCAATTCCCACCTGTGAGTGAGAACATGCTGTGTTTGGTTTTCTGTTTTTGCAATAGTTTGCTGAGAATGATGGTTTTCAGCTACATCCATGTCTCTACAAAGGACATGAACTCATCCTTTTTTATGGCTGCATAGTATTCCATGGTGTATATGTGCCACATTTTCTTAATCCAGTCTATCATTGATGGACATTTGGGTTGGTTCCAAGTCTTTGTTATTGTGAATAGTGCCACAATAAACATATGTGTGCATGTGTCTTTATAGCAGCCTGATTTATAATCCTTTGGGTATATACTCAGTAATGGGATGGCTGGGTCAAATGGTATTTCTAGTTCTAGATCCTTGAGGAATCGCCACACTGTCTTCCACAATGGTTGAACTAGTTTACACTCCCACCAACAGTATAAAAGTGTTCCTATTTCTCCACATCCTCTCCAGCACCTGTTGTTTCCTGACTTTTTAATGATTGCCATTCTCACTAGTGTGAGATGGTATCTCGTTGTGGTTTTGATTTGCATTTCTCTGATGGCTAGTGATGATGAGCATTTTTTTATGTGTCTGTTGGCTGGATGAATGTCTTCTTTTGAGAAGTGTCTGTTCATTTCCTTTGCCTACTTTTTGATGGGGTTGTTTTTTTCTTGTAAATTTGTTTGAGTTCTTTGTAGGTTCTGGATATTAGTCCTTTGTCAGATAAGCAGATTGCAAAAATTTTCTCCCATTCTGTAGGTTGCCTGTTCACTCTGATGGTAGTTTCTTTTGCTGTGCAGAAGCTCTTCAGTTTAATTAGATCCCATTTGTCAATTTTGGCTTTTGTTGCCATTGCTTTTGGTGTTTTAGACATGAAGTTTTTGCCCATGCCTATGTCCTGAATGGTATTGCCAAGGTTTTCTTCTAGGCTTTTTGTGGTTTTAGATCTAACATTTAAGTTTCTAATTCATCTTGAATTAATTTTTGTATAAGGAGTAAGGAAGGGATACAGTTTCAGCTTTCTACTTATAGCTAGCCAGTTTTTCCAGCACCATTTATTAAATAGGGAATCATTTCCCCATTTCTTGTTCTTAACAGGTTTGTCAAAGATCAGATAGTTGTAGATGTGTGGCATTATTTCTGAGGACTCTGTTCTGTTCCATTGGTCTATATCTCTGTTTTGGTTACTATAGCCTTGTAGTATAGTTTGAAGTCAGGTAGCGTGATGCCTCCAACTTTGTTCTTTTGACTTAGGATTGTCTTGGCAATGCAGGCTCTTTTTTGGTTCCGTATGAACTTTAAAGTAGTTTTTCCAATTCTGTGAAGAAAGTAATTGGTATCTTAATTGGGATGGCATATAAACAGAGCCAAAGACAAAAACCACATGATTATCTCCATAGATGCAGAAAAGGCCTTTGACAAAATTCAACAGCCCTTTGACAAAATTCAGCAGCCCTTCATGCTAAAAACTCTCAATAAATTCGGTATTGATGGAATGTATCTCAAAATAATAAGAGCTATTGATGACAGACCCACAGCCAATATCATACTGAATGGGCAAAAACTGGAAGCATTCCCCTTAAAAACTGGCACAAGACAGGGATGCCCTCTCTCACCACTCCTATTCAACATAGTGTTGGAAGTTCTGGTCAGGGCAATCAGGCAAGAGAAAGAAATAAATGGTATTCAATTAGGAAAATAAGAAGTCAAATTGTCCCTGTTTGCAGATGACATGATTGTATATTTAGAAAACCCCATCGTCTCAGTCCAAAATCTCCTTAAGCTGATAAGCAACTTCAGCAAAGTCTCAGGATACAAAATCAATGTGCAAAAATCACAAGCATCCTTATACACCAATAACAAACAGAGAGCCAAATCATGAATCAACTCCCATTCACAATTGCTTCAAAGAGAATAAAATACCTAGGAATCCAACTTACAAGGGATGTGAAGGGCCTCTTCAAGGAGAACTATAAACCACTGCTCAATGAAATAATAGACGACACAAACAAATGGAAGAACATTCCATGCTCATGGATAGGAAGAATCAATATCATGAAAATGGCCATACTGCCCAAGGTAATTTACAGATTCAGTATAAAGACTCTTAAGATTACTTTGAGCCATTATTTGCATGGTCCAGGATAATCTCCCCACCTTGAGGTCAGTTGATTAACAACCTAATTCCATCAGTAACTTTAATTCTTCTTTGGATGTATGTTAACATAGTCACAAGTTCCAGGGATTAGGATGTGGAGATCTTTGAAGGAGCCATTTTTGTTGCCTACCATAGCATAGTCACCTTGATTCAAGCAGTACTTGATAAAATAAAACGATATGCTTCCATTTGCTCTCTGATAGTGTGATTTTTGAAATATATACTTGATCTTTGATACATACCCCTTTCCTGTTATACAACTTCTAAAATTCTTATAATCTCCAGGCTGGGCATGGTGGCTCACGCCTGTTATCCCAGCACTTTGGGAGGTCAAGGTGGGTGGATCACCTGAGATCAGGAGCTTGAGACCAGCCAACATGGCGAAAACCCATTTCCACTAAAAATACAAAAATTAGCCAGCCATGGTGGCAGGCACCTGTAATCCCAGCTACTCCAGAGGCTGAGGCAGGTAAATCACTTGAACCCAGGAGGCAGAGGTTGCAGTGAGCCAAGATGGTGCCACTGTACTCCAGTCTGGGTAATAGAGTGAGATTCCATCTCAAAAAAAAAAAAAAAAAAATCCTTATGATCTCCAATGTTATGTTTGTTTGTATGCTAATGAGTTGACTGATGTCTGGCAGCCCCTAGGTAGTTTCAGGATGGGGGATGTTCACAAGAAAGACCAATGCCTGATTAGAAGGTTAGGACTTTCAAGCACTGCTCACCTACCCCTTGAGAGAGAAAAGGAAAGAGAGACTGGAGGTTAAATTGATCACCAGTGGCCAATGGTTTAACCAATCATGTGTATTTAATGAAGCCTCCATAAGAACCCAAAAGGACAGAATTGGAGGACTTCCTGATAGCTAACTACATTAAGATTCTTGGAAGATGGCTTGTTCCTTCCACATGCCTTGCTTATTATGCATTTTTCTATCTGTATCCTGTGCAATATTCTTTATAACAAACCAGTAAACATCAACTATTTCCCTGAGTTCTGTGAATGACTCTAGCAAATCAAACAAACCCCAGGAGGGGTCATGGAAACCCCGATTTGTAGTTGGTCAGTCAGAACCATAACAAAAACAATCTGGGGCTTGAGGCTGGCATCAGAAGTAGGAGGCAGTCTGGTGGGGTTGAGTCCTCAACCTGTGTGATCTGACAGTACCTCTAGATAGATAGTATTGGAATTGAATTGGAGGACACCCAGTTGGCGTCCACTGCAGAATCAATTGCTTGTTTGGCGGATGGGAAAAAAAAAACTCACAAATTTGGTCATAGAAATCACTGTATTAATAGTTGTGGAGAAGTTATGTTCATGTCCTTTGCCCGCTTTTTAATGAGGTTGATAATTTTTCTCCTGTACATTTCTTTAAGTTACTTATAGGCACTGGATATTAGACCTTTGTTAGTTGCATAGTTTGCAAAATATTTCTCTGTAGATTGTTTACTCTGTGGAGTAATTCTCTGTAGATTCTATATATTGTTTACTCTGTTGATGGTTTCTTTTGCAGCGCAAAAGAATTAGAATTTAATTAGTTTGAGAATTGAGTTTAATTATATGCCACTTGTCAATTTTTGCTTTTGTTGTGATTTCTTTTGGTGTTTTTGTTATTAAATCTTTGCCCATTCCTGTGTCTAGAGTGGTATTGCCTAGATTGTCTTCCAGGGTTTTTGTAGTTTTCTCCTTTACATTTGTTTTTAATCCATCTTGAGTTGTTTTTTGTGTATGGTGTAAGGAAGGGGTCCAGCTTCAATCTTCTGCATATGGCTAGCCAGTTTATCCCAGCACCATTTATTAAACAGTGATTCTTTTTCCCATTGATTGTTCTTATCAGGTTTGTCAAAGATCAGATGGTCACAGATGTGGGGTTTATTTCTGGGATCTCTATTCTGTTCCATTGATCTATGTGCCTGTTTTTGTACCACTACCATGCTTTGTTACTGTAGTCCTTTAGTATAAATTTGGGTAACGTGACACCTTCAACTTTGTTCTTTTTGCTTAGAGTTGCCCTGGCTATTCAGGCTCTTTTTTGGTTCCATACAAATTTTAACATAGTTTTTTCTAGTTACGTGAAAAATGGCATTGGTAGCTTTATAGGAATAATATTAAATCTGAAAATTGCTTTGGGCAGTATAGCCAGGTTAATGATAATTGATTCTTTCTATCCATGAGCATGGAATTTTGTGTGTATGTGTCTTCTCTGATTTCCTTGAGTGGTGTTTTGTAATTCTCATTGTAGAGATGTATCACCTCCCTGATTACCTGTATTCCTGGGTATTTTATTCTTTTTGTGGCAATTGTGAATGGTATTGCCTTTCTGATTTGGCTCTCAGTTTGACTGCTGTTGTATAGGAATGATAGTGATTTTTGTACATTGATTTTATATCCTGCAACTTTGCTTAATTTATCAGCTGGAGGAGCTTTTGGGCTGAGACTATGGGGTTTTCCAGATATACAACCATGCAAACAGAGGTAGTTTGACTTCCTCCTTTCCTATTTGAATGCTCTTTATTTCTTTCTCTTGCCTGCTTGCTCTGGCTAGGACTTCTGATATTACATTGAATAGAACTGGTGAGAGAGATCATTCTTATCTTTTGCTGGTTTTCAAGGGGAATGCTTCCAGCTTTTGTCCATTCAGTGTGACGTTGGCTGTGGGTTTGTCATAGATGGTTCTTATTATTTTGAGGTAGGTTTCTTCAACACCTAGTTTATTGAGAGTTTTTAACATGAAAAGGTGTTGAATTTTATCAAAAGCCTTTTCTGCATCTATTGAGATAATCATGTGTTTTTTCTTTTTCATTCTGTTTATGTGATTAATCACATACATTGGTTTGCATATGTTGAAGCAACCTTACATCCATGGATGAAGTCTACTTGATTATGGTGGATTCGCATTTTGACATGCTGCTGGATTTGGTTTTCAATAATTTTGTTGTGGATTTTTGCACTGATGTTCATCAAGGATATTGGCCTGTAGTTTTCTTTTTTGTTATATCTCTGCTAGCTTTTGCTATCAAGATGATGCTTACCTTATTAAATGAGTTGGGGAGGAGTTCCTCCTCCTCAATTTTTTGGAAAAGTTTCAGTAGGAATGATACCAGTATTCCTTTGAACATTTGGTAGTATTTGGCTATGAATCCATCAGGTCCTCGGGTTTTTTTTTTTTTTTTTTTTTTTTTTTTTTTGCTTGGTAGTCTATTTATTAGTGATTCAATTCCAGACTTGTTATTGGTCTGTTCAGGGAAACAATTTCTTCCTGGCTAAGTCTTGGGAGGGTGTACGTTTTCAGGAATTTATTCATCTCTTCTAGGTTTTCTAGTTAATGTTCATAGAGGTGTTCATATTTTCTGATGATTGTTTTTATTTCTGTGGGGTCAGTGGTACATTGCCTTTATTATTTCTAATTGTGTTTATTTTGACCTGCTATCTTTTCTTCTTTATCAGTCTAGCCAGTGGCCTATCTTATTATTTTTTTCAAAAAAGAAAATCCTAGATTTGTTAATCTTTCAAATGTTTCTTCATGTCTTAATTTTCTTCAGTTCAGCTCTGGTTAATGTTATTTATCATTTTCTGTTAGCTTTGGGTTTAATTTGTTTTTGCCTCTCTAATTCTTTCAGTTGTGAAATTAGGTTGTTAATTTGAGATCTTCCTAACTTCTTAATGTGGGCATTTAGTGCTATGAATTTCCCTCTGAACACTGCCTTAGATGTGTCCCAGAGATTCTGGTATGTTGTATCTTCATTTTCATTGTTTTTCAATAACTTCTTGATTTCTGCCTTAATTTCATTATTTATCCAAATGTAATTTAGGAGCATATTTTTAATTTCCATTTAATTGCATGGTTTTGAGGGATTTTCATAGTCTTGACTTCTATTTTTATTGTACTGTAGTCCAAGAGTGTGTTTGGTATAGTTTTTGTTCTTTTACATTTGTTGAGAATTGTTTGATGTCCATTTATGTGGTTGATTTTAGAGTATGTGCCATGCAGTGAATAGAAGAATGTATATGTTGTTGTTTTTCGGTGGAAAGTTCTGTAAAGGTCTATAATATCCATTTGGGCCAATGTTGAGTTTGGGTCATGAATATGTTTGTTAATTTTCTGCCTTGATGATCTGTCTAATACTCAGTGGAGTGTTAAAATCTCCCACTATTATTGTCTGAGAGTCTACATCTCTTTGTAGCTCTCTAAGAAGTTGCTTTATGAATCTGGGTGCTCATGTGTTGGGTGCATATATATTTAGGATAGTTAGGTCTTCCTATGGAATTGAATCCTTTACCATTATGTAATGCCCTTTTTTGTCTTTGTTGATCTTTGTTATTTATTTATTTATTTATTTATTTATTTATTTATTTGAGATGGAGTCTCACTGTGTTGCCCAGGCTGGAGTGCAGTGGTGCAATCTTGGCTCACTGCAACCTCCATCTTCTGGGTTCAAGCAATTCTCCTGTCTCAGCTTCCTGAGTACCTGGGACTACAGGTGCACACCACCAAGCCTGGCTAATTTTTGTATTTTTAGTAGAGATATGGTTTCACCATATTGGTCAGGCTGGTCTTGAACTCCTCACCTTAGGTGATCCACCCACCTTGGCATCCCAAAGTGCTGGGATGACAGGCGTGAGCCACTGCACCCAGCCAATCTTGGTTGTTTTAAAACCTGTTTTGTCTAAAATTAGAATTGCAACCCCTTATTTTTTTGTTCACCATTTTCTTGGTAGCTTTTCTTCCATCCCTTTATTTTGAGCTTATGAGTATCATTACATGTGAGATGGGTCTTTTGAAGACAGCATACACTGGGTCTTGCTTTTTTATGCAGCTTACCACTCTGTGCTTTTTGAACAGACACTTCTCAAAAGAAGATATACCTGCAGCCAAGAAGCATATGAAAAAAAACAAAAAACAAAAAACAAAAAACTCAATATCACTGATTGCTGAGAAATGCAAACCAAACCACAAGATATCATTTCACTCCAGTGGGAAGGGCTATTATTAAAAAGTCAAAAAATAACCGATGATTGTCAGGTTGTGGAGAAACAGAACACTTATACACTGCTGGTCAAAGTGTAAATTAAATCAATCATTGCGGAACAGAGTATGGCAATTCCTCAAAGAGCTAAAAGCAGAACTACCATTTGACTCGCAATCCCATTACTGGGTATATCCCCAGAGTAATATAAATCATTCTACCATAAAGACCACATGCATGTGAATGTTCATTACAGCAGTATTAACAAAAGCAAAGGCATGGAATCAACCTAAATGTCAATCAATGACAGACTGGATTAAGAAGATGTGGTACATATACACTATGGAATACTATACAACCATAAAAAAGAATGAGATCGTGTCTTTTGCAGGAATAGGGATGAAGCTGGAGGTTATTATTCTTAGCGAACTAATACAAGAATAGAAAACCAAATACTGCATGTTCCTATGAGTGGGAGCTAAGGGATAAGAAGTTATGAACATGAAGAATGAATAACAGAGACTAGGATCTACTTGAGGGAGAAGGGTGCAAGGGAGGAGAGGAGCACAAAAGATAACTATTTGGTACTGGGCTTAATACCTGGGTGATGAAATAATCAGCAACACAAACTCTCATGACATATGTTTGCCTATATAAAAAGCCTTCATGTGTACCCCCAAACTTAAAATAAAAGTTAAAATAGCTTTAGAATGAGAGCAGAGGGGTACATAAGTTTGTTGTGAAATACTGAGGTCTGTTTCTTATATTACATCATTTTCCTAGTCAATCCACTTAGTGTTACCTAGCTAACATTTTCATTCTTCATAAAGCAGTGCTATGACCTTCCTTTATGCACTTCTCAAATGTATATTTAATTATTTCTGTCACTTTTTTCCTCCAAACAGAGAGTATACGTTTCAGTAGCAAAACAGCTACCAGTGTGTTAGCTGTAACTGAGTTGCTTGATCATGACACCTCAGGGCCGAGCACTTGGTTTTGGTATCTACAAAATCAACAGATCAAATCTTAGCGTGAATAATGTGCCATGTCTTAAAAGAAATTTTAGGGACTAATTTCCCTTAGTCTCCACATCCTGTATTATTTTTTTCTGGAATGTTAGAAATTATGATGATTTTAATTGGTCCTAGAAATACTTCCCCCCAAAATGACACAAAAACAAACAAAAAAAATTCATTGAACCTAAAGCAAGCACAAAATTTTAAATGACGTAGGCTTGCTTAGAATATAAAAACAACTAAGCTTGATATGAGTCTGGATTTTGTAGTTTCATTAGTTGGCTGTCAAAGGATAGATTATAGAAAACTACTGTTGCTTTGAAGATGCTCTGCTTTGCTTCCTTAAAAGTAAGTTATTTTGGTTTATTTATCCCATCCTTGGGCTGACCTAGTGCCCACCACACTTGACTGAAGAAAGAGTATCATTTATAGGGCAAAGGAGGAGGACAGAAATCAACATCTGTCTTAAATGTAAATCATCAAAGAGATTGTGTATAAATGATAAGGAGAAGGTGAAGGATTTTATTAGTTTTAATCATCGGCTTTAAGTAAACAGTGATTTATCTTACAACCTGAAAACTTGATTTTCAATAATTTGAGATGAGATAGGTTAAGAGTAGTACATCTAGGTAAATGCTATTGATTATTCAACTGCTGAATTATTTTCAACTGAACAAAACCCTTTGCTTTACACAATCAGAAAGTATTTTAAATTATTCAGCAGATAGAAACATAAATTTCCCAAAGAATTCCATCAGTGGTTTGCATGAAGCAAATTTGATGAAACAAAATGCATTATTGTATAGTGTTTCTGTTTTTCAGAGATATTAGTTATACTAATAACTTTTAAATTAATTTCACTTCAGAGGTCTTCTGAAGATAACATAAATATTTTACAGATAACAAACTGAAAACACTTTAAAAAGGACTTAAAAGTACAGAAAAAGATAGGTCAGTTGACAGTAGGGATGTTTTCTCTGGATTCTTTAAAAGTATCTAGAACTCTACTCTCAAAGATGAGAGTCCACCTTTGAACTGCTGTGCCCTCAGTGACCCATCTAACATGCATTTATGTGAGGCACTATGAAAGTACAAAGAAAAATAAAAGGCCTTACTTTTAAAAGTTCAGATCATGGAGAGTGGAGAAAGAAAGAGATGAAAACAAACAATCATATTAGAATCTTACCAATACTATAATGAAAAGCGGGGCACAGAGATGAAGTAACTCAGAGAAGCAAATGGTAACATTTTAGGAGTACACAGCTCAAGTTAAAACACACAATGGAAATTACCATGGGAATTCTTTCCATCCACCCCTCAAAAAATAGCTATACCATGTAACTCTGAAAACATTCTGTACCTGTAATTTAGACTAGGTCAGCAGCACGTGGTCTAAAGGTATGATAGTAAGAACTTTCTAAGCCTGTGCTAATTTGATCAGATGAATTCCAACTGATGACATTGAGTGCGCTGCAAAATATATTTTTAATACTGTGATAGGCTCAAAATCAAACAGATACATCTTTTTTAAAAAGTGTTATGAAGTGTAATTTTTCAAAGGTAAATTGTCCGTTGGAATGTGATTATCACGAGCCTCAGACTCTAAACTGAAAGCGGTCATCAAGGAAAACAATAAGCTCCCTTTTACTGAACTCTAGGGAATGAGTGTTTGTAAAATAAAATCAGACAGCACTAACCAACAAATAAAAGGTTTGTATTCTAAATGATATAGTAATATGGGCCTCAAAGCAAAAGGACTGGTTGTAAAGAGTAAATATATAATAAAAGCTAAAAATGACAAATTTGAACAATCAGACTTTTGATTTTTGTGTGTGTGCTGTACTCTCTCACAACAGAGGAGACCGTGGGCTTAAGTAAAACCTTTGTTAGAATATTGTGCACACTTTACACTACTTTTAATTTTGTTCCATAGTATGTGCAGGTTGTGCACTGCACAACCCTAGAGACACCATTCACTTTGCACAATTCACTTCATAGGATACTTTTCCAGAAGACAGCAGTGAGGTTTCATGTTTCAGCACATCACTGCATTTCAAAAGATGGAAGTAGTGTTTGGAGGAAGGGATGCTTATTTATATTTTGCACACAAGCCCCAAGTTACTCTTCAAAGGAATTTCATAGTATTCGATTAAATGCTACAGGAAATTTTTCCTTTTATTATTTTTGCTTTGATATCAAATTGATAAAAACTTGAAAATAGATTGGAAAATAAAGTGGACAGTTCAGCCTTGACAAGCACACATATCAGAAAAGAGTTTGTCTTAGCACCAAGGGAAATGTGAAAATTGAAACCTCTCCAACCTTTTAATGTGGCATTCACAGAAGAATAATCCAGAGAAAAAATTAAAAAGAAAGAAATAGAGTTAACAATATATATTAGACAAAAATGTTGCATAAAAATCTTCTGGAAAAGGACACTTCAGAATTTTCTTGTCTTATAAAGACTGTTGCTGAAAAATGCTCAAAATTTTAAAATAGAGTCTATGTTTAAATAATACTATTGTTATATGTATATCATATATAGATGAAACACCATGCAATGTATCTATCTCCTATGACATACTGTAATACACATTATATGGCATATTATAGGCTTTGTAAGGGTCTGCAACAATGAAATTCTTAATAAAACCAGTATTTCTAACACTATTTTTCTTTACAATATCTTTTGCCTCCAAAGATCCACCTAGTCGCATCCTGTGGAAGAAATGATGTGTGGAGTTTGTGTTGGAAAGCACTGTTTTCATGAAATTCTACATAAAAGAATACAGATTCTATATGAAAAATCTATGTATAAAGTATCTCATCAAATATATTTGGCCATACTTATTTATATTTAAAGAGTTAAACCTAAGAAAATGTAATGAATATAATTAGGAAGAAGGACATTGACTTGAGAGGTGGAAAGAAAACTATTTTTTATTTTAATCCTTTTGGACTCTTAGCCATCTTTGCCATTAGAGGCTGGGTAAAAGAACTGCCACTTAATTAACTGACATTGTTGATCTGAATTAATGACAAGATTCCTAGCACCTGTTTCCAGCTTTCTCCAGGGAGCCAGTTGAGGGGAAAGGGCAGATTGAGAGAGTCTCAGTAGGGTAACTGAATCCAGGAGGTAGGGAAGAGGCTAATTTCTACTATAAGACCTTCATTAGTCATCTGTTGAATGTCAGTTACTGAGCTTGGAATATTGCTTTAGCAAGAGGTGAAAATACCCTTTTTAAAATAAATCTGCTCAAATGTGCATGACTTAAGTTTCCCTTTAACAAGAAACACACTTAAAATTTCAGCTCGTTCAGTCAAGTAGCAATGAAATAAATGTGAAAGCCAGCAGATTTTGGTCTCAAAAAAATCTCATTGTGCAAAAATTAAGAAAGAGGAAAATCAGTGTTGTTTAAAATGTATTTCAAGACTATCAATATGACAGAGCCCAAATTCTGACACTGATTCTCTTTTTCATTCCTTGTAATTAATTCTACTGATGGTAAGGACACATTCTCTTTCTACAGAACTCTAATTTTTTTAATGCCAAAAGACTGATGCTGTACTCACTTGGTGGAATTAAAAATAACTAAAGATCTAAAAAATATCTCAATTGCCTTCTGTAACCTAAAAATAATTATTGACTATATCTCAATTAAAAAGCAAAACAATGAGAGAGACAGAAATGGTTTATGTCCTCAAGATCTTCCATAGTAAGTGCTCATTGCCATTTTTTTAAAGCAGTACTTATTGGCATAGTAAAGACTGCTCGTGTAAAAGAAGTAATTAAATACAAACTTTTGAGGCATCAATATAGGTTTAGCTGTTTAAAGATTATTTGCCTTTACTACGTATAGTCAAAAAAAAAATTATAACTGTTAAATTGCCCAAGGATATTCCCATCTATAATGCCATAGGGAAAAAGATAGTGTTTTCGAAAAGTAAATTAAATTCCAGGAAACATATAAATCATAATAGAATAAGATAATTTACAGTAATTTTAGATATCAGTAGAAATAATTAGTATCAAAGTACTTTATTTTGAGATTGCAATATTTGAATAATTTTTAAATCAAAATGTTAATTTAGTTTTGGCCACTGGCAGTAAAGCAAATTAGATATAACAAATTATTTCATACACAAATAACTAGTATTTACATAAAATTAACATAACAGTTTGCATTCTGTTGCCGATCTGCTTGTAAATGGTAAGGGTAATATAAAAGAGCCTCTTCATTCTTCCCTATAAAATAAGACAGAGAAAATAATAGACTAAATACAAGCTGTGAATTCCTGTGAAGTTCAATTTCTCCTAAGGGCCTATATGGTGCCAATCTGCAGCCGGCTCCTAAAATAAAAATTCCAACATTTAGCTGTGGATCCTGAAAGGGGCCAAAGAAAGGCCATTTTAGTGATAGATACTTCCTGGTCCCTGATGGAAAAAATGGTAAATAAATTTTGGTGTGAAACATCTTTAAGATAGGCTCCCAGGATTTTTACTGATTAAACAAAGTCATCAAATACCCAAGGGAAAGTCAACATTATTTAGACTAAGCAAATAATATTAAAATCAAATAATATTAAACCTCCACTCCCCCAAAATGAAGATTGAGTGGGACAGCAATGAATGGATTAAACAGCAAATGAGATGCAACTTAAGAGAGAATGAGTTATCTGGAAGATAGAGCAGAGTGACCCAGAAAGTAATACAAAGAATCATTAGATGGAAAAATAAAACGTTTAAGGAGATATGAAGTTGTATTGTATATCTAATCATGGCACCAAAAGAAGAGAAGAGAGAAAATGAGGAGAGGCAAATTTGAACAGAAAACGACATACAAACTGGGCATGGTGGCTCACAACTCTAATTCCAGCACTTGGGGAGACTGAGGTGGAAGGATCACTTGAGACCAGGAGTTTAAGTCTGGAGTAAGCCATGATCTTGCCACTGCACTCCAATCTGAGTGACAGGGTGAGATCCTGTCTCTTTAGGAAAAAAAAAAAAAAAAAAAGATAATTGAGATTTGTTCGAAAGAACCCATAGATACTGAAGCAAAAGTCAAATTAATAAAATCCATATTAGATACAATTCTGTGAAAGTACAGAATATCGAAGCAAAGAAAAGATTTTAGCAAACTCCAGAGAGAAAATACGGATGAATTTCAAACAAACAAACTACAATAAATTAACAGTTGATTTTTCAAGAGTAGTTAGAAGCCACTGGAATAATAGTTTCATTATAAGAAAACAACTGTCTACTTAGAATTCTGTATCCAGGCTAGGCACGGTGGCTCACACCTGTATTCCCAGCACTTTGGGAGGCCAAGGCGGGCAGATCACCTGAGGTCAGGAGTCAGAGGTCAGCCTGGCCGACAGTGAAACCCCATCTCTACTAAAAATACAAAAATTAGCTAGGCATGGTGGTAGGCACCTGTAATCCCAGCTTCTTGAAAGGCTGAGGTGGGAGAATCGCTAGAACCCAGGAGGCAGAAGTTGCAGTAAGCAGAGACCATGGCAGTGAGCGGAGACCATGCCATCGCACTCCAACCTGGGCAACAAGAGTGAAACTCTTTCTCAGAAAAAAAAAAAATAAAAGTGTATCCTGAAAAACTTATTTTGAAAAAAGAAAGTTTAAGGCAAACACAAAATTAAAATTAAGAGCTTACCAGTAATAACAGATTTAAGAAATTTTTGAATGTTATTCTTGAGGCAGAAATAAAATGATTTCAGAAAAAGATCAGAGATTGAAGTTGAAATATTGAGTGAAGAAATATGTAAGTCTGTAATCTAAACATACCATTGCTGCATAAAATAATAATGACAATGGTTACTAATCTGTAGGATTTTACAACAGTAGAAGGCAGATAAAAACATCAAATGATCATAGCAGGTAAGTTGAGAGACAAGATGATGCTGTTAAAGTGGTCTGAGGTACTTGAACTTTTGGGGAGAGGGCTGTAATAACTTTAGACTTTCTGGAGTTAAAGGCAGTTGGTAAAATTAAAGGCTAGCCGATTATTGAAATAATAGAATACAGTATATACATTAAAAAATATATGGGGGCAGTTAAGATTAAAAAATAAAAATCAACATAAAAGTAGCAACAAAAAGTCATAGAAATCAGTAAAACAGAAATAAAATATAACAAATTAGTTGAAAACAATAAATTATAATCAATGTAAATCTGCTATAATAATTACATTTCACAGTAAATCAATAGCTGCAGCTAATGAGCAAATGTGCTAGTTTACAGAAGAATGTCAAGCTAATAAATATGTTAACAGTGATAAAAGAATGAAAGAGAACAGGACATTTCTACAGTGCCAAAGTGGCATCATGACACCACACAGATTAATTTCTGATTACCGGAGGAAAAATGCAACTTTACATAAAAAAGATTAGTCTGTTGCTACCCTAACCAGTAAGTACCTAATGGTAGGACCCCAAAACATTATACGTCTCCTGATATGATGCCATACAAAATTTTAAACATTAGCTCCGATAAATTCTTGCCAAAACTGTTGATCTTCAATTGAATGAAGACTTTATCTGTAGCATCCAGAATATAACAGGCGTATAGGAAGATCACCAGAAAGTAATCTATTCATTCTAGAATGTGGGACAATTGTGCAGGACAACTGTTAATATTTATTCAGCAAATTGGTATCATAGAAAAGATTACTCTAGATTAAAAAGGGTTGTGGGACATAACAGCCTGATTCAGTGGATACTCCTGAAGTGGACACTGACTTAAACATTTAAAGGAATCAGGGAAATCTGGCTAAGAATTGGATGTGAGGTAATATAGAGGAATTTTTTTTTTTTTTTGAAACAGAGTTTCACTCTGTTACCCAGGCTGGGGTGCAGAGGCACCATCTCAGGCTCACTGCAACCTCTGCCTCCAGGTTCAAGCCATTCTCCTGCCTCAGCCTCCCGAGTACCTGGGATTACAGGTGCGTGCCATCATGCCCAGCTAATTTTTGTATTTTTAGTAGAGATGGGGTTTCATCATGTTGGCCAGGCTGGTCTTGAACTCCTGGCCTCAAGTGATCCACTCGCCTCGATCGCCCATGCCTGGGATTACAGGTATGAGCCACCGCGACCTGACATATTTTATTAAATATATTACATGGATTTTTAGTCCAGGTTCACCAGAGAAATAGAACTCATTAAAGATACAGCTATATCTATATTATCTATATCTGTATGTATATTTATGTCATCTATATCTATATTGAAGTAGAAAAAACAGAGTGAGAAGAAAGAAAACAGGGAGATTGAGTTTTTTTAAAGAAATTGTTTTACGTGATTGTAGAGGCTAACAAGTCTGAACTCTGTAGGGCAGGCTGGCAGGCTGAAAATTCTGGAAAGAGTTGATGTTACAGTCTTGAGTCTGAAATCCGAACGGTAGGCCAGCAGGCTGAAACTCAAGTAAGGTTTCTTTCTCTTCTCTTCTCATTTATTTGAGACAGAGTCTCGTTCTGTTGCCCAGGTTGGAGTGCAATGGCACGATTTCGCTCACTGCAACCTCCGCCTCCTGGATTCAAGCAAATCTCCTGCCTCCCAAGTAGCTGGGATGACAGGCACCCGCCACCATGCCCAGTTAATTTTTTTGTGTTTTTAATAGAGACAGGGTTTTGCCACATTGGGCAGGCTTGTCTCAAACTCCTAACCTCAGGTGATCCATGCACCTCTGCCTCCCAAAGTGTTGGTTACAGGCATGAGCCACTGCACCCTGCTGCAAGATTTCTATATTGCTGTCTTGAATTTTCTTATTCAGTTTTTGTTCTTAAGACCTTCACTGATTGAATGAGGCACACGCATATTGAGAGGTGATCTGCTTTTACGTAAAGTCAATTGATTGTAAATCAATCACATCTAAAAAATACCTTCACAGTAACATCTAGACTAGTGTTTGACAAAACAACTGTGCACCATAGTTTACCCAAATTGACACAAACAATTAAGCAGCACAGGGGTTGTCCTAGTCAACACTACTATACCAAAATACCGTAAACTGGGTGGCTTATGAACAACAGAAATATATTTGCCATAATTCTGGATGCTGAAAGTCTGAGATCAAGGTGCCAGCATGGTTGAATTCTGGTGAGGGCCCTCCTCTAGTTTACAGACTGCCAGCTTCCCACTGTATCCTAACATGGAAGAAAGAGAGTGAGAGAGGCCTCCAAGGACCCTTTTATAGGAGCACTAGTCCCATGCATAAGCACCCCATTCTCATGACCTAATAACTTGCCAAAGACTCTACCTCCTAATACCATTCCATCGAGGGTTAAGAAATTAATGTACGAATTTGGGAGGTACACAAACATTCAGTCCATAACAGGTATAATTTTTTTTTTTTTGCATATAAAGAATTATCATATTTGTTATTTAAGGATACTTTTGGATCTGATACTACTGTTCAAATAGACCATGATTAGATATACTTGAGATCTTAGAATAAAGGTTTAATAATTATTCTATATTAAAATTGATTTTTCAGGTTTCCTCCTAGGAGGTGAGCCTCAAAATCAGGGTCAGTTTATGAAATGGTGTCATATAATGTATTATAACTTTGAAAGAAACACTTCTAGACTTAAAATCATTTTGTTCTGAAGTTACATTTGTAAAACTTCCTTTATTTCAAAATCAGATTATAATATCAGCCCAGGATAAGTGAGCATTGATCATTTGAACCTAAATTTGAATCTCTAAATTATATTGAATCTTAATAAGACTCAAGACTTCACTAATCTTAAGGAACTTATAAAATTACTAAGCATTTTTGGCTTTATATGACTAAATAAATGATTTATATCTGGACTCAAGACTCCACTAATCTTAAGGAACTTATAAGTTCCTTAAGCATTTTTGGTTTTATATGATTAAATAAATGATTTATATCCAGATTTTGGTAATTAATTTTTCCATCCAATAAGGATCAAAGTAAGTGTTGGAATATTGATAGTGGGAACTATCGTTTCTAATTCTTTCACGTGGTTTAATATGTTTTATTTTCCAGTGAATGGCAATATTGTGATGCATCAGCATGTTTTCCCACAGGAAAAACATTATTTGTGGAATGTCCTTTTCTTCATCTTGATTCCAAAGGTCATTCTGCACTTTAGAAGTGCTAAACATTTCAATTTCATGAAGTGCTAAATATTTAAATTTCATGAAGAAGCTATGTATGTATAAGTTTAGGTGTGCCTGAGTAAATGTATTTGTCTAATTAATAGCATTTTACCTATGAAGAAAAGTCCACTTCAGTATTTTAGGATTTTCCTTGATTATTAAAAAGTATAGATTTCTTACATAATGATTCCAATAAAGACATAGTGTATTTTGTCTATAGACACATAGATTCCTATATATCATTTTTGTCAAAAGCTTTATATTTGCTCTTATTTTTAAATACATAGAGTTTTTTCTTATCTAAATTAGATACTTTCTTAATTTCTAAGGTGGTTAAAAACAAGTATTATTCACTGACTTCTGTTTCAACACTTGGCACAGTGTAAGAGCTTAAATAAAAGGTTGATGTGTTTTTTTGCCATCACTCAAAGAATATGAAGATATTTCCAGGTGACTCACCTAGAAAAGAAGCACAAAAATTCTATTGCAATCTGTTACTCTTTCTTTTATCAATATTCTACATTTATAAAAATTTGATTTAACTTTTTAATCTAACTTGTGGTGCCATTCACTGTTCTTATGAGTTCAGCATAGCATTTGAATTCAAGAGTTAACACTTGCAAGCATGTTTTTCTTGATGCCAAGAGTATAACTCATAAATTTATCTTCAGAATTATAGCAATTCAGTATACTAAGCCCACCCTTAATGTTCATATTATAAACAACAATAAAGTAATTATTCCTTTCCCTCTTTTTATTTAGTAATGATCTTCTAGCAGCTTAGTAAATTATAAAAATAAAAGAAATCTGTAATCTGGGTTACATTATGCAACCATGTTAAATCACATTTTAATTTAAAAAGGAGCTGTCACTGTGTTTATACAATTGGAAATTGCTACAAAAGAGGGAAAGATGAGCAAGGAGGGGTCACTGTTTGCAACGACTTCTATATGGAAAGGCAGACATACATAAATCTATGCAATCGCAATCATTAGTAAGTAGCTCACTTTGAAGAAAGAGACATTAATTTGATATAGAGGAACAGAACAAAAATTATGGAGAGAGGGGTTTCCATTAAAATTTTGGATATCATGCAAAACTAGCTTCAGTTTTACATATCGACATGAGAAATAGAGGAGATCAATATTTTGGAATATTTCCAGTGAATAGAACTTAGAATTAAGTTGAATATGCTTATTTGTGCCCTTCAAACAGCATCTAACTTTTCTCGGTTTTACTCATAAATCATTCTAATCAAAGTAACATGCTTTATCTAGTAAAATCTCAAGCAGAGGAGTCATTTCTCCTGCTGACATTCTGTTATTTCCCTTAGACTTGGCTAATGATGAGCCAGAGATATATCCTAAAATTTGTTAGCATAATTATAAAAAGTAAGTTTTCACTATCTCACAGCTGTAACTAACTCATTAGTTTCCAAACTTTGAAAATGGGATTTTGACATTTTTTATTTCTAAAAAAGAATCCATATCCTAGTATATCCTAGTATATAATATTTCATATGCCTTTTATATATGTTTCAAATCTTGTGGAAAGAGAATATAACTTTGTTCTATTTGTAATATCTATCATTTTTTACTTTTGTAAAGTTGAGTCTTATAATAGACTAAATTGTGACTAAATGGATCATAGAAATACAAATTATACATCTCTGTTTCCCAGATTGAATGAAGGGGGGATTTGCAATGATTTTTGATTAAATATAAGTTACTTTATATTTCACACATAGAAATCAAAATTTTGAGAATTACATCACAGTAAAATACAAGGCAATCTCTCTCATAATTAAAATTTGATCTGAATTTTCAGAAAGTAAAGAATCTTTAAGAACATGATCATTTTATAGTAGTTCACATATATTATTGTACATTTCTGGGGATGTTATTGGATGCCCTTTTTAAAAAATAAATCATGGATTTTTGGCAATTCCAGTGGAGTAAGCTAAATGATACAGGAATCTCTTCAATCCCCTCCCCTGCTTTTTTTTTTTTTCTGAGACAGAGTCTTGCTCTGTCGCTCAGACTGGGGTGCAGTGGCGCGATCTCAGCTCACTGCAAGCTCCGCCTCCCGGGTTCTTGCCATTCTCCTGTCCCAGCCTCCCGAGTAGCTGGGCCTACAGCTGCCCTCCACCACGCCCGGCTAATTTTCTGTATTTTTTAGTAAAGACGGGGTTTCACTGTGTTAGCCAGGATGTTCTCGATCTCCTGACCTCGTGATCTGCCCATCTCCGCCTCCCAAAGTACTGGAATTATAGGAGTGAGCCACCGCGCCTGGCCTCCTCTTTTAATATTATAGAGAAATATTATAGAAAACATAGTATTTGCTTATGTCTATAAAAGTTTACAAAAATAAGGAACACTTGGATTAAAGAACTGAGGAATAAGGAAAGCCAAAATGGCAAGTTTGATATGTTACTTTTGAAGCCTCTGGGAATTTTAGACACAGAGTCTTGCAAGAGGCTGGAGCTCAAGTTATGCAGATGTGGTCTCCAGCCTCATGAGGGAGGGAAAATGTAACAGACTAGAAAACACATGTAATTTATTGCTCAATGTATGTAAGTAGTGAAAGTAGTAGGGCTATGGTAGTAGCAAACCATAGTACTATTTTTGTACACCACTGATTTTCATTTGGTAGTACTTTAATTACAATTTTGTCATTATATTTAGATTAGATAGAAACTAATGTGTTTGCAGTTTCTTTCTAAATGGGGGTTATACTAAGAGGATAAATAGTCATCTTTTCTATGTTATAGATATTTATACTTAGAGATTTTTTAAAAATTCCTTGAAATGGTGCTAGAAATAATCTGTAAAGCCCTGTGAGATTGCTTTTTTTCCCCTCATTTCTTTAAAAATTCTATATTTATAAAAGGACACTGGAAAAATGAACTACGAAGTACTGACTGCGGCTTTATTTTGCATGGGGACATGGATAGTCAAAGGAAAAATAGGGTTATGTTTCATATACATTTTTATTCTTTACATATTTATTAAGAATGTATTCGTTGATATTTGTTATACAAATAAAACAACAAAACATATACATTGACATAATTGCTTGTAAAAACATAAACTAATAATTTTATATATTTCGTATTATTCTATAAACTTTAAAATCAAGTCAAAGTTATTATCCTATGAATACTAATGCATAATGAATAAAAATAATTATTCTGTGAACTTGCAAGTCAAGTAGAAATTCAGTAGTTTATGTCTTCAAACCTTGCCTTGAAACATACTAGAACTATTCTGTAAGCTTCCTCTGTCGTGTGGAAATACTGCTCTATTTGATATGACAGTCAAGTGAATATCATACTACCTCTAGATGGTTTTAGGAAGATTAGTAAAAAGAAAGTGAAGAAATAAGGCCAAATGTAAACAAACCAAATTTTAAAAATGGAGAAAGAGGCTCAATTTAAACCCCTTTAGGCCAGTGATTTTACACCATGGTTCACAGACCTCCCTGGGGTCTTTGGATAAAACTAAGCATATTATCCTAAGGAAAACACAAACCTTAAAATGTCTAGTAGGAAACTCTATATAAGTAGACCTCTTAAGATATGTATAATTGTATGTTTTAGTTTGCAGCTATCCATTCTCTACGCTGTCTATTAAATTGAACATCATCAGGTAATTAAATCATCGAATGTGACCATTTTCAGATACCAACAACCAACTGAACATTCATTGTACCTCCTTTTGGGGAGAAAAAAGTACCTTCCTTGTTTGTGGCAAACCAAACAAATTCAATATGGAAACATATGGAAAACAATAATTTCTTGGCTGAAACATCTTGTTTAAAATGTTTTAATGACTATTGTGGCATTAAATTGATCTTACTGTAAGAAAGCAACAGTGAAGGTCATGATTTGAAAACTGCATAACGATCTAATAGCCAGCCATTAGTTGGCAAAAATATGAAACACAATTATACTTAACAGGTAAATAGAAAAGCATAGCTGCTTTCTATACCAAGATTATGCTCTGAGTGAAGGGAATCAAAGAAATCTAGTATGCTTGTATGTAACACTCCATATTTAGTGCTTTCACAGACTTAATCTTGATCTGAACAACATTTTGAGGAAGGAAGGGCTTATTGTCCTGGAGTACCAACAAGAAAACCAGATAAGAAATACCAAACAATCCTTCCATGGTTACAGTGCTAGGAAGCAGTAAAACCCAAGTAGCATCCATACCTCTAGACATTTATTGTAATGTTTTCCAGATGCTTGTACTGTAAGGCTTGGTGAAGCAAAGCCAACAGACATTGGGAAGGGGCTATCATCAGGGCCAAAGTGCAGAATAGTTAAGATATGAGGAAACTCACCTTTACCTTTCTTCTGCTGCTACTCATTTATTAAATTTGAGAGCCCACTGGATGTAGTAGGATGTGAAATAGGAATGTTTCCATTTAAGTTTTGTGAACTCTCAAGAAAACCTATTTTTGGCACCACTACCCATCTCTTTGCAAAATAAGGTGCGAGCTAACCATGTGATAATGACAAATCAAATATGCAGGATCTAGTTTTGGGCCCCCTTAATACCTCAGTCCCATAGGGGACTTAGAAGAGAAGAAGTGAAAGAGGTCAGCAGGATTTTTGGCTGCTGGTTGGCCCTTCAGAAGATTATATTTATGAGAGGTGATAGGTGCTAAAATGGCTGTGTTATTGTCTTGAATATGTCAGAAGTCACAACTAGTCCAGGGTAGAGAGAAGTGAGTGATGGAAAGGGAAATGGCAACTCTCCATTTGTTCTTCCATTGCTGGGCTGATTTGGGGGAACAAGAACTTATGAGTTTGATGGACATTTACAGTTTGGGTTATTATGCTGAGAGTGTGTATATGTGTGTGTGTGTGTGTGTGTGTGTGTGTGTGTGCGCACATGTCTGAAGTACTGAAGTAATCATAGGATTTATTTTTGAACCTGAGAATGACAAGCAAAATCATAAGAACCTTCTTTCACTTTTATCAAAATAATAAATAAAAGGGAAATTTTGGAGTTTTGAAGATGCAATTGCTTGCTGAAGATGACTGCGGAAAAAGGAAGTTTTTTCGTTTTGTTTTACTTAAAAAAAATCCATTTGGTTTTATTTTTGTAACTTTTATTTTAGGTTTTGAGATACGTGTGAAGGTTTGTTACAAAGGTAAACTTGTGTCATAGGGTTTGTTGTACAGATTATTTCAACACACAGATATTAAGCCCAGTACCCAATAGCTATCTTTTCTGCTCTTCTCCTCCTCCCACCCTCCACCCTCAAGAAGACCCCAATATCTCTTGTTTCCTTCTTTGTGTTTATAAGTTCTCATCGATTAGCTCCAAGTTATAAGTGAGAACATTCAGTATTTGATTTTCTGTTCCTGTGTTAGTTTGCTAAAGATAATAGCATCCAGCTCCATCTGTGTTCCCACAAAAGACATTATCTCATTCTTTTTATGGCAGCATAGTATTCCATAGTATATATGTACCACATTTTCTTTATCCAATTTGTCAAAGATGGAGATTTAGGTTGATTCCATGCTTTTGGTATTGTGAATAGTGTGCAAAAAATATTAACGTGCATGTGTCTTTATGGTAGAATTATTTATATTCCTCCGGGTATATAGCCAGTAGTGTGATTGCTGGGTAAAATGATAGTTCTGCATTTAGCTCTTTGAGGAATTGCTATAATTCCTTCCACAAGGGCTGAACTAATTTACACTCCCACCAACAGTGTATATGTGTTCCATTTTCTCCACAACCTCACCAGCATCTATTATTTTTTGACATTTTGATAATGGCCACTCTGACTGTTGTGAGATAGTATCTCATTGTGGTTTTGATTTGCATTTTTCTGATGATAGGTGACATTGAGCTTTCTTCATATGCATATTGGCCACGTGAATGTCTTCTTCTGAAGACAGTCTGTTCATGTTCTTTGCCCACTTTTTTTTTTTTTTGGTCTAATTTAGTAGTTGTATTACTAAATAAATAGTAATACAGTATAATAGCCAGATTCCTATTACTAAAATAAATTTTTGAAATAATTGTTTACCAGGGTAACCCATACACTTTTTTACTTTTTCATAAGTTATTGGGGTACAGGTGGTATTTGGTTGCATGAGTAAGTTCTTTAGTTATTATTTGTGAGATTCTGGTGCAGACATTCCTCGAGCAGTGTACACTGCACGTTTATCTGTAGTCTTTTATCCCTTGACCCCTGCCGCTCTTGCCCCATCCCCAAAGTCCATTGTAGCATTCTAAGGCCTTTGCGTCCTCATAACTTAGCTCCCACATACCAGTACGATGTTTGGTTTTCCATTCCTGATTTACTTCACTTAGACTAAGAGTCTCCAATCTCATACAGGTCATTGCAAATGCTGTTAATTCATTCCTTTTCATGGCTAAGTAGTATTCCATTGTACACATATGCCACAGTTTCTTTATCCACTCATTGATTGATGGGCACTTGGGTTGGTTCCACAATTTTGCAATTGTGAATTGTGTTGCTATAAACACCTGTGCAAGCATCTTTTTTGAATAATGACTTCTTTTCCTCTGGGTAGATGCCAGGTAGTCATATTGCTGGATCAAATGGTAGCTCTACTTTTAGTTCTTTAAGAAATCTCCACACTGTTTTCCATAGTGGCTGTACTAGTCTACATTCCCACCAGCAGTGTAGGAGAGTTCCCTGATCACCACATCCCACCAGCATCTATTTCTTTTTATATTTTTTTAAATCATGGCCATTCTTGCTGGAGTAAGGTGGTATTGCATTGTTTTGATTTGCATTTCCCGGATCATTAGTGATGTTGAGCATTTTTTCGTAAGTTTGTGGCCATTTGTGTATCTTATTTTGAGGATTGTCTATTCATGTCCTTAGCCCACTTTTTGATGGGTTTGTTTGCTTTTTCTTACCAATTTGTTTGAGTTTGTTGTAGATTCTGCGTATTGGTCCTTTGTCAGATGTATAGATTGTGAAGATTTTCTCTCACTCCGTGGGTTGTCCTCTACTGACTGTTCATTGTGCTGTGAAAAAGCTCTTTAGTTTAATTATGTCCCAGCTATTTATCTTTGTTTTTAATATATTTGCTTTTGGGTTCTTAGTCATGGAATCCTTGCCTAAGCCAATGCCTAAGTAAGAAAGTGTATGGGTTACCCTGGTAAACAATTATTTATTTATTATTTTTTCCAATGTTATCTTCTAGAATTTTATAGTTTCAGGTCTTAGGTTTAAGTCCTTAATCCATCTTGAGTTGATTTTTGTATAAGGTGAGAGATGAGGATCCAGTTTCATTTTCCTGCATGTGGCTACCCAATTATCCCAGCACTATTTGTGACAAGGGTGTCTTTTCCCCACTTTATGTTTTTATTTGCTTTATTGGAGATCAGTTAGCTGTAAGTATTTGGGTTTATTTCTGAGATTTCTATTCTGCTCCATTAGTCTGTTTGCCTGTTTTTATACTAGTACCACACTGTTTTGGTGACTATGGCCTTATAGTATAGTTTAAAATCAGGTAGTATGATGCCTCCAGATTTGTTCTTTTTGCTTAGTCTTGCTTTGGCTATGTGGTCTCTTTTTTGATTCCATACACATTTTAGAATTGCTTTTTTTCTAATTCTGTGAAGAATGATAGTGGTATTTTGATGGGAATTGCATTGATTTTGTAGATGGCGTTTGGCAGTCTACATGGTCATTTTTACAGTATTGATTCTACCCATCCATGAGCATGGGATATGTTTCCACTGTTTGCGTTGTCTATGATTTCTTTCAGCAGTGTTTTGTAGTTTTCCTTGTAGAGGTCTTTCGACTCCTTGATTAGGTGTATTCCTAAGTACTTTATTTATTATTATTATTTTTTGCAGCTATTGTAAAAGGGGTTGAGTTCTTGATTTGATTCTCTTCTTGGTGTCTGTTGGCGTATAGAGGAGCTACTGACTTGTGTAAATTAATCTTGTACCCAGAAACTTTGCTATTCTTTTATCAGTTCTGGGAGCTTTCTGGAGGAGTCTTTAGGGATTTCAAGGTAAACAATCATATTATCAGCAGACAGTGACAGTTTGATTTCCTCTCGATTTGGCTGCCTTTTATTGCTTTCTCTTGTCTGATTGCTCTGGCCAGGACTTCCAGTACTATTCTGAAGAGGAGTGGTGAGAGTGAGCATTCTTGTCTTGCTCCAGTTCTCAGAGGGAATGCTTTCAACTTTTCCCCATTCAGTATTATGTTGGCTGTGGGTTTGTCATAGATGGCTTTTATTACATTGACATATGTCCCTTGTATGCTGATTTTGCTGAGAGTTTTAATCATAAAGGGATGCTTGATTTTGTCAAATGCTTTTTCTGCATCTATTCAAATGATCATGTGATTTTTGTTTTTTAATTCTGTTTACGTGGTGTATCACATTTATGAAACCATCCCTGCATCCCTGGTATGAAACTCTCTTGATCATGGTGAATTATCTTTTTGATATGTTGTTGGATTCAGTTAACAAAATGTATTTTGTTAAACATTTTAGCATCTATGTTCATCAAGGGTATCGGTCTATAGTTTTCTTTTTTGGTTATATCCTTTCCTGGCTTTGTTATTAGGGTGATGCTAGCTTCATAGAATGAATTAGGGAGGGTTCCTTCTTTTTCTATCTTGTGGAATAGTGTCAAAAGGATTGGTACCAATTCTTCTTTGAATGTCTGGTAGAATTCTGCTGTGAATCCATCTGGTCCTGGACTTTTGTGGTTGTTGTTGGTAATTTTAAAATTACCATTTCAATCTCACTGCTTGTTACTGGTCTCTTTAGGGTATCAAATTCTTCCTGATGTAAGCTAGGAGGGTTGTATTTTTTCAGGAATTGGTCCATCTTTTCTGGGTTTTCCAGTTCGTGTGTGTAAAGGTGTTCATAGTACCCTTGAATGCTCTTTTGTATTTCAGTGGTGTCAGTTGTAATGTCTCTTGTTTTGTTTCTTAGTGAAGTTATCTGAATTTTCTCTCTTCTTTTCTTGGTTAATCTTGCTAATGGTCTATCACTTTTATTTATCTTTTCAAAGAACCAGCTTTTTCTTTCATTTATCATTTGTATTGATTTTTTGTTGTTGTTTCAATTTCATTTAGCTCTGCTCTGATCTTGGCTATTTCCTTTCTTCTGCTGGGTTTGGGTTTGGTTTGTTCTTGTTTCTCTAGTTCCTTGAGGCGCGACCTTAGAATGTCAGTTTGTGCTCCTTCAGTCTTTTTGATGTAGGTGCTTAGGACCATGAACTTTCCTTTCAGCACTGCCTTGGCTGTATCCCAGAGGTTTTGGTAGGCTGTGTTGTTACTGTCATTCAGTTCGAAGAACTTTTAAATTTCCTTTTTTGGCCCAATGCTCACTCAGGAGCAAGTTACTTAATTTCTATGTATTTGCACGATTTTGACGGTTCCTTGTGGAGTTGATTTCCAGTTTTATTCCACTGTGGTCTGAGAGAGTGCTTGATATAATTTCAATTTTCTTAAATTTATTGAGGCTTGTTTTACAACCTATCATACGGTCTATCTTGAAGAAAGTTTCATGGGCTGTTGAATAGAATGTGTATTCTGCAGCTGTTAGATGAATTGTTCTGTGTATATCTGTTAAGTCCATTTGTTCCAACGTATAGTTTAAATCCATTGTTTCCTTGTTGACTTTCTGTCTTGATGACCTGTCTAGTTCTGTCAGTGAAGTATTGAAGTCCCCCACTATTACTGTGTTGCTGTCTATCTTATTTCTTACGTCTATTAGTAACTGTTTTATAAATTTGGGGGCTCTAGTGTTAGGTGAATATATGTTTAAGATTGTGATATTTTCCTGTTGGACACAGCCTTTTACCATTATATATGTCCTTCTTGGCCTCTTTTAACTGCTGTGGCTTTAAAGTTTGTTTTGTCTGATATAAGAATGGACACCTGCTTGCTTTTGGTGTCTTTTGTTTTTTGGTTCTTTTGTACTTTGGTTCTTTTGTTTTTTGTTTTTGCTTTTTAACTTGTATTTTTGTTTTATAGATCCTGTGTAATTTATGCTTTAAAGAGGTTCTGTTTGATGTGTTTCCAAGAATTGTTTCAAGGTTTATAGCTCTTATTAGCAGTTCTTGTAGTGATGACTTAGTAATGACAAATTCTCTCAGCATTTGTTTGTTTGAAGAAAACTGTATCTTTCCTTCATATGTGATGCTTAGTTTCGCTGGATACAAAATTCTTGGTTGATAATTGTTTTGTCTGAGGAGGCTGAATATAGGGCCCCAATGCTTTCTTGCTTGGAGGGCTTCCACTGATAAATCTGATAGGTTTTCCTTTATAGGTTACCTGGTGCTGCTGTCTCACAGCTCTTAAGATTCTTTCCTGTGTCTTAACTTTGGATGATCTGATGACAATGTGCCTAAGTGCTGCTCTTTTTGTGATGAATTTCCCAGATGTTCTTTGCGCTTCTTATATTAGGATGTCTAGGTCTCTAGCAAGTCTGGGGAAGTTTTCCTTGATTATTCCCCCAAATATGTTTTTCAAGCTTTTAGAATTATCTTTTTCCTCAGGAACACTGATTATTCTTAGGTTTGGTGATTTAGCATAATCCCAGACTTCTCAGAGGCTCTGTTCATATTTTATTATTTCATCTTTGTCTTTGTTGGATTGGGTTAATTCAAATACCTTGTGTTTCAGCTCTGAATTTCTTTCTTCTACTTGTTCAATTCTATTGCTTAGACTTTCCAGAGCATTTCACATTTCTAAAAGTGTGTCCAAAGTTTCCTGAATATTTTATTGTTTTTTCTTTAAGCTCTCCATTTCCTTAAATATTTTTCCCTTCACTTCTTGTATTTTTTTTTTGGATTTCCTTGCATTGGGCTTCGCCTTTCTCTGGTGTCTCCCAGATTAGCTAAAAACTAACCTGCTGAATTCTTTTTCAGGTAAATAAGGGATTTCTTCTTTGTTTGGATTCATGGCTGGTAAACTAGTGTGATTTTTTTAGGGGGTGAAGAGCCTCATTTTGTCATATTACCAGGGTTGGTTTTCTGGTTCCTTCTCATTTGGGTAGGCTCTGTTAGAGGGAAGGTCTAGGGCTGAAGGCTGTTGTTCAGATTCTTCTGTCCTACAGGGTATTCTTGTGATGTAATACTCTCCCATTTTCCTATGGAGGTGGTTTTCTGTGAGTCGAACTGCAGTGATTGTTGTCTCTCTTCTGGATCTAGCCACCCAGCAAGTCTACCCAGCTCTGGGCTGGTACACTGGTACTGGGGATTGTCTGCACAGAGTCCTGTGCTGTGAATTGTCTATGGGTTTTCAGCCATGGATACCAGCACCTGTTCTGGTGGAGGTGGTGGGGGGTGTTCAATGGACTCCATGAGGGTTCTTAGCTTTGGCAGTTTAATGCTCTATTTTTGTGGTGGTTGGCCTCCTGCCAGGAGGTGGTGATTTCCAGAGAGCATTAGTTATAGTAGTATGGAGAGTGATTGTGGTGGGCAGGACCCTAGAACTCCCAAGATTATATGCCCTTTGTCTTCCACTACCACGGTGGGTAGGGAAGGACTATCAGGTGGGAGCAGAGCTAGGCATGTCTGAGCTCAGACTCTCCTTGGGCGGGTCTTGCTGCAGCTGCTGTGGGGGATGGGGGTGAGGTCCTTGGAATTCTGTACATAGGTGGATTATAGCTGTCTCTGCTAAGTCATGCAGATTGTCATGCAGAAAGCTGGCAGTCACAGGTTCTACCCAGCTCCCACACAAACCGAAGGGCTGGTCTCACTCCCACCATGCCCCCCACCAACAGCCCTGAGTCTGTTTCTAGGCAGTGGGCAAGATGGGCTTGAAAACTTGCCCCAGGCTACCCACCTCCCAGCTGTGAAAGAAAAGGGTTTGGTTCTTCCCCTGTCTGTGGTATCTGGACACCAGATATGTACCCTCCCTTGAGTTCTGGCCAGGTGGCTTCTTGCCCCTTTCAAATTGTTATGAAGTTCATCTAGAGATGTCATTCTCCCTGTGGAGTTTTATCTGTGGCCACCCTCCTGATGGATCCCTGTGGTGCCAGAGAAGAATGGCCTGCTTGGGGACCCAGCAAGCTCCCAGGGCCTTTCTACTGCTTCCTCTACCCCTGCATTTCACTCAGCTCTCTAAATTGGTTCAGTCCCAGGTAAGGCCAGAAACTTTTCCTGCAAACAGATCTTTAGTTTCTCCAGTAGGGGTGTGTGTTTGGGAGAGGAGGGTCTCCCTTTCCCAATTCTGCAGCTGGAGCACTCACAGTATTCGGGGCATCTCCTGGGTCCTGCAGGAGCAGTCTGCTTCCTTCAGGGGATCTGTGGGTCCTCTCGGGATTGCTGGTTTGTTCTTGCAGTTGATCTGGAACCAAAATTCACAATGCGAGCCTCTGCACACTGCTCTGTCTGGAACTCCCCTTTGCTCACTTTTTAATGGGGTTGTTTATTCTTTCCTTGTAAATTTGTTTAAGTTCCTTATAGATGTTCAATATTAGACCATTGTCAGATGCATAGTTTGCAAAAAGTTTCTCCCATTTTGTAGGTTGTCTGTTTACTATGTTGATAGTTTATTTTGCAGTGCAGAAGCTCTTACATTTAGTTAAATCCCACTTGTCAATATTTGGTTTTCTTGTGGTTGCTTTTGGTGTCTTTGTCATGAAATATTTGCCCATTCCTATGTCCAGGATGGTATTGTCTAGGTTGTCATCCAGGGTTTTTACAGTTTTGGGTTTTACATTTAAGGCTTTAATTCATCTTGAGTTGATTTTTGTATATGGTATGAGGAAGGGGGCCAACTTCAATCTTCTCCACATGGCTAGCCAGTTATCCCAACATTATTTACAGAATATGGAGTTTTTTTCATCATTGCTTTTATCAGTTTTGTTGATGATCAGATGATCATAGGTATGAGGTCTTATTTCTGGGGTCTCTATTCTGTTCCACTGATATATGTGACTGTTTTTGTACCAGTACCATGACGTGTTGGTTATACTAGCTCTGTAGCATAGTTTGAAGTTGGATAATGTGATGCTTCCAGCTTTGTTCTTTGTGCTTAGGATTGCTTTGGCTATTTGGGCTCTTTGGTTCCATATGAAATTAAGGATAGGTGTTTTTGTTGTTGTTGTTGTTGTTGTTTTTTCTAGTTCTGTAAATAATTTCCTTATTTGTTAGGAATAGCATTGAATCTATAAAATTGCTCTCAATAGTATGTCCATCTTAATGATACTGATTCTTTCTATTAATAAGCATGGAATGTTTTTCCATTTGTTTGTGTCTTCTGTGATTTCTTTGAGCAGTGTATTGTAATGCTCATTGCAGAGATTTTTCACCTCCATGGTTAGCTGTTTTCCTAGGTATTTTATTTTTTTTGTGGCAATCATGAATGGGATTGTCTTCCTGATTTGGCTCTCAGCTTGACTGTTGTTGGAGTATAGGAATGCTAGTGACTTTCTTTCTTTCTTTTTTTTTTTTTTTAAATAGGTAACTTTATATACTTTTTTTTTTTTTTTTTTTCATTATACTTTAAGTTCCAGGGTACATGTGCACCACATGCAGGTTTGTTACATATGTATACATGTGCCATGTTGGTGTGCTGCACCCATTAACTCGTCATTTACATTAGGTATATCTCCTAAAGGTATCCCTTCCCCCTCCCCACTCCCCACAATAGGCCCCGGTGTGTGATGTTCCCCTTCCTGTGTCCAAGTTATCTCATTGCTCAATTCCCACCTATGAGTGAGAACATGTGGTATTTGGTTTTCAGTTCTTGTGATAGTTTGCTGAGAATGATGGTTTTCAGCTGCATCCATGTCCCTAGAAAAGAAACAAACTCATCCTTTTTTATGGCTGCATAGTATTCCATGGTGTATATGTGCCACATTTTCTTAATCCAGTCTGTCACTGATGGACATTTGGGTTGGTTCCAAGTGTTTGCTATTGTGAATAGTGTTGCAGTAAACATATGTGTGCATGTGTCTTTATAGCAGCCTGATTTATAATCCTCTGGGTATATACCCAGTAATGGGATGGCTGGGTCAAATGGTATTTCTAGTTCTAGATCATTGAGGAATTGCCACACGGTTTTCCAAAATGGTTGAACTAGATTACAGTCCCACCAACAATGTAAAAGTCTCCACATCCTCTCCAGTACCTGTTGTTTCCTGATTTTTTAATGATTGCCATTCTAACTGGTGTGAGATGGTATCTCATTGTGGTTTCGATTTGCATTACTCTGATGGCTAGTGATGATGAGCATTTTTTTATGTGTCTGTTGGCTGGATGATGTCTTCTTTTGAGAAATGTTTGTTCATATACTTTGCCCACTTTTTGATGGGGTTGTTTCTTTTTTTCTTGTAAATTTGTTTGAATTCTTTATAGGTTCTGGATATTAGCCCTTTGTCAGATGAGTAGATTGCAAACATTTTCTCCCATTCTGTAGGTTGCCTGTTCACTCTGATGGTAGTTTCTTTTGCTGTGCAGAAGCTCTTTAGTTTAATGAGATCCCATTTGTCAATTTTGGCTTTTGTTGCTGTTGCTTTTGGTGTTTTAGACGTGAAGTCCTTGCCCATGCCTATGTCCTGAATGGTATTACCTAGGTTTTCTTCTAGCATTTTTATGGTTTTAGGTCTAACATTTAAGTCTCTAATCCATCTTGAATTAATTTTCGTATAAGGAGTAAGGAAGGGATCCAGTTT
Organism: Papio anubis; assembly: GCF_008728515.1. Taxonomy (NCBI): domain Eukaryota; kingdom Metazoa; phylum Chordata; class Mammalia; order Primates; family Cercopithecidae; genus Papio; species Papio anubis. Next base: position 83,642,972 of record NC_044979.1, on the reverse strand, counting down.
CAGCTTTCTACTTATGGCTAGCCAATTTTCCCAGAACCATTTATTAAATAGGGAATACTTTCCCCATTTCTTGTTTTTCTCAGGTTTGTCAAAGATCAGATGGCTGTAGATGTGTGGTATTATTTCTGAGGGCTCTGTTCTGTTCCATTGGTTTATATCTCTGCTTTGGTACCAGTATCATGCTGTTTTGGTTACTGTAGCCTTGTAGTATAGTTTGAAGTCATATAGCGTGATGCATCCAGCTTTGTTCTTTTGGCTTAGGATTGTCTTGGCAATGTGGGGACTTTTTTGGTTCCATAGGAACTTTAAAGCAGTTTTTTCCAATTCTGTGAAGAAAGTCATTGGTAGCTTAATGGGGATGGCATTTAATCTATAAATTACCTTGGGCAGTATGGCCATTTTCACGATATTGATTCTTCCTATCCATGAGCATGGTATGTTCTTCCATTTGTTTGTGTCCTCTTTGATTTCACTGAGCAGTGGTTTGTAGTTCTCCTTGAAGAGGTCCTTTACATCCTTTGTAAGTTGGATTCCTAGGTATTTTATTCTCTTTGAAGCTATTGTGAATGGGAGCTAATTCATGATTTGGCTCTCTGTTTGTCTGTTACTGCTGTATAAGAATGCTTGTAATTTTTGCACATTGATTTTGTATCCTGAGACTTTGCTGAAGTTGCTTATCAGCATAAGGAGATTTTGGGCTGAGACAATGGGGTTTTCTAAATATACAATCATGTCATCTGCAAACAGGGATAATTTGACTTCTTCTTTTCCTAACTGAATACCCTTGATTTCTTTCTCTTGCCTGATTGCCCTAGCCAGAACTTCCAACACTATGTTGAATAGGAGTGATGAGAGAGGGCATCCCTGTCTTGTGCCAGTTTTCAAAGGGAATGCTTCCAGTTTTTGCCCATTCAGTATGATACTGACTGTGAGTTTGTCATAAATAGCTCTTATTATTTTGAGATACATTCCATCAATACCGAATTTACTAAGAAATTTTAGCATGAAGCGCTGTAGAATTTTGTCAAAGGCCTTTTCTGCATCTATTGAGATAATCATGTGGTTTGTCTTTGGTTCTGTTTATATGCTGGATTACGTTTATTGATTTGCATATGTTGAACCAGCCTTGCATCCCAGGGATGAAGCCCACTTGATCATGGTGGATAAGCTTTTTGATGTGCTGCTGGATTTGGTTTGCCAGTATTTTATTGAGGATTTTTGCATCGATGTTCATCAGGGATATTGGTCTAAAATTCTTTTTGTTGTATCTCTGTCAGGCTTTGGTATCAGGATGATATTGGCCTCGTAAAATGAGTTAGGGAGGATTCCTTCTTTATCTACTGCTTGGAATAGTTTCAGAAGGAATGGTATCAACTCCTCCTTTTACCTCTGGTAGAATTCGGCTGTGAATCCATCTGGGCCTGGACTTTTTTTGGTTGGTAGGCTATTAATTATTGCCTCAATTTCAGAGCCTGCTATTGGTCTATTCAGGGATTCAACTTCTTCCTGGTTTAGTCTTGGGAGAGTGTAAGTGTCCAGGAATTTATCCATTTCTTCTAGGTTTTCTAGTTTATTTGCATAGAGGTGTTTATAGTATTCTCTGATGGTAGTTTGTATTTCTGTGGGGTCGGTGGTGATATCCCCGTTATCATTTTTTGTTGCATCTAATTGATTCTTCTCTCTTTTCTTCTTTATTAGTCTTGCTAGTGGTCTATCAATTTTGTTGATCTTTTCAAAAAACCAACTCCTGGATTCATTGATTTTTTGGAGGGTCTTTTGTGTCTCTATCTCCTTCAGTTCTGCTCTGATCTTGGTTATTTCTTGCCTTCTGCTAGCTTTTGAATGTGTTTGCTCTTGCTTCTCTAGTTCTTTTAATTGTGATGTTAGGGTGTCAATTTTAGATCTTTCCTGCTTTCTCTTGTGGGCATTTAGTGCTATAAATTTCCCTCTACACACTGCTTTAAATGTGTGCCGGAGATTCTGGTATGTTGTGTCTTTGTTTTCATTAGTTTCAAAGAGCATCTTTATTACTGCCTTCACTTCATTATGTACCCAGTAATCACTCAGGAGCAAGTTGTTCAGTTTCCATGTAGTTGAGCAGTTTTGATTGAGTTTCTTAGTTCTGAGTTCTAGTTTGATTGCAGTGTGGTCTGAGAGACAGTTTGTTATAATTTCTGTTCTTGTACATTTGCTGAGGAGTGCTTTACTTCCAATTATGTGGTCAATTTTGGAATAAGTGCGATGTGGTGCTAAGAAGAATGTATATCTGTTGATTTGGGGTGGAGACTTCTGTAGATGTCTATTAGGTCCACTTGGTGCAGAGTTGAGTTCAATTCCTGGATATCCTTGTTAACTTTCTGTCTCGTTGATCCGTCTAACATTGACAGTGGGGTGTTAAAATCTCCCATTATTATTGTATGGGAGTCTAAGTCTCTTTGTAAGTCTCTAGGGGCTTGCTTTATGAATCTGGATGTGCCTCTATTGGGTGCATATATATTTAGGATAGTTAGCTCTTCCTGATGAATTGATTCCTTTACCATTATGTAATGGCCTTCTTTGTCTCTTTTGATCTTTGATGGTTTAAAGTCTGTTTTATCAGAGACTAGGATTGCAACCCCTGCTTTTTTTTTGTTTTCCATTTGCTTGATAGATCTTCCTCCATCCCTTTATTTTGAGCCTGTGTATGTCTCTGCATGTGAGATGTGTCTCCTGAATACAGCAAACTTATGGGTCTTGACTCTTTATCCAATTTGCCAGTCTGTGTCTTTTAATTGGATCATTTAGTCCATTTACATTTAAGGTTTATATTTTTATGTGTGAACTTGATCCTGTCATTATGATATTAGCCGGATATTTTGCTCGCTAGTTGATGCAGTTTCTTCCTAGCATCGATGGACTTTACATTTTGACATGTTTTTGCAATGGCTGGTACCTGTTGTTCCTTTCCATGTTTAGTGCTTCCTTCAGGATCTCTTATAGGGCAGGCTTGGTGGTGACAAAATCTGTAAGTTTTGCTTGTCTGTAAAGGATTTTATTTCTCCTTCACTTATGAAACTTAGTTTGGCTGGATATGAAATTCTGGGTTTAAAATTCTTTTCTTTAAGAATATTGAATATTGGCCCCTACTCTCTTCTGGCTTGTAGGGTTTCTGCCAAGAGATCTGCTGTTAGTCTGATGGGCTTCCTTTTGTGTGGAACCCGACCTTTCTCTCTGGCTGCCCTTAACATTTTTTCATTCATTTAAACTTTGGTGAATCTGACAATTATGTGTCTTGGAGTTGCTCTTCTCGAGGGGTATCTTTGTGGCGTTCTCTGTATTTCCTTAATTTGAATGTTGGCCTTCCTTACTAGGTTGGGGAAGTTCTCCTGTATGATATCCTGTAGAGTGTTTTCCAACTTGGTTCCATTTTCCCCACCACTTTCAGGCACACCAATCAGATGTAGAGTTCATCTTTTCACATAATCCCATATTTCTTGGAGGCTTTGTTCATTTCTGTTTACTCTTTTTTCTTTAGATTTCTCTTCTCGCTTCATTTCATTCATTTGATCTTCAATCGCTGATACTCTTTCTTCCAGTTGATCGAATCGGTTACTGAAGCTTGTGTACTTGTCATGTAGTTCTCATGTTATGGTTTTCATCTCTATCAGTTCTTTTAAGGTCTTCTCTGCATTGATTATTTTAGTTATCCATTCATCCATTCTTTTTTCAAGGTTTTTAGTTTCTTTGCACTGGGTACCTAGTTCCTCCTTTAGCTCTGAGAAGTTTGATTGACTGAAGCCTTCTTCTCTCAACTCGTCAAAGTCATTCTCTGTCCAGCTTTGTTCCGTTGCTGGCGATGAGCTGCGTTCCTTTGGAGGGGGAGATGCGCTCTGATTTTGTGAATTTCCAGCTTTTCTGCACTGCTTTTTCCCCATCTTTGTGGTTTTATCTGTCTTTGGTCTTTGATGATGGTGACGTACTGATGGAGTTTTGGTGTGGGTGTCCTTTCTGTTTGTTAATTTTCCTTATAACAGTCAGGACCCTCAGCTGTAGGTCTGTTGGAGTTTGCTTGAGGCCCACTCCAGACCCTGTTTGTCTAGGTGTCAGCAGCGGAGGCTGCAGAAGATAGAATATTGCTGAACAGCGAGTGCTGCTGTCTGATTCTTGCTCCGGAAGTTTCATCTCAGGGGTTTACCCAGCCGTGTGAGGTGTGAGGTGTTGGTCTGCACCTAGTGGGGGATGTCTCCCAGTTAGGCTCCTCAGGGATCAGGGACCCACTTGAGCAGGCAGTCTGTCCATTCTCAGATCTCAACCTCCATGCTGGGAGATCCACTGCTCTCTTCAAAGCTATCAGACAGGGGCATTTACCTCTGCTGAGGTTTCTGCTGCTTTTTGTTTAGCTATGCCCGGTCCCCAGAAGAATAGTCTACAGAGGCAACCCAGCCTCCTTGAGCTGCGGTGGGCTCCACCCAATTTGATCTTCCTGGAGGCTTTGTTTACCTATTTAAGCCTCAGCAATGGCAGGCACCCCTCCCCCAGCCTCGCTGCTGCCTTGCGGTTAGATCGCAGACTGTTGTGCTAGCAATGAGGGAGGCTCCGTGGGCATGGGACCCTCCAAGCCAGGTGTGGGATATAATCTCCTGGTGTGCTGTTTGCTAAGACCCTTGGTAAAGCGCAGTATTAGGGTGGGAGTTAACCAATTTTCCAGGTGTTGTGTGTCTCAATATCCTTTGACTAGGAAAAGGAATTCCCTTCTCCCTTGCGCTTCCCAGGTGAGGTGATGCCTCGCCCTGCTTCAGCTCTCACTGGTTGGGCTGCACGTGTGGACCAGCGCCAACTGTCCAACATGCTCCAGTGAGATGAACCCAGTACTTCAGTTGAAAATGCAGAAATCACCCGTCTTCTGTGTCACTCACACTGGGAGCTGGAGGCTGGAGCTGTTCCTATTCGGCCATCTTGGGTGAGCCTGCTAGTGATTTTCATACATTGATTTTGTATCCTGCAACTTTGCCAAAGCTGTTTATCAGCTGAAGGTGCTTTGGGGCTGAGGCAGTGGGGTTTTCTAGATATAGAATCACGTCTTCTGCAAACAGGTAGTTTGAATTCCTCTCTTCCTATTTGGATGCCCTTTACTTCTTTCTGTTGCCTGATTGCTCTAGCTAGGATATCCAATACTATGTTGAAAAGACGTGGTGAGAGAGGGCCTGCTTGTCTTGTGCCAGTTTTCTTTTTTTTTTTTTTTTTTTTTTTTTTTTGAGACGGAGTCTCGCTCTGTAGCCCAGGCTGGAGTGCAGTGGCCGGATCTCAGCTCACTGCAAGCTCCGCCTCCCGGGTTTACGCCATTCTCCTGCCTCAGCCTTCCCGAGTAGCTGGGACTACAAGCGCCCGCCACCGCGCCCGGCTAGTTTTTTGTATTTTTTAGTAGAGACGGGGTTTCACCATGTTAGCCAGGATGGTCTCGATCTCCTGACCTCGTGATCCGCCCGTCTCGGCCTCCCAAAGTGCTGGGATTACAGGCTTGAGCCACCGCGCCCGGCCCTTGTGCCAGTTTTCAAGGCAAATGAACGCTTTTAGCCATTCAGTATGATGTTGGCTGTGTGTCGTAGATATTGCTTGTTATTTTGAGGTATATTTCTTCAATACCTAGTTTGTCAAGAGTTTTTAACTTGAAGTGGTGATGAACTTTATTAAAAGCGTTTTCTGTATCTATTGAGATAACCATGTAGTTTTTCTTTTTTTGTTCTGTTTATGTGAATTACATATATTGATTTGCATATGTTGAAGCAACCTTGCATCCACAGATGAAGTCTGCTTGATGATGGTGGATCAGCTTTTTCATGTGCTGCTGATTTTGGTTTTCAAGACTTTTGTTGAGGATTTTTTCATTGATGTTCATCAATATTGGCCTGAAGTTTTCTTTTTTTGTTGTGTCTCTGCCGTGTTTTGGTATCAGGATGATGCAGTCCTCATAGAATGAGTGGGCAAGGAGTTACTCTTCCTCAATTTTTTTGAATTGTTTCAGTTGGAATGCTACCCACTCTTCTTTGTACATCTGGTAGGATTTGGCTGTGAACTCATCATGTCCTGGTCTTTCTTTGGTTGCTAAACTATTTATAACTGATTCAAGTTTGGAGTTCATTGTTGTCTGTTCAGGGAATGTATTTCTTTTTGGTTCAGTCTTGGGAGGGTGCATGCGTCCAGGAATGCATCAATCTCTTCGTTTTTTAGTTTGTGTTCATAGAGGTGTATGTAGTATTTTCTGATGGCTGTTTTTATTTCTGTTGGGTCAGTAGTAACATTCCCTTTGTTATTTCTAATTATATTTATTTGATTCTTCTCTCTTTTCTTGTTTATTAGTCTAGATAGTGGCCTATCTACCTTATAGTTTTCAAAACAGGAACCCCTGGATTTGTTGATCTTTTGAATCTTTTTTTATGTCTTGATTTTCTTCAGTTCAACTATGATTTTTGTTATTTCTTGTATTCTGCTAGCTTTGAGGTTGACTTCTTGTTTCGCTAATTCTTTCAGTTGTGATGTTAAGTTGTTAATTTGAGAACTTTCTAACTTTTTGATGTGGGTATCTGGTGCTATGAATTTCTCACTTAACACTGCCTTAGCTGTGTCCCAGTGATTCTAGTATGTTGTACCTTTGTTATCATTATTTTCAAAGAATCTCTTGATTTCTGCCTTAATTTCATTATTTGTGCAAAAGTCATTTAGGAGCATGTTGTTTGATCTCCATGTAATTGCATGGTTTTGAGTGATTTTCATATCCTTGACTTCTATTATTATTGGACTGTGGTTCAAGAGTATGTTTGGTATGATTTTGGTTCTTTTGTATTTGCTGAAGATTGTTTTATGTTCAATTATGTGGTCAATTTTATTGATGTATTTGTTTGTTATTGTATTTATGTATTTATTTAGTTATTTCGAGACAAGGTCTCATTCTGTCACCCAGGTTGGGGTTCACTGGTGCAGTCTTGGCTCACTGTAATCTTTGCTCCCCAGGCTCATGCGATCCTCCTACCTCAGCCTCCTGAAGTAGCTGAGACCACAGGCACACACCATCACACCCGACTATTTTTTTTTATTTATTTTTTATTTTTTGTAGAGACAGGGTCTCCTCATGTTGCCCAGTCTGGTCTCAAACTCCTGAGCTCATGCAATCTTCCCATCTTGCTCTCCCAATATGATGGGATTACAGGCATGAGCTACCACACCTGGCCTTGTGTGGTTGATTTTAGAGTATGTGCCATGTGTGGCAATGAGAATAATGTATATTCTTTTGTTTTGGGGTGGAGAGTTTGTAGAAGTCTATCAGATCCACTTGGTCTAATCTTGAGTTCAGGTCCTGAATATTTTTGTTAATTTTCTGCCTCAATGATCTTTCTAATACTGTCATTGGAATGTTGAAGTCTCCCATTATTATGGAGACTATTAAAAATTCAAATGCTGTTTTTTGACTTTCTGGTAATAGCCAGGCTACAGAGGAAAGGGAAGACTGCAGAGGAAAGGGAATGCTTATAAATTTCTAGTGACTGTGGAAAGCAGCTTGGAGATTTCTCAAATAACTTAAAACAGAGATACCTTTTGACTCAGCAACCTCATTACTGAATATATACCCAAAAGAAGAGACACATGCACTTGTATATTCATCACTGCACTATTTACAATAGCAAAAACATAAAATCAACCTAGATGCCCATCAATGATAGCTTGGATAAAGAAAATGTGGTACATATACATCAAGGAATGCTAAGAAAAGTTACCTTTTACAACACAAACCATATCACAACACTCTCTCCCTTAAAATTCTTCAACTATTTTCTTATTTTACTTAAATAAATATCAAACTTATTTCTGTAGTTTACCACTTCCCATGTGTTCCCCTGATTTCATCTCTCATTCTGCTGCTTCGCATCCACTCCCTAGCAACTCTGGCATTCTTGTTGTTCCTCTGACAAATCAAAACGATTTATTCGTAGGGAATTTCCATTTGCTATTTTTCTCTGCTTGGATTTGTTTTTCTCAGCTATTTAAATGGTTAGAAGCTATTCATTATTCTTTCATGTCTCTACTCAAATGTCATCCGTTTAAAGGGATTTTTGACCACCCTCTATCCTAGTTACCCTTTATTCATTTAAATAGAATATTATCTTTATAGCACTTGTCATGATCTATAGCCTTTAAAAAAATACTTGTGTTAATCTCCCTTTCACATAAAGTACAAGTTCTATGAATGCTGAAACTTACTCACTGATATATTCTCAGAGTCCAGAGCCATCCCTAGCTTAATAGTAATAAAAAAGAAAAATAGGTGTTCTTTCATGAATAACCAAACATAAGTAGGCATTTCTGAATTTAAATACTGGTTAAAACTGGACTTTTAACATAACCTTGGAAATCTTATAGACTATAACTATGCAAAACAATGTAAATCATTTTTCATATAGTCTGTGCTGCTTTTAAAAAAATACAGTTAAGTTACCCTGGTTCATCAATGACATAAGAAGAAATAGCCTTTCACTGGCTATAAAATGTCACAAAGTTTTCAATGTATTTATTCTCTATCTAAGACAAGAGAGAAACTCATTGGTAATTATAATCCCGTATTTCTAAAATATCACCTGGATTTGCCAAATATGTGAAATTAAAGCTGCATATCCCTGCGCAAAACAATGATATTGAGACAAATAGAGGCTCACTGTTTCCTTTCAATCTATCCTTGAAAATCAGACAAAAAGTTGTTAACCCTGCTGTAAAGGTGCCGTAGAATACCTTGACAATTAAGCCACTCAAAGCTGAGAATAACAGTGAAGTCGACTGATTCAGCAGGATACCACTCTTCCCAGACAAGTGTGACCAAAATAAGAGTTTTTGCAAATCTGTTGAGGAGGATGCATTTTTCCATTGTGAATGACTACATCAAATGTTGTCTCAGAAGGGGGAGATAAAGAAAGAAATTAAATATTCTAGATACAGGATAATGATTTATTCACATTTGGAAAACCTATAGTCAAATGGGTTCCTATGTTTTGGTTACAGAAAGTAAACACATTTTCTAATCAAGGAAATACTTTTAAATTCTGGCACACCAAGCACACTATGGTAAGGACCAACTCTTCATATTATAGTACTAGAAATACACAATATATACACTACAGAGGCTGATCCAATTATGTGGCAAAAACTCAGGGAGTCTGTCTTTGGTTATATATGCTAATTTTAGTTTACCACATATTTACTTAGCATCCACTGTTCCAAGCATGGAAGATACGGAGGTAAATAATGTCATGTCCTTTTACTGGGAAGCTGTTTCAAAAGGGATCATTTAACTACCATGCAGCAAGTACTAAAACAAGGGTTTGATTGTCTTGAATAATAATCAACATATATGGAGGAGTCACAAAAGATATCCTGGAATAGTAAACACAAGAGAAAATATACAAGGTTTGAGATAATATTCCAGAACAAAACACTAGCCTTGAAACATAAATCAACAAAGAAAAAAAGGGTATTCTAGGAAGTGGTAATAACATGCTTGGATGCCTAATGTGTCGTCAGATTTAATAGTGAATTAATCATTTGTACACCAGTGAAAGATGGTGTACAATTTCCATGTGATGCAGTGAAATAAAAAGCTTCCATACTGTTGGAAGGTAAAGTTCTAAGCAGAGTTTAGTGGAACATGAGACTTGACTGATAATCTTGGGTAGGTCTAAAAGGCCATTACACATTACTTGTGATTAGTGGGAGAATCAAAATTATTGAAAAACCTCCACTTTGGAAATCTAGTTGTTACCCACCTGTAACACCATATCCTAGTCATTTGTTGTTATAAACTTAGTTGCACTGAAATGGAAGTTCTTAATCTTATAGCAAAGGAAAGAGAACACTTGGTCATGGCTGATAAAAAAGGAGATAGCTGGCTGGCTGCAGTGGCTCACACTTGTAATCCCAGCACTTTGGGAGGCTGAGGCAGGTGGATAGTCTGAGGTCAGGAGTTTGAGACTAGCCTGGACAACATGGTGAAATACCGTCTCTACTACAAATACAAAAATTAGCCAGGCATAGTGGTGGGCGCCTGTAATCCCAGCTACTCAGGAGGCTGAGGCAGGAGAATCGCTTGAACCCGGGAGATGGAGGTTGCAGTGATCTTAGATCATGCCACCGCACTCCAGCCTGGGTGACAGAAGGAGAATTCCATCTCAAAAAAAAAAAAAAAAAAAAAAAAGGAGATAGCTTGCCAGGACAATGATTCAAAGGGCATACCTGCCTACCACTATCCTGTTGATTACTAGCAAGTTGAATTCCTTGCAAATGAAGCCCACAGACAGTCAAAACAGGCTTTATGAGATAGTAGTCCCAGAAAACTTTAAGTCTGGTAAATAAGAACCCTGCTATATTTTTTAATAGATGATAAAACTCACTGAGGTTAGAGACTGTGGATACTTTGACCACCATCTTATAACTAGTACCTAAATCAATACTCAGCATATTATAAGTGCTCAGAAAATAATTGTTGAATGAATAAATAATTCAAAGACCTTCTAAATGAAATTAAGTTGAAATTGAAAGATAAATAGGAAATTTGAGCCCTCTGTCAAAAATAAACTATTGGTAAATTTCTGGAGGTGAGGGACAGTAAATATAGAGAGAATTGTGAGATCAGTACAGTTCTAGTGGTCTTAGACATTTCAGGAGAGGAAAATACATTTGTAATAAAGACTACAGAAGAAAAAAGAGAGGTTCAGTATAAAACGGAACACTTGGTGACACTGTGGTAGTATAGAGGGCTTATGGAGATAATGAGTACGAAAATGTACTAATCTTCATAGATGTATGACTTTTCCTTACAATACTCAGTAGCCTAGATATGGAGAAGAGACTTATATTCAAATGATTCAAGTTTGTTCTAATACTGTTTCCATTTCAAAATTCTAAGAAGTGATTACCAGAGGTATTTAAATATGAAAATATGATATTAATATTATGTATTTTAGATTGGTAAAATTAAAAAATAATTTAGCGGAAAAGTAAAATGCTTCTTCGATACAATTGTTAAAAGAAAAACTTCTGGCAAATTACATTTAAAGAAGTTTAATTGATCAATGAACCATTCACGAATTGGGTAGCCCTCAGAATTACAGCAGACTCAGCCAGACTCCCATGCAGCCATGTGGGGGAAGAAGATTTATAGACGAAAGAAGGCAAGAGACATACAGAAACTGGAAGTAAGGTATAGAAACAGCTGGATTGGTTACAGGTTGGCTTTGTCTTATTTGAACACTTAGCAGTGTATGAGTGGTTGAAGTATGGCTGCTGCAATTGGCCAAGACTCAGCTATTGTCACAGGCACATACTTCTAAGTTAGGTTTTCAATCTTGTCTGCCTATTAAGCTAGGTTACAGTTCATCCACAAGGACTCAAATATAAAGGGACAGAGTCCTTCTCAAGCCATATTTAGTTTGCTTTAACACAATTTATTTTAAATAAATGTTTAGGAATGAGAAGTTTATTATTAAAGAACTTAAAAACTTCTAAAAAAGATTATCTGATGCTTTTACTTTATTTATTTGTAGCCCATGACTTTATTTCTTGGAATAAAAGATTTATATTTCCTTGAAAAAAACTGGAGTACTGTTGTATATGGTAGATACAGTAGGAGTGATAAATGTTTCAAATATAATTGTTTTGAATATAATTATTTAAGTGCAATTTTTTAAATCTTAAAAAAGTATTTATTTTATATACTGTTAAAATAGACATAATATTAGGAAAGATGTATATTAGGTTTTTATGTCCTTTTTATGCAGTTGTACTTGTACTTTAGTAGTTTTTAAAAAGTTGGTCCTGTGGCTTGCTCATGTCATAAGATTTAATAGTTAATTAATCATTCGTACACCAGTGGAAGATGGCTTAATCAATATCAGAAATATAGCCTTTACTAAAACATTGTACACTTTGAATAAACCCCTCTTATGAACTGAGAGTCATATTTCTTAAAACATTAAACCAATAGCATTAAATTTGGTTTGGAATTAGAGTGATCTCAGAATCATATCTGACCAGTCTAACCCAAAATGTGCCCATCTATACCTTCACATCTATGCAATAAACTCATCTAATACATTATTAACACAGGTTGAAAATAATAATGGACCAAGAATTAATTTTTTATGTGCAATATGAATCTTCAGTCTTGTACTTCACAAGAAGCAAATGAAATTTTCTAAACCAGTCAAGAGATTGGAGACAAGAATGATAAAAATAAGGAATCTAATTTCAAAGAATTTCTTAGTGAAATCAACTTACTGAAATGGTTCAGAACAATAATGATACTTACAAATGTGTGATGAGTAGAACAATAAGCACAAAGGAATCATCACTTTAACACTGGTTTGCTTTTTGAGCAACTTTTGAGCAACATTCTGCTTTGTTGAATCCTATCTTTACAATGTAGGGTCCACTTCCCAAAGTTCTTAAAAGAGGCAATTAAGATGCTGGAAGAAAGTTCAAATATTTACAACTAGACAATTGTTTGCTATTTTAAAGTCTTATTTTGATAAAAATTAATGCTTAGCATTATAGTATTTTGCAAACCCTTGTCTCCATTCTTTAGCCATAAGAAAGCATAGGAATATATGTGATATCCCCGAAATCACCCCTATGGGAGGGTTCTTGAAACATAGTTCAAATTTTCTTTATTGAACTGAGAATTATTTCTATTTTCAAAAAAAAAAAAAGAAGAAAATACACACACACACGCATGCACACACAAGAGAAACACAATCCTCATCTACATACATATGTATATGTAAATAAGTTTTAGAGAGAGCACACTGCTGCTTCTAAGTGCAAACTTTAGGATGTTTCTTACGTGGCAGCAAGAACCACAGGATTCATGAAAAGGTAAGGCTTTCTGTTGGCTGTGTCATATGTTCCCAGTGCTTTGAAGAATGAGTGGTATGATCTAGGCCCTTTATAAGGAGTCAATTAATTTTACTAAATATGTCTTCATTTGGATGCAAGTAACTGAAAACCAAAGAGCATCGAGTTTTCGTCATTTTTGTTTGACCCTAATCCTCTTTTTGGAAAAGTTATGTTACCAGAAGAGTCATGCAATGATTTTTCTAAGAAATAAATTTTTGAGTTGTGGTTCATGTAGAAATCACTTGTCTTGAACACTTTGTACTCTTTAAATGCATATATTTTGGAGAGTGCCTTAATACTTAATTCGAGAGTAGATTTGTCACTGGCTAGTTATGATATGTGCTCTTAAGTGAGAAATTTCTCTCCTTGACCAAACTTAAGCCAGGCTTTTCTGAGCCCTTTTCTTGACTAGGCCTCCACCTTTGCTATAAAGACTTGAAAAAACATTAACGTAGGTTCTAACAGCTCAAGGCCACATCTCTAACATAATTCAAGCCCCCCTTAAACTGTCTGCCTGAGAAGACTCAAGTCTGACCCCAAAATTTTACAGTTGGTTTCAGCCAACCCCTGAGGATAGGGCCTCTGTCTTCCATTCCCTGTGTGAGGATAGAATACTAACTTTGATAATTGCCTGCTGGCAGACACAGCTAGCTTAATACCATTTACTCTGGGTGACCCTTTGTAATTCTTCGCTTCCCTGATTCAACTGATCCCTTACTCTCTCCTCTCCCTAGTTCCTCATTCTTAATTTAAATACTCAGTAATCTCTATACAAATTGAAGCTGAGTTCAGTCTACACTGGACAATTTTTTCTATTGTAATAGCTATTATTGATTAAAATCTTTCCATATCACTTGAGTGTGCAGATTGGTGTATATTTGAAACAAGCTATCATTTAACATTTTAGAGTCTCAGTTTCCTCATTTGTAAAGTGTGGATACTAATTACCAGTATACAGTTTTATAGGATTGCTGAGAGGGTGAAATAATACATGCCATGAACCTTGTCCAGTTTTCAAACAGAAATTAGAAATGCTTTTGCCATTTTCCTTTTACTTTGCCCATGGTGATACGTTTTATATGACAATTCCAAACACGAATTTTCATAAAACCAGACAATAAGTAGTATGTCCAACTGGCTTCTAGAATATTGAAACAATACATTACATACCATATACTCAAATGCATTTAGATTGTCCTGAGCACATTTTCATATTTTCTCACTAATGAAGTAAGTGCCTGTCTCTCATTCTACCCCTACCACCTTTATGTATGGTCATAGTACTACACATTTTCAAGTTTCATATGCTAGGCCTAATGCATCATGTCCTTTGCTCCTTAACAGCAGAATAAATATTCAGAAGCAGGATATATGCCTGAATTTCCAAGAGCATTCAAAAATAATGATCACATAGAGAAGGTCATGAATGTGTTCTGAGCCTGGAGTCCCCCATTGAACTACTGGGCAGAACAACTGTGCTAGCTGTCTCCCTAAACTCAGAAGAGTTGTCTATAGACAACACCATAGATGGCATCTTAAACAGTCATGTATGGTAGACAGCATGGACTGTCTATGAAATTGCTTTAGGTAGACACGCACCCACTACTTGCCTCTGACTCTCTTCTCTCATATTGCTGACTTTGTATCCTAGCTTCTGATTTCTGCTTTTGGACACTTAAGATTTCAACTTCATTATGCTTCACTCTGTTCTCTACTAGAATTTCCATTCAGCATGATGGACATTGCTTATGTTAATGTTCCCTCTGCACGGACTTCCTTTAACAGCCTGAAAATGCGGACTCTTTGTCTCCTCTTTCAGAAGAAAAAACTGACAGGAGTAGATGAAGAGCTGTGATGGACAGAATAATCATTTTCTGATTGTGATTTTCCTAAACTCAGATGATAATAGTTAGAGGGAAAAAAGAGAGAAAATAGAAGTATGTAAAGGCAAGCACCTGGATAGTGCACAGGAGAAATGTGAGAATGCCATGATTGATCCCACAATCATCTAGCAATGAGGATTATATAATGGTGAGGAGACTTTCCCTTTGCACTGTTGTTATTTAAATAGTTAATAACTTTTATTTCATATTATATTATTTGTATTCCATAACGCTTTTGGAAGTTTAAAATCTGGATATTTATTTACAAAGGAATACTTATTCTTCACCTACAAACAGGGTTGATACATCATATTGTAAAAAATATTAGAGTAAAGGCTTACTGGCTTCTATTCCACTTGTTTAGAGTTTTTTGTTTTATACTGTTTATATAGTTTCTCTATATCCATCGATCATCCAGTGATTCAGGCACAGTGAATGAAATGGGAATCTAGTTACCAGAATTGGGGTAAAAGTATGTTGTGAACAGATAACATTTTATTATGAGGGCTAAGGCACAAATTTAAAGACTGTTTAACAAGTGGTAGCTGAGTTTCAGATTATTGGGTTAAAATTCTTTCAGCTCCTATTGAATTTGACAGGCTATAATAAATTGAGAGAGGGTGTGAAGCATGATAGGGAATGTGCTATGACTTGACCTCTGCTGTAGACAAGAGATGGTATTAATGGGAACACGGAAAATGCTACCAGTTTTCTATGAAATGTGGAGGCAAATCATGAAAAGCATTAATAAACATAATTCCAAGTGCATGTATTCACTTTGTATCTCTGTGTTATATTTTGGTAATTCTTGAAATATTTCAAACTTTTCATTATTATTGTATCTATTATGATGATCTGTAATCAGTGATCTTGATGTTACTAAAATAATTGCTTTGGGATGCCAGAAATCACTTCCATGAAAGATCGCAGGCTTAATCAATATGTGTGTGTTCTGATTGCTCCACCAAGTGGCCATTTCCCTGTCTCTCTTCCCTCCCTGGGCCTCCCTATACCCTGAGACACAACAGTATTGAAATTAGGCCAATTAATAACCCAACAGTGGCCTCTAAGTGTTCAAGAGAAAGAAAGAGCTGTACATCTCTCACTTTCAGTCTAAAGCTAGAAATGATTAAGCTTAATGAGAAAGGCATGTCAAAAGCCAAGACAGGCCAAAAGCAAAGCCTTCTGTGACAAATATTTAGCCAAACTGTGAGTGCAAATGCACAGTTTGTGAAGGAAATTAAAAGTGCTACTCCAGTGCGTGGATGAATAATAAGAAAGTGAAACGCTTTATTGCTGATATGGAGAAAGGTTTAGTGGTGTAGTTAAAGATCAAACCAGCTACAATATTCCCTTAACCAAGGCCCAATACAAAGCCTTAACTTTGTTTAATTCTATGAAGGCTAAGAGACGTGAGGAAGCTTCAGAAAAAAATGTTTGAAGGTAGCAGAGGTTGGTTCATGGCATTTAGGAAAATAAGCCATCTTCATAACATGAAAGTGCAATGTGAAGTTCCAAGTGTAGATGTAGAAGCTACAGCAAGTTATCAAGAAGTTCTTGCTAGTATAATAGATGAAGGTGACCACTAAATAACAGATTTTTGTTGTAGATAAAACAGTCTTATATTGGAAGAAGATGCCATCTAGGACATTCATAGTTAGAAAGGAGAAGTCAATACCTGGCTTCAAAGCTTCAAAAAACAGGCTGACTCTTTCATTAGGGATTAATGCAACTGATGACTTTAAGTTGAAGCCAATGCCCATTTACCATTCAAAAAATTCTAGGGCCCTTAAGAATTATGCTAAATTTACTCTGCTAGTGCTCTCTAAATGGAAGAACAAAGCCTGGATGACAATACATCTGCTTAAAGCATGGTTTACTAAATATTTTAAACTCACTGTTAAGACCCACTGCTCTAACAACAAAAAAAGAGATTCCTTTCAAAATAGTATGCTCATTGACAATGCAATAAGAGACCCAAGAATCGTGATGAAAATGTACAAGGAGATTAATGTTGTTTTCATGCCTGCAAACACACTATTCATTCTGGAGTCCGTGGATTGAGGAGTGATTTTGACTCTCAAGTCTTACTATTTAAGAAATCAATTTTATAGGGCTACAGCTGCCATAGACAGCAATTTGTCTGATGAAACTGGCAAAACAAATTGAAAGCCTTCTAGAGAGGATTCATGATATCTAAAATATATTTTAAATATCGTTTAAGAACATTTGTGATTCAAGGGGGGATGTCAAAATATCATTAACAAAATTTGGAAGAAGTTGATTCCAACTCACATGGATGACTCTGAGGGGCTCAAGATTAGTGAAGGAAGTCATTGCAGATGTGGTGGAAATAGCAAGAAAACCAGAATTAGGAGTGACCTGTGGAAATGTGACTGAATTGCTGCAATCTCATAACAAAACTTGAATGGATAAGAATTTCTTTTGATGGGTGAGCAAAGAAAGTGGTTTCTTGAGACAAAATGTACTCCCAGTGAAGATACTGTGAACATTGCTGAAATTTAGAACAAAAGATTTAGAATATTACATAAACTTAGTTGATAAAACAGCAACCAGGTTTGTGAGGATTAACTCTAATTTTAAAAGAAGATTGATTGTTGGTAAAATGCTATCGAACAGCATCACCTTCCAGGGAGAAATGTTTTGTGAAAGGAAGAGTCAATTGATGTGGCAAACTTCACCGTTGTCTTATTTAAGAAATTTCCATAGCCACCCCAACCTTCAGCAACCACCATCCTGATCAGTCAGCAGCAATCAACATAGAGGCAAGACACTTCGCCAGCAAAAATACTTTGACTCACTGAAGGCTTAGATGATGATTAGCATTTTTAGTAATAATGTATTTTATAATTACAGTATGTACATTATTTTTAGACATACTGCTATTGCACAGCACACTTACTAGACTGCAGTATAGTGTAAGCATAACTTTTATATGCACTGGAAACCAAAAATTTTGTGTAACTCACTTTATTGTGGTAGTCTGGAACTAAACCCACAATATCGCCAAAGTATGCCTGTATATGTACTATAATTTCTTTACCCATTTATACATTGGTGGCTACTTGTTTCCATATCTTGGCTATTGTGAATAATGCTGCAATGAAAAAGATGTTGCAGATATCTCTTCAAGATACTGATTTCCTTTCCTTTGTATATATACCCAGTAGTGGGATTGCTGAATTGTATGGTAGTTCTATTTTTAATTTTTGAGAAATCTCTATACTGTTTCCATAATGGCCGTACAAATGTACACTTCCATAAACAACATATAAGGATTCCTTTTTCTCCACACTCCCACCAGCACTTATTATCTCTTGTTTTCTTGATAATAGCCATCCTACCATGTTTGAGGAGATAGCCCAAGCTTTGTTCTTTTTCCTCAAAATATATTTAGCTATTTAGTGTCTTTCATGGTTTCAAAATATTTTTAGTATTCTTTCTAATCTGTTAAAAGTCTCAAAAAGGGGGCGAAGGATATGAACAGACACTTCTCAGAAGACATTTATGCAGTCACTGGAATTTTAATAGGGATCGTATTGATCTGAAGATTCCTTTAGGTATTATGGAAATTTAACAATATGATTTCTTCTAGCCCACGTTCATGGCACATTTTTCCATTTATTTGAGTCTTCCTCAGTTTCTTTTTAATCAGTGTCTCATAGTGTACAGAGCTTTCTCCTCGCTGATCAAATTAACTTCTAAGGATTTCATTCTTTTTGATGTCATTATAAATGGAATTTTTAATCTTTATTACTTTTTCAGAGAGTTCATTGTTAGTGTAAGGAAACAAAAGTAATTTTTGTATATTGATTTTTATTTTTTATTTTTTGAGATGGAGTCTCGCTCTGTCATCAGGCAGGAGTGCAGTGGTGTGATCTCGGCTCAGTGCAACCTCCACCTCCCGGCTTCAAGCGATTCTCCTGCCTCAGCCTCCTGAGTAGCTGGGACTACAGGCGCAAACCACCATGCCCAGCTAATTTTTGTATTTTTAGTAAAGACGGGGTTTCACCATGTTGGCCAGGATGGTCTCCATCTCTGCTCGCCTTGGCCTCCCAAAGTGTTGGGATTACAGGCGTGAGCCACCACGCCCGGCCATATTTATTTTTTTACCTGAAACTTCCTGATTTTATTAGTTCTAACAGTTTTTTGATGGACTCCTTAGGGTATTTTATACATATGACTATGTCATCTGCAAACAGGCGATTGAACTCCTTCCTTTTCAATGTGGATACCTTTTATTTCTCTTGCATAATTGTTTCGGCTGGGACTTTCAGTACCATGTTGAGTGAAAGTGATGAGAGTGGACACCCTTGTCTTGTTTCTGATGTTGGAAAGATTTTCAGCTTTCACCATTGAGTGTGATGATAGGTGTGGGCTTGTTATATGTAGCCTTTGTTATGTTGAGGTAAATTCCTTCTATACATAATTTGTTAAATATTTTTATTATGAAAGGATGTTGAATTATGTCAAATACTTTTACTGAGTCTATTGAGATGATCATATAATTTTTATACTTCATTCTGTTAATATGTTCTATCATATTTATTGATTTGCTTATTTGGACCATCCTTGATTCCCAGGAATAAGTCCCACTTAATCATGGTGTATAATAGTTTGAATATGCTGTTGAATTTTGTTTGTTAGTACTTAATTGATCATTTTTTGATCTATGCTCATATGGGATATTGTCCTGTAATTTTCCTGTATAGTTTCATTATCTGGCTGTACTTTGAGGGTAATGCTGGCCTCATAAAAGTTAGTTTGGAAGTGTTCTCTTTTTGCTATAGTTTGAATGTTAGACCCTTCAAACCTCATGTTGAATTGTAAGCCCCACTATGGCAGGGTTAGGAGGCAGAGCTTGGTTGGAACTATTTGGATCATGAGGATGGATTCCTCATATATGGTTTGTTGCCATCTTGAGGTAGTAAATTCTTACTCTCACAGACTGGATTGGTTCTTTGGAGGAAATGGATTAGTTCTCAAAAGAGTAAATTTTTAAAAGGAGTCTCACACCTCCCCACCTTTATCTTGATTTCTCTCTTGCTTTGTAATCTCTGTGCATAAATGCTTTCCTTTGCCTTCCTCCACGAATATAAGTAGTCTGAGACCTTTGCCAGAAGCATATGCTGGCACCATGCTTCTTGTACAGGCTGCAGAACGTGAGTCAAATAAAGATCTCTTTTTTTTCTTTTGAGACAGAGTCTCGCTCTGTCACCCAGGCTAGAGTGCAATGGCACAATCTCGGCTCACTGCAACCTCTGCCTCCCGGGTTCAAGCAATTCTACTGCCTCAGCCTCCCAAGAAACTGAGATTACAGGCTCCTACCACCATGCCCAGCTAATTTTTCTTTTTCTTTTTGCATTTTTAGTAGAGATGGGGTTTTGCCATGTTGGCCAGGCTAGTCTCAAATTCCTGACCTCAGGTAATCCATCCATCTCAGCCTCTCAAAGTGCTAGGATTACAGGAGTGAGGCACCATGCCCAGCATCATTTTTTCTTTATTACCCAGCTACAAGTATTCTTTTACAGTTACACCAATTGACCTAAGACAATTCTTCAATTTTTTGGAAGAGTTTGAGAAGGATTGACATCAGGTCATCAATTAAAAATTCAGTTTAAATGTTTGGAAAAATTCAGCAGTATAGCCATCAGGTTCATGTCTTTTCTTCGGTGTGAAGTTTGTTTGTTTGTTAAGAGGAAAATCTTATTGTCTTAGATCCAGAGGTTAGAAGACTGAGATCAATGTGATGATAGGATTGGTTCTTTCTGAGGGAGGTGAGGAAGAACCTGTTCCATGTTTCCCCCTTAGTATCTGGTGGTTTATTGGCAGTCTTTCTTTGGTGTTTCTAGACTTGCAAAAGCATCACCCAATCTCTGATTTCCTTTTCACAAGGTGTTCTACCTGTGTTCCTATCTCTATATCAAATTTTTATCTTTTTATAAGAACTCCAGGAATACTGGATTAATTTATAATTTTTCTTTAAATCAGGGATTCATAATTTTTTCTGTAAAGTTAGGTCATAAATATGTTAGGCCTTGTAGGTATCATTTGGTATCTGCGGCATCTTCTTAAAAAAATTTCTCAAAAAATATAACCATTCTTACCCTGTAGGCCATTCAAAAACAGGCTCCACTGGTGACGTTTGGCCTGAGCACCATGTAGCTTGAGGAACCTGCTCTAAACCGACAGTTTGCATTTGTCATTATTTTGTTTTAGATTATTCATTTATGGTTACTAGTGAGATAGATAGCCAGCAGTTTGTTTCTCTTACTGTGCTTCTCTGGTTTTGACTTCAAAATTAAGTCAGAGAGAAGGAATAAGATCTAGTGTTCAGTAGAATATAGGATGACTATATTTACTAATAATTTAGTGTATATTTCCCACTTACTCGGATTTGATCATTACACTTGTAAAAAGCAGATAAGGAGAGAAGAATTAAAATCTATCAGTATGAGAATTAAATAAATCACAAAGGAATACAGAGAGATTGGAAGAAAGTAACAACAGAACTATAAAGCAGTCAGTAAACAATTAGAAAAATAACAATAGTAAATCTTTACATATCAATAATTACTTTATATGTAAATGGATTAAATTATTCAATCAAAAGACACATAATGATTATGTGGATTAAAGAAAAAAAAAATAAGATCCAACAGTATGCTGCCTACAAGAGCCCGCTACTTTAGCCTTAAAGTTGTATATAGGGTGAAAATAAAGTGATGATAAAAGTTATTCCATGCAAATAGTAACCAAAAGAGAATGGAGGTAACTATATTTATAAGCAGACAAAACAGATTTTCACTGAAAATCTGTTACAAGAGGCAAAGAAAATCACTATATGATGATAAAGGATTCAATTCATTATAAGTTGTAATAATTGTACATATATGTGCAATTATATATATCTTATATATATTGCACATATATGTACAATATGTACAAAATGTTGGGAATATATATACACACGTATATGTACAATTATTGTATTGCAGCAGCTAAATATGTAAAGCAATAGTAAGGAACTTTAATACCCCATTTTAAACCTATAGATCTCTTCTTAATTCACTGCTTTTCTCTCACTTACTGTTCAACTGCACTAATGACTGAAAATTCATCTTGTAGTGCCTTATTGAATAAGGCATTTACTTTGAAAGTTCATCCACAGTCTTTCAGCTTAGATTCAAGCATTTCCCAACTTATAAAATATTTTACCAAATTACAGCCATATCTTCTCATAATTAAAGTGATAATGCATTCATTTGTGGTCTCTTGAAGAGCTCAAAATATTTGAAAATATATAGTATTTCTGTTCATTCTCAAGTTACTGATTTCCCTAAAACAATTAAACTTTTCATCTGGGCTAACTAAAATGGTCATTGTGTTATTTACTTGTAAATTTAAATATATGTGTCCCAGTTAGTTTGATAATTAACATTGGTTTAATGTTAAAGTCTTAAATTTCCTTTCTACAAACTATATGTTCCTTTTAATAAAATTTTTTTTATGATAAGTAATTTCATATTGGAAATGTGAAAGTGGCATCTGGTAAGCCAAGCATAGTCACATCAAGTCAAAAACAGTTCTAGAACCGAATCTCACTTAAAAATAAGTATTTAAAATAAAAATAAAAATAAATCAAAACAGAGTAAGGAATTTCAGTCATTTGTATATTGCTCAAAATTTCAGATGGATATAATAAATAATGCTTAATATTTTCAGTGGAAAGTAATATAACATTTTGTAAGACAATTAACAATTTAACACATTTATATTAAATGTATTGTTTCTATTAAAATATAACTTTTTGTTTTCTATCACGTAAGATCTAAATTCTCATTACTAGGTTTACTATCTCTTGGAAACCCAAACTGCTTAAGTCATTTTTGCACAACGATTTTTCTTATTAAAAAAGAAATAAGTGCTTGCCTAAAAAATTTAGAAAATTATAAGAGAAGAAAATTTACCCATATATTCTGCCACCAGTCTAATACTATTAAAATGCAGGTATGAGACCTAGCATAAGTCTGATAGGTATACATCCTACTAGAATATTTTCTGTTTATAGTGTGAATATTTTCTGTTTATAGTTTAAATATTTTAACATTTTTTCTTACCTTGTTTTCTTTTAAAAGATAGTATCTACCAATAATATTTTCCATATTTTAGCAGATTTGTTTAAAATATAACAATGTATGGACATAATTTTATGCTATAGAAATACTTACACTTACTTGCTAAACTTGATCTCTAATTTGTGGGAGACCAAGATATTTCCAAAGTTCTACTCTATGAAAATGTGATACATTGTTGCCTCATGATTAATATAATTTACTCAAGAAAAATGACCAAAAGGGGGATGCTGAACCATAAGTTATCAAAAAATCAAAACCTTTTGTTAAACTTCACTAAATTATTTTACAGAAGAGATTCTGCATTTATTCAAGGAAGGTTACATAATTTCTTGTTTTGCTGCCTTTGTTGAGTATTACTATTATTTTTAAAATCTTTGGCAAATTAGTATGTTAAATATGACATCTGATCTTTGTCTTAATTTGCATTTCTGTGAATATTGAGGATGTTTTACATACTTATTTTTATGTGTTTGTATATGCATTTACTTTCAAATTAATTTTTTCTTTCCATTAGCTTATTTTCCAATGGTAAATTTATATGATTTGAAATTCATCTGTGTATGTAATAATATTGAAAGTTTCCTTAGTGTATGTTTTTTCAGTGTAGTTTTTCATTATTCTTGTTACTTAAAAAAATTTAAGTGTAAAAGCATGAGTATACTTTATGTGGCCAAATCTGCTGCTATTTTCTTACAACAGTGAGTGTAACAGTGCCTTTATTGTCATACTTGGAAAGGCACCATCTAATCTATCCAAGATATTTAAGTTCTTTACGTATTTTCTAGTAGGTTATTTCTTTACAAATATTTAAATCCTCATCTACTTAAACATTTTTTGGTATGAATATGATTGTAACTTTAAAAATGCCCTTATTTCTATGGTATGAATATGATCCTAATTTTTAAAATGTCCTTAATTCTAATATCATATAAAAATCATATTATCCCATCCATTTGGAAGACCACATTGTCTTATAAAAATATTTAAATTACATCTAATTATATACTTTTTAGTGTAGGTTTTTGCTTTATCTATGCCTATGCCATGTATATATTTTCATTCCTATAGCTTCCAGGATATGTTCGTTCTCAATTACCTTCTTCAAAATTTATTTGGTGCTTTTGCAGCTTTTTCCCCCTTCTAGGTACATTTGAAAGTTATTCTAATACATTTCATGAATGTGTTTTTTTATTATCTTAACCAGCATTATAATATATTTATACATTTACTTGAGATAAAGTGATATTGTGACAATGTTGTATCTTCTCAAAGGAGAATATTGATTATACTTCTCTAAACATATTTTACAACTAGAATATTGGGTCTCAGTTACTAAGTAACTTTGGAATACTTTTATATAAAGAAAGGTACATTTTTGACTCATGTATATTATTGAGTATGATTTACTATAATCCTTAATATTGGATTTAGTAAATTTTGTTTCCAAACAGAAACCTGTTAGAAAGCAAAAGATTGTCCCAGTTTTTTGAGAAATATAACTATTTCTGTCTAAGAAAACTAAAGTTTGATTAATAAAATAAATCCAAGGACTTAAACGTTATTGTTAAATAAAGAGTAAATCAATGAACAAATATTATTTAAAATCTCTGTCATGAGGTTTTTCTAATATTAAAAATTTGGATTTTTGCTCTAAGAAAAAGTATGTTAGGAGACCTAAATATGCTTTATTTAAGATGTATTCTCCATATTACTTTCTGATCAGTGATTGAGGAATGATTCTGAGTGTCGCTTTTTTAGTTCGATTGGTATCGGTGATAAGCCTAGTCAATGAGACCTGTACTAATGAAGACGTCATGTTATTTGCTAATCATGAGACTGTCTAGGTGAAAAATGAGCATTCATTCAGTGGAAAGTTGTAATACAAATAATTCACCAATGACTTTATTATTGAATGTTTAAACCCAGTCTTTTCATCAGTTCCCATCCATACATGTATAGAAGCATGAAAATGGGTGTGACATATTCTGTATATAGGATTTGCAACTTCTGAACTGTGCATATTTGATTATGAGAATGACTGATGATTTTGTATTTTCCAAAAAAGTAAATCACTATATCCATGAAACTATATACTTTTCTTGGATTATTTTGAAATGCGTGGTCCTTAAATTTTCCAGACACAGTTTTGCTCTATTCTTTATTCTAACTGAAATTAATTCTTAAACTTAAAAATTGATATTACATAAAAATAAAGTTAGGAGATCCATATGTCATTCTTCTGCAAAGTATTTCTTAAAGTCTTGTACTTGAACATGCATTCACAAGTAGATATAACGAACTTAATCTGAAGTGTTTTAACCAATTCGAAGTTTCCTGTTATATAACTATTTTAAAAGGTTATATAAAACCATTTTGTTGCTATAGATTTTGAATTCACAAATCACTAAGTTCCACTACAGTGAACTTGTATTATCACTTCATAAAACTCATTCAGCTTCATCATTCCAGCAAAGATATGACAAGGCTGTTTATCAGTAGGTAATAAGACAGATAATTTAACTGTACAAGCTCTAATTGGTCTAATTCACTAACTGACCTCTCACCACTTGATTCACTAGTACAATTGAGCTCTGATAAAGCCTTTAATTGTAAATTGCACACAGCTGTGAGCTGCTTCTCACGCTGGCACAAAAACACTATCATCGACTGTTTCATCTCTGCGACCTGCTAATTTAGAGCATATGTAACTGTTTTTAATGCTGAAGGCTTGACATACCACAAACAGCAGATGTTGCAGCTGCCCCTGAGACGCTTTATTTAATTCAATTACGTCTTTTGGAGATATGTAAAAAAGCTAGGCAAGATGAGAGAGGGCAGGAGAATGTTAAAAATGGAGCCCCTGGTTGAGGCCCAGGTGGCTCGATAGGCAAATGATTGGGTGAATGTCTAAATGATCTTTTTAATTGAGTAGACTGACGGCTAATCAGGGTCATGAAGTGTTATCACACTGATGAGCTGAGTGGAGCCCTGGGCTGCTCTGCAATTAATGCTGCTTTTGTGAAAGGAGAAAAAAGAAAGATAATGTATACCATCTGGCAATTGTTTATGATAAAAGCAGCAGTTTGCTCCAAATTCAAGTTAAATGCTATTCATAACATTATTTCTGCTGCTGCTGAAGGCAAGGACACGAATCTCAGGCCTTTGTCTTACTTCTCATTCTGATTCTCAACCAAAATATTCATTTTCTTTCACGTGTGTTATTATTAATTACTTGGCTGCTTGCTAATGTATGGCCTGAATGCTTCCCTGTTTGATACGCCAATAAAAAGCCCAGCGAATACTTTTGGAATCTATTTCAAATAGTTTCATGCCAGTGTATCTGATTACAATAAAACAAAGCAATGGCTAAAGTCACAGCCAAAACTCAGAGAAAAACCGTGAGGTGTTGTTGTTGTTGTTGTTTGTCCTAAAAGATTTGTCTCTTTAGTATCTCTGAGATTAATAAAAAGAGGGGAGGATGAAGTTTTAAAAACAATGAAAAAAAGTCAGTGTAAAGTGATTTTTTTCCTGCCTCTAGGAGATCAGCATTTGCAAACTTTAAAGCATATAAGGATTATTCAAAAACTGTTCATTTTTTTCTCTCTTTATCACTGAAGATATATGCAAAAGGAATCTCATAAAAATTGATATAAGGCTAAAAACTTAAGATAAAATATTGATTGATTTGCTAACTAAACACAAGGGTTATACAGGAGTTTGTCAGACACAACCATACAAAAAATAGGTCGGCTTTTTATCTTGAATCATCAACGAGACCAAAAGCTGTAGCAAGCTCAACTATGGTTTAGAAAAGAAAGAAATGTACCATTTCTTTCAAGCACATAGATATGAGAGTTTTGTGTCATTGTCACTTCAAATTATCAAAAACTATAAGAGCATATATATTCAGGAGTATAACGTGAGAAAATAAAATGCAACCTAAGATCAAGGAATTAGCTTGAAAGTGGTAAAGTAAATGTAGAATTTAAGTACATAAATATAGTTTATGCAGCCAGATTCCATCATTTGGAATTTCTTTGGTTGCCTCAGATATAGTTGAAATGAATGCTGGCTTTAACTGTTATCTATTAGTTGGAAGAAAACGTAGTGCCTGACCCAGAATCTACTTTCAGAAAGATAAAGGTATCACCAAGTATAATTTATAAAGCATTTATGAAAGTTTCCTACTACATTCTGGACTCTGTGCTAAGTACTGGGAAAACAATGATAATAAAGACACAGAGATTGCCATTAAGAAAGTAAAAGTCTGGTGGAGGAGAAAGATAAATCAGCAATATTCACTGTAGAGTGCCATGAGGCAAGCAAGGGGCTGTGGGAATTTACAGGTGTAAAAACTGAATCCAGACTTTGTAAAAAGGTAGAGGTGGCTCTTAGGGAAAACTTTCTAGAGAAGATAACACCAAAGGTGGGTGATAAACAGTTGTTAGATTCTGTAGAAGGCTTCACTTTTCTTCAGAATGTGTGAGAAATTGAAAAAAACTGTTACAGAAAAGTTTTCTTATAAAAGAAACATAAAGTGATGTGACAGAAAGGTCTTCCTGAGACAACCCTAGAAAGTCTTAATAAATACTTGCTAAATAAATAATGGATAAATTTATATAAAGTTAATGTACATGTGACATCAGAGAATAATTTATACTCACAGTCCTCATCTGGGGGTGCAGAGACTTGTCTCCCATAAAGATGACAAAGAAGAGCATTAGTGAATACAATCACTCCACCGCACAGAATTACTACAGATATGCAGTAAGATTGTCTGTGTCAATTTTGTCACCTCAAGTAGATTGTGACCTCCATGAAAACAAGAATTATATTTACATTTTTCCATTTCTTCAATTGTTTCTGAAATGACTTCCATAATATTATAGTTGTGGACATGTGATGACTACCTGCACAATATTAGCAAAAAAATTTTGGTGATGGAGGGGCCAACCGTGTGGCTACGTAAAGCTGTCTGTTTTCTTCAAAGGGCAGGTTTGTACTTGATGATGATCATGGAGAGGGAAAGGAAAGGGAGCAAACACAAAAATCATACACCAGTCTCAAAGTTACTTAAGACAAAGTCAGATCTACTGCTGCAGAAGATTTTTAGGAAAAGAATGTGTATCCAGTTAAAAGTAGCAAAGAAACAAACAAAACACACATACCCTACACAGAAAAAAAACAGTCATTTTGATTTGAAAGAAGCATTAGACCTACCATGTCATATAAAGGCAAATGAAAGCTGGATAGTTTCCTTTTAGGAAAATCAGGCTGAACAGGCCCTCACTATTAATAAAAGAGTCAGCTAGTGGACATAAGACACTTCTTATATACAACAGGACTGGAAAGGAAAAGAACAGAAATAAAAGGTTTCAGGGTTAGAAGTCAACCTCTGGTGCTTGGAATTATAAAAGGCAAGTTTATTTCAAATTATCTGAGGGAACATAGTATTAATTTGAATAATACCCATTAATATCAATATCAATCCTTATTATTTGCCACGGATTGTGCTAAATGCTTTATTTATACTATCTGATTTGATCTTTACAACAGCCTTTAAGATAGATGTATTATCTCTAAATTTCTTTTTTTTTTTTAGCTTATTTTCAGTTCAGGGGTACATATGCAGGTTTGTTACACAGGTAAACTTATGTCATGGGGGTTTATTGTACAGATAATTTCATCACCCAGGTATTAAGCCTAGTACCCATTTCTTATGCAGAAATAGAGACACAGGAAGGTCCTATAACTTAGGAAGATTTATAAAGTTAGTAAAAGAAGGAGCCAAGATTTAAACCAACTTCTGACTCCAGAAACCGATACTCTTTCATATGCTTTAATGCTTATGTTGGGAAGTGTTTAGACATCTGAGAATCATTCTTGAGCTAAAATCTGTTTTTATTTTCTTTATATAGATGTAAATGAGTATTTCAAAATTATTTTATCGGTATATTTGGTAATATTCTTTAACTTTTGGCAATACCTGTAGGTTAACCATAAAATATTTATTTATGTAATGCAGAAAATAGACCTTCTCATGTTCTAAAACTTCCAACAAAGGAAACTCAAAAGATTGCCTGAACAAGGAATCCAGTTCCATTGAAGGTTTAGAGAAAGCAGTGGTTTTCTTTCTTTTTCAAAACAATCTATGAATCTAATGGAATAATTGTTACTGTACTGACAAAGCCAAATAATTTTTTAGTCTATGCTATGTTTTCTTTCATGCCATTATGCATTTATTAAATACCTATTATGTAGCAGGTACAGGAAGTAAAGGGAAAGAAATGATTTTTTTTTCCTATTCTCGAGGGGTTTCCAGTATAGTTGAGGAGACAGATATGTAAAGGAATAACGATGATACAAAGGTAACTAATACCGTCTACCTAAATTTGTTTGAAATGTGTTCATGATTCCCACATGAACGGATCTTGCTGCTCCAGCTAAGTTCCTAAGCAGTACTTGAGGAAATGTCAGAGTTGTGTTTCAAGTGAGAATCGAGCAATAAAAGGCACATGCAGAAAGGGGTGGACGCTGGGGAAGAGTCCCAGAAAAGCATCCAAAAGCAAATAAGAGGCCAACCCAAGGAGTCCTGTACGGTAAAAGCACATGAAAACAGATTTCATAAATCTCAAGGTCAGTGAACCAAGTGATAGAGAGGGAAGAAAATGAAAGATAGAATTTACACAACATTTTAATGTTCTAGTTCACTGCAGAGGATTGACAGGGGAGCACAATGCTGAATGTTACAATGGTATGTCACAGTAACAATAGGGACTCTATGGGCAAATCATCTAAATTAGGATCCAGTGACAAGAAGCTCTTCCTACTCTTATATTACCTTCATGGAATTATACATTTTGACTAGAAAGACTGAGAGTCAATAAGTATATTATGTTCAAACACTATAAGTATTTTTGTCTATCTATATATCTTTGTCACTTTTATTGTTAACCTTTGCACAAATGTGAGGCGATTCTTCAAGACTCGTAATTTTACCCACAAAATGCTGTGGGAATCAAGATTCAACTCTGGTAGAATTGTATTAATAACCCAGGAAGTGGGTGATTATTTTTAGGCTATGAGACATACAGAGCCTTTTGGCACTAGGAAAGAAGATGAAAAAAAGAAGCCATACTGGTGTGGACTAAATTTCAAAGGGAAGGTGGGCTTCAAGTTGATCTTTGAAACCTGGGAGCACAGTGGGGAAGAACAAAGGGCTTCGAGATAGTCCTGCCTAAACTTACACTGGCTGTGCTACATGCATGCTGGGTAACCTTGGACTAGTTATCAAATATCTTTTGTCTCAATTTCCTGATCAATAAAACAGAAAAAATAAAATACCTACCTCATAAAGTTGTTTCAAGGATTAAAGTTGCTGAGGCATTAAGGCTGTTAGCATAGTGGCTGGCAAGTGGTTAACACTCAATAAAGGCTAGTGATTGTTTTTATCCTTATAAGGATTAACAGGGGGGGAAAAAAGTCTAGTTCAGGTGGCATAAACTAAATGTGCAAAACTGTTCATGTAGAATGAGAATATGATCTATACAAGGCAGCAAGCAGATCAGACATTCTAGTGGAGGGACTACATTGAGATTGAAAAGAAAAGAAAGCATATGGAGGCTCAGAACTTTCAGTGGACACATGTGTCTCATCTCTTCCCATAAATTCCTAACCCTCCACGAATGTCCAAATAGACGCT
The DNA here is from genome assembly GCF_008728515.1 of Papio anubis. Classification (NCBI taxonomy): domain Eukaryota; kingdom Metazoa; phylum Chordata; class Mammalia; order Primates; family Cercopithecidae; genus Papio; species Papio anubis. The sequence continues at coordinate 83,612,316 of NC_044979.1, read as the reverse complement.
CTCTTTTAGAAGGCCTGTGAGGAAATGTTACAAGATTTCAGGATGTCTCAATCCTTCACTTATTTGAGATATTTTACACAATCAGTGATTTTATGTCACATGATCTAGGCATAGTAAATGAGACTTCACATTTTAGTAGGTTAGGTAGACATTTAAAAACATGAAAGAACATGAGATTGAGGTAATTTCAGATAGTGGTAACTTCCATGAAGGAAACAAAGTGACTAAATCTAGGGTGGTTGGGGAATGAGGAAAAAGTAGGTAAGTTCGCATGGTCAGGGGAAGCGTTTTTGAAGAGGCAAACTTTGAATTTATATCTGAATAGTTGAAAAAGGAAGTAGCTGTGGATTATCTGGGGATGAGCATTGGATTAACAATAAGAGCACAGACTTGGAGAGGAAAATAAATTTGGTCTGTGAAGCAACCTGAAGTCAATATCATGGCTGGAGAAAATGAGTGATTGGGAGTGTTGAATGACATGAGATAAAAAGGGATAGGGAGTGATCAGTTTATATGAAATCTATATATACAATGATTATATAATATGTAATTATACAGATGATGTACACATATATATGTAGAGGGAGACAGAGAGAATGAGAAAGAGACAGAGACACACACAGAGAATTTCAAACATTTTAAAAACTAAGAAGAGAAAGAACACATATAACTCCATTTATTGAACTGCCATCACCTGACAGCCAATCTACGAATGCCTCACACAAGTTATTTCATGTATATATCATAATGATACCATGAGGTAGTATTATTGTTATCCTTATTTTACAAATGAGAAAGCTCAGACATAGAGAGTGTAAGCAAATATTCTAAAGTCACATGTTCAATTCCAAATACATTTCTCAAAGTCAGATTCATCTGACTCAATCCATATGCAAATAGTAGTGTATCCTTTATCTACTAGTTGCAAATATTTTAATTTGTTACCTTCCGGAAGAGTTTCTAAGCAGCATATATCACCCACTGTTGATGCGGTTGTGATATGACTTTAAGGAACAAAGTGATATCATAGACGTGTTTTCTGTTAATTACAACAATATCAACCTCAGAGGTACAATCACTGAGCACACAGGCCTATTAATATGCTGAACACTGCCAGTTACCTAACAGATTTGGCTGACCTGATGTAGCCATGATCCTAAAATATCTTTGATTATGTCTTCTCACAAAGGGAATGAAAGAAACTAGGTTTATCCAATTTAGGTTGATCCATTTTTGTGCAGAATATAACAATTTGGTAATAAATGCATTTTGAGTACTCCTTATGGTAAATAGCACAAGCAGATTTTAAAAGTCATTGAAAAACTAACCAAAAGCCTAGTTCTCTTATCTTACACTTTTTTTTTTTTTTGAGATGGAGTTTCTCTCTTATTCCCCAGGCTGGAGTACAATGGTGCAATCTCGGCTCACTGCAACTTCCGCCTCCCAGGTTCAAACGTTTCTTCTGCCTCGGCCTCCCAAGTAGCTGGGATTATAGACTTATGCCAGGTTAATTTTCTATTTTTAGTAGAGACGGGGTTTCTCCATGTTGGTTAGGCTGGTCTTGAACTCCCGACCTCAGGTGATCCACCTGCCTCTGCCTCCCAAAGTGCTAGGATTACAGGCGTGAGTGACCGCGCCTGGCCATCTTATACTTTAAACATGATATAAGAGCATTTGTAATCTAAAATTCCAAAACCCAAATGCTCCAATATTTGAAACAGCACTGACATGATGTCCAAAGTAAACATTCATTGAAGCATTTTGGATTTTGGATTTTTGGATTAGACATGTTGAACCAGTAAATATAATGTAAATGTTCCCCTCAAAAACAAAAATCAAGTATCTGAAATAATTCTGATCTCAAGCATTTCTGATAAAAGATATTTAACCTGTATAAACCACTTAGAAAAGAGAATATTACGTGTGCCAGGAATTAGCTATGAGCATTATAAAGATTATTTCATTTACATCTCCCAACACACTATGAGGACATTTTTAGCTATTACATAAATAATTTATGATTCAGTGAGGTTAACTGATACAGAGTCAAAAATACTGTAGACAGTAAGTCAAGGAGAAATATGTTTCCTTGAGTTTGAATCACATAAGCTTTTCTTTTTACCACTTTATAAAATAAGCTATATTAGGACTAAGATAATAGAGTAGAAGTCTTTCTCATCATTCTTGTTTTTTCTATAAGAACAGAAAAAGAAAAATTTTATTAAAGCAACAATATGTCATGAGAATTGAAAATGACATCAGGAATAAATGATCAATTTATTGCCTCTCAGCTCCAAATGTATCCTTTTTGCCTACTCTGTGAAAATAAATTGGGGCCCTTTAAATATTTTTCCATTGCCAGCTGGCACAATATTAATTAAGCTTTATCACTAAAGGGAAAAGAGAGTTTTCTTTCTGGCTTTGGTGTGTTCAGTTGCAAGGCCCAACAGAGCTTGGCTTCTCCAACACCAGGCTCTCTTAGGGTAGGGAGATTCTCCAGTCTCGGCTCCCACAGCTTCCCCAGTGCCTGGCTCCTGCAGTGCATAGCAGCCAGCAACACCAGCATCCAGAAGTTTCCCCAGTCATCTTCAGAAGGCTTCGTCGCCCAATGCCTCTGGTGAAATACCTTCCTGTGAACACTTCCCAGTATCTGAGAGGGCTGATTTTCAGCAAGTTCTGTGGGCAGGACACTGTTACAACTGCTCTGTCCACCAGTGAGCTACAGCTGTGCCCTCCACCGCAAGGTCTTAATTTCAGCCCTAGAGCAGTGTGGGAGATGCTTCTTCCTAAGGAAAATGTCTTCTTATATCTGCACTTATTATGTTCCTTAGAGTTCTCCTTACTTCTCACTAGGCAATCTCTCAATATTTTGATCCTCTGCACTAGTCAATAATTATTTTTATTAAACTTTCCTTATGGAAATTCCTGTGTGGTTTCTCTGTCCTGATTTGACTTACACTAATACAGAGATCAACGTATTTTTTTAAATTAGAATGTCAATGTGGCTTTAAATGCCATATCTAAATAAGTATACACATTATTATGATGTTGTTCTAAGTGTCATATTCATCCTTTCATTTACTCGTCAAATATTTATTGTGCACATTCTAAGTGCTGCAGATATTAACTATATTATTAATATAATATATTAACTATAATATACTCCTAAACTCAAAGAAGGGTCTGGGTTTACCCCAGAATAACAATTATGTGGTGTGATCAGTACTACAGAAAAGGCATACAAATTGCTATACAACTCAGTGATACAAGGTTTTCTTTTCTTTCTTTTTTTTTGACAGTCTTGGTCTGTCACCCAGGCTGGAGTGCAATGGTGCGATCTCGGCTCATTGCAAACTCTGCCTCCTGGGTTCAAGCGATTCTCCTACCTCAGCTTCCTGAGTAGCTGGGATTACAGGTGTGCCCCACCACGCCTGGCTAATTTTTGTATTTTTAGTGGAGGCGAGGTTTCACTATGTTGGTCAGGGTGGTCTCGAACTCCTGACCTCATGATCCATCTGCTTCAGCCTCCCAAAGTGCTGGGATTACAGGCATTAGCCACCATGCCCGGCCAGAAGTCTTACAGCTCACTTATTTAAGCAAATCACCTACAGGACATAGACGGTGGTATGTAGTAGTAGGAAAGCCTTGAAATAGGAGGCAGAATGTCTAGGTCTCAGCTTCTTGTGTGAACTTAGATAAGTCTCATTATCATCTTTGCTTTTTATCAGTCAAGTGGGGATAATGTATGGGCAAAATTAACTTAATATAGTATTATATTACATAGAAATTACCTGCCACAGCATCTGGCTATGATGCAACAAATATTAAAAACAAACAAATAAACTTACCACTCCCCAATAACATTACAAATTTGTGAGAATCCAACTTTATGGATAACAATATGTTTGAAAATACTTTGTACAGTAAAAGTACTATCTGAAGGGATGACAGAGTTATTCCATATATAATATTAAATAAAATGCTGTTACTTCATTGGAGTTGGCTGGACAAATGTAGGGAACAGATGATAGCAAGAAGACCTGGCAAACACCGCATGATGAGTTGAAGAGTCACTACAGAAAAGAGTTTAGGGACAAAACTTTTTCCAAGGCACACTGAAGTATGCCTTCAAAGACAAGGCAAAGATGTGAGTGGCAAGGAAAAACAGCAGCGGCAGACAGCTTAACCTGGTATTTGGCAATCAATGGTGGGTGACTGTTTGAGAACAAGGGCTCTGAAGAAAACACGAAGCAGAGGCATAAATAGTGCCAGGCTCTGCAAATAACAGCTGCAGCTGCAAACCCATGCACACTGTGTGGAAAAGATTATACGTCACATGCCAGTCTCTCAAATACACGTGCACTGGCTATTATCATCACTAGTTCTAGCCTTCACACACACCAAGGAAACACATATATGCTTCTTATGCTTCTAAATGTCATTATTTTTAGTGTATTAAAAATAATTTCATTAGTATTGAACATTTGGAAGAAAACTTGAAAAATTATTAAACTTTAGTATTTTTTGGAAATCAGGAAATGGGTTTCTTATTTAAATAAATTCATGGTTTAGTCTGGTTTCCCTAAGTTTGATGAGAACATGAGCATTTATTTGTAGAGGATCTAGTAAGATATCAAATATATAAAGCAAATGAAAAAGCCAAAGGTCCTTATTAGCGATTTTTAATTTTATTTTAAACGACATTAAATAAGACCTACTAAATGCAGAAATATGCTTTTAAATAGGATGATTCAATGTTACAAGGATGACTATTCTCAATCTTTAGATTCGTGGCAGATTAAAGATAGCTACGCATTCTCTGACACTCCTTCCACAGACAGGTGAAGCCTATGTCCCTCAATTTAAATCCGGGTCAGCTTTATGGCTGCCTTGTCTGATCAGGTATGGTGGAAGTGACACTCAGACAGCTTCTGGGATCAGGTCTTAAGAAACTTGCAGCTTCCACTGCTACTCTCTTGAAATATTCCCTGTGAGTATCCTAGTCTGACATACACCCTAATCTGCCATGTAAGAAATTCAACTCTCTTAAGACACTTATGCTGAAGAAGCCCCATACAGGCACTTTGGTAATGGCTAAATTCAGCCTTTCAGACATCTCCACCAAGATGCCTGACATGAGTGAGGCCATCTTGGATCCTCTGACAGTCCATCCACAGAATACTGCAGGTAACATGTCAAAACCACATGGAGCAGATGTATCATCTAATTCAGTACTGCTTAAATGCCTGACCCACATAATTGTGAACTTAAAACACAATTAGTGCTTATTTTACACGCCTCAGTTTTAGAATAATTTTCTGTGAAGCAATAGATAATTGGGCTCAGTGCAATTTCAATAAAATTTTTTGTGGAATTTGTTATGCTGATTATAAAATTTATATTCAGAGTAAAGGATGAAGAATTAAAAAGTGACACTTCTGAATAAGAACCATATAGAGCTAATTTATTTTATGCCATATCAGGATTAAACAGAAGTCTTCAGATAATGTGGTATTGATGCAGATAGATAAATAGAGCATTGAAGCCAAACAAGGAACCCAGAGCAAACTGCCTCTCACTTTCGTTCTCACAGACACACATACACACACACACACCCCACACAGCTACACCCACACCCACAAATATAACAAAGCCCTAATTGTTGATCTGTAGGGATATGTAACAATATATGGTGTGGGACAGTGGTTTTCCATAAAGAAAATAATGTTGAAAAAGTATTATTTCTTTTTATTGTGGCATAAAAGTAATTTCAGACGCATTAGAAACTTAAACATGAAGTCCAGAATTTTTTTTTGTTTGTTTTTTTTCTTTTTGGTACTCTGTCACCAGGCTGGAAGTGCAGTGGCACAATCTCGGCACACTGTAACCTCCACCTCCTGGGGACAAGTGATTCTCTTACCTCAGCCTCCCAAGTAGATGGGATTACAGGTTCCCACCACCATACGTGGCTAATTTTTTTTTTTTTAGTAGAGACAGGGTTTCACCATGCTGGCCAGGCTGGTCTCAAACTCCTGACACCGTGATCCACCCACCTCGCAGAATTTTAAACTATTAAAAATATAACCTTATGTCTCTGTTGATAAAAATGATATTTTAGCTAGAAAATTTGACATTACAAACATTTATTTACAAGACAAGGGTGAGAAGCAAAACCTTTAAGTAAAAGAAGATATTTGTAACACACATAACCAATAAATGATTAATAAATAGAATATATAAACAATTCCTATATAAGAATTTTAACAACACAAGCAAATAGAAAAATGGGCAAAAGATATGAGCAAATATATACCTAGAAGAGGAAACATTAATTACCCTTAAATTACAAAAAGATATTCAACTCGATTAATCATTAGGAGATGCCATTAAAACTACAATTTGATATTTCACAACAGATTGCCAAAAAAAGAAGAAAGAAAACAAATTAGCACATATCAAGGAAGATAAAGAACATTTCAAGGGTAAGTATAAACTAAGTAATCACTGTAGAGAATATTTGCTTTACCCATCATCTTTTTTTTGGGCGGGGGAGTAGGGGACAGAGTTTCGCTTTTGTTGCCCAGGCTGGAGTGCAGTGGCACAATCTTGGCTCACTGCAACCTCCATCTCGCAGGTTCAAGCGATTCTCCTGCCTCATCCTCCTAAGTAGCCGGGATTACAGGTGTGCTGCCCACCATGCCCAGATAATTTTTTGTATTTAGGAGAGATGGAGTTTCACCATGTTGGTCAGGCCTGCCCCGGCCTGCCAAAGTGCTGGGATTACAGGCGTGAGCCATCACACCGGGCCTATTCATAGTCTTAAATATGTGCATATGCTTTGACTTAGCCATTCCTCTCTGAGAGAAATCCTTGCATGTATTCACCGTAATTCCTGTATAAGAATATCCACAGCAGGGTTAGCAGAGAGTTTTAGCTGTTTCCCATTATCTGTTCTCACCACTTTCTAAAATACTAAAACCCCAGATTATTGGCTGTGCACATAGTCAACCAGAATAAAGACTACAGGTAGGCATGGTGAAAGACTTAGTTGTATGCAGTGGGATTTGAGCAGGAGTGGTGTGTGTAACTTCTGGTTAGTGTTCTTTAAAGGATGATGTGTGCGGTCTCTTTCCTTCTTTTTTTCTTCCTGATGGCTGGGCTGCCAACATGATGGTTGAAACTGCATCTGCAATTGTGAATATGAAGCTGAAATTGGGATTGGAGGCCTGACATGATGAAACAATATGATAAAGGAAGCCTGGGTTCTTGTTAACATGGAGCACAAAATAGGCCCCGAACTGCCTATTTTGTTTTTATATGGAGGAGATATAAATTTCTATTTTGTTTAGGCATATTTATTTTCTGTTACTTTTCTGTCAAACAGTTTTCTGTCACTTTCAGCATAACTTAACCCTAATTACTATAGCAGACTTATTCTAGTAAGAACAAATAAAAAAACCTAAAGATACTGGCATGAACTAAACATACTGGCATGGATGAATTTCCAAAAAGCATAATGTTGGATAACAAAACCAAGTCATAGAAGCATATGCATAATTTAATTTGTAGAAAATAAAAAAAAAAACAACTAAACAATATAGTGAATACGTACATGCACATGCACTAAAGTGAAAAAATAAAAAAAAAAGAGAATGTTTAAAAATATATTTGAGAGAGGAAGAAGAATGAATTTGAGACAACTGTATGAGGAGGCTTCAACTACTGATATTTGAGTTTTTAGGCTGGACAGTGAGTATATTGGCATTTGTCCTATTTTATTCTGTAAGCTATACATATACTTTATACATACGTTTCTGCACATATATTTATAAGATGATATTTTAAAAAATAAATTTATAATAGAAGCTAAGGATATAGATATAAATATTGACACAATCTCAATGGAATTCAGCTCTGAGAATGAGCAAAGGAACATAGTTGTAACTCTAGGGAGTTACGGCATCAAGGGATGGTATTTCCAATAGCATGAGACATATCATCCACTGGAGAGGGAAAGACTGATAAGACAAAACAGGTACAATAGTTTGCAAAGTGTTTCAGGCAATATTTACAAGTTTTCCATCTATACTATGTTGTGTCCCAGAGAATTTAGGTTAAAGGAGCTATGTATACCTAGCAACCATGAAGAAGCAGCAAGTGGGTGTACATGTATCTTTTGGGTCTAGAAAGTACTGGAGACTAAAAGCAATTGGAAAATAATAAACTTCAGGAATATAAATTGAGCCAGAAATTGAATGTGACCCAGCTGTCTGCAGACTAAAATTAGCCTATCTGTTTTGTTTGGGTTGGCCAAAATTTACCAATACAGAGTGTAGGAAAAAAAATACATCATTTAGTCCTAACCAGTAAATTCAATGCAATCCAATGATTTAAAAGGTCTCCTATGTAATTTTGTCTTTCCTTGGATTTTTAATGTAAAATTATATTTTTCAAGAGCTCTTCATCCTTCTCTTACATCTCTCTCAATCTGGGTCTCAGTTGGGGGCTGGAAAGGAGGAAGGTAGAATGTATATGATCTTCTGGCACATTGGGTAGCAGTTCTCATCTCGGCAGTGTTGTCTGGCTCTTCTCACCTCCATGACTGAGGACAATTTTAGTCCAGGTGCTGTCTGCTCTGTTGGTATTTGGGGATGAACTCAGTCAAAAAGCATCAACAGTGAACCAGTCACTCTGGTGCTGAATATCTGCCTGGGGTCTGACCATGATTTCTATTTGTCTGGCCTAGGATGTCTTCTCCTGCAGCTAAGGCTATTCCCGCTCCTCTTTTGTAGCCCCCTTTAATATATTTGTATTTTTTGTTTGTTTTTATTTTGGAACACTGTCTTAACCTAGTCTTGGGGCCCTGGCTGTAGGCCAATTGGTTCCCTTTCTTAAGCAGTTAAGTATACATCCCAACTACTTCCCTTGTTGGGCTCTCACACTGTGCGCTGCTAGGTACTTGAGCTAATGATACCATACAACTAGGGAGAGCCCTTATGCTCCAGAGTCCATAAAATGATTCCAATTAGACAATCCACAAGGAGCCTGGAAACCTAGCTAACCTCACCCCATTTTCTACACACAAACTGTCACCTACAGCTCCAGTTTGCTGTTACCCTGTCCTCAAGTGCAAACCTTGTTTGGTGACCTTTCCTGATTTGGAGCTGAAAGTAACAATGGGAGTTCATAGACTGTATGGATGACATTGCCACCATCATAAGTGATGGAACTCAGTGGAATGTGGCTGGTTTCTATCCCTAACTGGGATGCTCCTGCTAAAGGACAGGACCCAAAGGTTCAGCACGATTGCCAAACTTCAGGCAGTCTTCTTAACACTGGATGTCCTGAACAACAAATGGCTCCATCTGCACATTTTTACAAACTCTTGGGCCATTGCCGAAAAGTTGTCCCCTTCAGGATAAAGAATTCTGGAAATAGTTTGCCTCATGGATACCCAAACTATAAATCAAGGTCATACACATTTCTACATATATTAAGGCCATAATAAAAGGCCTCCCAGACACTCCTTATCCCTTTTTGAGTTCCACACACTACTTATCATGATCAAGGAACACACTTCACCTCTTAGAATCCAGTGTTGGGCTCATTCAATTGAACTTTTACCTCTCCAATAGGTTCCAGACAGCTGGTGTAATTTAGAACCTAAGAAGCCCTTCGACGAACCCCTATTTATTTTACAGAATGACCGAGGTACCCCTAAATGCATCTTTATTTTGCCCCAGTTCTTGCCCTCTCTTAATTCAAGGTCACTTGACTGACTCATACCTCATACAAAATTTGAAGAAATTTCCCATCATTTCCTATGAACATGTCTTGCCTCCATGTATATAAGGATTCATAATACATGAGGCCATTTAGAAATGTTTTATTAGTCTGTTTTCATGGTACTATAAAGCTACTATGAGAGCCTGGGTAATTTATAAGCAAAAGAGGTTTAATTGACTCATAGTTCTGCATGGCTGAATAGGCCTTAGGAAATTTACAATTATGGCAGAAGGCAAAGGAGAAGCACGTACCTTTTCAAGGCGGCAGGAGAGAGAGAGCACACGCAGGGGAAACTGCCATTCTTAAAATCTTCAGATCTCATGAGAACTCTATCGCAAGAACAGCAGAGGGGAAGCTGCCCCCATGATCTAATCCCATCCCACCAGGTCCCTCCTCTGACATGTGGGGATTACTATTTGAGATTAGGTTTGGGTGGGGACACAGAGCCAAAGCATATCAAATGGGTATTTTTTGATATCTTTATAGATATTTTTAACTTTCCTCCATCCCATAAAGGTAGGCCAAATTGGGCATTTACGTCCCTGGTACCCATTCACCACAGATTGTCCAATGGGCCAGGCACTTTTTCACCTAGTGTGTAGGACCCATTTGAGCCTGAATTCCTACCATCCAAGAAAATCTTCCTCAAAATTTGCATTGTAAGAGGGTGGATAACTAATCCAGGTTCTCCCTCCAATCTTCTCTAGGAAACTACAATTAGTTGTCCAGGGCCATTCCTACTTAGTGTGGACTACCAAAAAGGGAGATATAAAACTCCGCTTAGTAAATTAAAAATTACATTTGGAGATAATAAAATTAACACCATATCTCATAATGATGACATCAGAAAACCCACACTTGGCAATAATAAAAGGTGGAGGAAAATCAACATCAGACAAAGAAGACCTTCCAAATGCAGCTACATAATATTCTGTTGACTCTTGGTCTTGTTACTGTTGGTCTGGGTATGTTCACTGGTTTGCAACCCAGAGACCCGAAACCCTCCAAGTAGGCCATTTTTCAGTCACATGTGGCAAATCCTGAGGCCTGCATTCACTGTGTTGGGCTAATGCAGGCTGGGGACCCCAAAGATCTCAATGGCTGGTGATATGGTTTGGCTGTGTGTCCCCACCCAAATCTCATGTCTAATTGTAATTCCTACCTGTCAAGGGAGGGACCTCGTGGGATGTGATTGAATCACGGGGGCAATTTCCCCCATGCTGTCCTCATGACAGTGAGTGAGTGAGTTCTCACAAGATCTGATGCTTTAAAAGTGGCACTTCCCCTTCATTCGCTCTCTCTTTCCTGCCACCATGAGAAGATGTGCCTTGCTTTCCCTTTGCCTTCTGCCATGATTGTCAGTTTCCTGAAGCCTCCTCAGTCATGCGGAACTATAAGTCGATTGAACCTCTTTGTTTTATAAATTACCCAGTTTGGGGTAGTTTTTTTTTTATAGCAGTGTGAAAATGGACTAATATAGCTTGTCTGTAATCAACTGAACCAACAGCTAAAGCAAAGAGCTCATAGTAATTGGGAAAATTGGAGGGCTCACCTACAGATGAATGCTGGAACTCTAGTCTCAGCCACAGATATTTTAATTGGTAAACAAACTGGTACCCTATTGACAACATATCAGGCCATATGATTTAAAACCTATCTGCAGCAAAACTCCTCTCATTATCTATATGGGCAAACTGTGGACTGTTAGGAGTTTTTAGATTTGGCAACCCTTAATTAGAGCTTTCATTGTGCAAGTAGTATTCTGATGCTTTAGTCCAATTACGGCAGTATCATTGATGCTGGCATCATCTTTATTTGCTTTGTGCCCACCAAATACCTTGACTATAAAAATATTTGCAAGTTGGGCAGGGTGCAGTGGCTCATGCTTGTAATCCCAGCACTTTGGGAGGTCGAGGCAGACAGATCACGAGGTCAGGAGATTGAGATCATCCTGGCTAACATGGTGAAACTCCGTCTCTACTAAAAATATAAAAAATTAGCTGGGCGTTGTGGAGTGCGCCTATAGTCCCAGCTACTCAGAAGGCTGAGGCAGGAGAATCACTTGGACCCGGGAGGTGGACGTTGCAGTGAGCCGAGATCTCACCACTGCACTCCAGCCATGGTGACACAGTGAGACTCCATCTCAAAATAAATAAATAAATAAATAAAAATAAAAATAAAAATATTTGCAAGTTAATATCTCATGCCCAGTGTTGTCTTCAAATTCCATGACTAACTCAGCCTCATAAAATACCATAGAGCCACCTAAAAATAACACACATCAACTTAAGTGGGTATCCACTTCCCAGATGACATCACCTCAGCCAAAGACTTTGCTGTTGGAGATGTTTTCATTGCTGCATTGGAAATGGCTTAACTCCAGACACTGAGAATACTATCCCAGCAATGTCCATGGGCTGCCTCTCCTAGGGCACTAGCAAATTAGACATGGGATATTTGTTGCTTTTTTCCTTTGATATTAGGGATTCTATTACATTTCCTGAGCTTGCTATTTGCTTGGCCCATGATGCAAGTATACTTCTTGTTTTCTGCAAGACTTATATCACTACCCTCTCATTACTAAAGGAAAACCTTTTATTATTATTATTGTAATTTCTAATTGGGAAACAATAATTGCATATATTTATGAGATACAATGGGATTTTAATACATGTATACAATGTGGAATAGTTAATGCAAGCTAATTAACATACCCAGCACTTTACTTATTTCATTTTTTTTTTTTTTTTTTTTTTTTTTGCTGTGAAACATTTGAAATCTACTCTCTTGGCAATTTTGAAATACACATTTCTATTAACTATGGTCATAATGTTGTGTAAAATATCTCAAAAACTTATTCCTCCTGTCTAACTAAAACTTTGTGCTATTGGAAGAGCGTCTCACCATTCTCCCCTCTCCATCCCCAACTGCAACCCAGAGCCTCTGGTAATCACCATTCTACTCTCAACTTCTGTGAATTTGACTTTTAAAAATTTCACATATAAGTGAAATCATGCAGTATTTATCTTTCGATGCCTGGTTTATTTCACTTAATGTTCCCAAGATTCATCCATGTTGTTGCAAATAAAAGAATTTTATTTATTTATTTTTTTTAAAAGAATGAATAGTATTACATTAATATATACCCAGAAGTGGGATTGCTGGATCATATGGTTGTTATATTTTTAGTTTTTTGAAGAACCTTGATCCATTTTCCATAATGGATCCATAGCCATAAATGGCTATCCTATTTAACATGTCCACCAACAGTGTACAAGTGGTCTCTAAAGGAAAATCTTGTGGAGGTTACTACTATAATTGCCATTCTAAAAATTAATGGAGATTATTGCTTGTTTCAGTAGGTAACTGCCTCATACTGGTGTACCATTTAACTGGACTTCCCACTCCCAGAGCTTTTTACTACTCCCCCCTTTAACGCACCACCACAAGCTCGCACTCTATGTCTCTAACCATGACAATCACTTGGTCACAAACAAATAGTACTCACTTTTAAATACCTTACAGAATTGTAAGTCCATATAATCCAGTAATATAACTGTTGTACCTGTCACCTTCAACTGACCCAATAAGTACATCAAGATATTATTGTCATAAATAATGTAACTAATGCTGTAACATACCTTACAACCTCACCAAAATATTGTTAGAGACTCTAAGCATTTTAAATTTATTTTCTTGACTAATGCCATATAAATGGGACCTTAGATATGGGGCCAGCCTACCGGGAATCCTTAGACTTTTCATTCCTTTCCACTCTCATAACAAAATTATTTCTATATTATTTGGGGTAACTTAAGTCCGACACTCTAAAAGTTTCCTCTACTACTTGGGCCACTCAAATACCCCAAATAATCAAGCTCAAAACTGATGTCAAGCCATCAAGGAGTTAAGTATAAAATATTTTGTTTCATTTTGTTTTGTGAAGTGCCATCTTAACCCAGTTTTAAGGCCTGGCTACAAGCTTATCAGCTCCCTATCTTGAGCAGTTGATTAAATACACACCCCAAACACTTCTGTTATGAGGCTCTTGTATTCCGGGCCACTATGCACCTTCCCTAGTGGCCCTGGGACCAGATCCCAGACAAAAGGGATACCTGTTATGTCTCAGAGCCACAAAATTATTCAAATTAGTCAAGCCACAGGAATCCTGGGAAATCTAGGGTTACTACTTACTTGCCATAAGTTAGCTGCCTTCCACAATTCCAATTTGCTGTTACCATGTCCCTGGGTACAACCCTCTATGTGGCAGCATTCTCTAGCTCAACGTTGTAAATAATGAAGACTTCTGACTTTCATCTATCTGAAAGTCAGTATGTTGTGTCTCACCATCAAAACAATCCTTAAATCTTATACAACACTCTTTTGGCTATCTCTTCAGCCAGATTTAGCTTCATCTGGGTTCTGTGCAAGCCCACCAGAACTAAGGATGCCCCAGAAAACTACAAAAAAGTCTCCTTCTGCCACCCCTACTACTTGCTAGGTTTTCTAAGAAGCGATGCCTCAGGCTGATTGCCTAAAAGATGATCAAACATGAGAGAGCAAGACCTTCTTGGCTTTCATGTACCTGGATGGTTCTAAACACTTCTCAGTTTCTGTCTGACCTCAACTCCAGGTTTATAAAGTGGATGGGGAGCAGAGTAGGAGGCAGAGATGGAAGGTAGGAAGAATAACCAAGAAACTCCAAACTCCTGGCAGCTGTTTTTCTCTTTCCCCGATGTCTGTTTTTCTCCCTTGTCTACCTTGCTCTTCTTACTATATCCCCCAAAGTGGAAGGCTTTTATTTTGTTCTCAATTAATTTTGGTATTGAACACAAAAATTTGTATTTAGGAGTCACGGGAGTGTGATATAGCAGCTATTTAAAGAGATCTCCTTGAAGTTTGACCTGGTCAAAGAGGTCAACTTGAAGTAAGCACTGTATTAATGGCATACTTTTAGGATATCTTTTGGGCACTCCCATGATTTCATGAGTACCTCTGTTACACTGAAGAGTCCTGAATGTATTAAAATATCAGCCTGCATGTGTATTAATTTTTCCAGTACAGAAGAATAACTAATTTTTGCGTTGATCAAAAAATTATATTTTTATGTTCTAAACATCATCATGTTTGGCTGACCAGATAGCTTTTGAAAAATCTCATATACTGTATTGGGCAAAGTAGGCAAATAAGACAAAATAACAGGGTTACCAATTGGGTAGTAAATACTTCAGATGGATAATGTTCATATAAAATTTGTTTGATTGACTTGAAGTTCAGCTCCTTTTATTTTCTTTAGAGGATGTGCTAAGCAGTGGAAAAACAAAATCAAACTATCTAGTACACCCCCAATATATTGGATTGTGGTAGTTAATAACACACAATAATCCTTTACAATTAGATCTCTTTGCAGTTTAAAGTAGTTTTACACATATTTTTAATTAATTATTTCAATAGACAAAATTGCATATATTTATGCTATATGACATGATGCTTTATATATAATTTTAATAACATATATTCATGTAACTTGCTATGAATTATCATAACATATGATCATAAGACCTGTCCAACAAGATAGACAATGTTGCATTATTATTGATACTTGACCAAAGAGGCTCAGTAAATTGAAGTGATTTATACAAGAATGAGAAATCAATAATTGACAGAATTGATACCATAATGTCAAGCTTATGTCTCCAATATTCTTTTCATTAATATACTCTTGAATTATTAACTATTTAATTGACTCTTATTTACCACTCATTTACTGAGTATTCAGAATGTAAAATGCATTTCTTGTAGAGGCACAAACACAAAACATGATTCTTATCTTCAAAGAAATCATAGTTTATTTAGTGACATGGATGTTTAAAAGAATATTATTTAGAACGATTGATGTGAAAACAGAGAAAAATATGACAATAAAAGTGATGGCTTAAGGAGAACATAATGAACTCTGTAAGACTGAAATAAATAATTTTTTTTAGAGTAAAGATAAGTGAACGTGGTGTTGAAGAATATATAGGTGTTTCCTTGTAATGTAAGGCAGAAAGGACTTTCCATTTATACAAGAATCAACGTGGGCTCATGAAGCAACCTGGGATTTACAGAACTGTCAGTAACTCTACGGCTAGTTGGACAAATAGGATGAGGCTGAATCATGAAGGGCCTTCTCCTTTCAGAAATTATTTAGAGTAATATGCTCAGAACACTTCAGAACTAGAGGAGATTACTGAGATTACCGAGTCCAATTCCTTTATCTTACCGATGAGAAAATTTAAACTCTTAGAAAAACTAAACAGTCTAAGATGCAACTGGTTAGAAGGAGGCAAAAGTGACCCACTGAGCAAGAACTGGCTCACTCTAGTCTGAGAATCAGGCCATTTTGGATCACATCTGTAGGCATATTTATAAAAAGACGAGGAAAAATTACATGAAGATGATACGTGTGAAATATATTTTTTGAATCTACTGATTTTGAATGCTTGACTCAGGGAAATAAAAATGCTATTCTGCCTCTGGCTTAGTGGATTCTACTACACAGAGGACCAATGTATTAACATTTTTTTTTGTATTTTCACTAAAGAGATTGGATAGCAACTATTTAAAAGAATACACTTCACCCCACATCTAGAAAAGGTTCAAAAATTAATTCATGACTTAAAACCATTCAATTTCTAGTCATCTTCTAACACCTTGGAGGGCAAATCAGTTGTTGGAAATTCTCAAGATGCCATTATTATCATTGTGCTGAATTATTAAATACTTGTATCAAAGCACTAGATTAAATTGCTTTGGTCTTACGTAAAAATCCTCTGATCTTTGGCAATCATTACTTATTTATAGCTTCCATAATTTTCCCCTTTTGCAAAAACAAAACAAAAAAAGGATTGCTAACTATAGCTACAAGGCACTATTTTACTTTTACAGTAAAAACTGTCTCTAACATGAAAAAAGTTAAGACAAAAACTATAGTCTCTAAAATTTAGAAACAAGATTTTCTATGTGAAAAGCAGATTATCTAAACAGTTTCTTTCCCTGAGAGAGATATCCATAATATTTATTGTGAAATATAAATATTAGGTTTCTTGCTTCATGTGAACTATTAATAGGTATGATAAATATAATTCTTCTAAAACAGAACTAGGATAATAGCAACAGTTAATGTTTACATTTATTGAAGGACATGTGAAGATTACTTTAAAAAGTTAGAAAATTAAATAAAAATTTCCCATATGACAGGAAAAGAATATTCAACATGTGATGTTGTACTGAAATTGGCTGCACTTTCACATTGTGGCTTTAAACAGAACATATCTATGCTAAATCTGGATGTTTTTCTAAAACCTGGGATTGGGTAAGCTTGTACAAGAAAAATTGTGCTAAATATTCTGGTTTACATGTTGATCTGTAGCAACAAATTTGTCTTTAGCTGAGAACTATCATCTACTATTACCCTGGCAGCCTTAAGCAACACCTTAGATAAATAATAATGAGGGTGTTTTGTTTGTATGTTTTGTTTTTGAATGTGTAATTTTTCATTGTTGCTAAAGACTAGCAGGAAGTCTTTATAAGATTAGAATTAAAAAATTAAATGATAATATAAATTACAGTTACAGTTTGGTATCTTTTACCTAAATGGAAAACCAAATGTCTTAGGATACCATTAGTTCCAGAAACTAAAACACTTTCGATATCTGATTATTTCTGTAATATCTGTGATTTTTGGCCAGTAGGACGCTATTAACAATAATGCATTTTTATTAATAATTGACTAAGATTAAATTGACATTGAAATGACTGAAGAAATTTTGTTGTTTTCAATAGGGATAATTAACAAAAATAAGCATTAAACTAAGAATAAAAGGTCTAAAAGCATTCAGAGTGGGGTGCAATGAGTGTCATGCTGTAGTATTCTCTATTCTCTCCTTCCTCCTTCCCTGGATAGGAGACACATAGCATGGGAGGAAAAGCATCTGGGTAGAAAGAACTCAATTTAAGTCCAACTTTGTGCTAAATTAGTAAGTTGAAATTCAGGTAAGTCAAGACTGAACTAAGTGTATTTCTTTTTCTGTAACTAGGAAAATAACGCAACTTAGAATAGCTAATACGCCATAAAGTAGATACTGTTATTATGCCCATTATAAGAGGCATAGATTAAAGGTTGACACACAGTTTCAAATCAAGTCATAACAGGTGCTCTTAAACGCTATGAACTACTGACTCAGCTGAGCCGTTAACTTTCACTTGATGGTTGCTTATACATTTTAGGGACTTTGTGAATCACAAAGGTCTTAGTGAATTAAAAAGCACCTTCCAAATGTATCACAGAGTATTTTATTATTTCTCCAAGTGATAAGATCATTTTGTTTCTAAAAATCTATACTTTTCTTGGGAAATTTGAGTAAAGTATCTGGTCTAGTTAATCTAGTGTGTCAGTGTCATTTCCTAGTTTTGATATACATGACCATAAAATTAGGAGAAGTTGGATGAAGAGTACATTGAACCTCTCTCAGCTATTTTTATATCTTGTAAGTTTATAAATATTTAAACATAAAAATGTCTAAGAATGGATGTTTTTTTACAGTGTCTCTATGGAAAGTGCACAAGATGTTCCATTAAGATATAAAAAATTAAAACCTCTATTTCTATTATTTTGAGGTATGTTCCTTTTACACTCATTTTGTTGAGAGTTTTTATCATGAAGG
Organism: Papio anubis; assembly: GCF_008728515.1. Lineage (NCBI taxonomy): Eukaryota > Metazoa > Chordata > Mammalia > Primates > Cercopithecidae > Papio > Papio anubis. The sequence goes on along the minus strand of NC_044979.1, from coordinate 83,593,822 downwards.
TATATTGAATTTTATCAGTTTTTTTAGCACCTATTGAAATGGTCATGTGGTTGTTCTTCATTATGTTAATGTGATGTATCTGGATTATTGATTTGCATATGTGGAGCCATCCTTGCATCCCTAGGATGAATCCCACTGATCATGGTGAATGATCTTTTTAATATGCTGGTGAATTTGGCTTGCTAGTATTTTGTTGAGGATCATTTCATCTATGTTTTATTGGCCTGTAGTTTTCTTTTTGTTGTGTCTTTGTTTTTGGTATCAGGGCAATACTAGCCTCATAGAATGTATGGAAGTATTCGTTCCTTTTCAATGTTTTGGAATAGTTTGAGTAGGATTGGTGTTAGTTCTTCTTTAAATGTTTGGTAGAATAGAGGAGTAAAGTCATCAGGCCCTGGGCTTTTCTCTGATGGGAGACTTTTTATTATTGCTTCTATCTCATTACTCATTGTTGGTTTGTTCGGGTTTTCTATTTATTTATGGTACAATCTTGGTAGATGTCCAGGAACTTATTTATTTCTTCCAGGGTATCCAATTTGTTGTTGTATAGTTGTTCATAATATTTTCTAATGATCCTTTGTATTTCGTGATAATAGTTGCGATGTCTTCTTTGCCATCTCTGATTTTATTTATTTGAATCATCTCCCTTTTATTTAGTCTAGCTAAAGATAAGCCAATTTTTTATGTTTTTGAAACACTAACTTTTTGTTTTCTTATTTTTATATCTTATTTTCATGTATTTCTGCTCTAAGCTTTATCATTTTTTCTACTAATTTTGAGTTTGGTTTGTTCTTGCTTTTCTAGTTTTTTAAGGTGCATGGTTATGGGTTATGTTGTTTCTTTGAAGTCTTTCCACTTTTCTGATGTAGGTGTTTATTGTTACAAACTTTCTCCTTAGTACTGTTTTTGCTATATCCCATAGGTTTTGATATGTTGTAGCCATAAATTACAAACCCACAGCCTACATCATACTGAACAGGAAAAAGCTGAAAGCATTTTCTGTAAGAACTGGAACAAAAAAAGGATGCCCACTTTCACCACTTTTATTCTGCATAGTACTAGAAGTCTTAGCCAGGTAAATCAGGCAAGAAAAGGAAATAAAGGGCATTGAAATTGTAATGAAATAAGTCAAACTGTCCTATTTGCAGACAACATGATCTTACACCTGGAAAAATCTAAAGATTCTAAGGTAGAAGGTGGGACTTGACTCCAGAGGTGGGACATAAACTCTGGACCAGATTGAAGACTAGCTGAAGCAGGGAAGGGGTAAAAGCACCTCTCTATAAGACACAGCCACCAGTGCCATGTCAGTTTAGCATTGCCATAGCAACATCTGAGAAGTTACTGTCTCTTCCCATAGCAATGACCCAGAAGTACCACCCTTTTTCTAGAAAATTCTGAATAACCTACCCCTTGATTTGTATGTAATTAAAATTGGGTATAAATATGACTACAGAACTGTATCTGAGCTGCTGCTTGGGGCACACTGCCTATGAGGTAGCCCTGTTCTGCAAGGAGCAGTAACTTTGCTGCTGCTGTAAACTGTTACTTCAATAAAAGTTGCTGTCTGACATCACTAGCTAATCTTTGAATTCTTCTCTAGGTACAGCCAAGAATCATCCCAGGCTAAGCCCCAATTTAGGGGCTTGCCTACCCTGTATCAAAAGCACATGCAACAAAAACAAATATTGGCAAACGGGATTACATCAAATTAGAAAGCTTCTGCACAGAAAAGAAAACCATCAACAAAGTAAAGAGACAATTTACAGAATGGAAGAAAATATTTTCAAACTATTCATCTGACGACAAGGGATTAATAACCCAGAATACATGAAAAACTCAAACAACTCAATAGTCAAAAAAAAAAAATCTGATTTTAAAATGGGCAAAAGATCTAAATAGACATTTCTCCAAAGACGACAAACAAATGGCCAGCAGGTATATGAAAAAATGCTCAACATCACTAATCATCAGGGAAATGCAAATCAAAACCACAATGAGATATCTCACAACAGCTAAAATGGTTATTAAAAAGACAGAAAATAACAGATGATAGCTAGGATGGAGAGAAAGGAGAACAGTTGTACACTGCTGATGAAGTGTATAGATTAGTATATCTACTACAAAAAACACCATGGAGATTCCTCAAAAAACTAAACCTAGAACTAACATATAATTCTGCAATCCCATATTTATTGTAGCACTACTCACAATACCCAAGATATAGAATCAGCCTAAGTGTCCATCAGCGGATGAATGGATAAGGGAAATGTGGTATTTGTACACAAGGAAATATTACTCAGAAATAAAAGAGAATAAAATCTTGTCATTTGCAGCAACATATATGAAACTAGAGGACACTATGTTAAGTAAAATAAGCCAGGCACAGAAAGACAAATATCACATTTTCTTACTCATACGTGGGAGCTAAAAGAAATTGAGCTCATGGAGGTAGAGAGTAGAATGATGGTTACCAGAGGCTAGAAAGTGGGGGTGGGGTGAAGAATGAAGAGATTGGTGAATGGGCACAAAAATACAGCTGGAGAGAAGGTGTAAGTTTTAGTGTTCAATAGTACAATAGCATGACTACAGTTAACAATAACTTATAATGTATTTCAAAATAGCTAGAAGAGAAGATTTAGAATGATTCCAACAAAAAGAAATAATAAATGTTTGAGGTGGATATTCCAGGCATCCTTATTTGATCATTGCATGTTATACGCACGTTCCAAAAAACACATAGATGTGCACAACCATTACATATCAATAAAAAATAAATTTTAAAATCCCTCTGGCATTTTTCATCCTTTCAAAGTTTCTATTTTTATGTTGTTTTATAATGTATGTAATGTATTAGAATACACATATATTTGAACGTATATACATATTGAGGATTCTGGATTAAAATTATTTTTTACCATTATAGATATGCTGTGAAAACTTTAGAGACTTCTGGTTTAAAGTTATGGTGGTACCCTAGAACTTAAAGTATAATAATGAAAAATAAATAAATAAATAAAGTCATGGTGGAAAGATAATATACTTTAGAGTCAAATTTGGAATATAATTTGTGTTATAATCCAGGCCCTTTCACTGATTAAATGATGCAAGACAGATTACTTAATTTCTATAAGTCTCAGTTTCCTCATTTGAAGAAAAAAAAAAAAAAAGATGGGCCGGGCGTGGTGGCTCACGCCTGTAATCCCAGCACTTTGGGAGACCGAAGCTGGCAGATCACCTGAGGTCAGGAGTTCGAGACCAGACTGGCCGACATGGCAAAACCCCGTCTCTACTAAAATTACAAAAAAAAATTAGCCAGGGTTAGTGGCTTGTGCCCATAATCCCAGCTACTCAGGAAACTGAGGCACGAGCATTGTTTGAACCTGGGAGACAGCGGTTGCAGTGAACTGAGATCGCACGACTGCACTCTAGCCTGGGTGACAGAGTGAGACTCTGTCTCCAAAAAAAAAAATTAAAAAAAAATGATGGTAACAGTACCAGTTACTGTGACATTTATGTGAGAACATTTGTGTTTTGTGCTTAACATATAGTAAGACTCCAGTAAATGTTTGTTTTTCTCCCCGTTTGAGAAAACTGTGACTTCTACGTATTTATTTTCATTAATTCTCCTGTATTAGAAGTATTTGGAGAAGCTGGAGGTTATTAGAGAGAAGCAGGTCTACACAACTACTTACAAATTGATCAAAATTGCCCAAATCATGAAATTCCTGCTTTGGGAAAGATCATGGTTTTCAGCCTGAGTTGCAATTCATTTCAGTAGCATGAAGGTAGTAATTTCTTCCTAAGGGAAGCCAAATATATTAAGAAAAAGCAAAAGTTTTGCCAAGTTTTCCAAAGTATGTTTTTAATAGTTTCCCAATATTAATGTCTTATTTCAGAGTGTCTGAAGCTGATTGGGTAGCATGTCAAATTCTAAAAGAGCTGAGCTTTGTTATATAACCTGATATTTGTATAAACACTCATGTATTGGCCTTAAGGACTGAAAGATTGCTCTTCCATTCTAATGCACACAAACTATTCATTGCAATATGTTCAAAATTTTGAATTCAATATTTTCACTTCTGATATTTACCCAAGTAACTGACAATGTCTTAGTTGCGTTTATAGACTTAGATACTAAATACTTTTTGATAAAAAATTTTCAATCAATGGTACAGCTTTGGTGGAGAGAAAGATTGGCTTAATGCTGGTGTCCTCACCAAAAATTTTATTTGAGACCTTGCATTTTCCAGCAATCTCAGTGTTATGTTGGAACCCTATGAGTACTTCTGGCCAATGAGGAGTGAAAAGAAGGGATAGGTGTCACTACTGGACAGAGTTAACAAAGAGTTACTATGCTTCCTTCACCCTTCTGCTGCTGTAGTGGCTCTAGAGAACATGGGTTTCAAATGTCATGGCTACAGGCTGAAGGAGAATCAATTGACCACATTAGACGTCATCTCAAATGAGAAGTTGAGCCTCTGAGATTTCAGAATTTGATTATTGTGGCAGCTAGCTACCCTGATTTAAACAGTGGTTTGGCTGTTAAAAAATTTATATATATATATTAACTTTTATATGTGTAAATATATATTGTTTAATATATAAATAAAAAATAATAAAAATAAAATTTATGTAATGAGTAATAGATTTAATATATATTAAAATCATATATAAATATGTTTAAAAATATATATAAATTAAAAATAATTTACATAAATTTTAAAAACATAATTATTATATGATCATATGTAATTAAGTTTCTAATTATAGATATAATATATAATTTGTATATTATATATTTATATATTTTTATTTAATAAAATAATATAATTTATATGTAAAATATAACATATTTATATATTAAGTTATATATTAATTACCTGTTATATATGTTTATACAAGCTTATATACACACACACACACTCTTACAATGACTTTTATTTTAGGTTCAGGGGTACATGTGCAGGTTTGCCATATGCAGAAGGTTGAAACTGGACCCCTTCCTTACGCTATATACAAAAAATCAACTCAGGATGGTAAAATTTATGTTTTTGAGAAGCTAACAAATTGTATAAACCATCTAAAGACTAATTTTAGTATCATTCAGAGATTGTAGTTAATTGTATGTTAAATCACACTTTTATTAAAACACAAGTAATATATGAGTTAAAAATATAATGAAGGCTGAATTATTTTTAAAATTTATTCTCAATTATCAGTAAAGATGCTTTCATTCAAAAGTGACCTCCACATACAGCTCCTTTCATGCTCAGATACCTTCTAAAGTTCTCTAGAATGCCCAAACTGAGCGCAAATTATCACAGCCAAAAGGAACTCTGTCTATACTAGTTCTTTCCGACTTAAGATGAATTGTCTTCTCCAACTAAATGTAGACCTAAGCGTACTCTATGATGAGCTTTGTTCCTTGAATAATCAGTAAATGAAGAAGGTTATCTTCAATTGCACATAAGATGCTATTAGCAATTTTCTAATGTGAGTATCAAAGCTGTGTGGAATAATTCTTGCTATTTAAAAACAAAGTGTTTCCAAAAGGTGTAGTATTAGTAGCTGTACTTGAAGATAAAAAAGGTAATCATTTACTTCATTGTGAACAAATGTTGCTTCCAGGTGAAAACAGCAAAATCTACCCCAGAAAGTAAAAGTTTTAAGTTTAACGACACGAGAGAAAATTCCCTTGTCACCTAAGCAAAAAGTTTCTCTGTAGAAACATGTAGCATGTCATTGGAGCTTTTAAACCTGAGACCTATGAGGAAACCAAACAACTAATTTTCTCTATAAGAAATACTCAGAATTTAAAACCAACTGCTAGGAGTGACAGCTAATGAAACACCATTTAATTACTTTGTAGTCATTTTAGGTATATTAAAAAAGTGAAAAAAATCCTAGTACAAAGGGAAAGTTCTGAAAATTCTGTAGAAAATCATTTGGATTTGGATACATTCTTTTTACTGAATTTGCCTAGCTTTCCAAGGCAAACATTCTGAGACTTTTGTAAATAGCCAAGGAACCTCTGATGCTCCAAAGCAATCAGAACCTCAGCTATGCAAACCATTCCAAATGAAGCAGAACTTCCTAGAGAACTGCAGAATTACAATTAATATCAGGATACTGGTTTTGAAACCATAGCTTCTTCACAATTGAATAGTAAAGGCAAGCCCATTTATTTTATTACATATTTATTTTCTGTAATAGTAAAAATAAACAAGCAAGCTCTATTTAGATAACAAAATATAAGGGGTCCTTTCCTTTTTGTTTTTTCCACATTGAAGCAAATTTAGCCAAATTTCTTAGAGAATGGCAAAATAACAATATCAAGATACTGGTATTTAAATTGAAGGAAATTTAGCTGAAAGAAATATTAAGAAATGTGATTTTTCGGAATGCATTTAATTTTAAACATGATTTTTAATACTAGATTATGCAACATTTTAATTTATAATAAGTTCAAATAACTTAAATGTATAGTAATGTAATATTCCAGCTTTAAGTCTTAATTCCATGGAAGAGAAAATGACACCAGCTAACTTAAGCAAAGGAAACTTATTAGGAGGATTGTAGGTGGCTCACAAATTAATTAGACCCCCAAGTTAAGAAATGGCCAGTGTACTTAATAATAGAGTATTTCAAATTGCTGAGAGTAAATTTCAAATATTCTCACCACAAAATAAATGTTAACTGTTGACATGATGGATATGCTAATTAGCTTCATTTAATTCTTCCACATTGTACACATAAATTACAACATCATTTTGTACCCTATAAATATATACAATTACAAGTTGTCAATTTACTTTAAAAAAGTCAAGGCACAATATATATCTGGAAGTTCAGTCAGCTTAAACCACAACAATAATCTTATAGAACCAACAGTTTAATGAGAAACCTGCATATGTGATGGCTGGTCTGCACCTGAAAGGCAACTGCTTCTTTTATGTTTACATCATAGTCAAAATTCTGGAGAAATGTGTGCCATGGGTTTAACGCATGGCATATTTTGCTCTCTTGTATGAACTAATATTTTTATTGCTTTGGGGAGACAGAGACAGAGAGAGAGAGAGTGTGTGTGTGTGTGTGTGTGTGTGTGTGAGAGAGAGAGAGAGAGAGAGAGAGAATTGTCCAATACACTGCACTTCTTTAACTGTTCAACATTCTTTTAAACCCTTTAACATGTTTGCATTTCCAAAAGTGACTGTTCAATATAATTTTTAAAAATTCACTACAACAGCTAAAAACACAGTTACTTCATTTGTTACTTATTGTTTAAGCCCAAATAGCTATTCCTACATTGGTGATACTCTGTGTATCTAGTATGATTGTACAGCAGATTGAATACCTCTCTTCCTACCTTAGCCAAAAAGAAAATACACATCCAATTTTAGACATCTAAAATGAGCATATCAATACCAAAGACAAGTGTCGAAAAATATATGAATATGCTTCCCAGTTCCTGCAGAGATAAATTTCATATAATTGTATACAAATTGAATATTGTTATATTTGAAGACATTCCCAAATTTTAAAGCATAACATCTTCAATAAGACCCCCCACACTCATTCATTTGTAGGGTTATTTATTGTTCACCTAAATTTCATATGACACACATCTTTCTTATTAAATAAAGCACTTGTATGTTAATACCTTTCTTTTGACCATCTTTCGTTAAATAAAATATTCAATTATTGTTTAAGAATTATCAGAAGCTTTAAAAGAATTTAAATGTTTTTCTTAGAATTGTGTTGAGTCAGTCAATAAGTAATATGCAAACTGACACAGCATGCCTGTCTTAGCAAGACTTTAACAATGAATTCTATCCCTGGCATTATTCTATTCTCATCCTATGTGTACTAGGAAGGTTCTACCAAAAATTTTGGCTTCAATTACTACTTTTCTGTAAGTGTTTTTCTAATTACATAATAAAAGCTGTATGTTTTCCTGGACTTGAAACCTATGCCTTCAATGGTGTCCTATCAATGCCCCAGGCTCTTTCGAGTCAATAAACCGCAAAGAAAATTCATCTACTTCTTTTTAAATCTAATTTCTCCTGGTATTTTTGTATTAGTGAGTAGAACAGGTCACATTTAGAAATGTGGAAGTATCTGGGAATCATCTTTTTTCATATTCAACCTATATCCAGTTTATCAAATCAAATTGATTAACCTTTAAACATTTTTCTGATTACTCTTATCTTTTTCAATTTTGCTGTCATTCACCTAAAATACTAAATATTTTAACCTTGATTATTAGAATAAATTCTAGTTAACTTTTAGATTCAATTTTCTCTGTTTCATAGTCATATTTTATTTTTTTTTACTACAGCAAATTTTTAATAACTAATTGGGAGAGGTTATGTTTCTCCCTTATACAAAATCCTTCAGTTGTCTTCCTTTGCATTAAGGACACATTTAGGAATATTTTGTAATGTCACATAAAAAAGCCCATGCCTAACATTCTAGCTTCCTCTCCTATCATCACTATATACCTTCCTTTCTTTTAATTGTAACAACCCATGTAGGTCTTAATATATGTCTTCTCTTTTCTTTGATGCCTTTATTCATTATCTGTTCTCTATCTAAGACCACTGGATAACTTCTCTTTTCCTTCAAAGTACCTGCAACATGTGGATGACAGGCTGAGACGGGCACGCCCTCTGGATTTGTTTCTTCTGTCTCTTCCACTAGTTGTTGAGTTCCATGGATCTTATTTAATTGAATGTCATTAAGATCACTCACAGCTAATGAATTAACTTTCACAACAGAATAATACCAGCCTCAAAATATTATTATTTATAAACATTTATTGAATTCTTACTAATGAAATACTAGGCTTAGTAGTCTGCATACGTCATGTCACTTATCCCACAAGAGTATTTATAAACTGGCCATTGTTTTCACAGATTACCTCTGTTTGCCTTTGTATTAATTATCCAGCAGCATTTTAGCACTGTTGATTACAATCTTCTTCTTGAAGCACTATTTTTTTCATTCGATTTCCAGATATCATTATCTGTTGATTCCATCCCTTCCTTATGGAAACATATTTTCTCTCACTCTGCTAATTATTTGCTATATTTATTCCTATGCATTGAAGTGTACAAGAACTTGCTTTTAAATATTTTCTCTACTTTCAATCATTTCCTAGGTGATCTTGTTCAGTTTCAAGTTTGAAAGTATTCCTTCTTTTTGTATATGTTGAAAGAGTTGAAGAAGGTTTTGATTTATGATTCAATCTCCTATTCATTATTGTTCTATTCAGATTTTCTATTTACTTATGAATTATTCTTGGTAGGTTGGATGTCATTGGGCATTTATGCATTTACTTTAGATTATCCAGTTGTTGGTGCATAATTGTTCATAGCAGTCTTTTTTATTCCTGTGTAATCTGTGGTAATGCCTTCGCTTTCTGATTTTTAAAAATTCTCAATTTTTTCATAGATATTCTAGCCAAGGAGTTGTCAATTTTGTTTATCTTTTGAAGAAAACGGCTAGGTCTCATTCCTTTATATTGCCTTTTTAGCCTCTATTTTATTTATTACTACTATAATCTTTTATTATTACCTCCACCATGCTAATTTTGGGCTTAGTTTGTTGTTCTTTTTCTAGTTCCTTGATATGTAGAGCGAGGTTGTTTAAGATCTTCCATTTTTAATGTGGATGTTTATTGCTGTGAACTTTATTTTGGTACTGCTTTTGTGGCAACTTCTAATTTTTATTGTGTTGTGTTTTTGTTTTCAAACAATTTTAAATTTCCCTTTGCATTTCTTTTATGACCCACTGGTTACTCAAGAATATTTTTTAAAATCTCAACATATTTGTGCATTTCCCAGCTTTTCTTCATTAATTAATTTCTAGTTTCATTCCATTGTTATTGGAAAATATATTTGAAATGATTTCAGTCTTCTTAAAGACTGAAATGTTAAGACTTCTTGTTGAGATTTGTTTTGTAACCTAGTGTGTCATTTATTTATCCTGCAGAAATTTTTGTGTTTGCTGGAGCAGAATGTGTAATTTGCTGCTGTTGGGTAGAATGTTCCGTAGGTGTCTCTTAGGTCTATTTGGTCTACAGTATTGTTCAAGTTCATTGTTTCTTTATTGGTTTCTGTCAGAATGTTCTAGCCATTATTGGAATTGGCATATTAAAGTCTTGTGCTATAACTGTATTGCTATCTATTTCTCCTTTCAGTATTATCAATATTTGCTTTATATATTTAGGTGCTCTGAAATTGGTGTATATGTACTTATAACTGTTATAACCTCCTGGTAAATTGATATTTTTTTATTATATAATATCATTTTGTGTCTCTTCTGACAGTTTTTGACTTAATGTCTATTTTGTTTGATATAAGTATAGCCACCGCTGTTCTTTTTTGGTTATGATTTGTATCTCTACCTTTTTCTATTCTTTCACTTTCAGTCTATGCCTGTTCTTTAAAATGTAAAGTCTCTTGTAGAAATTTGTAGTTGGATCTTGTTTATCTTTTTGTTTTGTTTTGTTTTGTTTTTTAATCTAAACTCTCTTGTCTTTTGGTTGCTGTGTTTAATCTGTTCATGCTGAAAGTAATTTGATAGGTAAGAACTTACAATTGCCATTTTATTGTCTTCTGTCTGTTTTGCAGAACCTATTAACTATTATCTTCATTTCCTCTCTTACTGTCTTTTTATTTGTGGATTTTTGGTACTGAAATGCTTTTATTCCTTTCATTTTTGTGTGTGTGTGTGCATATTCTGTATGTATTTTCTTTGTTATTATAAGGCTTACATAAAACATAGTTGTAACACTCTAAACTGGTAACAACTCCAATTTTCAAAACAAAACAAACAAAGAACTCCACACTTTTACTTCACCATACTCACTCTTTACGTTATTGAAGTTGCAATTTACATGTTTTGATATTGTGTATCCGTTAACAAATTATTGTAGTTATAGTTATTTCTAATACTTTTGTCTTTTAACTTTCATATTACAATTAAAAGTGACTTACACACGGTCATTACAGTATTACAATATACTCTATTTGTTTATATATTTACCCTTACCAGTGAGTATTACACTTTCATATGCTTGTGTTGCTGCTTAGTGTCCTTTTGTTAAATTTGAAGAACAAAGGCAGATATAGTGGTGACAAATTCCCTCAACTTTTGCATGTCTTGGAAAGCCTTTACTTCTTCATTTTGAAGGTCAGTTTTCCCAGGCATTGTATTCTTGTTTGATAGATTTGTTTTTTCTTTTAGTAATATAAGTATATCATCTCACTGTCTTCTGGCCTACAAAATTTCTGCTGTGATATCCATGAATAGTCTAATTGGATCTCACTTGTACATGACAAGTCACTTTTATTTTGCTGCTTTCAAAGTTCTTTATCTTTGACATTTAACAATTTGATTACAGTGTGTCTCAGTATAGACTTTTTTGGGTTCATCTTACTAGGTGTCTTTGAGTTTCATGTATCTAGATGTCTATATTCCTCCTTAGATTGGGAACTTCTCAGCCATTCTGTTGTAAAATAAGATTTCTTTTCCTTTCTCTCACTTTTGGGACTTTTATAATACATAGTTTTCCCTTGATAGTGTTTTGTAATTCACTTAGACTTTCTTCCATGTTATTTATTCTTTTTTTCTTTTTGCTCCCCTGACTGAATAATTTCAAATGACCTGCTTTTGAGTTTTCTGATTCTTTCTTTGTCTTCCTCAGAGCTGATATTAAAGCCCTCTGGTGAATTTTTAACTTACTGTATTTTTTCAGCTCCAGAATTTTTGTTTTTTTGTAGAATTTTTATATATTGATACTCTCCTTTGGTTCACATATTACTTTCCTGATTTCAATCAGCTGTCTGTGTTCTCTTGTAATTTACTGAGTTTCTTTAAAATAATTATTTTGAATTCTCGATCATGAAATTCATAGATCTTCATTTTGTTGTTGTTGTTGTTGTTGGGTACTGGGGATTTATTTTGGTCCTTTTATTGTGCCATGTTTCCTGAGTCTTCAGGTTTCTTGTAGCTTGTGTTGGTTTCTGCACATGTTAATAAAAGTCAGTTTGGTCAGTCTCTTTATAGATTGGCTTTGATGGGGAAAAACTTTAACCAATTAACCTAGAACAAAATTCTAGGAAATTCTCTAACCTTTCCTATGGATGTGTATTCTCTGAACTTGTGTGTGTAGGTTCTCAGTTATAGGAATTTACTGCCCTTTACTTTTTCAAGGGCCTATAAGCTCTTGCTGCTTCTTTTATGAGACTGTGAACTGTAGGTCAAGACTAGCAGCACACTCCACTCCTCTCCTTCCTTCTGTGTGGAGAATATATGACCTCTGCACTTTCTCCAAATTTTACAGAGCCATGCTAGATGTAGAAAGCTGCAAATTCTTTTTCTTTCATGCTTAGCTGTCCCTCCAAACTATACCAGTTTTGTCAGCACTCCAAGTGAGAAAAAAATGCCAGCCAACCTGTTGAACAGTCCATTGAAATGGCAGGACACTAGAAACATGCCCCACTTCTCTCCATCCCACCTAAGGGAGGAGACTTTGGTTCTGTACTTTCTCTCAATCTGAGGGAGCTATGCTGGCTGCGGCATGGTGTTTGCCCCTCTTCTTTTTTTGTAAATGCCCCCAGCCATTTGAGCAATACCAGTCCCACTAGCCAGTCCCATTAGCATCCCATGTGAAGTGAGGAAGAAACTGTCCCCTTAGGCAACAAGCTAAAAGGCCAGGAACTTAGAGGCATGCTCCACTCTGTTGTTCATCTTAAAGCAGAAATAATGGCTAAGACAATTTCTCTAGGTGCTGAACTATGCCAGCTTGGTGGAGAGGCTGACACAGGTAAAGCAAAACTGCTCTTACTAGTTTCAATGTGGCTGTTCTCACTTTTGTGCCCATCTGGAATACTATACCTTCTTAACTGGATTCTGGACCTCTCATAAAATTTCTGCTTTTTGGTACATACAAAATTATTAAATCTGTGTTTCTTTCAAATATCAAGGGCCGGGACCTCTTTTTTTTTTTTTTTAAACAGCATAATTAAGAAGTTTATTTATTTTTATTTTATTTTATTTTTATTATTATTATTATACTTTAAGTTCTAGGGTACATGTGCATAACGTGCAGGTTTGTTACATATGTATACTTGTGCCATGTTGGTGTGCTGCACCCATCAACTCGTCAGCACCCATCACTCCCAACGCAATCCCTCCCCCATCCGCCCTCCCCATGATAGGCCGGCCAGACTTCTTATTCTGCCATCTTGCGGATGTCACTCATCTACTTGCCTCTTGATATGCTAAGCTACACCCTTACCTGACTCATGACCTTCATATTTGCTGTTCCCGCTTCCAAATACCTGTAGTTTTCTGCATCACTTCCTTTAGGTTTCTACTCAAATACCATCTTATCAGTACAATATTCTATGCTTTCCAAATATATTTTTAAAAAATCTCATAAGCAACTATTGCCACCTTCATCATTTTACGTACTATTCCACTCAGCCTACTTTCTGTTTTCCTAACAACACCTACCACTCTATGATGTATTATAAATTTCCTGCCTTTTTGTTGTCTCTACACCCACCTTATCACCATCACTGCAATTTCAGATCCATGAAGTCCAGAAAGTTGGAATTTTCTGCTTACTGCTTTAATTGCTGAATTAGGAATGATGCTTGACACTTCAGTGGTGACTGGGTAAGCACTTTTACTGCTCAAAGAGAGTCAATTTATTTGGACAGAATGTTCTTTCCTAACATTCTAAAGTTAGATGTGGACATACGACATACTTTTTCAAGAAATAGGAGTGAAAATGCTGCATGTTACTTATAGATACTTGAATCTAATTGTTGACTCAAATTTTCAGCCATCGTTTCCCCCTTGTGTGAAAATCTTGGAATCTCGTGTTCACATGGCGGTGCCAAACAATTGAAGCAGCCTGGAATGCTGAGTGTACATTTGGAGGACAACTGTTATGGAGAGCTGCCCAGACCTAGAGTGGATTTTTACAACAGGAAAGTAAATTTCTGGTGTGCAGCCACTGAAAGGGAGTTTATCTTACCATGGCATAACCCAACCTATCTTGGCAGACGTAATAATCTATAAAAATGTATTGAATAAATGAATAAATTATCACAATTTTTTTGGATGTGGAAGCAGAATCACCGTGAGGGTATGTAGTGTAATTATCATTAGGTTGTCATTGAGAAACTGGATTCAAAACCTGGTCATTTATAATATTTAAAATATGTAGCAATCATTTTAACCAAGAAAGATAAAGTTTATTTTACAGTTACCTGTAATATAAATAATTGACAAACAGATCATAATCCAGTAACTGGCTTAAAACAATGTTGACAAAGATATGCTATGTAAAAAATATCTGGCTTTTCCAAGCTTTTTCTTCATCTTCTTAAATCATTTAAAACTAAATGCCTGGGACTCTGTTATCTTGGTACCTGGAAGACTAGTTCAGTGTCCCAAGGCTTAGTTTAGTATAAATTGCTCTGTCTTTACAGACAATGCAAAGTTCATAAGACATGATTTTTCTATTTTATGCATTCACTTTTTTTAAAGGAATGTATTGTGCATAATAATTCCTCATGTAAGGACTTTGTAATTATTACTTGAGATTAATTACAGAAAAGGTTTTTATTTCCAGGAAAAATTTTTGCTTTCTTTTAGGAGACAGTAAAAGTTAGCTAACACAATATATTGCCTACTACCTTGGCTTTCAGTTCTTGAAGTCAGTTTCAGAATGTTAGCATAGAAAGGAAGGCCCTTAGTAATATTTATTTCTTTCCTTATTCTAGATTTTTAGATTCTAGTTCTCTTTCTTTCCCGCCCTTATTTCTTTAAAAATTTCGATCTGACTTATTTTGGACTACATTCTATGTTCTATGCCTTACAAACCTATTTCAAAATTAATCAAATGTTCATTCCAAATGGGTTTTTTATATTTTATATAATTAGGAAGGAAAATTTTAAGTTGTTAATATCTTACAAACCAAAGATAAAAACTTACATTTTACCTGCTATACATACCATTGTAATGTCTTTTTATTTTCCCCTTTTATATGTCAGTAGAGAATTACTAGAAATTCACTTTGGTGTCATTGGAAATTTTATAAATTTACAATATATTTTATTTTCCTATATTAGTAGAAAGTTATTGGAAAACATTAAAAAGAGAACAAACAGAGCAATAATCACTCACAAACTTCACACACAAATATAACCATGGGTTACATATTGGTGTATACATGTTCTTGTAGTATTTGGAATCTATATACATTTGTAATAGCTAGATATCTTTATAGAAATACCATACTCTATCATGTATATTCTGTGTTTGTTCACTATAAACAATAAATTTTTGAAGGTGAATATCAAGGAAGAAAAGCCAAAGTCAAGAAAAGGCAAAAGAAAAAGTCCTAAATACACACTTTAAGAATATATAAGTACCATGGTCTAGTAATACTGGATTTAAAAGGCATGTAGAACTGTTCAGATATTGTTATTAGCTATTGAGAGTCATATTTTTAAAATCAAAACAGGCCGGGTGTGGTGGCTCACGCCTGCATTCCCAGCACTTTGGGAGGCCAAGGCGGGTAGATCACAAGATCAGGAGATCGAGACCATCCTGGCTAACACGGTGAAACCCCATCTCTACTAAAAGTACAAAAAATTAGCCAGGCGTGGTGGTGTGCGCCTGTAGTCCCCGCTACTCAGGAGGCTGAGGCACGAGCATGACGTGAACCCGGGAGGCGGAGGTTGCAGTGAGCCGACATCAGCCACTGCACTCCAGCCTGGGTGACAGAGTGAGACTGTGTCAAAAAAAATAATAATAATAAATAAAAAAACATATCAGAACTCTATTCTGTGTGAGACATTGGAATTCAACTAGATTAATTGAAAAGATAATTCATTTAAATAAAATACGTCAAATTTTTTTAAGTAGGTAAATTAACAATAATTATGTTATTAGTCTATTCTATATTGTTCCACTATATGGCATTTATGAGACTTATAAACTATCTCTCCCACTTTTGTCTCTCATTTTAACAGATTTTCTTTCTTTGAAATTGTATAGAGAAGAGGATTTCACCATAGGCTTTTAGAATTTAATTGCTATAGATCTCTGATAATGTTGATTTTTAGCAACTTATAAATCTTTTAGCCTATTTGGCATAAAAACCAAATATATTTCTATTAAATAAGATTTATTATTTTTGACATTTTTTATAATTGCAAAATATTTTATTTAAAATATGTAATAATAAATATTGTAAATGTGTACACATGCTCTGTTTATTCATATATATCTAAAAAACCTCTTCATTTTCATACATCTGAAAGACATACAGACATTCTTTTAGAGGCTTATCTTAATAATTTAACATTAAGGAGTCAACAGCATAAAAATAATAGCTTCTCATCCTTATGCCAACATTGTTCACTAATACATTTATTTTTAAATTCAATTAATAATGAAAAGACCACCAGTCTTTTGAAAATGTTCCAGTCTTCTTTTTATTGGGAAGTCATTTGTAAATTTTTCAAGAATACTCATGCATAAAATTTTCCTTGAAAGTTACATGTTCAACAGTCATGTGCATGTGTACACTTGACCACTGAAGGGCCAGTTTGGCTGGGTATAAAATCCTGGTACTATACTTTTATTTATTTTTTTCTTTAATATATATTTTTTTTCTTCTTTGTTTTTGAGACGGAGTCTTGCTCAGTCGCCCAGGCTGGAGTGCGGTGGCGCGATCTCAGCTCACTGCAAGCTCCGCCTCCCGGGTTCACGCCATTCTCCTCAGTCAGTCTCCCAGATAGCTAGGACTACAGGCGCCCACCACTACGCCGGGTTAATTTTTTTGTATTTTTAGTAGAGACGGGGTTTCACTGTGTTAGCCAGGATGGTCTCAATCTCCTGACCTCGTGATCTGCCCGTCTCGGCCTCCCAAAGTGCTGGGATTACAGGCGTGAGCCACTGCGCCTGGCTATTTTTTTCTTGAATATTTTTAAAACAAAAAATAGTGCTTCACTCTTTGCTGAAACTCAGTGTTGCTACAGAAATGTTTGATGTCAAATATTATTTTCTTTCTTTATAAGTGACTTACTCTTTATGTTTAAAAGCATGGGAGATTTTTCTTTTCTTCAAAGTCTAATTTTACTGAACTATTTCTCAAGTTGACCAGGTCAATTTTTCAAGTATAACTTACACCATACATCTATGTAGAATTGATCAGTTTAATCAGCAGACAGTTTAGTGACTTTTTTAGTTTGTTTGCTTTTTCAGGGTTTTTTTTTTTTTTTTTTTTTTGGTTTGTTTTTTGTTTTTAATGTTAACTGTTACTTCTATTTTACTGTTTTAATTTTCTTATTTATGAAGACAAATTTTCTAACTCAGGAAAAAGTAAATGTTACATTTAGTGGGTCATTTTATTTATACTTCTCTTTTTATTTTGGCTTGTTTCAATTTGTTTCTCTATGTTCCTTACTATAACTTACTTAACCTTTGCTCAGAAAATTCTATGTTCTACAATTTATTATGCAGTTGTTTCTTTCCAGAGTTTTATAATTTCTTGTTTCTTATTTTCTGCCTATTTGTCTATCTGGTCTTTGTTTTTCATTTATATTTTTATTTAATAAATTTCTTTCATATATGTAATTCTTATAAATTTATTTTAACTCATGTTAAATTTTTTTTGCTCTCTTCTCCTTCATGGTATGATTGTTTTATTTATTACTGCCAATTTATTTTATTATTATTGTCTCTTCCTTTAATAACTGTTACATGGATGCTACAGTTTTATATTTGAAACTTGCTTTTTATATTTGAAAGTTGAATTGGTCCAGATTATCTATTAATGGTGAGGCTCCTGGTACCGGGATAGAAGAATGCTCAGGGTAGACTTATGAGTTTCTTTACCAGGAGCTTATACTTTTTATTATCATAGCTTACCTTGGTTCATCTATAGCTCTTATATTACCTACCTGATTCCCTTCTCTCATTACTAGCTGTGTTTTTATAAGAGAGACTGCTGGCTTCCAAAGTTCGTCATTTTCTTTCTTTCAGAAGCAGTACCTTTAGAAAGTTGCTGTTCTGAGCTATAAAATAAAAGTTCATCTCTGACATAAAGTTGAAATTAACCACATTCTACATAGAAAAGCAAGTCACAAACCCGGATTCAAAATAAAGGGAGTAAGAAAAATTGTTGGGTACCTCTTCCATGTTTAGATTTCTTGTCTGGATTACCAGGTGCCCATTAAAACAGTTAGATTAATATATTTTCACTGTAAGGGTTGATCATTACATATTGCTAAGACAAAAGTAAAGTTTCAGAGAGATGTATTAAGATTCCCTTTTTATGTATCTGAAAGTATTCATAAAAGAAGTTATTATTATGAATTTCAATATGCTAGGTACTGTTCTAAATCTTACATGCCTTAACTAATTTATGCTTAAAACAAACCTATAGTATAGTTATTATTAGTGTCACTTTGCTGATAATAATACTGAAAAACAGAAGTTAAATAACTTGCTCAAGGTATGATACATCAAGTAACCATCACAGCTAAAACACAAGTTTTGTCAGGGTGTCTTCAGGGTCTGCAATCTCAAATTTTAAAAGGTATACCAGTCTTTCTCTCTGTGTGTGAGTATTTGTGTGTGTGTGTGTATTTATATTACTTATAATTATTTGGATAGTAAATTTTTATAATGGCTCCCACTGAATTCCTTGATTTTTGTGACTTACTATGACTAATAAAATTCATAATAATAGAATGTGACTTCTAAGATTGGGCCCTACAGACCTTGCAGATTCTGTTTTCACCTTCTTAGAGTGCTTCCATCATCATGGAAAGATGTCTGTTACAACTTTTGGCCTATGAGAAATCAGGTGGCAGAGAACCGAGGTCACCTGACCAACAGCCCCCAGAGCTTTATCAGGCATGTGCAGGAGGTTATCCAGGACAATCAGGCTCAGGGTGCTGATACAGCTAACCAAAAAATGCAAGACCGAGGCCATCCAGCATCACGTGATACACAGAGGAGTTAACCCAGACAATTCCTACCCAGATTGCTAATCCATAGAATTATGAACATAGAAATGGTTATTTATTTAAGTCACAAAGTTTTGGTGTAGTTTGTTATGCAGCACAAGATAGCTGCAACAATACAAATTTATATTTGCCTGGAGAAGAAGAAAATAAACACATCAAATTATATACTAGTTAATTAAAGGAAGAATAAATTATTATTTTTTAAGAAAAGCTTTATGTCAGGAGCGAATGCTTATAGGCCATTTTTGCTCTTTGCTTCTATGTAAAAGTGCTCAAATAGTGGGACCCTCTTTTGCCTCCTATTTAATCATTCCACATTAAGGGATGTAATAAAAGTTTTCTGGAGAATAAATGCGTTGGCTTGCCAGACCATTTCCATTTTCCAGCTTCGAAGTTTGCTGACTCACAGCAGCAGCCCCTTTACCTATCACACTGCAAGGGCCGATTCTCTTCTCTGAATAACAGAGCAGGATCTGGTGAGATCTGCTATGGTCATACTCACATGACTACATAGGTGGGTTTGTCTAAGGCAGTGGTTCAATATAGAAAAGTCACATTCTCTAATGATAATAATGGTTCCCCCACTGTGATATCGCTTTCTTTTGCAATTGGTTCAGAAATATGTATTGTTATAATAAACATTGTAGAATAATATAACTGAAAATTGCATAGTTTAAAGATGCGTTCTAGGATAGAGTATTGTCATAGCTAGGAAAAGAATTAGTATCCTGCTAGGGAAAGTGGTATGATATTTTGTTAAATTGATTTTTCAAAAAAAAAAAAATATATATATATATATGTGTCTTAATTTTTTTTTTTTTTTTTTTTTTTGAGACGGAGTTTCACACTTGTCACCCAGGCTAGAGTGCAGTGGTGTGATCTTGGCTCACGGCAACCTCCGCCTCCTGGGTTCAGCCTCCCGAGTAGCTGGGATTACAGGCATATGCCACCACATCTGGCTAATTTTGTATTTTTAGTAGAGTCGGGGTTTCTCCATGTTGGTCAGGCTGTTCTCAAACTCCTGACCTCAGGTGATCCATCCACCTTGGCCTCCCAAAGTGCTAGGATTACAGACATGAACCACTAGGCCTGGCCTTAATTTTTCTCTGAAATTTTCAATGACCAGGTCAAATGTCTAAAAGGGTAATCCATTTGCTCATCTTTTTTTTTTTTTTTTTTTTACATCTGGAGAATTTGATATTTAGAAAGAAGCAATAGATAAAATGTGTTTATTCATTTCAATTGTATTTTGGGCTCCCTTGGAAACAACACAGAATAGCCATCTAGAGTGATTTAAGTGTAATTGATCTTTTAGATTGCTCACATAACCCTTTGACTTTGGTTACTATATAAAGCTGCAGACTTTCCCAAAATATTTTTGTATCATCATGTTTCATTTATTTTAGAAAAGTATGCTGCACCAAGCCAAACTAAATGGAAATGCTTGAGTTTACAGAAGCATTCTATACTATGACCTTTAAGTCACCTGGAAGAGGGCTCAAAGCACTTTTTACTGCTTAATCAAATTATAAACTTCTAAATTTCACTTCTTTCCCAGAAAGAAAATATACAACACTATTATAAAATAGCTCATTGTTCTATAGACCTAGCTATAATATAGAACAAATTCAGTCCCCTGATTATATATAGATCCGTATTCTAAAAAAGCTGACATAGCGAGTTCAGCCAACATCTCTCCTATTGACATGAAATGACTCAGTGTAACCACAATAGCCGTGACTGAATTTGGAAAAACTTCTCATGTCTCTGAATAGGTCTACTTGATTTAGGAAATAATGTAATCATCTATTGTGATCAAGCCAGGTAGCTATTTAGCCAATCTTTAAACACTTCCAGGAAAAATAGATTTTCAGCATCAAGTTAAAGTTAGCAAACACCGATTGTTTGACCCTGCAATGACCGGCTCCAGTGTTATCAGACTTTAAGAGACAGAGTAACTTAAAATAGAACAAGAGTGCAGCCATCTGGAAAGCACTGCAGCACAGTGTATATCAAATCTACCAAGACAGCAGGAGATACACCTGCAGGCTGAAAGATCGCTATGGCAGTGTATTGCAACACCTTGCAAAGTCTAGCACAAGCCCCTCATGCAGCACACATGTTCACAATGAAATTTGGTTTTAGGAAAGCAATAAAGAAAATATGCTGCTGGTATGTCATTCACTTGGAGGCAAATATTCACTTAGGGTAATTAGCTTGAATAGTGAGATTTTAATCATTTCATTCTCAACATAAATATTTGGCTAATCAATATGAAAGGTATTTATTTTCTCTATAGTTGGCTTTGCTTCTCAGCATTAGTACTGTGTGACAGATGGCTGATGTCATCTTTGCTTGGAAAAACTAAGTTGGCAATATTAGCATGGCATATTTCTGGGGACTTGTGATATGCTATGAGATGATAAAAAAATGAAAGGGTCCAAAAGGGAATTCCCCAAAGCAAATATATTTATATGATTTGACACCATATTTTACTAATCCATCATACAAAGATATATATCCCATTTAATTAATGTTTTATTGAAACATATTCTGGTAAATATTAACAATGCTCTTGATCTTATTTTTTGAATGCTGGTAGTTCACAATATCATAAGGTTGTTTATATTTTCTTTGTCCCTATATTCATCTAGTATATGCAGACAGAGCAGTCTCTCTGTACTAGTAACTGTACCCTCAATTATACCAACAATAATCAGTTTATAGCAATGAAAAGATTGGGAGTGTGCTGTGAAAAAAAGTTGACTTTTAAAGTTCTCATCTGATGAGTCTAAAGTGACCCTTATTTCTTGGTCCTATGTTACAAACTTTGTTATTGCTGAAAAGGGTCCATTACTATACTTTTCACTCTACATTCCCTTTTCCTCATGCTGCCTGTAGCCACTAAGTGGCATCTGTCAAAACTTTTGCTTTTGAAAAGGAGGAAGAATATGGGGTCAAAGCTAGGATGCTTAGTGGAGAGACTAGAGGAGGAAAGGATATGAAAATTTTAATTTTTTTAATGGGAGAAGGGTCTTTAATAATGAAATGTTTACTATGTTCAAGAACTCTTCTGGGGACTTTACATAAGTTAACTTATTTGTACAAACCAGTGAGGTATGAATTTATGTCGTTTCTGTGAGAAAACTGAGGAACACAGAACTTAAAAAACTTTCTTAAGGTCTCAGAGCTGCTTTGCGGTGGAGTTGGGTTACAAGCTGAGGTGTTTTGGCTCTAGAGTCCGTGTTCTAACTCTTATGCTAGAGACAAGAAAGCAAAAGAGTCATCTGTGAAAGGAAAGGCAGAATAGTAATTGTTAGAGCCTGACTTCTATCAACAAATATTCACATATTTGGTTTATAGAAAAACATGCCTCCTTGAAGAAAGGAGTATATTTTACTTTTTGTCTCTTTTGTTTTTTTTCACAGAATGCTTAAAGCGATGTTACCTTAAAAAATAAATACAAGCAATGACCATAACAGTAAGGAAGTGATTTTACAAATTGAAGGACAATTCAGAACAAAAATTGCGAATTTACTAGTATGTATAGGAAAAAGCAAAAGGTCAAAACAACACTACTTAATAATTCCTTTAAGAATGTGATAATTTCCTAATAAGACATTATTATTTCATTGAGGTTCTGCATATGCCATATATACAATTGATGGGACTATTAACTAAAATAAACTGAAAAATTTCCTGAATTTAATATTAGATATAGTAGTAATTCTTGCTTTAAAAAACCTACATAGTCAAATAATCAATACTTTTTCTCTTTTTCTTGTCTTAATGGCTCCAACCACTGGAATACCTCTGAAATATTCCATTTATTGATATTATTTTAATTTTTCCAAGAATCTCCCAAGTGTAATAACCATAGTCATTCAGTAAAAAGGAAGTAGATATCATATATTTAGTTAGTTGATCTGCTTTGAAGAGTTTTCTAAGATTTCACTTTCCCAGTTATTAAAAACTAATGACACTTAATTATATAAAATTTGACCGAAAATGTTCCTGTTTAAATATATGTTTTTCAGGTATCACAGGAGTTTATTATTAACAATTTTAATCTCAGACTATAAAGCTAAAAAAAGTGTATATATATAATTATCAGAGATACTATAGGTGCTATTTCTATATTAATATGAAGTATTTAGCAGATGTAACATAAAGGTGACTAATACCTTGAGACATATGCCTTTGTTGCCAAGATTTTAATAATCTTCATGTACCAGTGAAGGATACAAATAAAACATGGTCATGCTACTTATAAGACAATGTTCTTATTCATTTTTCTTGTTTGTTTTTTAAAAGGGAATATGGTAAAATTATCACATGTGACATCATTAAGAAAAGTTTCATGTTGATCTATTATCTGATAACATTATAATCAGCAAATTATAATTAACCTATGACACTTATGAGTACCTATGTCGGCTTTGACCATTATGTCAGCAAATGTGGAACAGGTCAGCCTTATAATGGCAGCATAAAGGTGTCCCATTTCACCTCATTTATGTTCACTGTGCGTTGCAGACAAACCCGGCTACAGCAACTGAGAAATGGAAACTGACAAGAAAACATTAAAACTGATTTAACGGTGCTGTGTGTTTCTTCTCTAAGTATGATTAAATAATCATAAGAACTTCTCTAAGGGCTAACCTGCTATATTTTCCAGATTTTCACCTTGGGGACATATTGTCCCTTGTTACTGAAACCTCAGGGACAGAAGGGGACGCCACAGGGTGGCACAGCAGGAAGCTGAATCACTGATGAAACAGTGTTCAGTTAATGAAGGCATGGCCCATGGCCTCCGCTGCTCTGCCATATGTTTGAAGAAATGCTAATGACTACAATTCAAATACCTTTTTCATCTTAACTATATGTAAATGTGTTTATAAATGCTCTCTTATAAATATACGATCACATTTTTAAAAGCCAAGTGCTAATGTTGCTTTCAACATCTATAATACACAATAATTAAAACTTAAGCAATTCTGCTTAATTATACCTTATGGGAAAATGTACAGTAATTTATAGAAATTAAGCAGAAAAACAAAGATCAACAGAAATAAAGCAGCAGTTGAACAACTGAATCATAAATCACTTTGGTCATTAATTTACAACAGCAAAATCATTGTAAGTAAAAGACTTCAATCCTCATTCTTAAATAGCTGACATGTGAAAAAGAAAGTGTTAGAAATTTGAGTATTCCTTTTCAGAGCACAGCTTGAACTGATGGTCGCACTGTCTACTTTATTACTTTATTCTTATGCTGCCCCCCAAAATCAAGTGGTAATTTTTAGTTGAAAACTTTCATTATTCCAGTTCTAATGGGAAACATCTATCCTCGTTTTCTTACACTTTTCCTCAACATTGCAGATAATTATTTGCTGGTACATGGTCTATTTTATGAGAGATCCATTCTTCAGTGAATGTGCAGCAGCTCTACAACAGCGGCTCATTTAAAAGATCCAGTTGATACCCAGTTTGGGATATGTTGTACATTACATAATTTTTAAAAGTACTTTAAAAGCTAAGTTGACTAGATCTATAAAACTGTAGATAACTATACATTCCAATCAGTAGAAATGACAAATTTTCACACCCTAAAATGTTCCCGCTGAACACCACAAATGATTGTTTATGGCTTAAAATTCTCATTAATTAATTAGATCAATAAACTTACTTATGCATGTATTAATAGAAAAAAAAACTTCTAAGTTTGAATTAGCCATTATTTTGAGACATTTCAGTAGAGTTGCTATTTTCTGCTATTTGTTTCCATTTCTAAAACAAAAATATTTGCTCAAACTTTATACTCTATCTCTGACTTTTGTTAGTGGAATCTTTTTAAAATTTTTATATAATTAATTCTTTTATTGTCTTTAATAGCTGCTAAATTTCTAGATTTCTTGTTCTTCTCCCATATGGAGGTTATGAAACTATTACCTTCATTTTCTTCAATGCTATATGGTTTCTATTTTAATATTTATAGGCTTAGTCTATTTGGATTTTAAAAAATAGAGAAGTAGGGATCTAGTTTTATATTCTTTTAAATAGAGAGCAATTCTTTTCAGACTTTTTTTAAACTAATAGTTGTACGTGTTCATGGGGTACATAATGATATTTTGATACATTTAATGTATAAACAAAATTTTCAACACTTTATTATATGCATTTCTCACTAGATTTATATGTAAATCTCATATATTCCATATGCATGCATGGATTTATCTTTTTCTGAGTTCTCTATTTTGTTTTTCTCATCTATTTGTTAATTTTCTGCTTACATTTTAAACTTGTATTTCTGAAGATTTATGATATATTTAATACACAGCAGAACAAGTCCCTTATTCCTTGCATGGTCTCCTTTTTACCCAAAATTTCTTGACATTTATCACTATAAATTGTAGAAATTTTGTGTCCTAGTGCACACCAATCTCACTTTGCAACATTATATTTGATTCATAAAAATAATAGATGAAAAGTTATGAATCAGACAAATAGAATAATCACCCTAAATTTAAGATTCACCTTCAGAGCTGGCCAGTTATAGATAGAGTTACATCTACCTATCCTATAGGTTTTCTATATCCTATATCTCATCATTCTACTTTCACCTCCAAGGTAACCACCGTTTTGAAGTTTGTATTTATTATTTTATTTAGTGTATAAATACTCATAAAGAACATGAAATTCTTTATAGAGATTTTTAAAGTTATCATACTTTATTAGTCTTCCTGAACTTTTTTCCATCAACATTATGTATCTGACTCATTCATCTGATTACATAGAGTTTATTCATTTTTACTGCTACATAACATTTCCTTGTGTGAATGTGCCACAGTTTATTTTTCTATTGTTTATGATAGAAATTCAAGATTTTAATGATTTTCAAAAGTTATAACCAGTGCTGGTATGAACATTTTATGCATATCTTAGTTCACACATGCAAGAATTTCACTAAAGTACATACCTACAAATAAATTACCTGAGTCACAGTGTAGGTGAATATTCACCTTGACAAAGTAATGCTGCATTGTTTTCTAAAGTGTTTGTAACAAACATCGATGCCTTTAAGTTTTTCTCTGTGTATTTATATGCATAATGTTTCTTTCTCTGTAATATTTTAGAACTAATATGTATTAAATTATTTCCATATTATTCCACAAAATACAGTGATCAGAAACTTTGGTCCAACCCGTTTTGAAAACTCTTTTATTGCTACTGTCATCATAACATTGTGACTTTGAACAAATTATTTAATAGATGTAAACTGTTTGTATTTTAGAGAGATGAATAATAGAACCTAATTTATTTAGCCATTGCTGAAATAAAATGAAAGAGATAGTTCAAGAAAGTACTTTAGTAGGTTGGAATATAGGAAATGTTCAGTAAATGCCAAGTGCTTATTATTATTGTAATTGTTGTTGTTATTACATGCTGAATAAAATCTCTGGGCCTCTTTTGATCAAAAATTCAAAGATCTGAGGACAGCAAACCATTTGCATAAGTTTAGTCGATCATGTGAACATTGGAGAAGGTGAAGGATTAACATATGTAATTTTTAATATTAAATAACTGTACAACCCATTCTTCAATGAAAATCTAAATATCAGTTACCCAGATGGTAACAAATGCAAAATTCTGGTTAGATAAGAGGAATCAATTCCAGAGATCTATTCTATCACATGGTGACTGTAGTTAATAGCAATATATTGTATTTGTGAAAATTGCTGAGTGGATTTTAAGTTTTGTCACCACAAAAAAATGGTAAGTATGTAAGGTACTACATATGTTAGCTCAATTTAATCATCCCACGATGCATATATACTTCAAAACAACCAGGTGAACATATTTATAATTTTTATTTGTCAATTAAAAAATCAACTACCCAGATATTTTAGCTATATATACTCAACCACAAAATATGACTATAATATTTATGTGAATGTGTATGACTCCTAAGATAGATTTGGGCAAGATTTCCAGTCCCTCCAATGATCTATTTTCCTTATAAATTAAAAAGTTTATTTGGTCAGGAAGGCAAAAACATTATTTTAAAATGTTAAAAGTTCAAATGGAGGTAAGGGATGACTGTCTAACACACGGTAAAAAAACAAAGCAAACAAACAAGACAGAAGACAAGAGTTAAGCAACTTCCTCAATGCAGGCTAAAAAGTGAACGCTGAAAAGCCATTAGACTGATTTTGCAGATCTAGAAAATAAAGGTCAGTGATAAATCCCCAAATGGGCTTGGCCACAAATATATCAGGATGTATTTTAAAACAAGCAGATGCATTTGTACCCCTCACTAGGAATATCTCAGCTCTGCTTTGCTTTAAGCACATAGTAAGGAATTCTGATTACATGGGTCAACCAGTCCTTTTTCAAACAAAAGCCTCTTAGCAAAGAAATGTCACATGGTTCAGAAAAAAACAGACAAAAGGGCAAACTCTCCTTCTCCTTTCTTCATTGAAGTTGATTACAGGGTGGAATACATTCAAAGACCAGAACGTCTTGAAATTCATTTCCGAGACAAGAATCACAGCAAAGAAATACAAAATGATCAGTGATAGAACTAGACATTGTTTACCAGTAAATCATTTGCATAATGTTTACATATGAATGCATTACTGATGAGTATAGACTTTTCTCATATTATTTTTTCTTAATGAATTTGATTTGGTTTTTTAACAATGACCAGTGCCTCTTGTTCTACCTCTGTCTGGTACTATTCCCGGTTGTTGCAGACTCTTGTCAATCTATTTTTCCTCTTATGGCCACTTAAAGATGGAAACATTATGCATTTATCCTGGGGTTTGTGAAATGATTTAATGATGCAAAGCATATGGAAATGCTTCCAAATAATGTGTAATAGCAAGTTTAGGAAGTGAAGGCTGTCTTGAATTTTGATAACTTACTAAGGGAAATATTGATGATTGGGAATGTTGGATGTTTAAGGGGAGAAAGTGAATAATTTACCTATGTTACCTGGACTCCTGACACCTATTTCTTGGACCTCAGAGAAGACTTAATGATTCTCTTTTCAAAAAAAAAAAAAAAAAATCTTCTTTATGGTTCCTTTTCTGTGTGGTGAACCACACTTGTGAGTGATACGTTTACCACAAAAATGAAATACAAAACTATCTCAGCACACTTTGAACAAGTAGAGATCTTGGGAGAGGGACAGCTTTCCCTGCATAAGGATAGAATTTATGTAAACAACTCTAATGAGAACTTTATATTGCATTCCCAATAATGAAATCCAATTTACTTAAAGTGAATAAGAGAAAAGTGGAGTGCCATGTACGGGAATATTCTTTGCTAGTCATTGAAACTAATCTTAAAAGGAATGTGGGCTTCCTCATCAAACTTCCAGCTGGGAAAAGTGCTGCCATCTTCCCATCACTCTCACTCTCGCAGTAGTCTTGTCCTTTTAACTATTAGCCTCTTTCCAGATGTGATTTCTCTTCCAGAGGTTAGTGAAACCCCAGCTTCTTTGATCATGGACTCTGTGACACATCATAATCAAAAGCTTTTCTGTTTGAGGGTGGGGGAATTGGAGTTTCAACAGTAGAATAATCATGGAAACAATTCTATATATTTCTGTGCAGTATTTTAAAATTACGGTTCACCTATTTAAAACAAGAAAAAGAACAACTCCCCCAAACACACACAAAACAGAAATATTTTGTTGAGAGGTAATCTTTTGCCAAAAGTATTTCCTAAGTCTAAATAAAAAATATGATAAATCACCGAGTTGCACTGATCCATTGTTAAAATTGCAGTACAACAGACTGAAGGATTAAAATTCCTATTCATTTTACCAAGGGACTGGGGAAGTAAGACCTCTCAATTCTAATCAACTGTGTAAAAATTGAGCCTTCCCTTTAAATAAATAATTGATAGCTCTTTTATCCCAATTAGTTACCAACTCAAATTTCTTTGAAGGAATGAGGATGAAAACACAAAATACAGAAAGATTACATTTTGTAGATATTTGGTCTCTTTTTCTTTTTTTTTTTTTTTTTAATTTATTTATTTATTATTATTATACTTTAAGTTGTAGGGTACATGTGCATAACGTGCAGGTTTGTTACATATGTATACTTGTGCCATGTTGGTTTGCTGCACCCATCAACTCGTCATTTACATCAGGTATAACTCCCAATGCAATCCCTCCCCCCTCCCCCCTCCCCCTCCCCATGATAGGCCCCGGTGTGTGATGTTCCCCTTCCTGAGTCCAAGTGATCTCATTGTTCAGTTCCCACCTATGAGTGAGAACATGCGGTGTTTGGTTTTTGGTCTCTTTTTCATAGCGAAGTCTATACTTATTTATTGTTTTCTAATAACATTTATTTATATTTAAAGTAAACTAGTATTTAACATAGAGTTTGCCACAAAATGATATTTGAGAAAACAAAGTTAAATATTGGTCATGGATATTTTTTTAAAATTATGGTCCAAAATAATAGATAAGACCGTACTCTAAAGTATGAATTCTGAGGGGGAGAATGAGCCTTCAAATGTCAAACTTTGTATTTGGTTTTTAAAAATATGATTAGCCATAAGAAGAAGTAAATCAGTGAGCATGCATTTTTTTTTAACAAAGACATAGGTCAAGCCCATAAATAGTATTGCCAAAAAATTTAGTTTTGTAAAACTATGTATATTGATGCATTGAATATTTTATTTCCATTAAATCACTTATGAGGCCACAATATAGCAGTGTACTCTAAACCACAAGAGCCAAGAATTTTAATAGGAAAATATGCCAGACTTGAACTTTAAAACTTGAAATGCTATGGAAGAGGCCAACTTTTATGATTAATTCAATTTTTTTCTTCAATATGTTAAAGTTTCTGCTTTTAAAATGTTCCAAACATATTTTCAATATATATTTATGAACATAGGATGGCCATTCATCAGCCAGATTCATCAAGCAATTAACCATGTTTGGGGAAAGGTAATGATTAATCAGCTTAATTGATCAACATAAACTATTGAACATCAAGTAGGTTTTAAGGCATTATTATAAACTTCCTTATTTAGTTCATTTAATGTCCATTTGTAACAAAATATATTTAGTTATGCATTCTCAGAATGAAAGTAATGAGACATGGGCAAACTATTCTTGAGCTCCCTCATTTTAACAACATGAGTTAAGACTCAGA
This sequence comes from Papio anubis, assembly GCF_008728515.1. NCBI lineage: Eukaryota > Metazoa > Chordata > Mammalia > Primates > Cercopithecidae > Papio > Papio anubis. The sequence continues at coordinate 83,563,574 of NC_044979.1, read as the reverse complement.
TTTGTACAAAGCTAATACATGTCAGAAACAGGATTAAGTCCAAGTCTTCCATCAAGTTGTATGGGTATAAATAATGGCATTTCTTACTCATTAGAAACTATCTTTTCATTTCAAGCAAGGGGTATAATTTTTTTTTTTTTGGTGTCTCCCCTTTTATTTTATTATTTTTTTTCTATATGTAAAAGTTAAACTTTATTTTTTTATTTTTATTATTATACTTTAAGTTCTAGGGTACATGTGCATAACGTGCAGGTTTGTTACATATGTATACTTGTACCATGTTGCTGTCGCTGCGCACCATCAGCTTCGTCCAGCGCCCATCAGCCGTGTTGCATCAGGGTACCAACTCCCAGTACAATCCACTCCACTCTCCACGCACCTACGGCAGGCCCGATTGGTGTGATGTTCCCGCGCTATTATTCAGCAACTGTTCTCCTTGTTTCGATTCCACCTGTGAGTGAGGAGCAATGCTGTGTTTTGGTTTTCTGTTTTTAGTTTCGCGCGGGAATGATGGTTTCGCTGCATCGCCATCTCTACAAAGGACGAACTCCATCCTTTTGGCTGCATAGTATTCCAGCGGTGTATATGGCTGCCGCTGCTAAATCGATCTATGTTGAGTGGACATTTGGGTTAGTTCCAAGTCTGTTATTGTGAATAGATGCCGCCAACCGGCATCACGTGTGCATAATGATAACCTGCTGGCAGGATTTATGTCGCGCGGGTATATGCCAGTAATGGGATGAAAGCTGCGGGTCATTATGGTACATGCCAGTTCACCGATCGCCAGGGAATCGCCATACTGCCGCTTTCATAATGATTGAACTAGTTTACAATCCATCGCTTTCGTCAAAGAATGTTCCTATTTCTCCATCTACTCCTACGCGCTTCCTATTGTTTCTGGCTTTTCATGATCATCGGCTTCTAACGTTGTGAGATGGTATCTCATTAATAGTTTTTGTTGCATTTTCTCTGATGGCCGATGATGATGAAGCATTTTTCCTGTTGGCTGTATGAATGTCTGCTCTTCTTTTGAGAAATGTCATTTCGCCTTTGCCCGCTTTTGATGGGGTTGTTTGTTTTGTAAATTTGTTTGTAGGGAGTTCTTTGTAGGTTCTGGATATTAGCCCTTTGTCAGATGAGTAGATTGCAAAAATTTTCTCCCATTCTGTTGTTTTTTAGCCTAGAAAGTTTTTTAGCCTAGGAAGTGAAGTTTCTGATATTGCTAGAAACTGTTAAAACCAGTGTGGAAAATGAGTATCCAACTTTGAACACTTTGAAAGTTAATTTTAGGGTAAGTCATTTTCCTCATTTGTGAGCCTCACTTTCTGCACCTGTAAATTTGAGAATTTGAAGAGTTGATTTCAAGTAAAATTTTATAGTTAAAAATAAAAATATCAAATATCTATTGTCTATACATTTAGCTGGTAGCTGGAATTGATGCTTCCCATAACTGACACACTATGAAGGCTTTGGTTTTCTGTACCATTAGGCTATTTTCTTCTGTCTGAGTTAACTGTGACATATGACTGTTAGCTGGTCATCATGCCACCATCATTGTCTCTATATGCACTCTTTTATTTTACATTTCCTAGGTGGTACAGATAAATCTTATAACATAAAAAATATATTTTTTTCTATTACTGATGCTGATTTTCATTAAAAATCTTCATTTCCCATATGGGTGAAATTCAATTTCAATCAACTTAAAGGTCCTCAACATCTTTCCAAAGTATTATTATGAGGTAGGTAAAAGTTACCTGGTGCAATCTTACTGGGATGAGGATGAATATTTAGCTTCAGTCAATGACTGTTGACCATGATCACTGTCCTTACACCAGTCTATTACAGTTATATCACACACAGGTCCCAGTTACATCAACCTTTGCACTCCTTCAGTTATAAGTCTCTCTCAGTTTCCACCCATGTTCTATTTTCTGAGTCAAACATTTTCATACCCTTGATCCTAAGGGCATCATGAGAGCTCCCATGCTATTCTTCAGCACATACAAAGTATTTCACTGTTCCCATGCCATGTTTGGGGTATGAACAAATCAGGTGATATTGTTTCAGGCTATCTGCCTATACACAACAGGCAACCTTTATTGTTCTTTTGTCGTGGCAGTTTTCTGGGCTTTTCTCAGAAAATTGGAGTGCAAGTCATCTTCATGTTAAAATCCATTCCTGTTTGAGTTTTTATGTCTTATACCCCTACTACATTATGGATGAAATCCAATCCAGTTTTTTCATGGATTCACTCTTCATTCTATATGGCTGTATTTCTCTATCCATTTTGCTTAGTCTTTATCTAGGCTGGTGCCTAAGTTACCATGTGTTCTCTTTATTTTGAGTATCATCTGGGATCTACACTGTTGATAACAAGAAGCGCTTTTGATATTCTAAGATCTAACAAAGTTTTGCTGAAAGTGAATATCTCATGATCTAGCTTCCTAAGTGGGAAAAGCATTAAGCAAATGTAAAGGGCAAAAAAGTTAATGTTTCAAAATACCACCCTACTAAATTCACATTTCATATTTACTCACTGCACACTGAAGAAGAAAATATAGGCAAATTGGACATTCACATTTTATTAACCATTTGAGACTACACACCAAAAAAGAGCTGCTGTTATTGGTTGTCTAAATATGCAGGCTATTAAAAATTATTCTGCATACCTTTTGATTAATCTTTGTAGTTCAGCTATCATAAATGCTAGTATTTGGCATAATCTTGTTAAAACACTGTTTATGTAGTTTTTTTGGGACAAGACTTATTAAGAAAGCATTCCCTTAAGCATAATCGCAATACAAAGGAGTATATTCATTGAAAATCACTCATCCATTTCATTTAATTAATCTGGATTTACTGAAAATGATTTTTTTCTAAATAATTATTGGTGGAAATTTTACTCTTTAGGAATTGCATATTTTGTGATTATCACCATTTCACTAATCAAAAAATAGGTACAAATAGAGTGACCTAGACTGTTGGTTGGCCTGGGAAAGTCCTGGTTTTTGCCTGCCGCCCTGTGTAATTATTTATAGTGTCTCTTTTTACTCTGAAAAGAATGTTTGTTTTGGACTATAAATTATTTAGTTCCTTAGTTGTCATAGATTATATCTGCCTTACATTCTTCAACACAGGTCATGAGTAGATTTAGTGGTCTGAAAGTTTCTGTTAAACAGAATACACTAATCCTTGCTGCTGATGCTTCTGGAGTGTTTACCACTTTCCATTCCTCCTGATTTCTAAGAAACAGTTTTTCTACTGTTTACAGATAAGGCCAATCATTGAAGAAAAGGAGAATATTTCAATGAAAAAGGAATTTTGATATCAGGAGTTATGGGTAGTAATAGCCTCAGGATTCACTCAGCTTAAATACATTATTTTCAAAATCCTTTTATCACTTGCATGTCCCTTGGAGGTCTGACATGGAAGCAAAGCTTTAGCCATCAGCCAAAATAGTAGTCCTTCAAAACCTTAAGTTGTAGAAACAGCAATCTTTTATCTGACTCTTTAAAACTCAGTATCAACTAAATCTTTATTAAATTTCATAGAATTTTAATCAAGTATCCTATTTGAGGAATAAGATTTTAGTTTCAACTATTATTCTCCATTTTTGTCTGTATTACATAATAAAATAGTGTTCAAGAACTTGAAAATCTGCCATTTTTACTCAACTGATTTTGTCTTTATACATAAGCCAAGTTGTGGAATCTCAATATTGATTTGAATCTTTAAACATTCTTTTGGAATAATATATTACATTATTATCCTAAGGATCATGGTGTTCAGGAATAATCTGATAATGCCAGGATCCTAGTCTTCTTACCATACTGTTTAAACAACACTTGTCCAACATTATGCAGTTATTTTTGCTCTTGTCCATAGCAGCCCAGAAGCAAGTATCTTTTCATGTGTTCCAAACTGTATTCTAGAATCAGCCTTAGAAAGTAACTAAACATAATGAGACATTATAAAAGAGAGTTAGACATTACTTTTATTAAAGCCCAAAGCATTGCTTTTAGAAAAATAGATCCTAGTGTTCAGATGAAATATAGTAAACATACACATCCAATAGGTTCTTACATTTGGTTATGTAAGACTTAAATTGGTCACTAAGATATGAAGAAGTTGTTATTGTGTTGTTATTATTATTTACTTTTTAGTTATGTCCCAAATTGAATTTTATATCACTAATGTTAACAATAATTTTCACTCTTTTAAAGACCTTATAATCATCAAGATACTGTTTTCCTACCATATAAAACTAAATTTTGGAATTTTAATAGAGAATTAATACAATACTTGAACAGAACCAAAGCAACTTTTTGAGTAAAATTAAGTCGCACACTATTCTTCTTGTAAAAGTGGGGTGTTCTTCAATGTCTTTTCAAGAAGGCATATTTAAAAACAAATAAAGCAAACAAAAAACAAAGTTATGGTTTCTTACCACCATAATCCAACAATAAAAAGACACCTCAATGTGAATGATTTAGGTCACAGTCTCAAAGTAAAATATCCTCTTAAATAAATTACAACTTTGAGAAAATACTAAACTGTCATTTAGTCTTTTTATTGAATAATGCAGGATCTTGTATATTATTATCAAATCACTATCAAGTGTACTGCCTACTATGGTGCCAATATGCTTAAAATATTCTGAGAAATAATATTTCTCTCAATTTCTTACATGAAAAAAGTCAGTTTTTGCCTTTATTTTTAAGAAGTTTAAAGTTAATTTTTACTGCAAGTTGACAACTTTCACTAGTCTGAGTTTGGGGACACAGTTCTATTTTCTTTTTCCTTAACTACTTACTAGCAGTTGTTTGTTTTGTTTTGTTTTCATATATTAGATATACCTTTAATGGTAAGGTAGCCCCAGTTCTTTTTGGAAGTATGAAGGTCAACAAATAGCATGCTTTTGATTAGAAATTAAGTGCCCCGTATCCAGAGAATTTTGTCCCCTGAATAAGACTTCTGCAATTAGACTAAGTAGTAGCTTGGTTTCTCATGTAACTTGAGCCATTAGGTTAGGGTTGCATACTTGCTTGTTTGTTGTGGATAAATACCACACTATTAAGTGTGTTATGCCATTAAGTATCAATTTTATTCACCCTTCCCATGCTAAAAGACACTATGATGAATTCTTGCTTCTTATTTAGAAATGAGAAACTAAACTAGGAATCATTGTACACAGCCTTCAATACATGCATTTTATGCCAAACACTCTCTTTTTTTTAGGGGATTTAACCTGGGAAAAGAGGAAGAGGCACAGATTCTTCTTGAGTCACAAAGATCAAGCAGATATGCAGAAATATCTTATCTTAGCTTTACATGCTTTTCATATGTACTTGCATAATATCTTACATTAAAAACTTGTCTGGTTTTTCCTTTGTGTGTTTATGTTATTGTTGCCGTGTGTGACTTCTGGGTCATGAGATTTTGAAGTCTCAAACTAACAACATAAGATGTTGATAAGAATGGCAGGTGAACAGTCACATGTTTTCTTCGCACTTTCAAGTATTGTTTCGATTCTTATAACAAGACTGTCTCTGGATTGCTCTCAGGATGTAGCAACGGAGTGAAACCTGAAGCATGTTTTCTCTGGAAATTCTACTTCATTCTGATTTGAATGAACTTGTGTGAACTTAAAGCATCATTCAGCTTTGAGGTTCCTGTCCCATGCAGAAACCTAACATTTGTTGAGTTCCACAGAGAGAAGAGAGATTTAAGCTCTTATGTATTTCTTAGTTTTCTCATCTTGTAGCATAAGATACTGTAGTGGAGTCACGGATGGATTAGTGGCAGTGAGGGACAAGTTCCATATTCAGCAGTCTGCTTCTCTGCTATCTTAGAGTCCATTTGGATTAAGAAAAGAACATTTTTGATTACAATATGTTTCTTTGTTTATATTTTTTCTTCTGAGATTCTTGAATTTACCTGATTTAAAGGCATTTTCCTGCTACTATTCCTAAGAGTCATTGCTAAAACATAGTTCATTTTATTATAGAAACAGAGTAAGCTAATTATCTCCTGAGAACTTGCTATAATTTTAAGGGTTATGCACAAGATGTTAACTAATCACACAGCTCCCAGATATTTGTAACATGCAGTGTGACTCTGAGGTTGCATTTACATGAGTGCTAAGCATGACTTATGATGTGTTGTTTCTGGTGCTGCATGGAAGAAAAAATAGTACATTATGCAGGGTGAAATTTACAATACTTTACATGTCTTATTCCAGATTGAATAGAAGTATATATTATTTTATCACAATTCAACAATTCATAGCATTTTCTAAAAATTAATATTTTTGGCCAGGCACGGTGCCTCACACCTGTAATCCCAGCACTTTGGGAGGTCGAGGTGGAAACATCACGAGGTCAGGAGTTCGAGAAAAGCCTGGCCAATATGGTGAATCCCATCTCTACTAAAAATACAAAAATTACCCAGGCACAGTGGTGGGTGCTTGTAATCACAGCTACTCGGGAGGCTGAGGCAGGAGAATCACTTAAACCCAGGAGGTAGAGGTTGCAGTGAGCTGAGATTGCACCACTGCACTCCAGCCTGGGTGACAGAGCAAGACTCCATCTTGGGAAAAAAAAAAAAAAGGAAAATTAATACTTTTAGTTTAAAAATATTTATAAAAGAGAAATTAGTTGCCAATTGCAAATATAATGTAAATTAATGCAAACTAATATGAGTTAATATACACATGTTAAAATAAATATTCTTTTAAAATCAGATCTTAAAATAATGTCAGTAATGTGAATAGGGAAACCTGAGGCTTATTTTTTCAAATCTTATGTTGAAGTCAATGTAATTGCTACTAGTAATAAGAAATCTATTAGAACTGTTCAGAATTGTCAGATTAAAATGAAAAATATGTAGAACTGATTGATGCATTTGATTTGCAGACCTGTTAACTAGATATCTTTATGTCAAGGGTAGTTGTTTTTTAATTTGTACATTTTCTTTAAAAGATGTCTACATTCACTATGTTTATTTAGTCACTATCTATTCATTCTTTAATGCTTTTCGTTTCACATATTCTAACCAACTATTAAACTTTTGCTGTTTATCATCCTAATAAGAAGTTTCAAGGTCTTAAATAAAACAGGAAATGAATCTCTAGCCATTATCCTCCAAAATCTATCTGAAGCTTGATATGGCTACTTTCCTATTTTCATTGAAAACTTCTCTCAAAATATGTGTTATATTTTCTTTTTCTTTACCTCCATCTCAAATCATGTTTTCTCTGTTTTAAGTATTTTCCATTTTAAAAAATGTTTTTATATCCTCTTTCTCTCTAGAAGACAAGTACTCTATCTTTTTTATTCTTTTTTGTTTTTATCCAAAGCACTAACTACACTAGCTTGCAAATAACACTTGTTAAAAAATTACTCATGGGTAGAAAAAGAAAGATAAAGATCTTTCTGCTTTGAAAGAATTTTGGCCTGATCTTGGTGAGGTTTAAGTCACTTTGGGTACTGCTTTAGATTCCTACTTGTGTCCTCAAAGAACTGAAGATCTTTCTTATTCTTCAAATATGTTATTCAGGAATCATAGAATCCAGAGAGAAATCAAATCTCTTCACTTAAATGGCTTTTTTTCCTTTTATCTGAAATTTACTATAGCTTATTTTTTGTTACTAATACAAATAATTGCTTGCAATTTTAAAATGAATTAGAAAATTATTTTTTATTCTTCAATAAAACAATATCTTATCAAGCATATGAGATCAAAATTCTGCATTGGTTTAGTAACATACCTTTTCTCCTGCCTATTTTTATTTTTATTTTTTTATTTTTTTATTTTTATTTATTTATTTTTTTTTGAGACGGAGTCTCGCGCTGTCGCCCAGGCTGGAGTGCAGTGGCCGGATCTCAGCTCACTGCAAGCTCCGCCTCCCGGGTTCATGCCATTCTCCGGCCTCAGCCTCCCGAGTAGCTGGGACTACAGGCGCTGCCACCTCGCCCGGCTATTTTTTGTATTTCTTAGTAGAGACGGGGTTTCACCGTGTTAGCCAGGATGGTCTCGATCTCCTGACCTCGTGATCCGCCCATCTCGGCCTCCCAAAGTGCTGGGATTACAGGCTTGAGCCACCGCGCCCGGCCTCTCCTGCCTATTTTTAAACAGAGCATATTTTGTAGTATATACATACTAGAGTCAATTAGGAAATGTAATGCGGAAGTGTAACAATATTATTTACAAGTATAGTAATGTACTTATGGCTCAAGTAAATACACTGAGAAAGAATCAGATAATTTATTACGCTAAGGCAAATGTGTACTTACATTTCCTCTTTTATCCTTCACAAAAATGTTCAAAAATGTTTGTATTAAGAAAAATATTCAGAGTATACCTTCATCTAAGGTAAATCTCTTTATTTAATGTTCCTTTGAGGCTTCCTGTATGTAGCTTAGTATGTCCCCTTAGAAGTATATATATTGCATGGATTATAAGATTTTAATATGTTTTTTACTTACAAAAATGATATCTTACTTTTTAATCATGCTCACTTTTTTAAAATGAGGAATTTGGCATAAAGTCTTTTCATCTTGTTAATGTCTACGACATGGAGACTACGCGAAGTTATTCTAGGTATAACTACAACGAGGAACCGCGTTGCCTAAAACAAACACAGACTTACGTTTAAGTCTTTAATCCACCTTGAGTTAACTTCTGTATAAGTCTGTAAGGAAGGGGTCCAGTTTCAGTTTTCTGCATATGGCTAGCCAATTTTCCCAACACCATTTATTAAACAGGGAATGCCTTCCCCATTGCTTGTGTGTGTCAGGTTTGTCAAAGATCCGATGGTGGTAGATGTGTGGCGTTATTTCTGAGGCCTCTGTTATGTTCCATCGGTCTATACATCTGTTTTGGTACCAGTACCATGCTGTTTCGGTTACTCTAGCCTTGTAGTATACTTTGAAGTCAGGCAGCATGATGCCTACAGCTTTGTTCTTTTTGCTTAGGATTGTCCTGGGTATATGGGCTCTTTTTTGGTTCCATATGAACTTTAAAGTAGTTTTATCTAATTCTGTGAAAAAAGTCAATGGTAGCTTGATGGGAATAGCATTGAATCTATAAATTACTTTGGGCAGTATGGCCATTTTCACAATATTGATTCTTCCTATACATGAGCATGGAATGTTTTTCCATTTGTTTGTGTCCTCTCCTATTTCCTTGAGCAGTGGTTTGTAGTTCTCCTTGAAGAGCTCCTTCATGTCCCTTGTAAGTTGTGTTCCTAGGTATAAGACCTTCTGCACAGTAAAAGAAAAATATCATCAGGGTGAACAGGCAACCTACAGAATGGGAGAAAATTTTTGCAATCTATCCATTAGACAAAGGGCTAATATGCAGAACCTACAAAGAAACAAATTTACCAGAAAAAAAGCAACTCTATCAAAGAGTGGGCAAAAGATATGAACAGACACTTCTCAAAAGAAGACATTTATGTGACCAACAAACATATGAAAAAAAAGTTCATCATCACTGGTCATTAGATAAATGCAATTCAAAACCACAATGGGATACCACCTCATGCCAGTTAGAGTGCAGATCATTAAAAAATCAGGAAACAACGCATGCTGGAGAGGATGCGGAGAAATAGGAACACTTTTACACTGTTGGTGGGACTGTAAATTAGTTCAACCATTGTGGAAGACAGTGTGGCAATTCCTCAAGGATCTAGAACCAGAAATACCATTTGACTCAGCAATCCCATTACTGGGTATATACCTAAAGGATTATAAATCATTCCACTATAAAGAAACATGCACACATATGTTTATTGCAGCACTATTCACAATAGCAAAGACTTGGAACTAACTCAAATGCCCATCAAAGATAGACTAGATAAAGAAAATGTGGCACATATACACTATGGAATACTATGCAGCCATAAAAAGGATGAGTTCATGTCATTTGCAGGGACATGATGCTGGAAACCATCATTCTTAGCAAACTAACACAGGAACAGAAAACCAGAAACCACATGTTCTCACTGATAGGTGGGAGCTGAACAATGAGAGCACATGGACACATGGAGGGGAACATCACACACCAGGGCCTGTCAGGGGGTGGGGGGCTAGGGGAGAGATAGCATTAGGAGAAATACCTAATGTAGATGATGGGTTGATGGGTGCAGCAAACCACCATGGCACATGTATACCTATGTAACAAACCTGCACGTTCTGTACATATATCCCATAACTTAAAGTGTGTGTGTGTGTGTGTGTATTTATTTATTTATATAAAACATAGACTTCTGGGAAGATCAGTTTACAAAAAGCAAAACAACATAACTCAAAACAAAAGACCCACAACTAAATCTGCTCACAACTCCCTTCTTTTGCACTATGCCCACCAAAACCATTCCATGTTCTAGCTTCAGTTTAAGTAGGGCAATTTCAGTTTCAAAGGTGATTCATTTGTTATTCAAGGCTTCATGTGCTACTTCATTTTTTTGTGCTAATTCTGTCCACACTTACTCACTAAAGCAGCTCCTCCTTATTTCTCTTTCCTATTACCACCTAATCTAGCTACATTATGCCAAAAATAACACAAAACTGGCTTTTATATAATTTTCTGTGTGTTTTCAGAGAATTGACTGACACTACTACCTGCAAACTGTCTGTTGGTTTTGCCCATTTCTTAAACAATGGCCAAATGTTCACCCACCTAAGTATGTACAGGTACTTTGGAAAAAAGCGACGGCAATCAGCTTGCTTTAAGGCCTTCAACTTTTACATGGAGATAATGAGGTAGAGGTCAAACCATATAGGAAATGTCGTTCAGTTTGACAGTGCAAAGGGAATAGATCTTTCACAAACTGGTTCAACTGATGAGAAAACACAAGGTGACCAGATGTATATCTGTTTACTTTCATTTCCCAGCTATTTCCATGTCCTATGATGGGAATGGATGGAAAGTTTCATGTTATGTTTTGGCTTCTACTAAATTAGTCCTACTGCTTCTGGAAAGAAGTCCTTTTCCCTCCCAGAAAAACAAACAAACAAACAAACAACACAACAAAATACATATTTTAACTGAGAAAGAAAACCGGAGCTAAGCCGAGAGCAAGATGAAAACAGCACAGTGATTATAGATAACAATGTGTAAATATTTGAAAAATCTCCTTCAAAATTGGGTTAACTTGATTCATGCTTATAAACCTTGGATACATGTATCCCCAGATACATGCAGTATTTTGCAGAAGCATATACAGATCCACGGTGTAAATGTGGAATGCATCGTGGGAGAATCAGGAAAACAAAATGTATGGAAAACTGGGCAATTTTATTGGTAATCTGTTTAAAATACTTTTCAAAATAAAAATTAGCAAAGATATGATGCCCACAAGTGGATTACTGAAATACCATCACCAAACAGGACATCAGGTATGCATAATGTGAGTAAGTAATAAAGTTCTCTTCATGACTGAGGCAGCCCTGTGGTGTTTTATAATAAAATAATTAGGTTCTGTGAAGCCTTGTCCTGTTTTCACTCCTCTCTTTAAAAATTTGGTGCAACTCTGACTTTAGTCATCCCTAAGAAAGGAGAAATTGGACATGGCCAAGCCTCTGGAAGTTTCCTGTGACCTCCACTGATGAGATTAGGAAGATTTATTTTGGCATCTCTGCTTTTCCCTTTAGAGTGACCAGTCAGAAACTGGTGTCTAGAAGACGGTGATGACGATGAAGTAGGAGGCCTCTCGTCACTGCATTTCTAGAGCCTTTATGTTGCTTCCTCTTCCTTAGTGGCTTATAAGCAGGGAGACTGTTCATTCTGTGGCAGATGGGGGAGTGAAAGGAGTGCAGGGCCAACAGAAATGTCCTAGGAAAACTGGACCCAATTTTCATAATAGGTAACAGGGAAGTTTGTAAAGGAAGAATTAAAGTTTGAGTTAATTTGATACATCAGTTTTAAGGGTGCTTCTTGGAGCAATATATGTGAGAATACAAGAGCCTGATTTCATACAGTGTGTCAGTCACCAAAGCATGTAGCATAAAATGCCAAAATTACATCAGGCTTAACATAGGGCACACAATCTCAAAAACATTCAGCAATTTCCATGGGAGTATTTTAATTTACTTTTCCAAGACTTGGGGTTGCTCTTTTACTCTTTTACTTTTAGGAGTTTCCCAATGAGAATTGTACATATTTAGAAACTTCTGGGAGAAAAAGGGTGACTCCAACACTGCTCTATGTCATCAGTGATTAAATAACTCATTAATGTAGCCTTTGCATAATTATAAATAGGCAACTGGTCATTTGAATTAACATCTTCACTATTTGGTTAAAACAGAATTAGTTAAATAATGAAAGTTCCTTTCAGATACCATAAGGCAATAAGAAAAATTTTACAAAAGTAAATTTTGATATATTAATGTTTAATTAATGAAAAGTTAAGAAAACAAAAGCTATGACTTCTTTTTCTTGGAGCAGAATTAAAACACAAAAATTATAATTTCTCTTTATATATATACATTATGATATTTTATTTACATATAATTTCAGACTTACAGGGAAACTATTAAATATATATATGTGATGCTAATTTGTGTGTTAGCCTCAGCACAGCTGCTTTAAACATAATTTTTATGCAGCAGTACCACATACAATGTGTTGATAATTTATTTTTCTAAATTACACATATAATATACAAAATAAGTTTACTTCAAACTGCTTTTATTTCTTCCTCATCTCTGTATATTGTCCTTTGTTATTTTTTAAATTTAATAATTTTTCAAACTAAATTTACTTTCTTCTTGAGATAATAAAGGTATCAAATTGAGTATAAAGAATATTCTTTGTGGCCGGGCGCGGTCACTCGTGCCTGTAATCCCAGCACTTTGGGAGGCCGAGGTGGGCAGATCAAGATCATCCTGGCTAACACGGTAAAAGCCTGTCTCTCCTAAAAATACCAAAAAAAAAAAAAAAAAAAAAAACAAGAATGGTGGGGGGTTATCTTAAATAATTCAAGAAAATTCAGTTTTGAAAAATGAATATTAGTTAACTACTACAAATATTTTAGAAGTAAACCTCTAAGGTTCTCAGAACAATTCCAAAAGGGGACTTGTATAAAACAAGTGCTTTCTGACATTTTTCTAGTTTCAGTTTCATCACCTGTGAAATTGAATTAAACATTTTTACCTCATAGGATTTGGTTGAGGGGCTGATGGAGAGATACAGGTCATTATTTTTGTGTCTGACTTAATGGTCATTTTGTAGGTGAATCAGTGCCCTGAGGAAAAGGAATCTGGTATAGGTGGAAGTTATTGTTGTTGGGAGAAGCTTACAAGTTTGGAGTCATGGGGCATTAAAGTGGGCATCCTTTGTGCACGTTATTCTCTTTGTCTTGATGCTTTCTCCCTTTCCTTCCTAGGCCAACTCTGACTTATCCTTTAGTTTGGCTGAGACATCACCTCAACTGGGAAGCATGCTCTTGTGAGATAGACTGTAGTAAATTAGTTTGTATGTGTGCCTGTAGTATGACATGTATCCTCCTATCACAACATAGCGGACGTATGTCTTCACAATGTTTACCATACGTGTTGTGCTTACCTAGCTCCTCAATTAGAATTTGGGCTCCATATTTTACACTGCAGGATTTTCAATTCTATTACCAAAATGTAGTGCCTTAATTCTGAACTATTTAAAATTCCATCATTCTAATAACCAGTGAGCTCCTGCTATGTCAGACATTCTACTAGGCTCACTGCACCTGATAAATCTAAAGCACAGACTAAATCTTGTTCTTGGTGAAGAAGTGTATTGTAACTACGTAGAACAATAAAGATAAAATGATCATACTAGTGACCTAGAAGTGAGCAGGACAGTCCCCAGTGTTGTGAAATTGCTTCTAATGGACTCAGGGAATTCCCAAGCAATCAGAACACACATATGCTACAAACGAGCAGCAGGTGTTCCCCCCTGCATATCCCTACCAAGTGAGCATATTTTCATGTTCTTTTTTCTCTCCCTCTGCCTCAAAATAGGTTATTTTTTTTCCATCACAGTAGAATTATGCCTTCCAGAGAAGCCTTACACATGAAAGAATTAAATACAGGATAAGTGCAGGTTGTCAAATGAATCTGTACTCCAAAAACATGAGGTGAGATTTCTGCCAAAAAGAAGCACTAAAAACAAAACACAAAACAACCAGGGAAACTTCATACAATGTTTACAAAGTTGAAAGTTGAAGTATTACTGTATAATATATTTTCTAAACACAATAATCAAGGCAGAAATAAATAAGATCATGTAGGTTAAGATTTGTGCATTAACTCTTAGAGCTTTCATTACTTGTCAAACTTTCTGGAATGCTTCTTATTGCACAGAATGATCCATGTGGAAAATAAAAAATTTGTAAAATATGGTTTATCAGGTCTAAAATATATTTCTTAATAATATGATACGCTTACGGTAGAAAACTTAGAAAATTCAATGAAAAAAATGCCTATATTCTGACCACACAAAACCAATTACTGTTAACACTTTTGTTATATCAAATCCATTAATTATTTTCTATGCATAATATTTGTTTTGATATTTTTACATAGTTAATTTCTGCCCACCCAAAGGTTCATTATATGTTTGAGTTACATTATGTTTAATTATAGAGAGCTCAAATATTAACTACACTTACCAGAGATATTACAGGCTGCAGAAAATGTTAAACTTTCCTCCCTCGTTGAGTACCAACGTACATTTGAATAATGGTTTTACATTTTTTAAAATATTGACTTATTTATTCTTCATAAAAAAACCTTGAGAAATAAGAATATCCCCTTTCTTCAGGTGTGTCTACAGAATCAAGTGACTTACAAAGATCACTCATTGTAGTCTAATAAGTAAAGTAAGAGTGAATGTATTGTCCCCAAGGTCCTCCTTCAGAGTTTTCGCTGCTACTGCACAGATTTATTTTTTTTTTCTTTTGGATCTTATAAGTCTTGTACTTTCCTTTCTTTTTTTAAATTATACTTTAAGTTTTGGGGTACATGTGAAGAACGTGCAGGCTTGTTACACAGGTATACACATGCCATGGTGGTTTGCTGCACCCATCAATCATCTGCATTAGGTATTTCTCCTAATGCTATCCCTCCCCTAGTAACCCACCCCCCGAAAGGCCCCAGTGTGTGATGTTCCCATCCCTGTGTCCATGTGCTCTCATTGTTCAACTCCCACTTATGAGTGAGAACATGCGTTGTTTGGTTTTCTGTTTCCATGTTAGTTTGCTGAGAATGATGGTTTCCAACTTCATCCATGTCCCTGCAAAGGACATGAACTCATCCTTTTTCATGGTTGCATAATATTTCATGGTGTATATGTGTCACATTTTCTTTATCCATTCTATCATTGATGGACATTCAGGTTGGTTCCAAGTCTTTGCTATTGTGAATAGTGCCGCAATAAACATACATGTGCATGTGTTTTTATAGAATGATTTATAATCCACTGGGTATATACCCAATAATGGGATTGCTGGGTCAAATGGTATTTCTAGTTCTAGATGCTTGAGGAATCGCCACACTGTCTTCCACAATGGTTGAACTAATTTACAGTCCCATCAACAGTGTAAAAGTGTTCCTATTTCTCCACATCCTCTCCAGCATGTGTTATTTCTTGATTTTTTAATGGTCGCCATTCTAACTGGTGTGAAGTGGTATCTCCTTGGGGTTTTGATTTGCATTTCTCTAACGACCAGTGATAAGCTTTTTTTCATGTGTTTGTTGGCTGCATAAATGTCTTCTCTTGAGAAGTGTCTGTTCATATCCTTCGCCCACTTTTTGATGGGTTTTTTTTTTTCCTTGTAAATTTAAGTTCCTTGTAGATTCTGGATATTAGCCCTTTGTTTAACAGATAGATTGCCAAAATTTTCTCCCATTCTGTAGGCTGCTTGTTCACTCAGATGATAGTTTCTTTTGCTCTGCAGAAGCTCTTTAGTTTAATTAGATCTCATTTGTCGATTTTGGTTTTTGTTGCCATTTGCTTTTGGTGTTTTAGTCATGAAGTCTTTGCCCATGCCTATGTCCTAAATGGTATTGCCTAGGTTTTCTTATAGGGTTTTTATGGCTTGGGGTCTTATGTTTAAGTCTTTAATCCATCTTGAGTTTTATAGTGTAAGGAAAGGGTTCAGTTTCAGTTTTCTGCATATGGCTAGCCAGTTTTCCCAATACCATTTATTAAATAGGGAATCCTTTCCCCATTGCTTCTTTTTGTCAGGTTTGTCGAAGATCAGATGGCTATAGATGTGTAGCGTTATTTCTGAGGCCTCTGTTCTGTTCCATCAGTCTATATATCTTTTCTTTTACATTTTCTAGTTGAATAAAAACATTTCTGATTAATATCCTTTCAGAACTAGAATATGATGAAGTCTCCACAAAATGATGGAAGTCTTAAAGTTGAAAATGTCTATTTTCTATTCAATAGTATAAAAAATCTACCATTTAAACATTTGAGATACTTGAGATTAAAGTACACATTTGGAAAATCCTAAGATACCAAGAGTTCGGAGGGGCTAGATGGGATCTGAGAACTGCTAGGACAAAAGATGAAGATTGCTAGCGCTCGCTCCTGATCATGTGTGAGTGCTAAAACCCTTCTCTTCTTTGTCATTTGTGTGAAAGTGGCTAAAATATTAACATAGAACTGCTGTGAGTACACTTGGTAAATTATCTCAAGATCAGAACCTATATAACCTATATCAAACCTTCTATTTCTGAGGAGATATTAGTCTGGAGTTCTGCCAGATTTCCACAGTATGGGGAATTACATGTGGTAAATAAACTGTCTGGAGATTCTATTGGACAATGATCTCAGTTATCTCAGTTTTCACTTATGTCACTTTTATTATATTATTTATATCAGAACCTAGAGAACAAAACAGCAAGGCAAACATGGACAGTCAAAACAAATATTATATCTTCAATACTGTATTTGTTTTCTTATCATGATGAGATTTACATGAACAACAATTTATGAACTGACACAGCCAAAGCTTCTTGTTCATCTTTCACTGGAGGGAAGGGAAGAGGGGTAGTAGATACCAGTCCTTTGTGTCACACTGAATCCCAACACCTGCCATGTTTTACTACCTCAGCGTGTGTTTTTGGGTTATCCTCAGCCCTGCCTTCATCAGGGGATGTAGGTCCAATCTGTATATATACAGCGATGTAAAGCTTCAAAAAAAAAAAAAAAAAATTGGCCCCCAGTCTTTTCTGCAACTTTAGCCTTCTTGGTTGTGGGAATACCAGAGGACTGGACCCAAGTCCTGTTTTAATTTATTTGTCATGGCAGACTTGTCAGTTGATCTGTCACCTCAACATTCTATTGGAACTGATTGCCTTAAACATTAGGCTGAAAGAATAGCAGCCTGGGAGGGGTATTTTATCCCTCCCAGGGCAAAAAAAAAATGTCATTGGCTATTCTCTCTTCTGGTGATTGTAAACTTTGTGTGGAGTTGACTGTGGCTGATAGTATGACTATAAGGCAATGATCAAGAAAATGCTAATCAAGACATGCAGTATTGCTTCAATACCTCTTTCAATGACTAGAGAGCCTGGAGGTACAGGGAACCTGGAAAAAGAGGAAGAACAGTCCTCCATGGCTTATTCAATTACAGATCCTAGAGTCCATTAATATCAGTTAGTTTCATTAGTGGATATTTGATAGAGTTTCTCAATAGAGTACATCAGAAGGCTCAGGAGCACCATGATCAGGGTGGTTGTCTTAGTCTGTTTTCTGTTGCCGTAACTGAGTACTTGAGATGGGTAATTAATAAGGAAAAGAGGTTTATTTCTTACAGTTCTGGAAGCTGGGAAGCCCAAGAGCATGGTACTGACATCTGGTGAGGGCCTTCTTGCTATGTTATAACACAGAGGAGGGCATCACATGGTGAGAGGATAAGAGTGTGCTTGTCAGCTCAGATCTCTCTTCCTCTTCTTATAAAGCCACCAGTCAATCATGACCTTATCTAATACCAATTTCCTAATTACTTCCCAAAGGCCCCACCTTCAAATACCATCAACATGTAAATTTAATGATTATGTTTCCAACATATAAAAGTTGGGGGACACATTCAAATCATAGGAGCGATATCACAGGACACACTGGGACGGTGAACATCTTTACCTATTTAACATCCAGTACTAAATGGCAGCCCTGGAAGTCTGAAAGATGATCTAAGGAGGCCACCATCTATGAAAGATGCCCCAAAATATTTGCAAAGCCTCGGTGATAATCCTTCTGAAGGAATCTAATGTCAAGATAGTAAGTGTGTAGCTGTTTCACACCTTCAGTAGTTTTAGGTTTTCCCTTTATGTAAGAAAAGGGACAATTTTTTTCTATTTCCAGAAATAGCTATAGCATCTGGCTTATATCCCAAACTAACCCTTTGCTAGAGATCCTGGGATTCTTCTGTCACTTCTATAATCTCCTATTTCCCTATGGTTTTGTGAAATTGGAGTGCATTTATCTGTACACTTTCCAGGTTTAGGATGGACAGCACTGTTTCAACTGACATGTCATCTGGATACACAGGAGTTGGAAAAAGTAACTTTAGTGATTGTGTTGTCTCATAACAGCCAGCCAGAGTCAGCAATGACTACAGATTTGCATCCCCATGGTTCACAGAGTACATTCTGGACTTGGAGACTTCAACGGGTGTCAGGATAGTAGGAAGATAAGAAACATAATGAGGGCAAGAGACTGATTTCTCAGCACTGTGATTATACCATGCACTATTATTAAGGAAGGCTGGCAACCAAATAGGAATTTTCATGATATTCTTGTATTTGGGCTCAGATAGCTTTAAGCAAAAAATCCAACCAGCTTTCCAAGTATTCTCTTTGTTTTTACTTTCAGTTTGACTATGATGTATTTAGGTGTGGATGTTTTTGTATTTATCCTACTTAGAGTTTACTGAGCTTCTTGAACATGTAAATTAATGTTTTTCATAAAGTTTGGCATATTTTTAGTCATTACATCTTCAATTTTTGCCCTACCCCTCTTTTTTTCCTATCTTTTTCAGGAACTCTCATTTTGTGTATGTTGGTATGCTTGATGGGGACGCATAGGTATCTGTGGCTCTGGTCATTTTTCTTGAAACTTTTATTTCTTTCTCTGCTTCAGATTAAATGATTTCTACTGAAATATTTTCAAGTGTGATGACTTGACTCTTTCTTCTGCCATCTCAAGTATGATTAGTTCCTGTAGGAACTTTTCTGTTTCAATTATTATGTTCTTCAACTCCAGACTACTTCTTTTTTCGTTTTTAGATACAGCGTCTTGCTCTGTCACCCAGGCAGGAGTGCAGTGATGTGATCATAGCTCACTGCAGCCTCAAACTCCTGGGCTCGAGTGATCCCCCTACTTCAGCTTCCTGAATAGCTGGGACCACAGGTGCATGCCCTGAAGCCTGGTTAAAATTTATTTATTTATTTTCTTATTTACTTACTTACTTATAGAGACAGAGTCTCTCTGTTGCTCTGGCTTGTCTCAAGCTCCTGGCTTCAAAGTACTCCTGAGTTTGCATTTGACTTTGTTTTATAATTTATACTTCATTATTGAAACTTTCTGTTTGATGTCTCATTTTCATACTTTCATTTAATTACTTAAAAATAACTTTCTTTAGTTCTTGAACATATTTATAAAAGCTTCTTTGAAATTTTTGTTTGCTAAACCTAACAATTGACTTCACTCAGAGAGATTTTATGTTTGCTCTTTACCCTTGGTATAGGATATACTTCTTTGTAATAGGTCTTAAGATATTTTTTTGAAAACTGAAACCTTTATATAAAATATTACAGCAACTCTAGATTCTGATTGCTCAGGGGGATTGTTGTGCGTTTTCTATTTTAGTTTGTTTTATGTTAAATTGCCTAGACTAATTCTCTGCGATGTTATGTAGCATCTGAAGTCTCTGTTCCATTTTTTTTTATTCTTAGTTTTAGTTTTAAGCCTACTTTCTCGGGAGTTACTCCTCTGTTAGCATAGTTTAGTGTTCAATACCTGGATTATTATTAGTATTAAATACATATCCCGATATATTAAGGCATGCACTCTTTGCTGATGAATCTGTGTACAAGTCAAGGAGCACAATTAGAGTTCAAGCAATTTGCAAGTCTTCCCAACTTTTCACATTGCACTGGATTCTTTCATATTTCATAAGCAAATGCAGAGTGTACCACATTTATCCAGGGATGTATGGATGGCTAGGGCCCTCTCCATTCTCTACTAGGTGTGCCATATAGTTTTCCAGACCACTAGAGATATTCGGGAAGTGTCAAATCCTACTTTGTTGGCCTCCTTTTCCAGATAACCCAGTTAAATGTCTGGAAGGTCTACCAATTTGCGGTTTTCCCTACCAAGGTTTTCAGTGTCAGAGTGCCTGTAATATTGACTTTCTCTGTTCATTTGCTGCTGAGATGACTACTGGCTCTGACAACACCTAGGTTTTTCTATGCTTTGCCTAAAATCATATCAACTCCCTCTGTGGTAATGTTCTCATATTAAGGGCTTGTCCTACCCTGTAGGGTACATTTTGTCACACTTGACAGAAGTAGGGTGAATGGGGAGGCAAATGGGAATAGCACTATGCTAAAATCCCACAAAATCTCATAGTTAGTACATAAAGTTTAGTAGATATTCTTAAATAAATGATTTTCAGTTATGTCTATGCTTTTGATCAATATCCAGAGTCCTGAAATGGTTGCTTGTGACAATTTTTTTTAATTGTTGCTTTTTTGAGAGAGGATTTACTGAGCTACTTAAGCCATCATTTGAGAAGTTCTGTCTTTGGTTATTTTTAAATTGTAAATTGACAAATTATAGTTGTATATTTTTATGTTTTAATTATAGTTGCATATATGTATGGTGTTATGATTTATAAGCACAATGTAAGATAACTAAATCAATCTAATTAACACATCCATTACCTCAAAACCTTTTTATTCAATTCTTTACAAATTGCTTGATTTTTATTAACTTTTATTTTAAGTTCAGGGGTACATGTGCAGGTTTGTTATGTAGGTAAACTTTTATAAGACGCTTTTGGTGCTAAAAGAGAAATTCTGCTTGCTGTATCAACTGTCAAGGTTCAGGTAACCCAAGAACATGTTCACCAAGCGCTCTGAAATAGCATTTCCTGGGAAAAAATCATGGCAACAGGAACAATACCTGGTATAGAACCTCTATGACTTATTGCATTATGGAGCAACACACACAGAAGCTGGCTAGATATCTGACTTCAGTAGAGGGACCTCAGATAGTTTCACAAAATGCTGCTGCTGTTTCTTCATCATCTTCTTAATTTTTTAAAATTAGGTGCTGGAGACAGAATTATAGCATTAACAACGATGAACATCTTTAGGTCTCTGGAAAAAAGGATATTACATTGCAAAAGAGTTTTATTAGTGTATAGCCTTCCTATCAGCAAATTATGAAAGTGTTTATTTCAATAGGCACAAACCAGCTGAGACTGACAAAACAGGAAGGGATATGACACATCCAATAGGCCTAAAGAGTAACTTTTAAATTTACATTCCTTTGATTTGTAGTAAGAATAAAACCCAAATATTTGTCCTAGTTGCATTTTCTTTTCTGTGATTATTCTATTTTTTCTTTTGTCAATTTTATAGTTAATTTTTAAATTTACCATCCTACTAGATTAATCCTCTTATTTTTTTTGCTTTGTAAATCTGCTTATCTGGAAATTTTCAAGGTTAATTATACCAAATGGCCCACATTATACATTAATCATAATATTATTAAAATATATCTCAGCATGTAAAAACAAGGTACAAAAACATTTAAGTGCTTAAATTCAAGTATTTTTACTTGATTAGTATTAATCAGTCCATACTAATCGGCTGCTCTCTATTTCTGACAATAGCAGAATAAGATAAAGGAACAAATAGACTCTATCTTGCTATATGTTAATTAGATTCTGGTAGAGATTAATTTATATAAGAGGCTGTGATATGATCTTTAAATATCTTTAAAACTCTTTCTTCCTTGCTCTACCAGTGGCATTTTTATTCTAGTAGGAGCTCTAGCACAGAATAATAAATATTTAGAAACATCATTTTATAAATTAATCAATAATTATCAATTACAGATAAATTTTACTGGTACAAAAATATTTTCTGTTACTATTTTAAAATCAGCTAATTTCATTGTCTTGGCTTCCAATAAGGCCTTTACACATATGCCACTAACCTATGACTCTTCAATGTTTCTTTCTTTATTTCTCACTGTCTATAAATATGCATAGTCTGCTTTTACAATAAACACACTGTACATAAATTATATGCCTCATTTTTTTTCCAGTATGTTTAACCCATATAATTTATATAAATGTTATAATCTTTGCAACAAAGGTTATTTTTCTTGATGTCTAACATGGACATCTGCTTTACTGTAGAATCAAGGGGGCCAAGTCTTTGGCTGGGCATTCATCACCCCTACTGACTTGAAAAGGAACATTTAAAACTCATCCAAGAACATAATTTAACTCATCAAAATGGAATAGCCAAGAAGGTTTAGACCTTTATATTTGTGTGTCAATTTTTATTGTTTTATCAATAGCATAAACATTGAAGAGAAACTGGGACTACAGAAAACATGCAAATGATTACTATTTTAACTTATGATTAACTATTTTTTTTTTCTTTTAGTGATGTTTCTACTCAAATGTCTCACTATCCTTAAGTCATATGCTATACCTATTTTATTATATTACCTATTTAAATTGAGCAAAAAATAAATAAAATAATTCTTTTAAGTTTTGCTTCCCTGATTATTCTTTTGGAAACAAAGTGTTTTCATAAATTTACCACCTTCCTTTTACATTTTTAATTTAAAACAAAGATTCTATATAAAAGCCCCTTATATTTACAGAAACAATTTGTTAAGTCTGTTTGGATGTAATCACTTAATTAGGTGTAGTTATTTGATTTTTAGTTATAGTCTTTCTTCATCCTTCTCTTTGGTTTTTCTCCTTCCCTCCTTTGCTTGCTCTGAACATACTATTCTATACCTAAGTACTTAATTTGATATCATTCTCCACAGGAATTATGGCATTTGAACGATACATTTCTTAACAGAAACAGCTTCACAAGCAGGAAAAGTAAATAAAAGATTTTTTTGTGCTTTTGTTTACCTACCCATATGTTGACTGGATGCCCTGATGTTATAAACAGATTGGATTCCAGTCATCTGCTAGATGGCTATGTGAAGCTCAAAACTGCATTTTTCTCAGGTCTGAATTCCCAGGACAAGCTATAAAACTAATTTAAGGTAACCACACCTGGGAACAGAACTGATTTTAGCTATCCATAACCATTTTTATTACACTGTTCTTATCTCTACCTTTACATCTTTATTACATAACATAGTTATGTATTGTTGTATTTTCTTTGGAAGAGAAAGGTCAGTTGCTTCTGTACAGGATGGAGCTCTCAATTCAGACCTTCTTGGTACTTGCTTCTATGAGTGGTAGGGTATCTTATTGAGATAAGGGAAAGTGTTTTCCCTGGATAGCTCTCTCTTCTGCATTTATTTGCCCTATGGATGATTTTGCAGGGTTTGTTTTACAAAAAGATACATTTTAATTTCATAAAAGTCTAAACTCATGAAAAAGATCACACCTGGTGTGTATGGGTATGCAAATGACATGTAACGAGAAAATATGCCTTGAGGAAGGAAGTAAGAGAATGTTTTCAGGGACCAGTGTTCATGACTGGGGAAGACCATGTTCTACTCTGTCACAGCACTTTGGGCAATTAGAAAGAACTCAGAGAAGATGGCAGAATAAAGCAAGGGGGGTTGACCCCTGAGTTAAACCATAGTCTCAAACACCAGGTAGGGTATATTGCCACCAAACCTTTGGACTGTGATAACAGACACTTTATCATCAACTACTAACAACTGCCCACCAAAAAGCCTGCTTGACTTTCAGCACTGCCTAATATCCTGAGACTTTGGCATAATCCTAAGGGAAGTGTCAGTGAAAACTGGGAATAACTTGTCAGTATCTGAGGCTGCTCAATTCCCATTTCAATAGATTTAAAGAAAAAGCTTGTTATGCAAAAAGTAAAATTTTCTGGCAATGACCCTAGGCACTCAGTCCATGTTTTCTGCAAAATTGAGCAGGGACCTGGAAGTGATGCTTTCCTTTTTCCCGTATGAAGGCATAGGCGTTTCAGCTCAGCTTCCCACGGAATGTATGACAATCACCTACTGGAAGAGGTGCCACTTCATCCAATAACCTCTAATTTCCCCCAGATTTCTCAAATACGGGGCAAGTAGCTTTTCCAGACAACTATTATAAATAGCTGGTAACAAAAACCCTGGCAGTGACAATCTGATCATTGTTGCACTAACAAGGTTGTTATTATGCTTGCATTGTGAAAGAGAAAACAGCAAAAGTGAAGGGCTCCAATTCTTGGAACAAAATCCATGCTTGATCTAGGTCTGACTTGCTCCCTATGAAAAGCAACAGGCTGGAGTTTTGATGGAACTCTGTTTTCCTGAACTTCACCTTATGAGTTTTCTTCTTCCCTAATAGAGCTAAAGCCTTGCCCATGTCCTGTGACATTGTACAAGTTCTTCTAAATAATTTTCATGTCCCAGATAAAACATACTACAAATGGCATTACTTCAGTGTTGTATTTCTGGTATAGCTTAATTTATGGACTGACATTTATCCTTGATACACACATACACACACACGTATATATATATACACACACATACATATGCATATATACATATGTACATATCTTGCTTAAATATACATGAAATGCCATAAATCAGAGTCTACCTAGTGGCTACACAAATGCATACATTTTAATAATTAGATACAGAATCCATTAAAACTCTTAAGAGATAAAAATTGAAAATATTTGTAGACAGAAGACAATCAGCCAATAAAACTGAGGTCTTTACCGAACCTTTAAAATAGTGATTGTCAGAGAATGATTTCTAGATTTTTAAAGTTAAAAAAAAAGAAGAGGAGAAGGAAAAGAGGAAGAAGAGAGAGAAGGAGGAGAAGAAACATGGATAAAGATAAAATATGGCCCAAAAAGTCTGAAATATTTATCATCTGCCTCTTTACAAAGTTTAGCAAACCCTGCTTTAAAATAAAGAAAAACATTCTCATTATTATAGATAACAACTTAGTATTTTCATAGGAATATATACGTGCATTTCATGGGAAATATATTGATTATATTAGATGTAAAAAATTGGAACTTCATCTTATAAACATGAGAAACTGTAGAGCAAAATGGACCATGGTGTGCAGAGCAGGTAGCCAACCCTAACTTTGAAAGCTAATTGGAGTTTCATTAACAAATTCAAGCACTGTACCCTCCAACTTTATAGATCTTCTGAAAATCATCAAAGATCAGAAGGGCTCTCTCTCTTAATGACCAGTGTGTAGATATTTTAAAATGCTATCTTGAAAAATCATGTTTCCCAATTATCATTCTTACAGCAATTCAAGGAATCTTTGGAAATATTGGGAGACATTAGCCTAGTTATGTTAGTTACACTTGCAACCAGTGTTTAAATCTAGCTTTAAATGACCTGGAGTTGATGTTAAAATAGTTCCTTAAGCTTTCAAAATGTTTTTGCCCTGCTGGTTTGCTTGATAGTATCATCAGTTAGGATCTCCGAATGTGGTTATTATCTGTTTCCCCACCTCCATTCTCACTCTCCTAACCTTGATGCTCCTTAAAGGGTAGGGCAGTTTCTCATACTCCATTTATTATAATTAGTCCCAGGAAGCTTTGTTTCCAAATTTTCTCCTTTATGTCTCCTTTGGGTGACTAAATTTTCTCCTTTATGTCTAGACTAAATTTTCTCCTTTATATCTCCTTTGGGTGACAGGATCTGATAGCAAGGAAATACTCAAGTGAATAAACGGTTTAGTTAGGTACAAAGTTGAAGAATGATTTTATAGAACAATGACTCATGAATTAGAGTTTTTGTAAAATATTGCATCACTTTAAATTCTGAAGTGTACTTTTTATTTAGAATAGTTTGGAAACACGCTGTTTGCTAAATAAAATTCAGTAATTACCCAGCTGACAAGGGATTACTAACCCGAATATATAAGGAGCTCAAACAACTCTATAGTAAAAAAATCTAATAATGTGATCAAGAAATTGGCAAAGGATTTGAACAGACATTTCTCAAAAGAAGACAAACAAATGGTAAACAGGCGTGTGAAAAGGTGCTCAACATCATGATCATCAGAGAAATGCAAATCAAAACTACAATGAGATATCATCTCACCTCAGTTAAAATGGCTATATCCAAAACCCAGGCAATAACAAATGCTGACAAGGATATGGAGAAAAGGGAACACTTCTACACTGTTGGTGGAAATGTGAATTAGTACAACCACTATGGAGAACAGTTTCCAGGTTTCTCAAAAAACTAAATATTGAACTACAATATGATTTACCAATCCCACTGCTGGATATATATCCAAAAGAGAGGAAATCAGTATACTGAAGAGATATCTGCACTCCTATATTTGTTGCAGCATTGTTTACAATAGTTGAGATTTGGAAGCAACCTAACTGTCCATCAACAGACGAATCAATAAAGAAAATGTGAGGCCGGGTGCGGTGGCTCAAGTCTGTAATCCCAGCACTTTGGGAGGCCGAGACGGGCGGATCACGAGGTCAGGAGATCGAGACCATCCTGGCTAACACGGTGAAACCCCGTCTCTACTAAAAAAAATACAAAAAACGAGTCGGGCGAGGTGGTGGGCGCCTGTAGTCCCAGCTACTTGGGAGGCTGAGGCAGGAGAATGGCGTAAACCCGGGAGGCGGAGCTTGCAGTGAGCTGAGATCCGGCCACTGCACTCCAGCCTGGGAGACAGAGCGAGACTCCGTCTCAAAAAAAAAAAAAAAAAAAAAAAAAAATGTGGTACATATACACAACGAAATACTCTTCAACCATAAAAAGAATGAGATTCAGTTATTTGTAACAACATGGATGGAACTGGAGATTATTATTTTAAGTGAAATAAGCCAAGCACAAAAGACAAACAGCGCATGGTCTCATTTATTTGCGTGATATAAAAATCGAAACAATTGAACTCACGGACATAGAGAGTAGAAAGATGATTACCAGAAGCTGGGAAGGGTAATGGTGGGGTGGGGTTGATGGAGGTCAGAATGGTTAATGGCTACCAAAAAAAGAAAAATTAGAAAGAATAAGACCTACTATTTGGTAGTACAATATGGTGACTACAGTCATTAATATCATACTTGTATATTTTAAAATAACTTGAAGAGTATAATTGGATTGT
The DNA here is from genome assembly GCF_008728515.1 of Papio anubis. Classification (NCBI taxonomy): domain Eukaryota; kingdom Metazoa; phylum Chordata; class Mammalia; order Primates; family Cercopithecidae; genus Papio; species Papio anubis. The sequence continues at coordinate 83,536,237 of NC_044979.1, read as the reverse complement.
TTGTAACCAAAAGGGTAAATGCTTAAGAGGATGGGTATCCCATTCTTCATGATGTGATTATTATACATTGTATGCCTATATCAAAACATCTCATGTACCCCTAAATATATACACCTACTATGTGCCCACAACATTTTTAAAAATTCAGTAATTGTTTCAGGCCAAAAGTGTGTCATCAATGGTCATTTATTTTAGTACACAGAGTACTTTAACAGATTATTATATTAGCAGTTTTTAAAGTCCTTTCACATTTCGAGGTATAGATTGTGTGAGTACTTAAACATATTTTTGATAAGCAGAAAGTGAGTCATTGTGATAGAAACTGACTCATTAAGGTCCATGTGGAAGATCAAGAACTTAACTCTGGAAGTTTAAAATTTGATTCACATTTTTTCTCAGAAAAAGATGTTAAATATTTAATTGAGATTTAGCAGATATTTCAGTTTAATAATGTATATAATTTTGCCAGTAAGGAAGTTGGATTGTCACATTTTTCTGTAAGTCAATCAGTTAAAACAAAATTAAGTCAATTAATAATATTGAACTTTTAAATATTGTCTCTAGGTTGAGACTATAAATCCAATTGACTCACTGTAAATGAAAATGCAGGTTTATGATGTCAGTGCCATTCCAGAATTCTCCACAAACTTCCAGATTTACTGTACATCAGGTAACATAAAACTGTTCTTAAATTTGAGGGTGAAGATCAAATATTTTGTATTTTTGGAACCCGTTCGATACTATATTAACTCAACACAGGAAGAGGTGCTGATTTCACAAAATATTTACACAGTGTTTCCAGTATCCTATATCTGTACTTAAAATTATTTCATTTTAACTATTTCATTTGCTTCTCACAAAAGCTTTCTAAGGTAATCAGGACATACATTATCTCACTTTGCAAACATGTTAAGGCTATGCAGTACAGGTATGTATGCTGAGTCGTATTATTTTTCACTAAATTGTCTTTCTCTGAAATGTTTCCTTGTTTTCTTTCCTTATTAATCTGGACAAAACTAAAATTTAAAAAGTTTAGTATTTTTTATTTGAAAAAAATGTAAGAGTGTGTATTATAGATAACTATAATTTTTATTAAAATCAGAAGGAATGCATTGGGAAAAACGTTAAAGTTGGGAATATGAATGTCAGAAGTATTTAGCTAGAACACAATGGTGTTAGCTGTTAGGTGTTAAAGATTAAGAATTTTTGGAACTGAAATACAATATATACTTTATAGATAACACATATTCATATTAAATTATAATATTAATAAAAATATTTTTCAACACATTATTTACAGGAAGCTTGACAATGCTTACTTTAGCAAATCCTTAATCCCAGAAGGACAAACAAGAAAAAGTATTCATTAAAATAGAAGAGATTCTAATAATTTACACCAAGTTGCCAATCACTGTACACTATTGTGTGAAGAAATAAGATTAAATGTCTTTCCTTGATGGAATAGACAATTCTCACTCCTTTGACAAGACAGGACAATGTCATCAACTGAATGAGAGAAGACTATGAAAAATTAGAAAGAAGTTGAATTTTCTTAACTTGGAGTGACTTCAGGAAGTATTGCAAGAATAAAGCTTGTATTTTAGATATTTTGAAGATTGCAAAATGAACATACAGAAGAAATTTTGTAATTAAATTTATGCAGACCAAGCCTATGCTGAAAAGAATAGCAAGAAATAAAAATAACCTAAAGCAAAGGCACATTTCAGCAAAATGAGTGTCAATGTTTTAAAAATACAAATTCTCAGCACACTAGTTAAGAAGATAAAAATAAAAAAGAAAAGTGGGTTTATATGTTACTTATCAAAAATGAACATGGGCTGTTAAAATACATAGGGGAAACCATATGTGTCACAAAACCCAAAAGAACAGCATGGTTAATAGAATAAAACTTTTGGAACAGTTGGTTATTTGCTATCTCTCACAGTATACATGCAGCTAAAAGAATAAGAAAGTCCTTAGACACCTGAATTAATAATGCTAACAAAAAGCAATTACATTTTTTCTTCCTTAGGTTTGCTCACTGCAATAGGTTGTTCCTTCATTTCGGCTCTGTCTAATATGGTAGCATTTGCTTCTATGTAACTATTGAACATTTAAAATGAGGCTAGTGTGTTGGAAAAATAACACTTTAAGTATTATTAAATTTTAATTACTTAAAATTTAAAATGTTACATGTGCCAACTGGCCAGCATATTGAACTGCGCAGTAAGGCTTTAAAATGGACTCCTTTTGTTGAATTTAAAAAGTTGATATTGTATTAGTTCATTTTCATGCCGCTATAAAGAAACACTTGAGAATGAGTAATTTATATATTAAAAAAAAAAGTGTACTGACTCACAGTTCTGCATGGCTGGGGAGGCCTCAGGAAACTTACAATCATGGTGGAAGGCACCTCTTCACAGGGTGGCAGGAGAGACAATGAATGCCAGGAAAGGAAATGCCAGATGCTTATAAAACCATCAGATCTCATGAGAACTCATTCACCATTACCAGAACAGTATGGGGGGAACCACTCCCTTGATTCAATTACCTCCACCTGGCCCCACCCTTGACATGTGGGGACTATAGGGATTACAATTAAAGATGAGATTTGGGTGGAGACACAGCCTAACCATATCAAATATTTTACCACTTTTTAAAAATTCTCATACAAATTAATTTCGGACCCTAACTTTTTCATTGTTTTCTCCTGAAGTAGGTTATTCAAAGTGATATAAATCCTAAAAACATTATTATTATAGTCACTTGTTCTAATTTAAGTATTGTTTCAAATTTGAGTCACCTCTTTTCCCCAGATTAGAAATTCTTAATAAATATTACCCTAATATAAATTTAGACTTAGAAGTTTTATCTTTTGAAGGAGAGTAAGAACAGATGGATGCAGAGACTTATTAAAGCAAATATGCCAAGGACAATGAGAAAAATGTGGTGATAAAGCAATACCTGAAGAGGGTCCGTCCATTCCATCGTCTCTGCCTGCCCCAACTGTGTGTGGGCCTCAGCCTGCTTCTGCTTTATTTTTTCATTATATGCCACATACATTGGTGGCGAAGTAAGTCACTGATGTTTTTCTACCATCACCAATCCCTATGTAGCGTTGGATAGATTATTTAATCTTCCTGCCTTTAGTTTCTTTAATTTCACAGTGAAAAAGTCAGATTAGACCTATGGTTAAAAATTAAAAGATGTATAGTAATAGAGGACTGTGAAAAATGATATTTGGAAATATATGTCCTATCTGCAGGCACTCAAAATCACAATGAAACAACAATAAGCAAGCATATAGAAATGACATCAGCAAGATGGCAGATCAGGAGGCCCAGCCTTTTCCTCCACCTACAAACACACCAAATAAACAACTACACACAGATCAATTTCTTCCTTCTGAGAGAAATCCAGAAACTAGCTGAGAGATTTCTGCATACCAGGAAACTAATTAAATGCACACATTTAAACTAAACGCAGAAAAAATTGACACACATTTGCAATAAATCTCATCCACCGCACAGTATCATGAAATTGGGAGAGAACCCCTAACTCACAGTTTTTCCCTGAAGATCCAGTGGTTTGGATTATATGTCTGACATCCCAACTATTATGGTTTTTATGGAGGAGATTGGCCCCTAACTTGCCTGTCTCTGGAAGTGGAAGGGGCCCCGCATTTGCCTGTCCCCCAGGACCACAAAAAAAAGAGGTATTTTTAAATAGGAACCCAAGCAATTCCAACACCTCTTCCCCTGTCTCAGGGCAGAGCTAAAACAATTAAAGCGAGCTTCCAGCTTCTCGCTGGAACAGGTTAGATTATACATCTAACCTCCTAACATGTCCAGCTGCTGCTGTCCAAGGGTCTGGCTTGTAACTAGCTTGCAACTTAGAGCTAAAAGAGCAGGCAATCATAAGTCCTCTGGGAACTTGGCCAGGTATGTTGGCATTTCCCTTGGCTTCTCCTTCCTGGCTTGATCCAGTGATAAAACCAAGCCTTCAGCTTCTTCCTGGCAGGAGATCCCTAACTTTAATAGCTGCAGCCTAAAGGACTGGCTCCTAAATTGCCTAACCCTGGGAGCTAAGGGGGCCCAGCATTTGCTAGTCCCCTGGAGCCACAAAGAACAAATAAGTGTTTTTAAATGGACACACAAGCACATTATGGCTCTTCCCCCCAGATCAGTAAACAATGAATATAGGCCATAAAGCACACCTCTCAGATTCTCCCCAGAAGGAGTTAGACTGCACGTCTAATCTCCCAACTTTTCTGGCTGCAGCCCAAGGGTCTGCCTTCTAACTTCCCTGTCTCTAAGAACTGATTTGGTTTTCTGAGTATTAGTCCTTCCTGTGTCTCCTGCTCCAGCTTACTCCAGTGATAAAACCAATCCTTCAAATTTCCCTCAGAAGGAGGTGGACTAGACATCTAGCACCCTGACTTTTCTAGCTGCTATTCAAGGGGCTGACCATTAATCCCCCTCTGTCTGAGAGCTGATGAAGCCCAGCATTCTCTAGATATCTACGGGTAATGGAGAGCAAAGCAATAGTCTGAAATGACATGCAGTCTGAATGAGTGTACAGGCTTTTTTCACAACTTCTCTCCCTGGAACACTGCATAACAAGTAGGTGATAAACCCCGGCTCTCAGTTTCTCCCTGATGAGAGAAGGAATTGGGCTACACATCTAGTGCTCCAACTTTTTCAGGTGATATCAAGTCTTGAAACACTGACGGAATTTGGTGCATTCTAGTATTTTGGGAACCATTAAGAACAAAGACGGCACTCAGAATGAGCACAAAGGTTAGAGAGACACCTAGAATCTCCGGCTGGGATCATTGCTGTCTTATCTCCTACATAAGACCAGACTGAAGACTCGGAAAAGTGGTTGCTTTATTTAATGTGCAGACGCCAATACACAGAGCCAAGGAAAATAAAGAAAAAGGGAAATATAGTACAAATAAAAAACAAATTACATCTCCAGAAGAGATAAATTACTGGAAGAATCATTTAACATGACAGTCATAAAGATGATCACAGATGTCAGGAGAACAATTTTAGAACAAAGTGAGATTTCAACAAAAGGAGAGAAAATATAACAGAAGTACCAAGCAGAAATCATAGAGCTAAAGAATACAATAACCGAAGTATAGAAATCAATAAAGTGGTTAATAGCAGACTAGATTAAGTAGAAGAAAGAATCATCAAACTTGAAGACGTATCACTAAAACATCCCCCAGTTTTTATAGGATACCATCAAGAAGACTGATATAGGAATAATAACCATGCCAGGAGAAGAAAGAGGAAAAGAGACAAAAAGTGTACTCAAATAAATTACATCTGAATATTTCTTAAATATGCAGAAGAAAATAGATAGGCAGATCTAGTAAGCCCAAATTATGCAAAATAAGAAAATCTAAAGAAACCCACACTGAGATAACATTATAATCAAATTCTCAAAAGTTAAAGACAGAAAATTGTGAAAGAAGCAAGAGAAAGAGACTCTTATATACAATAAAATGACTATAAGACTATCAGCAGATTTTTCAGAAGAAATCTTGCAGGCTAAAAGTGACTGAGATGGTATCTTCAAAGTGCTATAGGAAACTGTCAACCAAGAATACTATATACAACAAATCAATTCTTCAAAAATAAAGGAAACAAAGGCTTTTCCAAACAAAAACTAAATGATTTCATCACCACTGGACCTGCTTTACCAAAAATGCTAAAGCAAGTCTTCAAGTTGGAACAAAAAAAATGTTAAACAGCAATATAAGAGCATAAGAAGTATGAAACTCTTTGTAAAGCTAAAGAGATAGATAAAACCAGAATATTGTATTACTATAATGGTGGGTAAATTGCTGTTAATTTTAGTGTAAAAATTAAAACATAAAAAATATTAGAAGAAATAAGACTAAATTAAGTTAAAGGGTACACAACATAACTAGATGTAAACTGTGATGTCACAGCATATAATGTGAAGGGAGGAGAAATATGATTACAAAGTTTTTGTATGCAAGTGAAATTAAATTGTTATCAGCTGAAATAGACAATTTTAATTATAAGAAATTTTATGCAAGCCCCATGGTAACCACAAAGAAAATACCCATAGAAGTTACACACAAGAAAAAAAATAAATGAATCAAAGTTTATCAATACCATCAAAAACAAAACACAAAGAAAGTTAGCAAGAGAATAAAAGAGGCAAAACAACAAACCAAACAGAAGACAGTTAACAAAATACTAATAGTAAATCATTACCTATCAATAACCACTTTTAATGAAAGTGGATTAAACTCCTCAATCAAAAAATGGATAGAGTGACTGAATGGATAAAAAAGTAATATCTAATTATATGATATTTACAAGGATATCACTTATATTCAAGGACACACGTAGGCTAAAAGTGAAATGACAGAAAAAGATACAGAGGTAAATGGTAAACAAAAGATAACAAGTTTGGCTATACTTATATCAGAGAGTATAGACCTAAGCCAAAAACTCTCTCTAATGACAAAAGATTTATTATATAATGATAAAAGTGTCAATTCAATCAGAAGATATAACAATTGTAAACATATGTGTGTATGTACCCAATATTAGAACATCTAATTATATAAAGCTAATATTGTTAGCTCTGAAAGGAGAACTTGACAGTCATACAACAATAGTAAGAGATTTCAATACCCCATTATTCAATGGATATTGAATAATGCATAATGCATTTGCATCCAGACAGAAAATAAACTTTCAATAATGCATAATGCATCCAGACAGAAAATAAACAAACAGAGAACTTGGACAATACTATAGTCCAAATAGATCTAACAGAAATACACAGCACGTTCCACCCAATAGCAGAATATACATTCTTCTCAAGTGCACACAGAATATTTTCTAAGATAGATTATGTGTTAAGTTGCAAAACAAATCTTAGCACATTTAAGATCAAAATCATACGAAGGACCTTTTCTAACCACAATGGAATGAAACTAGAAATCATTAACAGCAAGAAAATGAGAAAATTCAAAACAATACGGAAAGTAAACAATATACTCTTGAACAATCATTAGGTCAAAGAGAAAAATCAAAAAATAAATTTAAAAATATTTTAAGATGAAAACAAAAACACAACATACCAATAAGTGTGGGTAATAGTAAAAACAGTACTTAGGGGAAAATGACAGTGTTAAATGTCTACCATAAACAGAAGAAAGATATCAGTATCCCACTTCAGAAAACTAGAAAAAGAAGAGAAAACTACCCCCAAATTAGCAGTTGTTTTTTTTTTTGAAAAGTATACAAAATTGACAAATATTTAAACTGACAAAGAAAAAAAGAGAGAAGACTCAAGTAAATAAAATCAGAAATGAAATAAGAGAGATAACAATAGGGGACTCAGCGGAAAGAAGATCATAAGTGATTATTACAAGCAAATATATGTGAACAAATTGCAAAACCTAGAAGAACTAGATCAATTCCTAGAAACACACAACCTACCAAGACTCAATCAAGAAGAAATACAAAGCCTGAACAGACTAGTAACTATAAAGGAAATTGAAACAATAATCCAAAACCTCCCAACAAAAAAAGCCCAGGACCTGAAAGCAAGGATGGAACAAAAAGGGAACTCTGGTACAGTGTTGGTGGGGATGTAAATTGGTACATCCATTATGGAAAACAGTATAGGTTTTCCTAAAAAATTCAAATCAAACTATATTATGATTCAGCAAACCCATTATTGGCTACATATCCAAAGAACACATAATCAGTATGTCAAAGAGATGTCAGCCCTCTCATGTTCATTGCAGTATTATTCATAATAGCAAAGACATAGATACAACCTAAGTGACTATCAACAAGTGAATGAAGAAATTGTGGTATACTTATACAATGGAACGTTACTTATCCTTAAAAAAATAAGGAAATCTTTTCATTCGTAACAACAAATGACATTATTTATTATGCTAAGAGAAATGAGCCAGACATATAAAAAATAAGTACTGCTTGATGTCAATTACATAAGAATCTTAAAAAATCAGCATCATAAGAGAAGGGAATAGAATGGTAGTTACTAGATGTGATGGGTTGGGAGTGGGAAATATGATAAAATGTTACTCAAGGGGGAACACGGTTTCAATTATGTATGATGAATAATTTCTAGAGATCTATGAACAGCATAGTAACCATAGTTAATATTATACTATGTACTTGAAATTTACCAAAAGTGCAGATCTTGTGACGTCACCATACACACACACACACACACACACACACACACACACACACACACAAGATAAATATGTGAGGAGATGATATATCAGAAAAGGAACCATGAATAAATGGAAAAATAACATACTGTCAAAAAAATGGCCTTTAAAAACATTCTGTCAATAGGCATTAAGTTTGCTATCCTAGAAGTAAAGCTTATATCCTATTTTTCAGTTTTAAAACTGGGTTAATTATATTTTTCTATAAAACATTACACTATTCCAAATAATGATAGACAATAAATCCCATTAATGGCTATATTATTTTTTCCTTAAAAATAATTAAGTTTTTTATGCTTGAGTCATGTCTTTTAAATAATACAGAAAAGATACTGAACCAGGGGACTGGGAGGAAGTTAGACTATTTAATGCTTGACTCATCATATAGTCAAGTAAAGACCAGTACAAACTAACATAGTTGTGCTCTTGCTGAGGCACTGCATAGACGGAAGTTTAATTTTATCAGAAAAGACATTATTTAGCACAAGAAAAATCTATATAGTCCTCAGCTTCACTATTAAAAAGTACTTATATGTTGTCTCCCACATAAACTCAAATATGTTGAGAGAGAAGTAGAAAATTTAGTATGTATATGTGAAGGAGAACCCTTCCCATTTTCAAGTTCACAATGAGTGCCAGTGGATTTAGATTAAGCATAATTTATTCCTTCTATTGGGTCTCAAATATGATGGCATAGCTCCATATAGGACTTACGAGTTCTTGATTTGAACTATTTACTCAAATCAGATAGCATATATTTTTTGGCTTTCCAATTATATTGATTTTATTTAAAATGATTTTTCAAAATTATATTTGTTTTAGTTTTTTATATAGTAAATATTATTGATTACTAAAATGAAAGCCAAATTGACATCACAACTGTCCTTTTAAAATAATATTGTTTAAGTGGTATTTCATGGGCTGAAAAAACATTTTCCATGCTGGAATCATGTCTTTATGTATGTTTTCATCATGTCATCAGTTATTTTCTTCTTGAGGATAGAGATAGAGAGAGTAGAGGGAAGACACAGAGGTGGGGGGGGGAGAGAGAGAGAGAGAGAGAGACAGAGAGAGAGCCCTCTTGGGGATGGGGAAGGGGGATCATCAGGAAGAATAGCTAAGGGATGCTGGGCTTAATACCTAGGTAATGGGTTGATCTGTGTAGCAAATCACCATGGCACACGTTTACTTGTGTAACAAACCTGCACATTTGGCACATGTACCCCAGAACTTAAAAGTTGAAGGAAGAAAGAAAATATATATATATATATATATATATAAAATATATAATTTTAAAAAAGAATGAGAATATCTTCCATACTGAGATACTGATGATGATACACTTAGTGAGTTTATGAACATTTAATGCTGTTCATATGATGAACATTTGATGGAATTTGCCTAATATGTTGTTTACTGCTTTAACAACTTTTTCTGATTCTGATATTATTTTTCTGATATTATCAAGAATTTATTAACTCAGTGAAAACCCTTCTGATTTTAAGTTTTAGGTCAGTTTTAGAATTTTTTAAAAATAAAAGTACATTAAAATCATCAGTGTTTTCACAAAAATGAATAGCATTGTAGTTTCTTCATAAATAAAGTTAGAGAAGAAAGTGAAAAACACATTGACATTAAATAAGGCAAATTAAATGAATTCTAATTTGCCAGATATGGTTGATTTTCTAGTTTACAGTAATTGTTTATGATGGCTGCTCTAATTGTAATTGTGAAACATTGAAGATCTCATATAATCTTAAGACACTTTCATTTAATCAGGACTGTTTTTATACAAGTCGCTTTATGTAGATGCTGCACAACAGTCTCTTTTTGTGTCTTTTTCCTTCAATAACTACTGAAGTCTTCATTTACACTGAACAAATTATCCTGAGGAGCAGGTAGAAGCAATCAGCAAGGTGCAGCTGGAAATAGGTCTATTTTCATTATGAGTTGGAAAGGGCTAGGGGCCATGACATTTGTCCAGCCTGCCAAGAGAAGACTCTATTAAGCCAAAAATAAATAATTAAATAAAATACAATCAAAGCAGAAAAAATACACCCACTGTTGACCTATTGTCTTACTGAGAACACATGATAAAGTAAAATTTTTAAGAATACATAGTTTATGTTGTAAACATTTTCTGCTATTGCATATGATGACAAATAAATTGAAGATGAATCTTTAAGTATAGTCTTTTAAGGCAAATTTTCTTTTTTTCTATTCTTTCTAAAGCAATTTTCATTTATATTTCTCTTTGGAGCTCATCAAATTACATTTATATAAGTAAACAGAGAACACACATTTCTGGGAAAACTGTTCAGAAGTTGGGAAGAACTGTTCAGAAGTTCAGAAGAAGCTGGGAAAAATATTCAGAAAAACATTGGAAAAGAGTATCTTTTTAAAATATGGATAGGAAGGTCTGACCCAGCAAAGTCTCAGTGGTGGTGGCCACGGAGTCCTTGTGTCACCCCTCCCCAAGCTCCAGGCAGCTCAGCACAGAAAGAGAGACTCCATTTGTTCTGGGAAAAGTAAGGGAAGAGACCAGATATTTTGCTTGGCAATCCAGTGACTTCTCCCAGATCTTACCAAAGACCACCATGGTGGTACCTCTATGAGTGGGTAAGAGAAACAATGTTACTGAGTTTGAAGTGCCCCCTGATGCAGATACAGCTGCAGTGATCAAAGACTTAGATCACAACACTTAATTCCCTAGGAAAACCTGGAAAGCTTTCTTAAAAAGGATGGGTACAGACAAGCTCAGACTGCAAAGACTACTATAAATACCTAACTCTTCAATGTCCAGGGATTGAAAAACATCCACAAGTATCCAGACTATCCAGGAACATGACTTCACTAAACAAACTAAATAAGGCACCAGTGGCCAATCCCAGAAAGATGGAGATATGTGACTTTTCAGACAGAAAATTCAAAATAGCTGGTTTAAGAAAGCTCAGTAAAATTTAAAACAATATAGAGAAAGAATTCAGAATTCCATCAGATAAATTTAACATAAAGATATGAATGATTTTTAAAAAAATGAACAGAAATTCTGGAGCTGAAACATACAATTGACATATTGAAGAATGCATCAGAGTAAACAGCAGTACTGATCAAGAATAAAAAAGAATTAGTGAGCTTAAAGACAGGTTATTTGGAAATATACAATTGAAGGAGACAAAAGAAAAGAATAAAGCAAGCCCACAAGATGAAGAAAATTTAAGTTATCTGCCTTAAAGAGGAGGTAGAGTTAAGAGTTCAGGGCAGAAAGTTTATTCAAAGGGATAATAACAGAGAACTCTCTGTATCTAGAGAAAGATGTCAATATTCAAGTACAAGATGATTATACAACTCCTAGAGGATTTAAACCATATAAAACAACTTCAGGACATTTAATAATCAAACTCCCAAAAGTAGAGAATAAAAAAGGAGTCTAAAACCAGGAAAGAAAGAAAAGAAAGAAAAGAAAGAAAAGAAAGAAAAGAAAGAAAGAAAGAAAGGAAAGGAAGGGAAGGAAGGGAAGGAAGGGAAGGAAGGGAAGGAAGGAAAGGAAGGAGGAAAGAAAGAACATCCAAACAAAGAGATCCAGTACATATGGTAGCAGACTTCTCAGTGGAAACTTTACAGGCCAGGAGGCAGTGGTATGACATAAAGTGTTGAAAGAAAAAAAAAAGTTTTATCTTAGAATAGGATATCCAAAGAAAATGTCATTCAAACGTGAAGAAGAAATAATGACTTTTTCAGACAAACAAAAGCTGAGAGATTTTATCAATACCAGACCTATCCTGCAAGAAATGCTAAATGGAGTTCTTCAATCTTAAAGAAAAGGATGTTAACAAGCAATAAGAAATTATCTGAAGGTACAAAAGTCATTGTTAATAGTAAGTATATGGACAAACAGAGTATTACAACACAATAATTGTGCTGTGTAAACTACTGATATCTTCAGAATGACTAAAAGATGAATCTATCAAAAAGAATAACTACAACATTTCAGTGCATAGACAATATAATAAGATATAAATATAAACAATAGAAAGTCAAAAAGAGGGGGAATGAAGTTAAAGTGTAGCATTTTTATTAGTTTTCTCTTTGCTTGTTTGTTTTTGTAATCAGTGTTAAGTCAACATCAGTTTAAAATAATGGCTTATAAGATGTGATTTGCAGGCCTCATGGTAACCTCAAATCAAGAAATCTACAACAGATATATACACACACACACAAAAAAGCAAGAAATTATACCACCATAAAAAATAAGCTTCACAAAAAGCATGGGAAGGAAGGAGGGAGGGAGGGAGGGAGGGAGGGAGGGAGGGAGGAAGGAAGGAAGGAAGGAAGGAAGGAAGGAAGGAAGGAAGGAAGGAAGGAAGGAAGGAAGGAAGGAAGGAAGGGGAAAGGAAAAGAAGGGGAAGAAGGATGGATGGATGGAGGGAGGGAGGGAGGGAGGCAAAACAACCAGAAAACATATAACAAAATGGCAGTAGTAAGCCTTCATCAAAAATAACATTGAATGTAAATATACTAACCTCTCCAATCAAAACAGAGTGGCTGAATGGATTTTTAAAAACAAGGCCTGGTTGGGCACAGTGATTCACACCTGTAATCCCAGCACTTTGGGAGGCCGATGCGGATGGATCATGAGGTAGGGAGTTCAAGACCAGTCTGACCAATATGGTGAAACCCCGTCTCTACTACAAATACAAAAATTAGCCGGGCGCAGTAGCAGGCACCTGTAATCTCAGCTACTCTGGAGGCTGAGGCAGGAGAATCGCTGGAACCTGGGTGGCAGAGGTTGCAATGAGCCACGATTACGCCACTGCACTCAAGCCTGGGTGACAGAGTGAGACTCTGTATAAAAAAAATAATAAAATTGGCCGGGCGCGGTGGCTCACGCCTGTAATCCCAGCACTTTGGGAGGCCGAGGTGGGCGGATCACGAGGTCAGGAGATCGAGACCATCCTGGCTAACACGGTGAAATCCTGCCTCTACTAAAAATACAAAAAATGAGCTGGGCGTGGTGGCGGGCGCCTGTAGTCCCAGCTACTCGGGAGGCTGAGGCAGGAGAATGGCCTGAACCCGGCAGGTGGAGCTTGCAGTGAGCCGAGATCACGTCACTGCACTCCAGCCTGGGTGACAGAGCGAGACTCTGTCTCAATAAATAAATAAATAAATAAATAAATAAATAATAATAATAATAAATAAAAACAAGGCCAACTATCTGTTATCTACAAGAAACATGCTTCACATGTAAAGGCACAAATACTGAAAATAAAGGAATGGAAAAGACATTCCATGAAAATAGAAGCCAAAAAAGAAGAGAAGGAGCTATACTTATATCAGACAAAATAGATTTCAAAGCAAAAAGTATAAAAAGAGACAAAAAAATGGCATTATATGATGATAAAGGGGTCAATTAAGCAAGAGGATATTACAGTTGTAAATATATATGCACCCAACACTGGAGCACCCAGATATACAAAGCAAATATTATTAGAGCTAAAAAGAAACAGACCTCAATACAATAATGGCTGGATACTTCAATACTCCACTTTTAGCATGGGAGAGATCATCCATTCAGAAAATCCACAAAGAAACATGAGACTTAATCTGTGGCACAGACCAGATGAACCTAGTAGATATTTACAGACATTTCATCCAATGGCTACAGTATACATATTCTTTTCCTCAGCCCATAGATTATTCTGAGAAATAGACCATACATTAGGCCACAAAACAAGTAAAAAATTTTTTAAAGATTAAATTAAGTATCTTCTCTGATCACAATAAAACTAGAAATCAATAACAAGAGAAACTTTGGAAACCATACAAACACATGGAAATTAAACAATACGCTCCTGAATGGCCAGCAGGTCAAATAAGCAATTAAAAATAAAATAAAATTATTTTTAAAACAAAGAAAATGGAAACACAACATACCAAAACCTATGGGATACAGAGAAAGCAGTACTAAGATGAAACTTTATAGCACTGTCTCCATGAAAAAAGTAGCAAATCTTCAAATAAGCTAATAATGCATCTTGAAAAATTAGAAAGAACAAACCAAACTCTAAATCTGTACTAGTAAAAATTAAAAAACTAAAGTAAAAAGTAAATACTTTTTATTGTATTAATGAAGATGCAATAAAACTATATAAAATTAAAAATAATTCTTGTCTTAATAACTGAATTTTATTATTTTATAAATTAATATTTTACATATACACCATGTGATACTATGCAACCATAAAAGGTAATAAAATGCTGTCTTTTGCAGCAACATGGATGCAGCTGGAGGTCGTCATCCTAAATGAACTAATGCAGAAACAGAAAACCAAATACTGCAAATTCTCACTTGTAAGTAGGAAGTAAACCTTGAATACTTATGGACACAAAGATGGGAACATAGACACTGGAGACTACTTGATGGAGGAGGGTAGGAGAGGGTTGTATGTTGAGAAACTTCCTATAGGGTACTTCACTCACTACCTAGGTGAAGGGATCATTCGTACACCAAACTTCAGCAACGTGCAATTTACCCATGTAACAAACCTGCACATGTACCCTCTGAACTTAAAATAAAAATTGAGAGGAAAAAAAAGATTTTAGAACTCTGTAATTTTCCTCTCATAAAACATTTTTATTGTGAAATATTTCACTCATAAATGAAAGGAAACAAAAGAAAATGTATGGTTCAATAAATTTTCACAAGGAGAATACCTTTAAACCACCACCAAGACCAATAAATCATATACTGTATAACTTTCTATAGATTATAGGTTTACATGAGCATATACATTTCTAAACACTATGGAAACTATACAAACACATGGAAATTAAACAGTATTCTGCTGTACAATTTTGCCATTTTTCACATTTTATATACCTGACACCTCACAATATGTATTATTTTGTATTGGTTTCATTCATCCAATATTTTAAGAACAGCCATGTTACTTAATGGAGATGTAATTTGTTTTTTTAAAATGGTTTCATTGAATTGCTTCATTGAATTTCTAATAAATTATCCATTATACTATTTGAAGACTTTAAAATTGTTTCTATGAATGAGAAAGTTTTGAAACTCCTTGTATTTGGATACAAATAAACAACATTTCTGTTGTTTATAAAAATGAATTGCTAGGCATAAGGAATGCATATGTTATATTCAATATATAAGACCAAAAGAATTTTAAAGACTGATTGTGTCAATTTGTACTTCCACCAAAAGATAGAGCAGTTAGGTTTGTGCCAGAGGTTTTCTAATATCTGATGCTTTGGCATATTAATTTAGTCATTCAAATAACTCTGTTGTAGCATTTCATTGTAGTTTTTTTATTATTTCCCTGATTACTAATGCTGTTAAACCTTCTATGTTTATTGTCCATATTGATATCATCCTTTGTGAAGTGTCTGATCAAGACCTTTGCCATTTTTCTATTGACTAACCTCTTTTTCTTATTAATTTGTAGGTGATTTCTATATATTATCAACAAAAATACTCTGCTAGGTATACATTCTGGCAATATCTTCAGCATGTGTACTGTATGTCTTTTGATTATTTTAATGGTGCATACTGTGAACAGAAATTCTTGGCTTTAATGAAATATAATTAATCAGTCTTTTCCTTTAGATAAATGTTTTTATGTTACATTTTGAAAGTCTTTCTCTATATTAAGCTTGTAAAGATTTTTATTTTGTATTTTCTTCCAGACACCTAGTTTTTTCTTTCACACTGTAATTAACAATCTCACTATAATTAAATTTTCTCTGATATATGGAAGAGCTTATGCTTCATATTTTTCATATGAATATCCAAATTCTTCAGTAACATATATTGAAATTTCCATCATTCCCCACTAATCTGTAATACTACCTTTGTCATAAGTAAAAGGTGATTATATCTGGTGTCTGTTTTCAAACTGTTTCTTCTGTTTCCATGACCTATCTTTCTAATCTTTATTATCCTTATTGTTGTAGTGATACAGCTCTAATGAATGGAGGAACAACAGGTTCTTGTCTCGCGGGATTTAGATAAAACAACATGGACACACGTGGAGTGGTTTTATGGAGCGGAGAGTTTAATAAGCAAGAAAGAAAAGAGAAGGCAAAAGGAAGAGGTTCCCCCATACAGAGACAGAGGAAGGGGGGCTCCAAAGCCGAAAGAGGAGACCCCACGTCCCACAGATACCAGCCAGGTATAAGAAGAGGCTGGAGGAGGCGGTGTTGGATTTGCACAGGACTCAGGGGATTGGTTTGACCAGGCATGTTATTCACACAGCTCCGAAAAAACTGGCTTTTAATATGCAAATACAAGGCACCATGATGTTTTACCTATATGGAGATACGTGGGGACAGCCATGTTGCCAGGCACATGTGGGGCAAGGGCAACAAGGCCATGGGAATTGCCATGTTTGGGTGGACCCAGTTTCTAATGTCTGGTATTCACCTATTATCGGTTGCCTCCCTGGCTTTAAGAGCCAGGACTTTGCTTCTAGACAAGAAACGTTTTTGGAGCTGATTTAAAAGAAACAAAAACTTTTCCTCTCTATCTGCCTAAAATAATTTCTTAGTAACTCCTTCCACAGTAGTTATAAAAAGTCTTGGCTGGGTGTGGTGGATCATGCTTGTAATCCCAGCACTTTGGGAGGCTGAGGCAGGCAGATCACGAGGTCAAGAGATCGAGACCATCCTGGCCAACATGGTGAAACCCCATCTCTACTAAAATATAAAAATTAGCTGGGCGTGATGGTGCATGCCTGTAAATCTCCTGCCCAGCTACTTGGTAGGCTGAGGCAGGAGAATCGCTTGAACCTGGGAGGCAGAGGTTGAAGTGTCCTGAGATCACGCCACTGCACTCCAGCCTGGTGACAGAGTGAGACTCTGTCTCAAAATATATAAAAATAAAAATAAAAAAGTTTTGTTATCTGATAGGTGAAGACCTCTCACCTTGTTTTGTTCAAAAGCAACTTGGTGTTCTTGGTGATTTTATCTATATATATATTAAATTCACTTCTTAAGTTCAAAAATGTTTGAAGACAATATTGCTTCTTTAAATCTACAAACATGGCATGTTCTATCACATGGGTCTTTATTACTCTTAATATTTTATATACTTATTCATATATCTTATGTATTATTTATTCAATTTTCATGTATAGTATATATTTGCATGCTACTTCAAGTATTAGTTTTTTAATGGAATTTTCTGTTACAAGTAGATAGAAATTCAATTGATATTTTTATAATGAATTTGTAACTTTCAGTTATGATAAATATGCTCGTTAATTTCAGTACTTTCTTTGTTGATACTTTTAGCATTTTATGTGAATTATAGCATTTTATTCAAATGATATCAATCCTGTTTATTCCTTTTCCATTTTTATTACTATTTCTTTCTTTTTTCTTGCCATATTACGTTGGGTAGCATCTCCAGTACAATGTTACATGGAAGTGATAAAAGGAGACATTGTGGCCCTTTGCTTAATCTCAAAGGAAATATTTCAATAATTTGGGATTATTTATGTTGATGATATGGCCTTTAAAAATCCTTTTTATCTATAGTTCCCTTCTATTCCTAGTTTAGTAAGAGGCTTTGCATGAAAGATACTGGCTTTATAAAATGTTTTTTTTTTTTCTACATCTATTAAGATGTTGTATATGACTTTCTCCTTTATTCAGTTAATGTGGATAATGGTTTTTATTAATTTTGAAAGTTTAAACAACCTTACATTTCTGAAATACATATTATTCGGTTGTGAAGTATTATTTCTCATTTCACAAAAGTAGGAATTGAGATCAAGGATATGAAATGATTTACCAGTTAGTGTTTGAGAGATAGTACAAAAATATACATCTGTTTCTTAATTTTATGCTCATTTTACTATTACTTGTTATAGTAAAATGAGTGGTATCTTTGAATCAGAATTACATTGAAATTTCAGATTCATATTTCATAATCTTAGAACCTCATATATATTATTTCATCTTTCTCAGACTAATTTTCTCTTTAAATTGGTGCTTGCTATTAGTATTAAAGATAAATATTTGAAAAAGACAAATACAGTACATAAGAATGGTAGATCTTTTAAAAATGTCTTAATTTATTATAAGTTATAGTGATTTTCATTTTAAATGTAAATTTTTGATTTTTAATAACCTAGGAATTTTAGACAACAAAATATATTTTTTACAAATGTTAATGCTCTTACCATGAATTTTAAATTATACAATGTTTTTACTCCTGACTTACGTCCAGATTTTTACTATGTCATATTCCTGTTCTTCATTATAAAATTACAGTATCTTACATTATATGTCTAAAACTGTTTTATATCTTTTACAGTGAGCTTGTACTACTTGTGTTATAAACTGTATATTAGACAATTTAAAACCAAGTATTTTTGGATAAAATGGAAAGACAGAAATCCTGTGTAACAGCCCAGAGAGGTAAAACAAGATGAAGGGGGTGCAAGGACTAGACAGGTTCATTGATTGGCCACTTAATAATGCTAAGGTGTCAACACTCTACAAGGTGATCTATAGATTCAGTGAGATCCCCATGAAAATTTTAGATGCGGTGAACCCCTAAAATTTGAGACAGGTCTCAGTTAATTTAGAAAGTTTATTTTGCCAAGGTTGAGGATATGCACCTGTGACACAGCCTCAGGAGGTCCTGACGACATGTGCTTAAGGTGGTCAGAGCACAGTTTGGTTTTAATCAACATGTGTAAAATGAACATTGGTTTGGTCTGGAAAAGTAGGACAACTCAAAGCAAAAGCAGGACAACTCAAAGAAAAAGGGGGCTTCCAGATCACAGGTGAGAGACAAATGGTTGCATTCTTTTGAGTTTCTGATTAGCTTTTCCATAGGAGGTAATCAGATATGTATTTATTTCAGTGAGCAGAAGGATGATTTTGAACAGAATGGGAGGCAGGTTTGCCCTCAGCAGTTCCCAGTTTGAATTTTCCTTTTAGCTTACTTATTCTGGGTGCCCAAGATATTTTCCTTTCCCAATGCCTATTTTGTAGAAATTAACAAACTGATTATGATATTTATATAGAAATGCAAGGGATCTGAAATAGTCAAAACAATCTTAAATATGAAAAACAAACTTTGAGTATTCACATTTCCTGGTTTCAAAACTAAGTACAGTGGACAGCTATAGTGATCAGCACAGAATTGATTAGACAGAGTGGTACTGGCATAGGATAGACATGTAGATCAATGGAATACAACTGAATCTCCAGAAATAAACATATAAATTGATGGTCTAATGATTTTTAATAAAAGTGTTAAAATAATTTGATGGGGGTAAAATAGTCTTTTGAACAAATGGTATTTGAACAACTGGATATACACATACACAATAATGAAGTTGGACCCTACCTCACACCATTTATAGAAATTAACTCCAAATGAATCAGGGGGATTTAATTTAAATAAGAATTTAAACTGCAAAACTCTAAGAAGAAAATATAAGAGTAAATCATCAAGACTTTAGACTAGGGACAGGTTTCTTAGATATGACAATAAAAGCACAGTGACTAAAGAAAAAATTGACCTTTATCAAAATTAAAACCTTTTCTGCTTCAAAGCATATGATCGAGAAAGTGAAAAAGCAATCCACTGAGAGAAAATATTTGCAAATTACATATCTGATAGGGCATTATGGCCAGAATTTATAAAGGATAAAGGCCAAGGGCAGTGGCTCACGCCTGTAATCCCAGCACTTTGGGAGGCTAAAGCAGACAGATCACGAGGTCGAGAAATCGAGACCATCCTGGCTAATGTGGTGAAACCCAGTCTCTACTAAAAATATAAAAAATTAACTGGGCATGGTGGTGTGTGCCTGTAGTCCCAGCTACTTGGGAGGCTGAGACAGGAGAATTGCTTGAACCCTGGAGGCAGAGGTTGCAGTGAACCAAGATCACACCACCGCACTCCAGCCTGGCAGCAGAGCAAGACTCCATCTCAAAATAAATAAATAAATAAATAAATAAATAAATAAAGGATATTTATAACTTAATAAAAATACAAACAACTGATTTTTAAAATGGCAGAGAATTTAAACAGACATAACTCCAGATCAGATCTATAAATACCCAGTAAGCATAAGAAATGATAGGAATCATCATAAGTCATTAAGAAATTGCAGATCAAAACTACAATGAGGCTGGGCGCAGTGGCTCATACCTATAATCCCAGCACTTTGGGAGGTTGAGGTGGGCAGATTGCTTGACCTCAGGAGTTTGAGACCAGCCTGAGCAACATGGCAAAACCCATATCTACAAAACATGTGTGTGCATGTGCGTGCACGCGCACACACACACTTAGATCTAAGTGTGGTGGTGCATGCCTAGAGTCTCAGCTACTCAGGAGGCTGAGCCAAGAGGATCACTTGAGTCCAGGAGATCGCACCATTGCACTCCAGCCTGGGTGACAGAGCAAGACTGTCTCAAAAAAAAAAAAAAAATACTTAGGCCCGGCGCAGTGGCTCATGCCTGTAATCCCAGCACTTTGGGAGCCCGAGGTGGGCAGATCACAAGGTCAGGAGGTCAAGACCATCCTGGCTAACATGATGAAACCTCGTCTCTATTAAAAATACAAAAAAAAAAAAAAAAATAGCCGGGTGTGGTGGCAGGTGTCTGTAGTACCAGTTGCTCAGGAGGCTGAGGCAGGAGAATGACGTGAACCTGGGAGGTGGAGCTTGCTGTGAGCTGAGATCCTACTACTGCATTCCAGCCTGGGCGACAGTGCAAGGCTCCATCTCAAAAAAAAGAAAGAGAGGAAAAAAAAAAAAAACCTACAATGAGATTGCATTTTGTACCCATTAAGATGGCAAAATGAATAGATCAAAAATAAAAAATCTTGATAGATATACAGGAAAGTTGTTGATGGAATTGTAAAATGGTACAAATACTTTCAAAAACAGTTTGGGAATTCCACAAAATGTTAAACATAGAGTTATCATTTGATAATTCCACTCATATTCAACATAATTGAAAATATATATTCATAGAAAAACTTTCACACAAAATATAGAAGAATTGATACAAGCTACAATGTGAATGAGCCTTGAAAATATTATAGCATCAAAAAGCCAAACACAAAAGGCAACATGCTGTGTGATTTCACTCAAAAGAAATACTCATAATAGGCAAATCCACAGAGAAAAAAAGGAAATTAGTAATTGCCAGGTGTGAGGAAAGGAAGAAATGGGGAATAACTGCTAATGTGTCTGGGTTTATTTTAGGGGCAATGACAGTGTTCTATAATGTGCTAATGGTGATGATTGCACAGCTTTGTGAATATAGTAAAAATCAATGGCTTACTTTGTTTATTTATAGATAGATAGATAGATAGATAGGTAGATAGATAGATAGATCGATAGATAATGGTCTCACTTTGTTGCCCAGGCTGGAGTGCAGTGCTGTGATCATGGTTCACTGCAGCCTCGAATTCCTGGGTAATTTTATGATACATAAATTACGTATCAGTAAAGCTGTTTAAAAAAAAAAAAAAAAAAAAAAAAGCAAGTACAGCAAGGGTAGGAAAATGTAGATTTTTGAATTCAAAAATTTATTTCACATTCTAGATCTCATTTATCATAAATCAACATTGGACAAGTTTATTGATATATATTTGTTTTAGTTTCTTTATAAAATGATACAATGTCTACAGCATAACTTGAAGTTTAAATGAACTCTTCTGTTTTTCTCAAACTGACTTTGTCAAAAAACTCGCCTCTAGCAATTGCTAAATTACATATTCCTAGACCTCTACTCCTAGGGTCTGATTTGGTAGGCCTTGAGGAAGGCTTACAATTTTCTGTTTAAACATGTATCTTAAGAGATTTCTTATGATCAAAGTTTAGAAAAATAATCATAGCTGGCTGGACACAGTGGCTCACGCCTGTAATCCCAGCACTTTGGAGGTCAAGGCAGGTGGATCACGAGGTCAGGAGTTGGAGGCTGGTCTGATCAACATGGTGAAACCTCGTCTCTACTAAAAATACAAATATTAGTCAGGCATGGTGCCGCATGCTTGTAGTCCCAGCTACTTGGGAGGCTGAGGCAGGAGAATCACATGAACCTGGGAGAGCTAGGTTGCAGTGAGCCAAGATCAGGCCACTACACTCCAGCCCAGGCCATAGAAGCGAGTTCCAGTCTTAAAAAAAAAAAAAAAAAAGGAGGGGGGGAGGGGAGAGAGAGAGAGAGAGAGAGACAGAGAGAGAAAGAAAGAAAATAATAATAATTAATAATAGCTGAGAGTCTTGCTAAATGGGTGCTTAATAAATATTAGTTTTCCTCTGTCTTCTATGCCAGTACTCCTTTAAGGGAATGTTTGTGTATGTGATGGGAGGGGTTTATAATGTATATGATTATATATGACTATATACACACTCATATACATCAGAGTTTTCATTTCAAAATTTCTACAAAATGTATGCCTTGGCTGCTTAAGAAATTTCAAAGTTTAAAATGGATTTACACAATTCTAGCTAAAATTTTTCAGATTCCACATAATGGAATCTGATGTAGATCAACATTAGAAATGTAATCATTACTTGCCACTGATACATTTTACCTTTTTAAAGAAAGTAAATAAATCTGTAATAGGTTATAAGCACAGTGACCTCAGTCTATTCCTTAATAGAAATTTGTCTTTCTTCCCAATTATGCAGTAAGGTTGTCAGTCTTTGCACAATAGATGCCAAGTAATTAAGTAGCAGTGGTGTTACAGATTTGCTATGAAGATGTGTGTGGGTAGATCTGTGTGAACAAGCCTGGAGAATAGCCATATGCATTTTTCCTAACTGTAGTCAGGATTATCAGCATCACAAACTCTTATTAGCACCAAACTTAAGAAATTTATTTATATGTCATAAAAGATATAGAGCCAAATATAAATAGACTGGAATAAACATCTGCGATTACTGAAATCAACATATTTTCTCTATTAAATAAGCTTTCCCTAAGGAAAGTCTTCCTACAGGGCAAGAAAATTATTCCAAATTCCCTTTTGGCTTGCATTTGAAGAAGTAGTCTCTGTCTTTTCTGAAAGATGTTTGAATGTGTACCCAAAACAGTATTTTATTTTATTTTTTTTAAAGAACAAATAAAAAGTAATGTTTCCAAGAAAGTAGACTATGGGGAATGTTACAAAGAAAAATATGCAGTATTATTTTTTAAAATTCATCATCATATTATATGTACTTTTAATTAACTTTATTAATTAATACAAACAGAAGAGTCTGGAAGCATAGAACAGCTATTCATTAACATTCAGTATTCACCCATTCCATGGCTTGCTTAGCTTCTGCCATTTGGTTAACAATCACTTTCCTTTGCTTTTACCCTCACCTCTAAAATTGTCCAGGGTTTTGTGATGGTTGCTTGAAAACATTGAACCTGAAGTCCCATAAAAACCTGTACTTTACAAATAGTATAGAATAAGGACAAGAAAATCATACGGAAAATTTTACAAGTTTTCTTTTCTATTCTGAGAATTGTCTGAAAATCTCAATAATTTTGCAGATTTCAATTATTCACAACATAATTTTTCTCTCTGAATTGGCAAATAGTCTTTGTCATATGGAAACTCAGAATACAGGTACTGAAAATTATTAAATCAAGTTTTACATTATTTGTAAAATATATTTGTACATATATGTACATATGTACCTATATATTTATATTATTGCTTAGTCAATTTTTATTTTACACACAATAACATTTACCTTTTTGGTGTTCAATTCTGAGTTTAGACAAAGGCACATATGACAAAAATTACAATTCAGAAGAGGTCTATTACCACTTAAAAAACTGTTGTGTTGCTGCCCCTTTTATTTTTTGTTTTTGAGACAGAGTCTCGCTCTGTCGCCCAGGCTGGAGTGCAGTGGCGCCATCTGGGCTCACTGCAAGCTCCGCCTCCCGGGTTTACGCCATTCTCCTGCCTTAGTCTCCCGAGGAGCAGGGACTACAGGCGCCCGCCACCTCGCCCAGCTAGTTTTTTGTATTTTTTAGTAGAGACGGGGTTTCACCGTGTTAGCCAGGATGGTTTTGATCTCCTAACCTCGTGATCCGCCCACCTCGGCCTCCCAAAGTGCTGGGATTACAGGCTTGAGCCACCGCGCCCGGCCGCTGCCCCTTTTAAATAAGCCCCTTTCTTGCCCAGCTCCTGACAACCACTAATCTGTTTTCTGTTTCCATAATTTTGCCTTTCCCACAGTGTCATATAAAGGGAATAATAAAGTGTGTGGCCTTTGAGTCAGCCTTCTTTTACCTAGCACAGCATACTTGACATTCATTTATATTATTGCACGTATCAACAGTTAATTACTTTTTTTAATATTTGAAGAAATTTATTGAGCCAAATATGAGTGACCATGACTCATGAAACAGCCCCAGGAGATCCTGAGAACATGCCCCAAGGTGGTCAGGCTACAGCTTACATTTTAGGGAGACATAAGACATCAATCAATACATGTAAGACGTACATTGATTTGGTCTGGAAAGGAAGGACAGCTTGAAGCTGGGTCTTCCAGGAGATAGGTAGCTGAAGACCTGAAATCAATAGAAGGGAGTATCTGGTTAAGATAAGAGGTAAGAGTATCTGGTTAAGGTAAGAGGTTAAGAGTATCTGGTTAAGATAAGAGGTTGTGGAGACCAAGGTTCATATTACGTAGATGAAGCCTAGTTAATTGCTTTTTAAAAATCACTGAGTAATATTCTATTGTATGTATGTTCCACTATTTATCATTTTATTTGTTGAGGGACATGTAAGTTTCTTGTAGTTTTTGATGATTAAAATAGAGCTGCTATAAATATACTTGTACTAGTTTTTGTGTGAACAAATATTTTTATGTCTCCTAGTCTGTAAAAACCTAGGAGAGGGAATACTGTATTATATCGTAATCATGTGCCTAACTTTACAAAAAATGAAAGTTTTGCTGTACGATTTTACATTCCAACCAGCAATGTATGAAAGCTCCAGTTGTTCCCTATCCATGTCAACACACTTGGCATTGTCAGTTTGCTTCTTTTTCATTATAATAGTTGCAAAGTGGTATCTCATTGCAGTTCTACTTCCATTTACCTAATGACTAATGATACTGAGTATCTTTAAACATATTTATTGATCATCTGTAACTCTTGTTTGATAAAGAGTCTATTCATGTCTATTGTCTATATTTTATTGGGTTGTTTCTTAGCTGTTGAGTTTTGAGAATTCTTTCTATATTCTGTATATAAGATTTGTTGTGATACGTGATTTGCAAATCTTCTTTCCTAACCTGTGGCTCATCTGTATTCTGTTAATAATCTGTTTCATACAGCAGCACTTGTCAATAAATTTTATGTAGTTAATAAAACATATTTTTGTCTCATATGTAAGAAACATTTGACCTAAAGTTATAATTTTCTTCTATCTTTTTCCATAAGTTTTATACTTTTAGGTTTATTGTAAAACTTACATTTTAATTTTTATATAAAGGGTGAGGTATGGATTGGGTTGCATTTTTACCAGTACAAATATTCAATAGAGTATGTAGTTAAATTTTTCAAAGGTACAGAGAGAAAGGAATAAACACATATAACAAATAACTGAATTCCTATTCTCACAATTCAGGTTTAGCATCCCTTAACCACATGTAATATTTGTTTCAGCGACTTTATTTACTAAGATGTATATTTTACAGATTATGCATGAGACCACTATTTTTCCCTTATGAATCCCATTCCCTGAGAAATGGTTATTTTCTGAATCTGTTTTTTAATCAATTCTAATAAATGTTAAAGAAATGTTTTATAAGAAACATTTTATATAAAATATATTTATAAAAAATACTCTTTTGCATGCTTTAAGATTCAATGTCATATTACACCATCATTATTCTGCAATTTTCATTTATTTTGGTCAACAAATGAGATTTAATTATGCTTATATATGTAGACCTACTGTTTTCTTTGTACTGCTGTACCACAATTTATTTACTCATCCTCCTATTGACAAATACTTATTTAGGTTGTTTACAATTTTTTCAGTAAAAATACATGTGGTAAGCAGTGTTTCTGTGCATGTTTCCTTGTGCACATGTACAACGTTTTGTCTAGGTTATCTGCATAAATGTGGAAAGTCTGGATTGTAGTATATACATAAATATGTTGAATTGTATTTGATATTAGAATATTATTTTCAAAGATGGATGTAACAATTTACCATCTCACCATGAGGTTATGAGAGTTTTCACTGCTGCACATGGTCAGCAATATATAATATACTTTATTTCTTAAAAATTGTGTTCCATGGACATGGAATTATTGAATATCTTTCCATGTATATAGTGGCCATTTGTGTTATGTCCTCTGTGTATTTATGATTGATATATTTTGTCTATATATCTATAGAATTATTCCTTTTTTGTGGTTATTTGATATTCAGGGTATTTCTTTAATTAATATCATTACTTTTTTCAAATATAAAATTCTTTGAACTGTCTTTTAACCTTTAATGTTTATATGTATTAATAAATTTCTCTCCTAATATAATCAAATACATCAATATTTTACATAATTTTGTGTTCTTTGATTTGATATCATGAAATATTATTCAATATTTTATTGACGGTGTTAAAACTGTACATTTCAAACTTAGTTCTTAATCCATCTAAAATAAGTCATTGTATACATGCTGAAATAGTAATTCAAGTTCAATTTTTCCTCATGTGAACAACCAGTTGCCGTAATAACATTTATTTCATAAAAAATCCATTCTCTTCTCATTTTTAATCATGCCTCTGACATATATCAATTTTTCAAATACGCATGGATCTGATTTTGAAATTTACATTTTGTTCTATTTGTCTGTCTACTTATATGTTGATACCATAATATCTTAATAACTCTGCCTTAAAATATATCTTGATATTTGATAAAGCAAGCTTTCCCATCTTGTTTTCTTCCTTAAAAAATTATCAGTTTTTCTTTATCCAATAAATTTTTGAACTTTTAAAAAAAGTTTTTTGTAAACCATTTTGGAATTATTTGGTTGCAACAACAGTAAATTTTTAGATCAATTTACAGAAAATTAATAGCTTTATAATATTGAGCCTTCCAATTCATGCTGCTGCTTTTTTTTTTTTTTTTTTTTTTTTTGAGACGGGGTTTTGCTTTTTCACCCAGGCTGTAGTACAGTGGCACAATCTGGGCTCACTTACTACAATCTCGACTGCCCAGGCTCCAGCAATCCTGCCACATCAGCCTCCCTAGTAGCTGGGACCACAGGCACACAGCACCATGCCCGGCTAATTTTTGTATTTTGGGTAGAGATAGGATTTCATCATGTTTCCTGAGCTGGTCTTGAACTGAGCTCAAGCAATCCACCCTCCTTGGCCTCCTAAAGTGTTAGCATTACACACACACACTATGTATGTGTGTGTGTGCATGTATATATACATGCTATGTATGTGTGTGTGTATATATATGCACATACGCACACACTATGATTAGACTCATAGTCATTTATTTAAAAACAGGACAGTTATATTTTTGGTAGATATGTCAATTATTAAGCTTTTGATTTCAGCTTCCAATCCACCCAGCTATACTTTGCTTTGTGATGCTAAGGCTGGAACTCTGAAAACCATGTTTCTCCTTTGGCACCAGACTCCCCTTTGGCTCTGTCAATAGAGAGCACTAGAAAGAGCCTAGAAAACTGATGGAAGAAGGGATATGCCCCTTTGTGTTCATTTTTTCATCAAATCAGTTAGACCTTTCATGGTCTATGTTTAGAGTCTAGCAATATTCACACATTAGTAAATTCCTTTGTTATCTATTTCAGGTATCCCCTGGACTGCTACATATTTTCCTGCTGGAAGGATGTTGTTTCCTCTTTGTGAGTTTCCCTTTTTCCATACACATACACCCAGCTCCAGACATTGCAGTGTGCTGCCTTATGTTTCACTAACACCAACTGGTGCTTGCCTCTCTTTAAGAATTTTACATGCCCTAATAACAACATACTCATGCAAGACAGATACAAATAGCACAAACTGTCAAGCATACCTAGAGGATAGATGTCTGTCAAGATAATTTCATTTAATTTCTGTTATTTCTGCCCTCTGCTTATAGCAAATAATATATGGGGACTTTTTCAGTACACTTAAGAAGAAAATAGTGGGGCGGGGCACAGTGGCTCATGCCTGTAATCCTAGCACTTTGGGAGGCCGAGGTGGGTGAATCACGAGGTCAGGAGTTCAAGACTAGACTGGCCAAGATGGTGAAACCCCATCTCTACTAAAAATACAAAAAAAATAGTCGGGCATGTTGGCGGGAGCCTGTAATCCCAGCTACCCAGGAGGCTGAGGCAGAGAATTGCTTAAACCCAGGAGACAGAGGTTGCAGTGAGCTGAGATCATGCCACCGCACTCCAGCCTGGGTGACAGGGCAAGACTCCATCTCAAAATAAAATAAAATAAAATAAAATAAAATAAAATATATAAAAAGAAGAAAATAGTGAATAGTATTGAAAGGTGGTCTTTATGTATCAATCCTAATAACATCTATTTTACCGAAAATTTATATTAATTACTTCCAAAAAGGCATGATACTGTAGAAATAAGTCTGAAAGGTCTAAACTGATATCTCTGGGATTATAAAAAGGCATCTCCCATGATGGTGAAACTTAGCTAAAGCTAGAGAGAAATGTTTCAGTGACTTAAGCTAGATGATATCATCTGCACATGTGTATTCTTTTTTTTTTTTTTTTTTTTTAAGATTTGGGGTCTCGCTCTGCTGCACAAGCCTAAGTGCAGTGGCATGATCATAGTCCACTGCAGCCCTCAAATTTCTGTGCTCAAATGATCCTTCCTCATGGCCTCATGAGGCTGGTCTCAAACTCGTGGCCTCAAATGATCCTCCCACCCCAGCCTCCCAAAGTACTGGGATTACAAGTGTGCCACTGCACCTGGCCCACATGCAATCTAAAAAGGTAGTTTATATATTTAAAAACACTGTTTTGATGTTTACATTAAAGGATTATAATTATTGTGCTACCTGTCTAGAAAAGAAGCAAATAAAAATTGCATATTTATTTAACAAAGTAATCATTGAAAAGAGAAACTTTGAGTCACTTCAATGAGACTTGACTGATTAGGAAACTTTGTTAATTTTTAAATATGAGGAAAAATTTAAATAATTGAAAGAAGAATAGAGTGATACAGTGAAAGAACTGAAACAAGAATAGACAAATTTAGATCCCTTCACCAATTACACAAGGTCATTTTGACATAGCTCCTATCTAACTGTTTAAGCTCACTCCTGGCCACTAACTTCCTTACACATTTTTGCAAGATTTCAGGAGACTTAGTGAAGACAAATAGAATATTTTAAAGTACATCCAAGGCTGGGCACGATGGCTCATGCTCATAATCCCAGCGCTTTGGGAGGCCGAGGCGGGCAGATCACCTGAGGTCAGGAGTTTGAGACCAGCCTGACCAACATGGAGAAATCCCATCTCTACTAAAAATACAAAATTAGCCAGGCGTGGTGGCACATGCCTGTAATCTCAACTACTCAGGAGGCTGAGGCAGGAGAATCACTCGAACCCGGGAGGCAGAGATTGCCGTGAGCTGAGATCATGCCATTGCACTCCAGCCTGGGCAACAAGAGCAAAACTCTGCCTCAAAAATAATAAATAAAAAAAATAAAGTACATCCAATAATAAAGAACTAATCATAGTTTCCATAACATAACATATACTCACCATCTTTCTATATATTTTTCACACGAGCCTTTCTGTCAACATTTAAATTTACTGTCAAGTCTCAGCAAAAATGCAACCTCTTTGGAAGCTGTTCTTCATTCAGACAGATGTGGGAATTCTTTTTTTATATATCCATCACATTCTGTATTTATCACTGATACGGTTTGCATCTGTGTCCCTGCCCAAATCTCATGTTGAATTGTAATCCCCAGTGTTAGAAGTGGGGCCTGGTGAGAGGTGACTGGATTATAGGGGCAGCTTCTCATGGTTTAACACCATCCCCTTTGGTGCTGTCATTGCCAACAGTGAGTTCTCATGACATCTGGTTGTTTAAAACTGTGTCACACCTCTCCCCTTTCTCTCCTGCTCCGACTCTGGCCATGTGATGTGTGTGCTCCCCCTTCACCTTCCACCATGATTGTAAGTTTCTTGAGGCCTCCCCAGAAGCTGAGCAGATGCCAGTATTATGCTTCCTGTACAGCCTGCAGAACCATGAGCCAACTAAGCCCTCTTTCTTTAGAAATTATCCAGTCTCAGGTATTTATTTATCACTATGCGGGAACAAACTAATACAATCACCATTGCAGCAGTCTTGCTGTGTGTTTTTTTAAGAAAAGTAATATTGTTTTGGATGAATTTCCATGAGGATTATAAGGAAAGAAGAAATTTTTAAAACCTGCAACTATAGGCAGTAGATTGTTGCTGAAAAATGAATGCTGAAACTCTAAGTCAATGTAAGATTTCCTATTGAGAAGACAATGTAAATATATAAAGACATAATTCAATGTGAGGTAGTTGGAAAGAACAAGTGAGAAGTATGTATTCTTGCTGGGATTCCACTTCTTACTTTGGCCTCTCATATGAACTCATTTCTTTTACGGGTTCTTCCAGCTAGTGAGAAAAATATAAGGGTTTACATATTTCTGAAGACACAATGCAAGCATACTTCCTTTCAAAAAATCCAAATAAAAACAACATTTACTGAGTAGGCGATTACTATGAAGTTTGTCACTTAAAATAAACTTGATTCTTTGCTTCAGTTATTTAAAAAATGAATTTTTTAGGAAAATATTTTCATTCTGTTATATTGAAACAAGGTTATCAGAAATATCCAGATACGCAACCAATTAATATTTGTGATAAAATTCCTTTTAGATATATTTTATAAAATATACAGTAACAGTTTAAACTGAGATTTGATGGTTTAGATTTATAATTAAAATAGATATTGTTATAAAAAGAAGATGCAGGCTGAGCGCAGTGGCTCATGCCTATAATCCTAGCACTTTGGGAGGCCGACGTGGGTGGATTGCCTGAGCTCAAGAGTTCGAGACCAGCCTGGGCAACACGGTGAAGCCTCATCTCTACTAAAAGACAAAAAATTAGCCGGGCGTGGTGACGTGCACCTATAATCCCAGATAATCAGGAGGCTGAGGCAGGAGAATTGCTAGAACCCAGGAGATCAAGGTTGCAGTGAGCCAAGATCACACCACTGCACTCCAGCCTGGGCAACAGAGCAAGACTCTGTCTCTAAAAAAACAGATGCAGATGCAGATTAATATCATTATGGCTTCATTTAGATTAGACCTTGTATTTTTACCTCATCTTATTTTTTCATTCTTTTATTTAAATTGTATGTTTTAGTATTTTATAATTTACTCATTTGCAACATAAATAAATCCATAAAAATTGTGAAAATTAATAAAAGTAGAGAAAGGCATAAAAATAATTAGTAATAATATAGTCAATACTTTGATAAACTTAATGTAACCAGTTATTCCTAGTTCTTCTTTCCATATATCCATTATGTAAGTTATAGACCCCCTTCAAACTAGCTTCATACTTAGAGTCAGTGAAAACTTCAAATATAGTGTTCATTAGAGAAAGATGTAAACACGATTGTCAAAACCATTGCAAGTCACCCTATTCCTTCTTTTACCACTTTTTAAGTTATGAAGGCAAAAGAAAACACAATTAGAATAATCCACCAAGAGGTTTATTTGCCACCTGCCATTCTTGGAATGCCTGCTGATAAAAGTGAGTTTTTAACTTGCAGATTTTTCTTGATAGGCTAGAATTAAGAAAGTTTCTCTCTAAAGTGAGTGCTCCAGCTGCCACATGGGGATAAATATAGAATCAATCAAATCAAAGTTTGGCAATATGGAAGTAAAAAATGCATTTGATCTGTCCCAAAGATTTGTTATTTGCATAAAAATAAAATTATTAATCATTTATTTTTTAAATCTTCCAGAGTTTAATTATGGTTTATTTGTTATTTTACCTGATTTCTCTTACCTCTGGGTAGGAGGACAGGTTTGATAGAGTTGTCTGGGAATTCTGACAATTCATAGGTGGAATAGCCTTCCAGACCCACATTATAAGAGACAGTAATTTTTGTTTCTTAGCTATGTAACTAGATATTTATCAGAGCCATATGATTTCAGCAGCCCTGGACAGGAACATAAAAACTCATGTTAGAGTGAGTAGAAGTATCTCTATTTCTATTTTTTAGCAGCTACAATGTGTAAGTGGTAGTTTTTTTAAAAAACATAAATAATAACTCTTTAGTTTAGGTATTGGGACAATATAGTGTCTACAAGGAATACTGACCAAACTCCATCATTCTTTTTCTTTTATTATTATTATTATTAATTTATTAATTAATTAATTTATTTATTTATTTGGAGATGGAGTCTTGCTGTGTCACCAAGCTGGAGTGTAGTGGCGTGATCGTGGCTCACTGCAACCTCCGTCTCCCAGACTCAAGTGATTCTCCTGCCTCAGCCTCCTGAGTAGCTGGGAGTATAGGCAGGCGCCACCATGGCCAGCTACTTTTTGTATTTTTAGTAGAGATGGGGTTTCACCATGTTGGCCAGAATGGACTCCATCACCTGACCTCGTGATCTGCCTGCCTCAGCCTCCCAAAGTGCTGAGATTACAGGTGTGAGCCACAGCACCCAGCCTCACCATTCTTTAAAAAAATGATTGACTCCAAGGTGGTGGATTAGAGGCAGTTTTAGCATGCCTCTCCCACTTGGAAAGGCAAAATAGCATGTAGATTCATACTATGAACATCATTATCAAGAAGCAATGCAGAAACTTAAAGGAAAACTGAAATCCACAGATTCTTTGAAAGAAGCAACAGACTGCAGCTATACCATGAGCCAGGCAAAAAACTGTAAGTACTGAGAGTATGAGAGGGGAAGACACTGCCTCTAGGGCATACATCCCCACTGGGGAACCTGGCAATCCAGCCCATGGGAAAAGCCTTAACCCTACCCAGCATTGGAACTGGTTTAGGAAGCAGTGAGAAATATAAAAGTAGGGACTAGGAATGGCAGCAGGAGGACCCTGGCATGCATTCTCAGTCTACAGTGTCGACTGAAGGAAGCCATTCCTTATTTTGTCTCACTGGGACCCTTGTGGAAGTTTGCCAACTAACTCAGGCAGCGGTGGCAGGTTAAAAGAAGCTCCCAATTGAACTTTGCAATGTAACTTCAAGGGGGAAGAACTCTGTTGGCCAGAACCAGGGGGTGAGTGGGAAGTGTGCTGCAGCCACAAGTATTGGAGCTGGACCCCCAGGCTGTGCAGGTGGACACAAAGGGGCATGACCTGAAAGCTGCAGTTCCTATCTCTGCTAGGAAGGCATATGGCCTGGGGAAGTTCTGAGTTCTGAGCATAGATAGCCTGAAACTTAGCTTACTGCTACTACCCGAAAAACAGTGGCTATGAGATCTGTCCTGTCAAGTATGCCAGAGCTATTTGGGGTTTCCCACCACCTGCCACTCCCCACTCCGTGGGTGAGCTCTTCTGTGCAGCAGATGCAGTTATGTTTCTCTCTGGAACATTATGCCAGTGACCAGAGAACCACTACCCCCAACTCCTGCAGGGGTTGCTGCTTGCCCCACATGCGGGAAGTCAGAGCACGAACTTGCCTGACCCAGCCCTCACCTGGCTTTGCTCCTCAACCCACCCTGGTAGCTTAACACAATGGATGAAAACTTTGGGGAGCTTTATAGCCCCATCCACCTCCCGAGAAACCAGAGTACTGCAAAAAACAAGCACAAATCCTGCTACTACTACCACAGCTAGTGATGTTTTGCAACCACCATCTCCTGAATGGAAGCCAACTGACACAGTCCATTACAACATTCAGGTAAAATAACACTGCACCTAGGAAGGAGAAAACTTGTGCATGACCTCAGCTATCACCATCACCTATACCACTCTGGCTAACCACAAGGTCCTGAGTCTGTCCATGTGACTGTTCGTTACTATCACAACTGGTATTTGAGAATGCCAACACACTAAGACCACCTATATCTAAGAAATCTCCCAGAGTCTATGTGACTCCTCTGTCATTCCCAGCATAGCTGGTGCCAGTACCCACTGCTGGGAGACCTGCGGACAGCTCACCTCTGTGCATTCCTTGTAGATATTCCCCAGAACCAGCCAGGAGTGTGGCAGCCACACTGGATGGCTAGACTCAGAGGAGCAACAGCATTCACAGTAGTATGGCTCTCAGGATGTCCTACTCATAGGGGAAGGGGGAGTGCAACACATCAAAGGAAAACCCAGTGGAAGAAGAGAACCTGGATGGCAGGCCTTCAGTCTGAGATCTTTCCACTGGTAAGAAGTTTCTTTCAGCAGAGGTACAGTTGCAGTGCTGAAATCAGCAGGGAAAGTTTGCAGCTCTACCTCAACAGTGAGGCAGCCCTGGTGTTCACTGAAGGGTCATGGAGAAGGGGACTTCTTTTCCCTCTCATCCACCACTGCTGTCATAGCTTGGACTTTTCCCACGGGAGCTCAGCATGGACCCCAGAACACTTTAGGGTGACTGTATTACAACAGGAGGAGCACCCTCAAGGTGCAGGCTTGCACAAGAGATAGAGGTACAATTTCTCTCTACTTGGAACATCAACAATCCTGTAGATGAAAAGAGGTGCCTGTCTGATCTAAATAACCAAAACACTGACTCAGGAGTGTGTCTGGGAGGTGATAGTTTTTCTACTGGCCTGGCAGAGGAGCTGAGGTGGCTCCAGTCTTCTCTGATGAGACCTCAGTGCATTTCACTGAGAGGTCTTCTAGCCACTTCTGTCAAGGCTGAAACCTCTGCTTACCATTGGGTACTACATTTATACCTACTTTAACCACAGCCAGTGTCTACTTGTGGAATCCTTCCCTATTGACCTGAAGCCTGAACAATTTAAACCAGTAAATAAAATACTGAGGAAAAAATTAATAATAAAAAAAGTGCACACTACAGGGAAATGAGATAAGTTTCAAGGGAACTTTGTAATTCCAACCCTATAGGAGACAGTGAACTTGCTCACACATTGAGCACATTGCTACTACAACAAGCAGCTGAGAAAGCCATCACACAAAGACTCTCTATAGTCAAGGAACACAGTCATAGTAACACAGTCTTCACTCCTGAAAACATCAAGAGCTGAATTAGGCTACGACAAACTGTAAACATTAAAATCACATCCTTAGGCGGGGAAAAGAAAAAAAAAAAGCAGTCAAAAATAATTTCAACAATAATTAGTAGTAGTCTTACCAAATTAGAAGGAACTAGAAAAATAAGACTGGTAATATGACAAAATGGGATTCTAAAACACCCCCAAAAGATCACACTAGCTATCCAGCAATGGATCCAAACTAACATAAAATTGTTGACATACCAGAAGAAGAATTCAAAAGGCTGATTATTAAGCTACTCAAGGAGATACCACAGAAAGGTAAAACCAACGTAAAGAAATGTAAAAAACAAACAAACAAACAAAAAACCCAACAAACAAAATTTTCTAAAGGAAGAGGTATCTTAAAGAAAAATCAGTCAGAACTTTTGGTAATAAAAGACACACTTAGGAAATTCTAAACTACAGTGAAAATTTTCAACAATAGACTAGAACAAGTAGAAGAAAGAATGTCAGAACTTGAAGAGAAGGTTTTTGAATTAACCCAACCAGACAAAAATAAAGAAAAAAGAATTTAAAGAAATGAGCTGTCTCCAAGAAATATGGGATTATGTAAAAGGGCCAAACTAACAATAATTGGTGTTCCTGAGGGAGAAGAGAGGGCAGAAAAAAAGCTTGGAAAATTTATTTGAGGGAATACTTGAGGAAACCTTCCCTGGCCTTGCTAGAGATTTAGATATCCAAATACAAGAAGATAAAACATCTCCTAAAAGCCAGGTGTGGTGGCTCACGCCTGTAATCCCAGCACTTTGGGAGGCCGAGACGGGCGGATCACGAGGTCAGGAGATCGAGACCATCCTGGCTAACACTGTGAAACCCCGTCTCTACTAAAAATACAAAAAATTAGCCTGGCCAGGCGTGGTGGTGTGCTCCGGTAGTCCCAGCTACTTGGAGGCTGAGGCAGGAGAATGGCGTTAACCCGGGAGGGGGGGCTTACAGGGAGCCAAGATCCACCCACAACAACTCACCCCGGGGAACAAAACCAGCCCCCGAAAAAAAAAAAAAAAAAAAAAAAAAAAAGATTCATTGCAAAGGCCGGGCACGGTGGCTCACACCTGTAATCCCAGCACTTTCAGAGGCCAAGGCGGGAGGATCACAAGGTCAAGAAATCAAGACCATCCTGTCCAACATGGTGAAACCCTGTCTCTACTAAAAAATATAAAAAATTAGCCAGGCGTGGTGGCGCATGCTTGTAGTTCCAGTTACTCAGAAGGCTGAGGCAGGGGAATCACTTGAACCTGGGAGGCAGAGGTTGCAATGAGCTGAGATTGTGCCACAGAACTCCAGCCTGGCAACAGAGCAAGACACCGTCTCAAAAAAAAAAAAAAAAAAAAAAAAAAAAAGATTCATTGCAAAAAGGCCATCACCAAGGCTTATACTCATCAGACTATCTAAATTCAACATGGAAAAAAAAAAAAAATTAAGAGCAGTGAGAAAAAAAGCATCAATTCACGTGGAGGAAGACGAGGTGGCCCTGGAGGGCCCCCTGGACCTTTGATGGAACAGATGGGAGGAAGAAGAGGAGGACGTGGAGGACCTGGAAAAATGGATAAAGGCGAGCACCGTCAGGAGCGCAGAGATCGGCCCTACTAGATGCAGAGACCCCGCAGAGCTGCATTGACTACCAGATTTATTTTTTAAACCAGAAAATGTTTTAAATTTATAATTCCATATTTATAATGTTGGCCACAACATTATGATTATTCCTTGTCTGTACTTTAGTATTTTTCACCATTTGTGAAGAAACATTAAAACAAGTTAAATGGTAGTGTGCGGAGTTTTTTTTTCCTTCTTTTAAAAATGGTTGTTTAACTAAGACTTTAACAATGGGAACCCCTTGTGAGCATGCTCAGTATCATTGTGGAGAACCAAGAGGGCCTCTAACTGTAACAATGTTCATGGTTGTGATGTTTTTTTTTTTTTTTTTAAATAAAATTCAAAATGTTTATAAACAAAAAAAAATAAAATAAAATAAAAGAAAATCTATCAGACTAACTGCATGCTTCTCAGCAGAAATCTTGCAAGCCAGAAGGGATTAGGTTCCTATCTCTAGCCTCCTTAAACAGAATAACTGCCAGCCACGAATGTTGTATACAGAAAAACTGTTTCATAAATGAAGAAGAAATAGTCATTTTCAGACAAACAAATGCTGAGGAAATTGGTTACTACCAGACCAACCGTACAAGAAATGCTAAAAGGAGTTGTAAATCCTGAAACCAAGGTTGGATATGCACCAAAAAGAACTTCTAGAAAATATAAAACTCACAAGGCCTGTAAAACAATAACACAACAACAGAAAACAAAGTATATAGGAAACAATTAACATGATGAATGGAACTGTATGTCGTATCTCAATATTAGCATTGAATACAAATGGGTTAAATGCTCCATTTAATGATAAAGATTGGCAGAATAAATAAAAAGCCACAAATCGAATATCTGCTGTCTTCAAGAGACCCTCCTAATACATAATATTTTATATAAAATCAAAGTGAAAGGGTGGGAAATATATTCCACAACAAAGGAAATAAAAAACAAACAGGAGCAGCTATTCTTGTATCAGATAAAACAGACTTTAAAGCAAAAACAGTAAAAAAAATGACAAAGAACCTCATTACATAATTATAAAAAAAAAATCAATCCAACAAAAAGATATTACAATTCTAAATTTATCTGCACCTAACCCTGGAGCAATCAGATTCATAAAGCAGTTACTACTTGACTTAAGAAATGAGATAACAACACAATAATGGTAAGGGAGTTCAATACTTCACTGATAGCATTAGACAGATCATCAAGAAAGAAAGTCAATAAAGAAGCAATGGGGAAAGGAAAAAAAAAAAAGAAATAATGGGGGGCCAGGAGTGGTGGCTCATGCCTGTAATCCCAGCACTTTGGGAGGCCAAAGCGGGCGGATCACAAGGTCACAAGGTCAGGAATTTGAGACCAGCCTGGCCAATATGGCAAAACCCGTTTCTACTAAAAATATAAAAAAGTAGCTTGGCATGGTGGTGTGCACCTATGTTCCCAGCTACTCGGGAGGCTGAGGCAGGAGAATTGCTTGAACCCAGGAAGCGGAGATTGAAGTGAGATGAGATTGTGCTACTGCACTCCAGCCTGCGCAGTAGAGGGAGACTCTGTCTCAAAAAAAAGAAAAAAAAAGAAAAAAAAGAAAAAAAGTAGCTGGGCATGGTGGTGGGCACCTGTAAATCCTAACTACTCAGGAGGCTGAGGCAGGAGAATTACCTGAACCCAGGAGGCAGAGGTTGCAGTGAGCTGAGATTGTGCCACTGTACTCCAGCCTGGGCAACAAGAGTTAAACTCAATCTCAAAAAAAGAGAAAAGAAACAATGGACTTAAACTACACTCTTGAACAAATTAACAGATATATATTGAACATTCTACCCAAGAACTGAAGAATATACATTATTCTCATCAGCCCATGGAATATTCTCCAAGATAGACCATATTACAGGCTATAAAACAAGTCTCAATTAATTCTAAAAAAATTGAAATTATATCAAGTAGTTTCTCAGAGCACAGTGGAATAAAACTAGAAATCAACTCCAAAAGGTACCACCAAAACTATACAAATAAATGGAAATTAAGCAATCTGCTCCTGAATGATTTTTTTGGTTACCAATGAAATTAAGATGAAAATTTAAAAAAAAATTCTTTGAAATGAATAATAGTGACACAAGTTGTCAACACCTTTGGGATAAAGCAAAAGCATTTCTAAGGGGAAGGATTATGGCACAAAATGCCTACATCAAAAAGTTTGAAAGATCACAAATTGACAACTTAATGTTATAACTCAAGAAACTAGAGAAACAAGAACAAACTGACCCCAAAGCTAGCAGAAGAAAGGAAATAACAAGGATCAGAGCAGAATTAATTGAAATTGAAACAAACAAAAAAAAAATACAAAACATCAATGAAACAAAAAGCTGGTTATTTGAAAAGAAAAACAAAATTAATAGACCATTAGCTAGATTAACCAAGAAGAGAGAAGTTTCAAATAAGCTCAGTTAGAAATGAAAATGGAGATATTTACAACTGATACCACAAAAATACAAAGATTGTTTGAGACTATTGTGAATACCTCTATGCACACAAACCAGAAAATCTAGAGGAGATGGATAAATTCCTGGAAACATACAGACCTCTTAGATTAAACCAGGAAGAAATCGGAACCCTGACAGATCAATAATAAGTAGCGACATTGAATCAGTAATTAAAAAAAAAAAAAAGGCCAATTAAAAAAAAGTCCAGGACCTGATGGCTTCACAGTTGAATTCTACAAGATATTCAAAGATGAAATTGTCCCAATCCTACAGAAACTATTCCAAAAGATTGAGAAAGAGGGAATCCTCCCTGAATCATTCTATGAGGACAGTATCACTGTGATACCAAAACCATGAAAGAACATAACAAATAAAGAAAACTACAGAGCAATATCCCTAAGGAACATAGATGCAAAAATCCTCAAGAAAATACTAGCTAACTGAATTCAATAGCACATAAAAAAAGATAATACATCATCATCAAATGGGTTTCATCCCAAAGATACAGGGATGATTTAGCATACACAAGTCAATAAACGTGGTACATCACATAAACAGAATTAAAAACAAAAACTATATGATCATCTCAATAGATGCAAAAAAGCATTCAATAAAATCCAGCATCACTTAATGATAAACCCCTCAACAAAAATAGGCATACAGGGGCCAAACCTCAAATGAATAAAGGCCATCTATGACAAAACCACCACCAACATCATAATGAATGGGAAAAAGTTGAAAGCATTCCCCCTGGGAACTAAAACAACACAAGGATGCCTACTTTCACCACTTCTATTCAAATGGTACTGGAATTCCTAGCCAGTGCAATCAGGCAAGAGAAAGAAAGGGCATCCAGATTTAAAAAATGAGGAAGTCAAACTACTACTGTTTGCTGATGATATGACTGCATTCCTAGAAAACTCTAGGCACCTCCAAAAGACTCCTATACTTGATAAAAAAAATTCCATAAAGTCTCAGGTTACAAAATCAATGTACACAAATCAGTAGCACTGCCATACACCAACAGTCAAGCTGAGAATTAAATCAAAAACTCAAATCCCTTTTACAACAGCTGCAAATAATAAAAAATAAAATACTTAGAAACATATTTAACCAAGGAGGTGAAAGATCTCTAAAGGAGAGCTACAAAACACTGCTGAAAGAAATCAGAGATGATACAGACAAATGGAAACACATACCATGCTCATGGTTTGGCGGCCTTAGCCTTCCTAGAGATTTAGATATCCAAATACAAGAAGATACAAAAACCTCCTGAAAAATTCATTGCAAAAAGGTCATCGCCAAGGCATATAGTCATCAGACTACCCAAATTCAACTGAAGGAAATTATTCTAAGAGCAGTGAGAAAAAAAGCATCAATTCACCTATAAAGGAAAATCTTTCAGACTAACAGCAGACGTCTCAGCAGAAACCTTACAACCCTGAAGGGATCAGAGTCCTACCTTTAGCCTCCTTAAACAGAATAACTGCTTATTGTAAAATTGACCATACTGTGTTATAAAAATGATCATATTGCCCAAAGCAATTGACAGATTCAATGCAATTTCCATGAAAATACCAAAATTATTTTTCACACAATCAGAAAAAACAACTCCGAAAATTTGTATGGAACCAACAAATAATCCAAATAGCCAAATAATTCCTAAGCAAAAAAATAAATATTGGGGCATCACACTTCCAGACTTCAAGTTATACTACAAGACTATAGTTGCCAAAACACCATGGTGCTGGTATAAAAGTTGGCACACAGACCAATGTAAAAGTATAGAGAACCCAGAAATAAAGATAAATACAACTAACTGATCTCTAACAACATATACAAAAACATAAACTGGGGAAAGGACATCCAATTTACTAAATGGTGCCAGTATAACTGCTAGCCACATACAGAAGCATAAAACTGGATCCCTATCTTTCACCTTACACAAAAATCCACTCAAGACAGATCAAAAACTTAAATCTAAGACCCAAAACCATAAAAATTCTAAGAGATAATTTTGGAAAAACTCTTCTGAATATTGACCTAAGCAAAGAATTCATGAATAAAACCCAACAGCAAATGCAACAAAAACAAAAATATATAAATGGGACCTGATTAAATTAAAAAGCTTCTGCACAGCAAAAGAATCATCAGAGTAAACAGACAACCCACAGAATGGGAGAAAATATTTCCAAACTCTGCATCTGACAAAGGACTAGTATCCAGAATCTACAAGGGACTCAAACAGTATCAGCAAGAAAGCAACAAATAATCCCATCAAAAAGTGTGCAAATGACATGAAAAGATACTTCTGAAAAGAAGATATACAAATGGCCAAAAAAAAAAC
The DNA here is from genome assembly GCF_008728515.1 of Papio anubis. Lineage (NCBI taxonomy): Eukaryota > Metazoa > Chordata > Mammalia > Primates > Cercopithecidae > Papio > Papio anubis. Next base: position 83,494,320 of record NC_044979.1, on the reverse strand, counting down.
ATGAAAAATGTTCAGCATTACTAATCATCAGAGAAATGCAAATTAAAACCACAGTGAGATACCACCTTACTCCTGCAAGAATGGCCAATATGAGAAAGTCAAAAAATAACACATGTTGGTGTGGATGTGGTGAAAGAGGAATGGTTATAAACTGCTGATGGGAATATAAATTAGTACAAACTCCATAGAAAACAGCATGGAGATTCCTTGAAGAACTAAAAGTAGATCTACCATTTGATCTAGCAATCTCACTACTGAGTATCTATCTAAAGGAAAAAAAAAAAAAAAAACAAAACAGTAATTATGTGAAAAAGACACATGAACACTTAACGTTTATTGCAGTCAAATTAACAAGTGCAAAGATAGGGAACTAACTTAAGTGCCCATCGACCAATGAGTGGACAAAGATAATGTGGTATAAATATACCATGGAATATAACTCAGCCATAAAAATATAACCATGAAATATAACTCAGCCATAAAAAGGTGTGAAATAATGTCTTTTGCAGCAGTTTGGATGAAGCTGGAGGCTATTATTCTAAGTGAATTAACTCAAAAACCAAACACAATATGTTCTCATTTTATGTGGGGACTAAGCCTTCAGTGCCCAAAGGCATACAGAGTGATACAATGAACTTTGGAGACTCAGAACGAGGAGAGGGTCAGGAAAGTGTATGATTAAAAAAACTGCATATTGGGTACAGTGTATACTACTCAGGTGACCTTGCACTAAAATCTGAGAATTCACCACTATGTAATTCATCCATGTAACCAAAAACCACCTGTACCCCAAAAGCTATTGAAATAAAAAAAATTAAATTAAAAAAATGATTGCCATACAGACACACATTATGTCTACATCATAAAACTCTATGCTTTAGAGTTGGATTTTTTTGGTTTGTTTGTTTGTTTTTTGAAAACAGGGTCTCACTCTGTCATCCAGGCTGGAGTGCAATGGTGTAATCTTGGCTCACCGCAGCCTTGATCTCCTGGATTCAAGCAATCCTCCCCAACTTAGCCTCGCAAGTAGCTGGGACTACAGATGCACGCTTGTTTTTAATTAAGAAACCACCTCTAAGAGGTAAGTTGTATGATGGTATATGTGACAATTATTTGTCATTTCTGTAGACATTTTTGGATATCATAACTCATCTCTAGGCTTCTATGCAGAAGATACTCTGGGTTGATTAGAGCCAAAATAAAAAGTTGAAATGTTAAATTAGGTTAGTTTTCAATGGGATCAGATATATTGACTCAGAGTTATGTGGAAACTTGGCTACTTTCCCTGCTATTTCTCAGAATATGTTGCTGCTCCTTCACCAAGCTGATCATTATTTCAGGAAGTAACTTTCTCCATATCTCCACTGTGTGTGTGTGTGTGTGTGTGTGTGTATGTGTGTGTATTTTCATACCCTCCTTCCCAATCCCTACTCCAAGATAATAGCAAATAAACAACAAAGAAATCTATACATTTATTCTTGGCATTGTCTTTAAATGTCTCAACAAAAATTGTCTAAATAAACACAGGATGTCACTTGTGAATTATTTTTTAAACTAGCTAAGTACCCAGAGAGAGAAAGTATTGTGCTATTGTTTGCTGTTTATGCTGTTGCTCAGTTTTCCTCCTACCACATTGAGATTGTTTGCTTCTTCTGTTTCAGGTATGTGAATAAAAACTCCAGGTTTCTTTCTCAAAGAAAGCACAGAGAAAGAATTATGGTTAGAGAATGCGAGAAGAGAAAGTAAATGAAAAATAAAAAATACGGGAATGTCCTTGGATCAACAGAAATTTCCTCCAAAGTCAACTCTGCTGAGAATATAATATACCTGTTCTCCAGGAAAGAAAACAACAATATACTTTCTGATTCTTCAAGAAATGACATGAGATCTTGAAAAGCACTAATTTCTAGGAATATCTATCCTGAGATTTGAAACTTGCTTCATAAAGTTCAAGACCTCAAACAAATTTTGTGTAGTTGATCAATAATTCATTTCATCAAACCACTCTACCATAATGATTCAGGTATTCAGTCTTGTCTTCCTGCAGAGACTTTAAATACATGTATTACATTTTATGACCCAATACTTATTAATCTTTGCAATAACTATATTCAGTTAACATTATTATCCTAGATTATAGGGTAAGTGATTGAGGGGAGCCTTTGACTTGCTGAAGGTCAAACTGAAATGAGAAACAGAAGTAGGATGAGGTATGAAAGTGATTCCATGACTCTAAGTCCTAAATCACAGTATCACGTAAAAAGGCCTTTTTAGTTTTCAAATTCTTTTTTATTCCGCTTTAAAAATTTGCCCTTATTACATAATTAAAGCTAAAATGTCATTATGCCTTTTTAATAAACTGCTAATATGGAAACCTCAAATAGAGCCTTCCTCTTCAATACTAAACATCACTGCAATGTAAAATTATATTTTTCTCTATGAGTCTTAAATTTTAAAATAGCAGCTACAATACTTGAGATTTTGTATTTAAAATATATGGATATCAGCTTAATTTCAATCCCATTATTAAAAGCGTCAGCTGGTTGCTGCAAAATTATTATATATAGAAAGAAACTAGGATAAATGTAACACTGAAAAAGGGATATAGAGTTGGAGAAAGAAGAAAAAGAAGATGCCATGAATTTCTTTCAAACCTTAAAAAAATGGGTAAAAGTTTCTCTCACTGATGAAATGAGCTCTTTACATATAAATTATATTGTAATAACAGAGCTCCTGGGTGGAAAAGAGTTCCTTCTCCTGCTGGCAAAAATTAAAATAATCACAGATGGCTAATGATCAAAAATACTGACTGACAGCTCTGAAGTATAAGACACAGAGAATATTCTCAGAGGAGTGAGAATATTCGCAGTTTCTTAAGCCAACATTCAAATTTGGTTCAAGAAACACACAAAGATTTTCTTACCAGATATTCCTGTATAGGAAGGTTTTATTCTATTTTCAAGAGTACTATACGTTCTCATAGAACTCCTTCAAGAAAGTTAATGAAATTTTCCATATGATTACATTAATATTTTGGGTAAAATACAGGAATTCACTAAGGAAAGAGGGTCTATATTCATAAAATAGTATGAAAAAATCTATTAAATTCAGGCATTAGGAATCCAGTCTCTTATTTTAAAATATAGGTGGAAAAAGAAAGATCTGCCTAGTGAAATTAGCTAAGTCTTCATAAATACGTCAAACAATATTAATAATAGTAACAACTAACACTTGTTGAGGACTTTATGACCTTTTTAAGCTTGTTACTAATATACCTCATTTAATTTATCAAATAGTTCTGAAAAATACATGACATTATTATTCACATTTTTCAGATGAGGTAACCAAGTGTAGAGAAGTTTAAAACATTTGCCAAGATCCCCCTATAGCTGATGAGTTGTAAAACAGGGGCTCAAAGTAGTTTCTAAGCCTGGTGCTTAACCCAAATATAGCTATTATATTAATTATACTAGTAGGATTCAAATTCAAGAACATCTATGGTAAGACCAACAACAAAATGTCACATTCTATATCATGTTAGAGAAATTTACAAAGAATTTGATCTTGCAACTACCAAATAAAACAGTTATGGTGTTACTATAATTGATAATGATTAAACTGTGACTTGAAGTTTACTCATTTATTAATGTATTTCTTTATGAAATTAAAGGAAGACTAATATTTTAAATGCCTGAGTTCTAATTTTTGCAAATGCAAATATATATATACATATAAAACACTGTCACTGTCTTTTAAATGTTTATATTCTTTCATGTGTCTGTTGGCTGTATGAATGTCTTCTTTTGAGAAATGTCTGTTCATATCCTTTGCCCACTTTTTGATGGGGTTGTTTGTTTTTTTCTTGTAAATTTGTTTGAGTTCTTTGTAGGTTCTGGATATTAGCCCTTTGTCAGATGAGTAGATTGCAAAAATTTTCTCCCATTCTGTAGGTTGTCTGTTCACTCTGATGGTAGTTTCTTTTGCTGTGCAGAAGCTCTTTAGTTCAATGAGATCCCATTTGTCAATTTTGGCTTTTGCTGCCGTTGCTTTTGGTGTTTTAGACATGAAGTCTTTGCCCATGCCTATGTCCTGAATGGTACTACCTAGGTTTTCCTCTAGGGTTTTTATGGTATTAGGTCTAACATTTAAGTCTCTAATCCATCTTGAATTAATTTTCACTGGCCATCAGAGAAATGCAAATCAAAACCACAGTGAAATACCATCTCACACCAGTTAGAATGGCAATCATTAAAAAGTCAGGAAACAACAGGTGCTGGAGAGGATGTGGAGAAATAGGAACACTTTTACACTGTTGGTGGGATTGTAAACTAGTTCAACCATTATGGAAAACAGTATGGCAATTCCTCAAGGATCTAGAACTAGATGTACCATATGACCCAGCCATCCCATTACTGGGTATATACCCAAAGGATTATAAATCATGCTGCTATAAAGACACATGCACACGTATGTTTATTGCGGCACTATTCACAATAGCAAAGACTTGGAATCAACCCAAATGTCCATCAGTGACAGACTGGATTAAGAAAATGTGGCACATATACACCATGGAATACTATGCAGCCATAAAAAAGGATGAGTTTGTGTCCTTTGTAGGGACATGGATGCAGCTGGAAACCATCATTCTTAGCAAACTATCACAAGAACAGAAAACCAAACACCGCATGTTCTCACTCATAGGTGGGAACTGAACAATGAGATCACTTGGACTCGGGAAGGGGAACATCACACACAGGGGCCTATCATGGGGAGGGGGGAGGGATTGCATTGGGAGTTATACCTGATGTAAATGACGAGTTGATGGGTGCTGACAAGTTGATGGGTGCAGCACAGCAACATGGCACAAGCAAACATATGTAACAAACCTGCACATTATGCACATGTACCCTAGAACTTAAAGTATAATAATAAAAAATAAATAAAAATAAATAAATAAATAAAATAAATGTTTATATTCTATATAATGATGTATACTGCATGTATGTATCAACATTTATGCATATAGATAATTCATATGATGTGTGTGTGCCAACGACTACAGGAGCAATGTAGAGAAAATAATCCATGGTGCCTGTGTCAGAGTTATCAAAGAAGGTATGGCATAGATTTTAGATTTTGAGTCATAGCTGGAAATTTGTTAGAAAAGATGAAGTTGAAAAAGGTATATCTTGGTGCCTGGAGTAGGTCTGCACATGCTAAACATACTTATTGAATTAATAATTCTATATTTTCTATATTCAACTTGATAAATTATAATCATAAATATGCAGATTCCCTTAGGAGTACAGTAACATTACTAATAGAACAAATATGAAATATCATAAGCAAAAATCGTTCTTAAAGTAATTTTTTTAAAAGGATCTTTGCAAACCGAATCATCAGGGTGGATTTTGCAGAACATTTTGGGGAAAAAAAAAACCCATAATGTTCTTAGCACTGGCTGAAAGAAACACCAACAACAGGCCAGCGCCGTGGCTCACGCCTGTAATCCCAGCACTTTGGAAGGCCGAGTGGGTGGATCACGAGGTCAGGAGATTGAGACCATCCTGGCTAACATGGCGAAATCCCATCTCCACTAAAAATACAAAAATTAGCTGGGCATGGTGATACGTGGTGGCGCATCCAGTGTCTTGATTTTCAGTCCTAGCTACTCAGGAGGCTGAGGCAGGGGAATAGCTTGAACTTGGGAGGTGGAGGTTGCAGTGTGCCGAGATTGCACCACTGCACTCCAGACTGGACGACAGAGCAAGACGTTGTCTCAAAAACAAAAAAAAAAAAAAAAGAAAGAAAAAAGAAACACCAACAACAAATGGTTACAGTTAGTAACCATTTAAATGGTTGCTTTTTTATATCCCTGCCAGAATTGCTTATAATGCGGGACATCTCCATTTGGATGTTACTTTTTCCAACCAAAATATTTCCAAGTCAACTCACTGTACTTCACAATACACTGAAATGAGTACAAGTATTAAAAGCATGCCTGAGGCGACAGAAACTTTGAGGTTAATTTCCATTTCTTCAAGTATATTTGATGAATGATGTGACAAAGGAATCCTAATTAAGGTTGAAATCCTGAATACTAAATAAATCAGAAGTGCCACTACATTCGTCTTCCACAGTGATAATACTGCCACTTCTGCTTCTCTTTAGCCCAGCCCTTGACTTTTCAGGAAACCTTTTTCTGTATATTTTCTTCCTCTATAACTTTTGCAGAGAGTAGATGTGAGTATCCTACCTAGACTTAGTCAAGGCAAAATCTAAAACATCTGTGCCTCTTTGTTTTATTTCTCACTTACTCTTCTACATCAACAGCAAATGTTTATTTTTTTACATTTAACCTCAAAAATAGCTCCATTTGTGACATGATGATTCCTGTTTCATCTCACATTATAATATTTCATGGCAAAATTAGAAGATACATCTTTTAACTTCTAAGGAACGAAACATACCACAGAACAGTTTCATAAAAGTTAGCTGTTTTAACGGTGCCATTTTCATTATCATTATCATAAATTGACAAGTAAGGGTGCAAATTCTTTCATTTCTCACTAGATGAGTAATGTTAGGCATGTTGCTTAATATTTATGTAACTCCATTGTCTTGATTTTGAGCCACTCTTGCCATTCTTGGTAGAAAACCCATTGACCCTAATGTTCTGGTTGAGTTCTATTTATTTTATTTTGAATATTTGCATCAATGAGATTGTGTTTATTTTCTATTTTATTCTATTTAAATCAGGTTCTAATTTTAAGTTATATTGCCTTCATAAAATACATTTAAGACTTTCTAGTTTTGGCCTGAAATAATTGCAATAATTTAAAATTACCTGTCTTTTAAATTTAAGTAGAACTTAACCGAAAATCCATCTAATCTTGGTGAACTTCACCAGTTTGTACTGTGGTAATCGATCCATTCAGATTTTCAACTTCTTGTTAGGTCAATATTGACAATTTACACTTGAGCAGAAATTGCTCATTCTTGTGGCATTCAAATTGCCATAGGTTTGCAGGTAATATTCATGAATAATTCATTTAAGTTTCTCTATATTAGAGGTGTTTACTTTTATATTCCAAAATTTGTGTTTTCCTCTCTTTGTCCTTTTTAAAAAAACAAACATCAATATATATTTATATATCTCATTAATATTTTCAAATACTTTGCATTTGGATTTAGTCACTGTTTTATTTATTTAGCAAGCATTTATATAGTATTTGCTCTGTGCTGAGAACAGCTTTACACACTTTACAAATGTTAACACTTTTGATTTTTATTAATTGGATTTCGATTATCATGGCAATTGTATACACAGATATAAGGGTTTAAACACTAGATGTCAAAGACAGTTGTGCTAGATATGTCAATCACTCAAAAGTTCATTCCAAGCAAAAAAAGCCCTGTTTACAATCTTCTCTGAAGCATCAGCCTGAAGAAGTCACGTGAGCCTGAAATTCTTATAGCACTTTGGATTATGGGTGACGATGAGGTACAAAAGAAGTCAATCCACATACTAATCAGCTGCTCATAAAAAGGCCTGACATAGAAAGTCATGATGATAACAACTTGCTGAACCCACCAGAATACTAATTTCAGTAGTAAAGAAAATCTAGGTCTATAAGTAGTGAGAAGAGAAGCAGAAAAGAAAACCGGCATGGAAGATCATTAATTAGACATGACAGATAAGGGTGAAAATTTATTTTCATTTAATTATATAGATGTTGGAACCCTAAAGTGAAGTCACAAAGTTCTGATATTTGAGAATTGACTTGAACCCTGAATAACCATCTGCAAGGTCCCTCTCTATTTTTGTCCTCATCTTGCAGTGCATCAGATTGTTTTATCTTGAATTAATGAATTTCCTTCATTATTTGAAGAAATCAAGGCTCTGTTTATTCCAACTTAAATTAAAAACAGATAGGATAAGAAACAATAAGGAAACATTAGACAGAAATAAAAGTCTTAACTGAGTTAATAGAAAATCCATAAAATATGACAATAAATATAAATGGGTTAGGCACTTGAATCAAATGTAAAAGTAGCATTTTATTTTTAAAAAAATACAGAATGAGCATTCTTACATAATAGTAATGACAGCTACTGTACTAAGTGAAATTTGGACCGAAAAGGATGTTTTAGAATTCAGCTTCCTGTAATGCACCTACAGACTGTATCAAGAGAAAGATAGTAGCAAGAGAATTTGGTATGAGGATGTAAGGAATTAGCTATAACTTTTTTGAAGTAAAGTCTGTGGACTTCCAAAATGTATAAGAAGCAGAACTGCACACAAGATAGCTTCTGCAAAACAGAAGCTTATGCCTCAAATCAAACACAAATCTCTTCTGTATAGTGTTGTTAAGAATATTGGACATTAATTGGTTTTTTTGAGCACTGCTCATGCACACAGTAATCACCATGAGTAAAACAAGAAATAAAATATTTTTCGATTATTGTTTATCACATTTCAAAACTCTTCTCAGGGCCGGGCGCGGTGGCTCAAGCCTGTAATCCCAGCACTTTGGGAGGCCGAGATGGGCGGATCACGAGGTCAGGAGATCGAGACCATCCTGGCTAACACGGTGAAACCCCGTCTCTACTAAGAAATACAAAAAATAGCCGGGCGAGGTGGCAGCGCCTGTAGTCCCAGCTACTCGGGAGGCTGAGGCCGGAGAATGGCGTGAACCCGGGAGGCGGAGCTTGCAGTGAGCTGAGATCCGGCCACTGCACTCCAGCCTGGGCGACAGCGCGAGACTCCGTCTCAAAAAAAAAAAAAAAAAAAACTCTTCTCACATTTCTGTGGGGGGCGGGGGGCAAGGGAGCAGTGAATGCTGAATTAGGATCAGAAAACTTTTCCCTTTCATCTCATTATCTAGTTTTGTCTCTTTCTGGTGGGAGGGTAAGGGATGGAGAGACAAAGAGAGAACCTTCACAAGATGGATAAAATATTCACAGAATTAGAGGCCGTGTGTATTTTCGAAGAAACAAGAAAGTCCTTGGCAGTCTCCATGTTAGAGGACTGTTGCATTTTTGCTCACAGTTTCAGGACTGGTTGTAGGAAATGCTGTTTCACATTTGATTTGGAAAAGAATATTGGACTGTGTGTAAATATGAAACCTTTGAGACTATACCATCTGGATCCAATATTTGAAGTGATTTACACATGAAATAAAAAAAAAAAACAGAATCTTCATGAAAAGTGTGCTTAAAAAATTTTAAATAGATTAACTAGATTTATTTACCGCCTCCAAATTGTACCTAATTATGAATTAAAATTTATTCCCTTACAATGTTGGCTTTTGTAACAATCATTAAACAAAAATCACTCAGGTTTTAAGATATGTGTCTATCACTTGAGTCTTGCTTTTTGGCATTTTTTAAATCATTTGACTGTCTCCTACTTCAATATATGCCTTTCCCATCCCAATAAACTCAACACACATTGAGTTTAGTAAATGCCATACATCATGCTAAGATTTAGGAAGCTAATGGTGATTTTTTTTTTTTTTTTTTTTTTTTTTTGAGACGGAGTCTCGCTCTGACCCCAGGCTGGAGTGCAGTGGCCGGATCTCAACTCACTGCAAGCTCCGCCTCCCAGGTTTAGGCCATTCTCCTGCCTCAGCCTCCTGAGTAGCTGGGACTACAGGCGCCTGCCACCTCGCCCGGCTAATTTTTTGTATTTTTTAGTAGAGACGGGGTTTCACCGTGTTAGCCAGGATGGTCTCGATCTCCTGACCTCGTGATCCGCCCGTCTCGGCCTCCCAAAGTGCTGGGATTACAGGCTTGAGCCACCGCGCCCGGCTATGGTGAATATTTTTAAACAATGGTCTCTACATTTTGGGGATAAGAAATTTGTTGATAAAACAGACTCTAATCAAAGGACCACAAAGCAATCACTTATTTTTATAAGAATTTTAATAAAGACCATAATCATTGATGCCATATATGTCAATCAGAATTAAATGACTGTTGAGTTAATAGTATCATTCCAGTGATTTGGAAGATTATGTAAAATATTCTTGGGATTCATTCTACCTCTTCATGTGGAAACTTCCAGGAAAACCATTTGGGATTTCTATGAATCACTATACTTTTTCCAAATTGATTCCCCCTAAACCACGGGTAGTGTAGATTTGTGAGAAGTCTGTTTAAGCATCTAAACTGCACAGCCCTTCCACCTTCGTAGTTCCAACCCCCCCAACACATGCACGTGCACACACATGAACAAGCACATATACATATAGAGGTTTACATTTCTTGCCTTGGTAAATGCACCCAGATATTGCAAAGCAATTTAAAAATATTTTCCTGCTGGAATTCCAGAAGTCCCGTATGTTTCAAGCTAGTCTGATCCAGAGGCTCAAGAAAGTATCAGGAACTCAGTTTCTATTCCAATCTTTTTTATGCTTTCCTTAGTATTTGTTTCTGCCTCATGTTGGTTTTCTGTGTTGGTTAAGACTGTCTTCCAATAGTGACTGGAGCTATATATTCTTTTCTTTGGTTCTCACAGAAAGAATAACAAGCCCAGAATAGCAAGGATGAATTCCTAGAATCACCCTCATTGGACCACGTAGGTCCTTGATAAAATGACTATGTCCAAGGGAATGGAACCTGCTGCTTGCTTTAAGGCATCATGCCTACTTCCAGAAATATAACATTTTCTTCCAGCGTCTTCTTAGGCTACTGAATATTCCTACACAATGGGGAACCCAAACTGACATTTACATGTACTTGTAAATCACTAGTATCCTTTTCTATATGTCGGTCTCCTAAAGACTGTTGCTAGTCAATGCCAGATATATGCACTTTTAACATTTACATTCATAGATTTTAAATCATTTGTTCATTAATTATTGTATCAGCAGGCATCAGGGATTCAAAACAGCCTGTTAATGAGAGTTGCTGGCAATTTTGAATGTGTCAATGTCCACCCAGTTTTTCAGTAGGTATAAAATAGGATTTATAAAGTACACAAAGTCACTATTTTGAGGAGAATTGAAGAATACACTTCTCAACTGGCAGAGACCAGATATCTAACCCATTATAGTGCTGCATTCCCAAGGAATAGATCAGTTAATGAATGTGTAATACAATAAAATGGAAAATCCAAGGAAGGCCAAGACAGCTTCCAAGTAATACCTTGACTACATTTAACAGATAGCATTCTTCTTGCAACAATATTATTTTGGTTAAAACTAAACCAAGAGGACTTAATGATCATCTTTTATAATTACTTGCTTATAGTGAAAAGGAAGAAAGATCATCATTTGTAAATGGCACAGGATAGCAGGAAAATGATCACACTTGATCTCAGATAGGGAAGAAGTCTTTTAAATAGCAATCTCTCCTATAAGCAATGGCAAATGGACACTATCAAACTGTGTCAATAAGTTGACTGAGCTTCACAGAAGTAAAGTAACTTGCTGTATATCTTGTGGATTATAAGTGACAGATAGTCTATAACAATACAGAGACTCAACCTTAGGGTGAAGCTAATTCTGGAGAGAGAGAGAAGTATCAGACAAAAATTAAATGAGCTCTACCTGACTCAAAAGTCCATACTTATGTTAATACATGATGCACATAAATGTTTTGCTCATTTATCAGTCAGTTCAACAAAATAGGCCTTTTAAATAATGTGTCTGCAGTTGTATCCTCTAGAGGTAATCAGCAGCTTCTTAATCTTAACCATAATAACACATTATCACTATTTTGTTTCAGTCAGTTAATTTGCAAAACAATAGTAGAGATCCTACCCCACATGTAAGAATTTATTCCTCAGTTATTGGCACTGAATAAATACAGTCACCCTCACTAAAAATGTCAGGGCCTCAGAAAACAATAGCACTGTGCCACAAAGGAAGGAGTCAGGTTGAAGAGCTCATGAGGAAGTCACAACTAAAAGCAGGCATGGTCAACCCTTAAACATAAACTGATGGCAATCAGAGCCAGATTTAGAGTTTGGAATGAAAACCAGTTTTATTTTCTTCAGTGTATTGTTCTACTTTACTAAATATAAGATGGAATAAGTTTTATAATTAGAGATTTGATCCATAAGCATTGTTGCTAGTAGGTCTCCTGATAGCTACAGAGAAAATGATAATGTATTAAAATATAATAAATATATTGGCTGGGCAAAGTGGCTCACACCTGTAACCCCAGCACATTGGGAGACCAAGATAGGAGGATTGCTTGAGGCCAGGAATTCAAGACAAGCCTGAGGAACATAGTTAGACCCCATCTCTCTCTTATCTCTTTCTCTCTCTCTCTCCCACATATATGCTTATATATAAGGACACCACATTGTTGGCTTGCAGTAGTGATTCAATCAATTCATTCTTAACAAGTTGACAGCAGAGATCTTTCTAAATACACACTAAATGAAGTTTGGAAATTCATTCAAATATATTACTTTTAAAGAGGATAGTTGTGCACATCTACGGAGGACAAAGGAGAGAACAGAATACAGAACACATAACACAATGTAAGACAGCACTTTTACTGACATCAGGCACAGAGATAACAGATATCGAGTCATCCTGATATATTCTAGAATTTTCTAGAATATTCTAGAGAAGCAGTTATATATTTACCTTTAAGTTTTTTACATTGCTGGCAGACTCTTTTTCTACTGTCTTCTTGCTTACTGTTTACCAGGCATATGATTTCCTTGCTGTAACTCTAACATGCCACATACTTCTCTCTCTCATATATGCATACATATATATATATATAAGCATATATATACACAGAGAAAGAAGTATATATATAAGTATATATATACACACACATATATATAAGTGTGTGTATGCATGTATAAGTATAGCGATAGAAGTATATAGGTATAAGTATATACGTGTGTGTGTGCACGCACACACGTGTCTGTGTATATATATGTGTGTGTGTGTGTGTGTATATATATATATGTATGTGTATATATGCTTGATCCTTCCACCTCAGCCTTCCTAGTAGATGGGACAACAGGTGATCACCACCACACCTGGCTATTCTCTCTCTAGAGTCCCAGCTACTGGGAAGGCTGAGGTGGGAGGATCACATGAGTCCAGGATACAGAGGTTGCAGTGAACCAAGATCAACAGAGCAAGACCCTGTTGTTGTTGTTGTTGTTGTTTGTTTTGTTTTTTAGAAATATCAAGCCTACAATTATTATTTTATTCTCACAAATAGTTTAAAATTTCTTTCAAGCTCAACCAAAGAAGTAAGTTACTTAAGTTTCCACATCATATCTTTTGTATCTGTTTTCTGTTGGCTTAGACTTGGCAAGGACCTAAAGCGATTGGTCTTAAAAAGCAAGTATCTGCCTTGTTTTATAACTAATTGAAAGCTGCTGGTCCTTTGCAAGCCTCTCTACAGACCCATAGAACTGGGAAAAATCAAACAAACAAACAAACAAAAAACACCAAAAATAGCAGGATCAGCCTAAGGCTCAACACCTATTTTGTCCTTAGAGCAACATTAAAAGTTAATCATATGGATTTAATTTCCTTCTTACTGATTTTCTCTGATTTACCCAGGAGGTATACACTATTGGAATGCTGACTCTATATCCTTATTTTATTATGGACCAGAGAAAAGTTTGGAAATTCATTCAAATATATGATTTTTAAAGAGGATAGTTGTGCACATCTACTGAGGACAAAGGAGAGAACAGAATACAGAACACAATGTAAGACAGAACTTTTGCTGACATAAGGCATAGAGATAACAGATATCAAGTCATCCTCATATATTCTAGAATTTTCTAGAATATTCTAGAGAAGCAGTTACATATTTACCTATAAGTTTTTTACATTGCTGGCAGACTCTTTTTCTACTATCTTCTTGTTTACTGTTTTCCAGGCATATGATTTCCTTGCTGTAACTCTAACATGCCACATGCTCCTTTACTAAGACTTTTGCACTGGTAATTCCCCCTGCCTGGGATGATCTTCCTCAGATATTTACTTCCCAATTCTCTTACATCTTTCAAGTATCTGTTCAAATATTATCCCAGCATGCTGATTACACTTTAGTACAGTATCTTGACCTCTCTTCCTGCCCAATCACCAGGTACACTCAAGTCCTCCTAACCTGTTCTACTTTTTCTTTATTCCATAGAATTTATTACCATGTAGCATGGTATAATTTATAGTGTTTTTGTTTATTGACTGTCTCCTTCTGCTAGAATGTGAGCCCTATGACCACAAAATCTTCACATTTTCTTGCGATAATGTATTCAAAGTGCCAAAGCAGCCTAGTGCATAGAAGTCACTCAATAAATATTTGTTAATGGAAGGAAAGAATTCTAGTAAAAATGTGACAGATAAGAGCATAAGCTGCCTGGAAGCAGAAGCACTACTTTACTCAGCAGTATATAGCTAGTGCAAATTGTAGTGCCTCACAAATAGTAGATGCTCCAGCAGTGTGTTGAATTAACAAATAATAGATAAATAATTGTTTATTTTATCGGAGACACAAATGAATTATGCATAATAAAAATAATTTATATGCGAATTTGAACAATATTCTACAAAATAACAAGTATTTGATCTGAGTTTTAAAGTACTGATACAGAGGAATTGTTCAGGTTAAAATACCGAGAAAAAGATAATTAGGGGACACTTTGAGAGTCAAACATATTATTTATAAATCAGTTTTGAATCTAGTAAAGAAATAAGTAAAACAAAACATTGAATTTCCTGCCAAAAGAAAAAAAAATCTTAAGCATCATATCTGTCCATATCTGTTTAGTTCACAATATTTCTAGAGTTATAAGAAGTATGCAACCTGCTATTATTCAAGAACAAATTATAAGTCCTCAGATTCATAAATCTTGAAAATATGTGGAAAAATTAAAATACAATATTGAAGTAAAATAGAAAGCTGAAATACCACATGAAAAAGAAATACTCAAAACTGTAAAATATAGTGGGACTTCTAGAACATAACATTTAGGTAAAATTACAACTGCATTTACAGAGATGTATTGCAGAACTATTGAGAATACCACATTAAAAAATATTTCTTGTACAGCAAAGCAACAGTACTTTACTTTTTTTGGAGGCAATATTTCCAATGATTCATGCTTTTTATCCCTAAAACTCAAGAGAAGCAACCACCAAGGCTTTGAGTTTAGTATTAAATAAAACTGTGAAATTAGATCATTGACTATAAAAATCTTAAGCTAAAACACTCACCTTTGGGGACTATATTGCTCCTATAAAAAGTTTGAATCCCTGAAATTTGGTATGTAAATTTCTATTAACACTAAGATTTTTTAAAGATGATGAGATCAATAAGGGTAGTATGTACTTCCTCATAAACTAAGTCTATAGAGTAATACTTGGTTATCCCAATCCCAAGACACTTCTATCATAGTATCAGAATCCTTGTTTTTCAGATGAAGTATCTGAGATATACACAAGTCACATCCAAACTATTTACCAATTTTTTTTTTCTTTCTCCCTAGTCTATCTATCACTATCATAGCTACATGCCATTGTTATCTATGCCTGGAGAACTGCCCAGGACACCACATTTTTGGCTTACAGTAGTGATTCAATCAATTCATTCTTAACAAGTTGACAGCAGAGATCTTTCTAAATACACACTAAATCATCTTAAATTCTAATTACGACCTATCAACAGTCTGTCAACGATCTCAGAATAAAGCCCATACTAGTCAACATGGCTCTGCAGGTGACCCTACAATTTCTGACATCATCTTTAAATCATTCCGTCAACAAAACATCTTTTATTTAATGTGATCACATCACTTATGAGGTTATAATTTGCTATTAGCTTATTTGCAACAATAAATGTGTACCCTGTTGAAAGGAATGCATATATCTTATTCTGGAATATGATTAAATACTTTGTACTTAACATCATATGAATAGATGAGGGCATTAAGTGGGAAGAAAAAAAATTAATTGTCATTTAGTCTGTCTCAGCATTTTTATTTCACATAATTCCTGCAGAATGAGAAGACATAAAAAATAAAAGTAGAAGGTAGTAGATAAAAAAACCTAACATCCATAAAAACCATAGCACAACCTTAAAATCTGTACTAAAGTTGGAATTACTCTTTTGGGTGTCAAAAGTGCTCTTTGATTTTACATATAAATATCAATAAACAAGTTACAGAAGTGACAATTTCAGAAGTGTGTATTTGCCATTACTAAAACCTAATCAACACATAGAGAAAAAAATATTCAAAATTTTCCTTTGACTTTACCTTTTCTTCTTACATTGTATTTCTGTTCCTTTTTTTGGAGAAGTACATTGAGGTTTAGTTTACATACTGGGATTATAAGTGCACAGATTAATGAGTTTTGACAAATGGATTTACCCTTTTAAAGGTATAGAATGTTACTACCAACCCAAGAAGTTTTCTTGTGCCTCTTTCTAGTGGCCCCACTCCTATTTTCAGCTCCAGGTAATCACAGTTTCGGTTTCTACCATACAGTTTAATTTATTCTAGAAAGTTATATAAATTAAATCACAGAGTATGTATGTTTTTGTACTATTCTTTGTATATACTCCGTGCATGTACTCTTTAATGTAACATAATATTTTTAAGATTCATCTATGATGTTCTTTGTAAGAGTAGTTTTTCTTTTTATTACTATTTAGCATTCCATTATTTATTCGTTCACCCTTTGAGGGACATATAGGTTGTTCCCAGTTGGAACTATTACAATATAAAGTTACTGTGAATTTCTGTGTATTTGGTGTGAACATATGTTAACATTCGTCTTAAGTAAAAACCAAAGAGTAAACTTTGTGAGTCATATGGTAGGTTTATGTTTCACTATATAAGAAAATCTCAATCCTTTGTTCCGAAGTGACTGTACCATATTATGTTCCCAGCAGAAACTTATGAGAGTTCCAGTTTCTCTACATCCTCACCAACACTTCATAGTGTCTTTTAGTGTGTGTGTTTTAGCTTTTTGAGAAAATAAACTTGGTGATTTTTATTTGTATTTTTTGGCATTGTGTTTTAATTTGCATTTCCCTGGTATATTGACTAATATTATTGAGCATTTCTGATATGCTTATTGGCCATTCCTATACCTTTTCTTCAAGTTCTCTGATAATTTTTTATTGAGCTGTTTATTGTTGTTGTTATTGTAGTAGTTCTTTATATATCCTAGGTAAGTCTTGTCAGATACATGTATTACAGATTTTGTTTTTCCAGTTGCTGTGTTACTTTTTCATTTTCTTAAACAGGACTATTGAAAAGCAGCTTATTTTTCTTTCTAATTTTGATAAAGTCTCTGACCCTATTTTAAATGTGGAATTCTCAGACCCTCTCTTGGAAATACTGACATTGGTCATAAAATATTCTTTTATTTCTGGAACCAAAATTTGATATAGATCCCTAATTTTTCTACGGCATGCATAATTACCATTATACTTTCAAATTTATTCAAACTCATCAGGATTACATATATGCTTGAATTTTATGAGAAAGAACAACTTAATGACACCAAAACTAAAATCAGCTCCAAGAAGTTCATATAGAAGACTTGAAATTTGCAAAGTTAGATTGATTCCTAAAAGTCAACAGATATTGTATAAAAATTCTAATATATTTAATTAGTTTACACAATGTATACATTTTCTTAATAAATTATATAATATCCTCAGTCTAGTTTTTGTGTTTTTTTGCTTATAATACTACTAAAAATAATTTTGCATGAAAATTGCAAAATGCCTAAGTATGTTAATATGCAAGATAAATGTTGAAATGAGTAGTTTCAGGTAGTCTCAGCATTTATTTAGAGATGGGTAGCTATAGAAAGAATACCATTAAACCATGTTTTATTGCTGCTCCCTATTAACTGGCTATGTGGCCATGGGAGTCCTGCAGTCTTTCTTGGCACTTATTGCTCCTAATTATAAAATGAGGGTAGAGAGCCTCCCAGAAACTTGTGCCAGGATAATTTTGGTAGTCACATTTTGTAGAAAAATAGCTATTTTGTATTTTGATTATATTTAAATATACTATCAGTTTCTGATACGTGATTGCTGTGTTCAGGTAGGTCCTAATATTTAACGTCTTTCACAGGGAATTATTAAAAACCCAAATGGCTTTTCTAAATGTACCTAAGTGTATTCTAAAAAAAATGAATGTTTTCATTGTAACGACCCCCTTTAATATGACCACAAGCTGTAAGGCAAATATGCTTGTGAAATTAAAATAGTTTTTTATAACAAATTTTAATATGTACCCAGAAAGCAATGTTTTAGAAAAACAGACATACACAAAACTCAGTGTTGTTATATACACATGCTTTCTCGCCACAGACACTGTCTAATATACATTTCATTATACAATATACCCAATATTCATGCAAGAATATTGTGACTCGAGAAGGAGCATCTTTATGCCAATCCTTGAGTTTTCAGTTATTTATTAATAATTACAGGAAACATCTTAGAGTTTCCGTATTCTCTTTTTCATACTTAAGTAGATATCCTCTAAGATTACCCTGGAGGACTCTTCTCTTCTTTGAAATTTGTTCACTTAGGCAGTTCAAGAAAAGGAAGAACTCCAAGGTAGAGTGTGCATACTTGAAATCAAAGGTAAGAGGAGTCAGGAGAAATGTCTGTAAGAGGGCTCATTAGGTCAAATATACTTTATTTAACAGGGAAACAAAAATTTCATAATATAGTAAATTATATTATTTCTGCCTGAATATTCCTTGTAATTTTTGTGTCCGAGCAAGGCTTTAACGGTAATTAGGTTTTTTTTTTTTTTTTAATATTACCGCTTTCTTCTCTAATAATCAAAGCAAAATATTGTATATCACTCCTATACAGAACAAGGAAAAATTGGGGGGAGGAGGAAATTTTTCTTTGCTGAGGGCCAGAGTAAAAATGAAAGACATTTTAGTATGAGAAGCTAAGCGTTTCTGAAAATGTGAGCTCTTCATACGAAAATGGCAATTGTATAAGAGATTTTACAAATATTATGTACGGCCAGAGGATATAGACTTTGAAAACATTTAAATGGACTGACCTTTATATGAGATCTTCAAATATTGTCAACAATATTTTAAGAGCCTATATAGATAATTTTATTAATTATATGGTCACTTAATTTTATTTAAAATTAATTAACCAATTAACTTTATGATCAGTTATGCAATCCATCTGGAAATTCATTTTAACATAGATCCTGAAATACCATATTTAATATTTAATCACTCATGATTTCAAAGTTGATAAATCCTGAAGATATATAACACACAGTAGTGACTGCAGGCTTTCCATGAGGTAAAGATAGGGGGCGCTTTTTGACATCCATCTCCAGTTTGTCTGGAGTGAATAGTTGATGGTAACTCTTAAACTCATCTTTCCTTGAATTCTTGGTTTTAACATCCCCTTGGCTTGGTTGCTGGCTTCATGGACCAGAGTCTTTGTATACATTTTCAAAGTACAGCACGTGATTCAGGATTTCCCTCAAATTTTCTGCATGGAAGGCTATGCTTTTCTCAATGACATTCCTCAAAATGCTGGCTCTAAGTCTCCAATTCACCAGTCTTCTTCCCACTCTAAAGCTGACTGCTCTCCATCTGCATTCTCTCTGCCAACATAAGCATGTATTTGGAATGTAGCAGTAGAAAAATAGGTACATGCCATTTGGCCAAATGTGGCCTTTTACTTCTGTCTTACTGCTCCTATAGTACTTTATTTATACCACATGTCACATCACTTAATTTCAAAATATATTATAGTCTATTGCTTATGTAAACATTTTCTTTTGTCCTCTAGAACCAGGAATTACACAGGACAAGGACTCTTGCCTGTTGATCTATTATCTATTGTACTGCTTGGGACTCAAGAACAACAGAATACATATGTTCTTGTGCTAAAGCAAAACAGAATGAGTACATAGAGTTTCTCAATCTTACTGGCCACAAAATTAGTGAACAATTCTCTTGAAGCCATTGGGAGTAGCTACAATAGATCATAGCTTAGGTTAGAAAAGTTTATTTCATGTCCCTCAATCTCTTCTCTTTTACACTTAGACCCTCTGTGAGAAAGCATGATGCCCTTGTAAGTTATAATAATTAGTTTTTGAAAACATAGAGATTAGAAAATATATATATATATATATATATATTCTCTTCTGAGGACAACACGCATACATTGAACCTCCTAGACAGTTGTGGCTTACAGGAGGTGGATGGTTCTCCCATGACAGGGCTCAAAGAAAGAGGAAGCCAGAAAGGAATAAGATTAAGTAGGGCAGGTTTACCACAACTTGGTTATGGAGTAAGCAGTTGTGGTCTGTGCTGGAAAGCGGTGAACACAGATGTCTTCATCCCCCTTGCTAACTTGTTTCTTTTGCCCATGTTATAGCTTTGGGGAACTTAGGAAGGGAAGGTATTTTTCCAACATACAAATACGTTTCAATAATGAAGGAAAATCAGGAAGAAAAGGAAAGAAAATGAAATTCTAAATAAAGTAGGTTAAAAGGAAGACTTCTTTCTTTCCTTCCCTCTTCCCTCCCTCCCTCCTTTCCTTTCTATCATCTGTCAGTCTGTCCTTCCCTTCTCAGAAATAGTGTCCTATATTACCAAATTCAGCATAAATTATTCATATTGCATAATTATAAAGGAAGGTGAGGTGGAGCAGCAACTGCTAAATCTGTGCATCTAATTTAAACTAAAACTTGCAGACCATCAACACTTTAGATTAGGTCTTCTTTTATGGGGGAAAAAAAAAGGTACTCATCATATTAACTGATTCTTTGAGATATTTCCCTAAATGACAAATGGTGGGAACATGGCATGGAATCAAATTTCTAAGGATAGCTTTTCAGCTAATGATTTGTTTGAAAAACCTAAATTGATGTTCAACTCTGAATAGGAAAATAGACCCAGTTTATACTGTAACTGGCTTGTCTGCTCTCCATTCGTTAAACAATGGGCTAGGTTTGAATAATTGATCTATATTGATTTACAATATAATGACAACATGCCCCAACATCATAAAAGATTTATGTTTTTATTCAGTGTTTATGTTGATATCTTAAGTAGCAAGCACATCGCACAGCACATCGCTATGTAGTGACAAGACCAAATGCTCTTTGGCAGAGCTTCAGTATAAAAATGAGAAGGTGTTGATTTCATTACCACTCTGGCAATACATTTGAAAGAGTGTTAATGACTATTAATGGCCTAGTCCTGAGCCAGAAGAACGCCTGAAGTCAGTGAAAGTGGCGTTTTTATCTGCTCTTAAACATTAAAAAGAGAGAGCCTCCTACAGTTGCATTTGTAAGTGCCTTTCCTGCTCTACAAATAATCACATCCCCCACTTAACTGAGCTTTTAAAACTGTTGAAATTCAAGGCAAACCCAATTTCTCCACTCTGGAGGCTTTGCTCTCTTCCTTTTCCTTATAACAACTAAAACATTTTGCTCTTGTCAAAAAGTATTTGAAGGTGAATTAGAACAAAATTATTTTAAGAGGACCTTTTGTCTCTTTTAAATTTTGCAGTATAGAAACTTCATTGTTTCAGGTTTAACAAGAAGAGTTACTCATTTCCTCTTCTTGTTTATTTTTGGAGACACAGATGAGTCCAAACATTCTATGATGGAATGCTCTATGAAGCCCAAATGTTTTCAGGGTTTGATTATTTTCTTCCCTCCAACAAGTTTTCCTTTTTCCTTTTTTTTTTCTTTTTTTTTTCTTTTTTGGGTTTGTTTTTGGTCCCTTGAGGGTCCCAAATCAACAAGTTATTAGATGAGGAATGGAAGCTTCTGTTTCAGAAATCACGACTGCAGCTAGACAACAGAAAACAGATGCCAATTATTTGCCTATGGCTGCTGGAAAACAAAACATTTTATGACATTTACTTTGCCTTAGCAGAACTGCTGCTGATGCCAAAGAAATATAAACTAGTCAAATTATCAGCAGCCGGTTTTGAAATGTGAGGTATTATAATTTGGAATCTTGTTCTACAGTTGGTCATTCTGTGACCTACATATTTCTTTATACACTGATTCCACATGCAATTTGATGTAAAATTCAAGCATTTTAACAGAATAAGCAGGGAAAATATGTGTAATAGATATATATAATTAAATATTTGATATAATTCAATATCTTATGCATTTTCTTCTAATTCCACTAGTTTTTGATTCAGGGATAAAGATAATGTTTGATGTTTGCTACTCAAAAGTAAGTTTCTTAACACACATTTTTATTTCATGTGGCAAAAGCTTCAAATTAAACATCTTTCTTACACTGAATTCAGCTGAATTATTCATTGTTAATGTGATGTCACAAGCAATGTTTAAATATTTTTCCTACAGTAGTTAAGAGAGGCTTAATTTAGTCAGAATCAATATCCATCTAGCCCCATAAGAATATACATTTTATACATATTTTTAGATTAAGTGTCTCACCTTTGAGACACATTTCTGAAGCAATGTCATAGGTGGACTTCACTAAAAATAGCAGTTATGACAAATAAATTTCTGCCCATATAGCCATGATAATGTGCTATGTTGAAGATCTGGATTTGCAAATAAAATCTTTTGAACATTTATACCATGTGTGCCTAGTTCTCTTGTCATGGTGATTTTGGTTACCTTTTAAGGTGTGAAGAAAGGCAGCTATTAAATTTTACTTAAGGGTATGGATTTACCACAAGTAATGATTCTATAACATCTGTCATATGAGTGTCTACATTGCTTCAAGAAGTGTCCTGAGTGAGTGAGAAGCAAGCTATATTAGGGATTAGACTTATATCACTCAGGACTGGTTGAATATATAAGATGAAAAGTGATGATCAAAGTAACTGAAAGAATATTTCTCCATTTTTAATTTGCACATGAATCACCAGAGATCATGTCAAATGCAGATTCTGATGTAGTAGTTCTGGGGTGGGGCCTGAGGCTCTGATTTCTACAGCTTTCAATGTGAGGATGTCAAGCAGCTTGTCCATGGATCATACTTTGAGAGGCAAGAGTGTAGATGATGTGGGGTGGGGTCATTCTCCACTGAATAACACCAATTTTCAGAAGTAGTTAATTATTTCCAACCTCAACATGCAAGGAGGTTGATTAACTTGCAGTCAGGACTCAAAGAACCCTAGTCCAGCCTATTTGATGAGTAATGATTGTCATCAACCACCTGATTCTAGTGTAATGTGTGGAGGCTGAATGATAGGCTACACAAGACTTTCACCATCTCCTTCGTAGATATGATAATGTTAATGTCTTCCATGGTGTATGCTTTGTGTGTGTGTGTGTGTGTGTGTGTGTGTGTGTGTGTGTATGCATGGGGAGAAAGAGCAAGAACTTAAAATTAGAGGCAGAAGCACATAAGAACATTATGGCATCATTAGAAAAAAGGGAAAATGTAACTGTATCCCTAGGGATGACCCAAACAAGTGGTGCATCAAGTTCCTAGTAGCATGTCTTCCTAACTTCAGCATCAATCACACTGAACATCTGAATAATCATCACAGCAAAGGAGGGGGAAATTTAATCACATTTGTCTTTGCTCCCATCCTTTCAAGCAACAGAATCTGTATATGGGCATAGATTCCAGACAATATTTTAGCACCCCTGATGGACATTAATTTGGCTAGCATTTAGCTAAAGTTCATCTCTACCTATTATACTCCATCTCCAGTCAAAGGAAGGCTTCCTATAAAATTAAAACCAAAAAGATCATTTCTAGGTAACATTTTCTGCACTCCTACACCCTCCCCATCATACTCCACAAACACCTGGGACAACTTTATGGATTCTTCTTCAGTAGACAGGAATTTTGTCAGATTTCCTGTCTACCTAGGGAATACCTGGCAGGATGTCACAGCCAATTAGTGAAAAAAGAGCATTTAATATCCTCTTGGAAGATTTCAGACTCATAACCACATTAGATGAATAGATTTTGAACCACATCATACTCCTCCCATCCAACTCCCAGTCCCAAGTACCATTGATCCTTTCACAGATATTTTTCTATTTAAAAAAAAAAAAATTGTGTGCTCAACCTGTCCTCACAACCCCATGCCTGAAGTGTTGCAGTTGTCTTCTAACTGGTCTGCCTGTCTCAGTTTTCATGATTTTAAATAACAGTGTCTCATTAGTTCCCAGCACTCTGCTAGTTGTTGGTTTAACAACCCTTATCAACTGCCTTTAGGGGGGCAGTTGATATGGGTTGATATATGTAAGAATAACTCTGAATTCCACACTCTGTCATTCAAGTTGTCCACAAAATATATGGACATTTTTTGAAGTATAGCGACATTTTTTGAAGTCTCAAAAGTTAGCCTTTTTCAATATCCCAAACAATCCATGCTTATCATCATGTCTGCTTAGATTTTACTGATTTCCAACCACTGACCTGTAATCTAAACACTTCTCCATTAATTTTTCCTTGAAGTCTTTTGACCACACCAATTTTTACTGATTTCTTCCATAGCAGTAATTACCACTCATTTTATTGTTTGTTAATATGCTGCCTCATGTTTTGTTTCTCTTGCTATTATTTGATTTTTAAACATTATGTTTATTCTGTATAGGATTCTTGTGCCTCCATGAAGTTTGGGAAGCTGGACATCGGAGTCAGTCTAGATTTGAGTCTCAATGAGTGAACAGTAATTGTCATCTGTAAATCAGGGATGAAAGCATTCATCTTTCATGACTATGGTGCGGTTTCAGAGATAGTAAGGGTAACATATCTAGAACAGCTACTGATAATAGTTTTGTTTTCAAATAATGTTACTTTTTCTTAACTGCTCAACATTAAGGACTTTGCAAGATGTGACACATATCCACCATAGTATATACAAGAGGGCTCTGTACAAAGGAGAGATATGAGATACAAAAATCCCTCTTTATTTAATTAAATTGTGTTGAATTAAATGTTAATCTGTAACTAAGGCCTATTCTGTGGAATTATGTGATGGAAACCCTGGCAAATTTATTACGAGTCTGCTGTTATTTTAAAACACTTCCCCTGTGGCTATATGTAACACATTCATGGCTTCTATCCCTTTAAGATATTATCATTTATTTGATGTAACTGAACCTTTCATAGTCACTCATCATTAGTACACAGAATACAGGATGACTTTAGCAAAATAATTAACTGGAATCAGAAGAAAATCTAAAAATAGATCTCGCAAATAGCCTAAATAGGCTAACCCAAGGCTGGTAAGAGGAAAATATAATTTATTTCCACACAAATTCTGCAAAATTTAGCACATGGTAGATGTTAAATAACTTTTCTCTGAATGAGTGAATCAATGAAGGAATAATATTATTCTATAAAAATTTGTATGAATCTCTAGTAATAGCTTTGTCTTATTGAAATATTTTTAATCTATGAGTGATAAAAATATTTTAACTTTTTTAGTAAATAGATTTACTATTTACTAAATTTACTATTTACTATTCATTAATAGAATGAATACTAATTCATTCATTAATATAAATATTTAGTAATCCTATCATATGTTAGAGTATATAGTAATTTGGAGATATGGAAATTAATGTCTGAATGTTTGCCATCAAAAATTATTTAGCAGCAGTGACAGTGTGTTCCCATCACTGCACCTAGTATATTTTTAAGAGAAAATTCATAAATATTAATATGATTTGGTTTCTTAAAGATTAGATATTATGTTTTATGTGTTGCTGATGTAATTAATTTTGTTTTGTCAAACTCTTATACATCCTGTCCCCTCATTGTAAAGCCAAATTTTCATGACTAGTCTATCAATTTAATTAACGATATGATTTCTTCTCCATGTAGTTTGCAATACTATTGAATGTAGAACATTTCCAAAGTACTAGAAATTTAAAAAGCAGTTTTCTGGAGCCTCTTTTGGAGGACATTATTACAATTAGATGTTCATGTAAAATTGGTTTTCTGTATCTGACAATATCTTCTAAATGTCTTTTATGACCGTCTTTTGAAGATTTATTATGAAAGACCTGGTATTAAAAACATACTTTTGACATCTATAGACATCGAAACAAATTAACCTGCCCAGTAGAGCTTATGAGTATTAGTGTTCAAAGCATTCATTTGCCTCAGAACCAAATACCATTGTGTATAGTTTGAATCTTTCTGTGAGCAATCGCTCTCTGGAAGATTTGAAGTCATGCTTCATTTCTATTTGGTAAACTAGAGTGCCATTTTGCTCAAGTAAAACACCTGAATCTAACTGCCTCCCTTCCTCCATTTACTTCATTAAGATGTAACTTTATTTATGATCAGCATTCTATTTTCTTGAGACAGAAATTAATCACAATAAGTTTGGTGGATTCATTCCAGCAAGGGTGAATCCAGTTTCATTATTCTGAAAATCTACAGTGGACTATATAATAATCATCAATGTCAATAAGAATTTGCATTTAATGTTTGAAATCAACATGTATTCATCTTAAAGGAAAATGTTAAGAATAATATACTGAAAGCTGAAACAGGTAGTGCTAATGTTATACCTATACTATATCATTCTACTTTTGAGTCCTCAGTACCTTATGACATCATGTTGATTCATGTTCACAAGTCAAGTTTGGTGTAATCATGGTCAAGGAATCATCATTTCATTCTTTAAAAGCATAAGAAAATGTTAAATGAGGTATAATAATTTCACAAAACTTGACTTAAAGTTGGAAACAATATTTGGCATTTGCTACATTTAAAAAGTGTATTTGTGATTTTTGGCCAATATATTCCTTTTGACAGCTTGTCTATTATCTGAAATTACATAGGTCAGTGTGGCATTAAGACTGGGAGAGAATGGGAAGGCTTATTATGTGGTTTCAGTAAGATGAGAAACATTAATTTCTCAAATAACCAAGAGTGAAATTCCATTTCAGACTAAATAAAAATCAAGAAGGATGTTCTGATACATTGAATTGAAATTAAGAATCTGGTTATCTTATCGATTCATTATCTCTAAGGTGTGCAAAAATTGTTTCTTCCTCATTTTTAGAATGAGAAATGTTTCTTCCTCATTCCTGGAAACATTTTAATTCTACTCTTAGGAACTAAGGTGACAGTATGTTGTGAAACTTAGAAGCTCTATTAAGTTAAAAAATTTAACATGCAAACACATAAATGGATACTGTTATTTACAGCAGGGGTCCCTAACCCACCCCCCTCCCGCCATCATACACTGGTATCAGTCTATGGCCTCTTAGGAACCAGGCCACACAGCAGGAGGTAAGCAGAGGGCAAGCAAGCAAAGCTTCATCTGTATGTACAGCAGCTCCCCCCATTGTTCTCATTACCACCTGAGTTCTGCCTCCTGTCAGATCAGTGGTAGCAGTAGATTTTCACAGGAGCATGAATCTTATTGTGAACTGCACATATGAGGAATCAAGGTTGCATGTTACTTATGAGAATCTAATGCCTGATGATCTGTCACTGTCTCCCATCACCCCCACATGGGACCATCCAGTTGCAGGAAAACAAGCTCATGGCTCCCACTGATTCTACATTATGGTGAGTTGTATAATTATTTTATTATATATTCCAATGTAATGATAATAAAAATAATGTGCACAATAAATGTAATGTGCTTGAATCATCCTGAAACCATACACCCAAAACCAGCCCATGGAAAACTTGTCTTCCACAAAACCAGTCTCTGGCGCCAAAAAGTTTGGGGACTGCTGATTTAGAGTATATTTGATTATTTATATATATGAGGCAATGTTCAGATTATGATACATTCTAATCTACAACAGGAAAGGGTAATTTGGAATTTCTTCAACTAGTGCTCGGAGTAAACATCTATCATCAGAATTAACATTTTTAATAAAATACTGTGTATCAGTGAAGGGCATTATGAACCTAAGTAAATATATGTTTGTGTGTACTTAATAAGTTTGAATTTCACAAAATGTCATAGATTTAGTAGATTTTTTAATGTAAATATTTCATCGGTGTTCCTGTTGAAATTCTGCCTCACTGAAGAAGATTTCTTCTATTTCTCTAATTCACTCTTACTCCATTTGTTGCTTCCCTTGGATTTTCTTTGCAATTTCTGTGGTTTTTACTTGTTTCTCTGAGTAAATTATTAGTTTTCTAACAGTAGGTTTCAGCACTCTTCTTTAATAAGTATCAACAAGCACCAAGTATAATATAGTTTGGCTTAATCCACATTACAGTAAGTATATAAGTAAGTTCTTGATTGTCCCTGGCAGAGTAGTTGCTTAGTTCAATTATGTGCTGTCATAGAATAGAGGAGACAGAAAAAAAGGAGAAAAAAGGTTTGTTAGTAAGGAATGGCTAAACACAAGTCAAATTTGATGAAAAGCATTTATCTTTATATCCATTAAGCTCATTAAATTCCACATTGGATAAATACAAAAAGATTTGCATGTAGATATATCGTAGTCAAACTTTGGACAGCCAAAACTAAGCAGAGGCCAGGCACAGTGGCTCACACCTGTAATCCCAGCACTTTGGGAGGCCAAGGAGGGCGAATCACTTGAGGCCAGGAGTTGGAGACCAACCTGGCCAACATGGTGAAACCCTGTCTCTAATTAAAATGCCAAAAATTAGCCAGGCATGGTGTTGCATGCCTGTAATCCCAGCTACTTGGGAGGCTGAGCCATAAGAATCACTTGAACCCAGCAGGGTTGCAGTGCACCAAGGAGGTTTGCAGTGAGCCAAGATTGTGTCACTGCACTCCAGCCTGGGTGACAGAGCAAGATGCTGTCTGGAAAAAAAAAAAAAAAAAAAAGCCAGGCCCAGTGGCTCACGCCTATAATCCCAGCACTTTGGGAGGCCGACGTGAGCAGGTTACTTGAGGCCAGGAGTTTGCGACCAGTCTGCCCAATTTTGCCAAACCTTGTCTCTACCAAAAATACAAAAATTGGCCAGGCATGGTGGTGTGTGCCTGTAGTCCCAGCTACTCAGGAGGTTGAGGCAGGAGAATCACCTGAGCCCAGGGGGCGGAGGTTGCAGTGAGCAGAGTTCTTGCCACTGCACTCCAGCCTCGGCAACAGAGGGATACTCTGTCTCAAAACAAACAAACAAACAAACAACAACAACAAAAATAAAAACAACTAAAAAGAAACCATCAAAACAATGAGATTAAAAACTATTTAGCACGTAAAAGAGAATTATAATAAAACTAACATCTCAGAATTAACGGAGGCTAGAATGCAGGGAGTTGACATATTTATACATCTAAAAAAATGAAGATGTCAAATATTAATTCAATGATCAGTGAAACTACCCTTCAAAATGAGAATAAAAATAGAGATAATCCTTGCCTGTTCCCCAAAGACCTGTACCTAACTGAAATCTATGGAACAGTACATCTAACAGCAAAAGAATACACATTCTTTCCAAGGGCATATGAAAAATATCCTATGATAAACCACATGTTCGGCCATAACATAGTAATCTATAATCAGCTTTAAAAAGAATAAAATATAGTATATTCTCAAAAGAAAGATATTAAATTAGAAATCAACAAAACTATGGAAATTTTAATCTTCGGAAAATAAACCACACACTACTAAATAACTCATAGATCAAAAAATAACTTACAGGGAAAACAGAAAATACTTTAAAATGACTGAAAATTGAATCACATCATAAAAAAATTAAGCAATGTAGGCAAAGCTGTATTTAGAGAAAGAAATTTTAGCTTTAAATGTTAATGTTAAATACAATCCCAAATAAATATATTTCTACCTTAAGAAACTAGTAAAATGAGAAAAAAACAAACTCAAAGAAAGCAGAAAAAAGTAATAAAGATTAGAACAGAATTAGTAAAATGGAGAAAAGAGAAAATCAATGAAACCACAGGCAGGTTTGTTGGAAAAATTAGCAAAATTGACAAAAGTTTATATATACTGAACAAGAAAAAAGAGACACAAAATGAAAATCCAAAATGAAAAATAGTGTATCATTATAGATTTTACAGAAATTAAAATGTATATAAGGGAATAAGAGCAACTTTATGCTGAAAAATTAGACAACTTAAATAAATGGACAAAGGTTAAAATAAAAAACAAATTATATATACTGACAAGAAAAGATATAGAAAATATAAATACATGTATACCAAGTAAAGGGGTTAAACTGGTAATTAAAATGCTTCCAAGAAAGAAAAATTCAGATTCAGGTAGTTTTACAGGTAAATTCTATCAAGTATTTTAAAAAGAGGTGACATGAATCATTCATAAAGTGTTAAAGTTCAGAAGCTGGAACAATTTTCAACTCATTGTGACTTGCCCCAAAGCTAACTCCAGACAAAAATATCACAAGAAAGGAAACCACATATCAATATTTCTCATGAATATAGACAAAAAGTCAACAAAACATTTGCAGCCCAAACTCAGCAACATATTAAAAATATTACACATCATGACCAACTGAAATTTATCCCACACAGAATTATCACACAGAGAATTTCTTTCACAAGATAAATTTTTACAACCCTTCCACAATTTGTTCAAACTTTTAGCTTTATCTAAGTTAAAACAATCTTTTAACCCTCTGGCAAAGATTTATATGCCATGACTTCTTATAACCTTTTTTTTTGAGACAGAGTCTCACTTTGTCATCCAGCTAGGAGTTCAGTGGGGCAATCTCAGCTCACTGCAACCTGCATTTCCCGAGTTCAAGAGATTCTCCTGCTTAGCCTCCCAAGTAGCTGGAATTACAAGTATGTGCCATCACACTGGGTTAATTTCTGTACTTTTCATAGAGATGGGGTTTCACCATGTTGGACAGGCTGGTCTCGAACTCCTGACTTCAACTGATCCTCCCACCTCAGCTTCCCAAAGTGCTGGGATTACAGGCTTGAGACAGGGCACCTGGCTGCCTTCTCATAATCTTTAACCAAAAACACATTTCACGCTACTCATACACCTTGCATGTATTAATAAAACATTTTCAGTAGTCTTAATTTCATGTTATAATGGTAACTCTTAGGAACTTTTACTTTTGGTGCATAAATTTCCTTTCATCAATCATTTCACGACTTACACAGACCATTTATGACATGCTTGGATTTTCTAACTTGTCCTAAACAGCCCTCTTTTTAAACAATCAGTTATTCTAATTTAGGACACGAATTTACCACATGAAATCCTCTCTTATATAGACTCTTTTCTTTATAACCTTCTGGGCATAGCTAGGGGGCATGGCTAATTCAACATGTCCCAAGGCCGTATCTAGAATCTAATGTGTTCATGGTAGATAAACAATTTTCAAAAGTCACAGCAGTTTATGACCTTACAGTCTTTGGCAAACCTAATATGTGACCTGCCTAATTTAGACTAAATGTCCTTATTTTACCAACAATATTTTAAACTTTTTATTTCCAAAAGATTATTAAAGTTACGTGAACTAAAAGGAATTAGTTTTTATTTTTCTTTCAGAATATTTAAGTGCTTATTTTTCTTTAAGCCAGTTAATTAGAGCTCTTTTATATAAACATCACACATGCAACACATACATAACTACACAGACAGACAGAAGAAGATCTGGCAATTGTAAGATTTTTCATTTGCCAGTATTGAAGTTTCTTAATTGGATTACTGGCTGTAGGGAGCATCCTTCAAGAAACAGGGCTAGGAACACATGCAGTTTTTACAATATCTAGAATCTTCAAAGGTAGCTTGAAGACAGAAAAATTCAAGAAGGGAAGGCAGAAGTTGTTCATGGAGGGGAAGAGAACTATCAAATGGTAAATATCACACAGATACCAACCAGAAAGTAGTCATTTCTTAAGCCAGGATTGAACCTGGGCCACCACTGTAAAATGGCAGAAGCCAAAAGAAACTACTGATATATGGTTAAAAGGTTAAGCTCCCAAGGACATAAAACAAGATGGAGACCTCATCCAGGTTTTCTATTTTTTTCAGAGACCTGCAGCAAAGTTTGTAACTGACCAGCTTGCTGGGCCATCTTGAATTGTGAGCTTATGGGGTCCTAAGCCCATGTTCTATACTAATGTACCCCTATTCATGACAGAATGACACAGAAAGACAAATTCGTAGCACAGAATACACCAGATTCACCACAGTTTAAGACTAGTCTCAGAATCCTCTTTCACATTAATCAAAATTTTACAGAGGAGATAAACAGTGATTTTTATCATTCATTCAACTGGTTTGCACAGAGAAAGACAGACCAGAAGCCTGATTGGAAGGAAATTCTTACCCTTTTGCCAGCATGTCAAGTTTCTAGGTTCCTCTTCCATGAGGAGCCCTACCTAGCAATGCTGTTTGCCACACCATACCTCTGGGGGCCAAGCTGCATCACAATGGAAAATCATGGAACCACAGGCAAAATCCTCATCATTTTGTAAGATGTTGACCAAGGGGCTTTATGTGGTAAACAAATTAACATTTTCCATTCTGGCCAGAGCAAAATATGTGTGACAAAACACAGACAGTAGCCACTCTGCTTAGCACCTAATATTGAACTGGCAAAGGTGTTGGGCCCTGCCACCTTTAATCCATTTTAACCAAGAGGGAGGGGAGGGCTTCTAACCCAATCACATCCTTTACTCAGGTAAAATGTACACCATTACTTATCCAAAGTCAGCCAATTGGTGTTGCAGTCTATTTCCTTTGGATCAGAATAGCAACTAAGCTACAAGGCCAGTAGATTTAATTTTGGGGAGCCCTCGTTTTTAAATTAACTTCAGTGCATTGTTGTTCATTCAGAATGTTCCACTGTAAGTTATCTTTAGTAAGATTTCATCATTTCTGTAAGACTTTAATGCTTCCTGGGCCTAATGTTTAAGTTGAAAGGAAATCAGTTTTTTTTTTAGAAATTAAGTATCCCATTTTTAGCTAAAATACCAGCTTTACTCTCAGGTTCCCTTGATTAACTTAACCAGTGATTTTTCTACCTAAGAATGTAAGACAAATGAAACAAAGGGGTAGAATACAAAAATCACTGCAAATTTTCCAAAGCCAAACTTTAAAACCCTGACAATATTATTATTTACTACCAGTTTCTTTCTGACCCAGTCAGATGTAAGGGGCCTCTAACTAGATCCAAGCCAGTTAATTACCAGATCAAATCTGATCCTGGACTCAGTCTAGTTACTTCCAAACCCAGTTTAGAACAGAAATTTGCTCAAAGAAACTTGGAAAGCTCAAAACACAAATCCATGGAGCTCCAAAATCGAAAAGAGAACTTACCCACTGCTCTGAGAGATCAAAGGAAACAAGTGGGTCCTTGCAGGTACCTTGCTTGTTCACTCAGCAATTCTGGGGTTCATTAAAGCTCTCTACTTTGAACGACGCTTCTGACACCATCTGTTAAAATAAAAACTTCAGTCAAATTAAATTTAAAGGAGTTTAATCGAACAAGGAACAATTCACGAATTGGGCAGTCTCCAGAATCACAGCAGATTCAGAGACTCCCTGCCCTGCATTTTTCTGTATCTTACTTTTAGATCTATTTTGTACTAAATAGGTTATAAAGCAGTTTAATTTTGTAAACATACAAAAAATTTACAAGGATCTTTGATGTTAAAAAATCACACATGTAGAATTTTATTTTAGTTTCTTCAAAACACTCAGTAATCTAATTAGCTGGAAGCACACAATAAAATTTATTCTGTACTTTTAGCTTTCAAATTATTATATAACCATAATGGCATTGCATTTATCTCAACTTAATATTACTTTTATCAGTATTAATCTCAAAATACTGATAATATTCTATTAAATATTTTTAGACATAAATGTCACATATACTTGATAAAGCACTCAGCTCTTCCTAGTGGATAAGCTTTAGCTAATGGTATCAATATTTTCACATTTTAATAATGTTATTGTTAGTTTTAAGTATGTGCTTAAAATTCATAAAGCATAAAGCAAATGGTGTCTATGAAGTTGAAACCAAATTATGAAAAATATAAAAAATTGCTTTTTAAATAAAATCAGTTGACATTAAGTGGCACTTAATTATCCCCATGTTATTAAATATATTAAAAAGCCATAATGGATATTTTAACCAATGAGGTATTCATTGATTTTCCACTCATTCTGCTACACTTTACAATTCCTTATCAATGAAAATAAAAAGAAGTAACTGAGAGAAAAAAGGAAGTAAATAATACTGAAACCTAGATTTTTTATAGGTAGGGTACGGAAGATAAGATTTTTAACTATCATATTAATAAGCAAAAATAAAATACAAAGTATGATTTGAAAGAAATATACAGAATCAATGATAGTATTCAGCTCTTTCCGGTGGGTGGGTGACATGCTTGTGAAGGAAAAATGCATTGCCTAAAAACCATACCCATGTGTGATGGAGTGTGCATCTGTTCAATACAGGCCAAGCCAAAATCTGCAGGTGTCAAAATGCCAGTAGTACACACAAAATGATGGAAATGAAGACAAATTATCTTTTGAAAAGTACCAATGTTCATAAATTTTTTCTTAATTCTGCATGCGTGACGATATCATTGGCTTTCTTCCCCTTTATCATGTTGTCTGTGTTGATAAAAGTCAAAAAATGAACAAGAAAAAAATGCCCTCTCTGCAATCAACAATGCAAGCAAATGACTAGCCTGACATTTCATCAGTTCTTCTAGGAAATCCCTGGATAACAGCACCACTGTCTCCATTTTTGCTAAAAAGCGGATTAGAAAGATGAGGCCCAGTTGTTGGCATAAAACTTTTGAGAAATATTTCTGTGAAGTGTGAAAAAAGACTTGTAGGTTTTGTGAATTATTGGTCCTGTGTTTGTGCACTGAAAAGTCAAAGTTACAAATTGCAGATGCCACTCATCCACTTGTTCTCAGGTCTGCAAAATGGCTCTAGATGACCGTCCAAAAATGACAACCTGAATTATGAAAATAATTTTATCTCTGATAAGTTTCTCTCTAAGCCATTAAGATAAGCAGATTGATTAAACAGAGATTTGCCATCAAACCAGAACATATGGTTTGCAAATGTGAGTTATATGTATTTTATTCAAGTACCTTCTTAATTGTCTAATAAACTTCATATTACTATACACTTTAATAAAGTAGTTCAAGTATATTCATTTCTCAAATAATCCTGTGAAATGGGAAGTCCGATATTTTTATTTTCTGATTACAGATGTGGAAAAATATAATGGCTTGCATAGAGTCATGCACATATAAATTGTAGCGGCAACACTGGAACTCTAGTGTTTTGATTTTTATCCTTACACCTCCTCTGTTATGCCATCCTGCTTTTATTGTTAAGAATTTAAATCTTAATTTCTGTAATCCTCATTTGTACCATTCATGGATTGTTCCCTAGGAATACATAAAGCCACTTATTAGATGTACTATGCAAATTTATACCTTGTTTTTCACACATGCACAGGCAATACAAATATACTGTAGTAGTCCATTTACTATATCAGTAAGTCAAGAAGTGGATCTAATTAGCATTAGAACTTAAAAGTTAAGATAATCAAATAGATTATTATAAAATAGAATTCACCAAGGATTTGCACACACCATATAACCAGAAAATACTTACTTGTATCAGTTTCCTAGGACTGCTATAACAAGGTACCATTAAACCAGGTAACCTAAAATGTAGAAATTTAATTTCTCAGAGTGGTAGAGGCCAGAAGTCCAAAATCAAGGTGTTAGCAGAGCCATGCTCCATCTGAATGGTCTAGAAAAAAATCCTCCCCTGCCTCTTCCTAGCTTCACCAGGTGACTTCAGGCTTGTGGCAACATTACTCCAATCCTTGTCTCTCTTGTCATGTAAGATTCTTCCCTGTGTGTCTCTGCATATCTGGAGCTTCTCTTTGTATAAAAACACCAATCATACTGGATTTAAGGCACATTCTAATCTCTTATGACTTAATTCTAACTAATTACATCTGCAAAGACTTTATTTCCAAATAAGATCACATTCTGAAGTTCCAGGTGGACCTGAAATTTGAGAGGACACCCTCACCAGCTACCTATAAAAATCCCTACTTCCTTCCACAATACTATAAAGGAAGACTTCCTTTTTTCCTTTATTTCAGAAGCCATTGGAACTCTCACACATTACAGAGTTTTTTTTAAATCTTACTTGATCTAGGGTGTTATGTGGCTGTACTAAGCATCATACGTAAAGGACAAGAGAGAAGGAAGAGGAGAAACTGGTTTTAGTAGCACAACTTAGTTTTTGGCTCATCACAGTCCATTTTAAATCTTTACTGTAATAGTCTGTTTTCTGGCTGCTGATAAAGACATACCCAAAACTTGGTAATTTACAAAAGAAAGAGGTTTAATGGACTTACAAATCCACACAGCTGGAGAAGGCTAGGAGAAGCAAGTCATATCTTACATGAATGGCAGCAGGTGAAGAGAGAGCTGGTACAGAAAAAGCTTCCTTTTTATACTTTTTTTTTTTTTTTTTTTAATTTTACTTCAGGTTCTGGGATGCATGTGCTGAATGTGCAGGTTTGTTACATAGGTATACATGTGTCATGGTGGTTTGCTGCATCCATCAACCAGTCATCTAGGTGTGTGTGTGTGCAGTTGCAAGGTGTAATAGAGTGAAGACAGAGTTCCCATACAAAGGGAGGGGACCCAAAGAGGGTAGCCGTTGCTGGCTCGAATGCCTGGGTTTATATCCCGATCATTGTCCCTCCCACTGTGTTCTCAGACGATAGATGCTTGGCTATTTCTTTACCTCCTGTTTGTGCCTAATTAACATTTTAGTGAGTTCTCTGATTGGTCAGGTGTGAGCTAAGTTGCAAGCCCCGTGTTTAAAGGTGGACACAGTCACCTTTCCAGCTAGGCTTAGGGATTCTTAGTCAGCCTAGGAAATCCAGCTAGTCCTGTCTCTCAGTACCCCCTCTCAACAGGAAAACCCAAGTGCTATCGGGGAGGTTGGCTGATGACTGCTCTAACTGCTTCCAGCTGAATTGGGGCATAGTAGGGGTTGTGCAGTTGAAATTTCCTCGGCAGGGGTGCCTTCGATGTCATTAACATCGGAGCATGGGCTAGCGGGCTGGTCCAGGGGTCCATGGTAGATCTTAATAATGGGGTTCCATTTAAAGAACCATTTGTAGTTTCACAGCTTTGATTCTGGAAGAGACAAACTTAACAAGGAGGTTAAAGATACACGGATTGAAATGCTTGGCCTGAAGTGCAGGGGATTATTTCTTTGGCACACTTCACAGACCCTGACTATCTGCTTGATAGTTTTGAAAAGGCTGGTCCAGTAAATAATAATGTGGGCATTTGATGGGTGCTATCAATGCCTAAGTGAAAAGTTTAGTGAAGGGTTTTAAGTAATTTCCATTGGTTAGCTGCAGGCAAAAGTATTTTTCCTTCTTCAGTGGCTAGCCATCCTGAGGGGAGGAAACTATGTCCTCTTGAGGTTCCCCATTCTATTTCTTTTTCTGAGTACTGGGGCTTGGTTTCCCAGAGGGGATTACCCCATACCAGAGGTCCTTCTGTAAGCATTTCTAATGGAGGGTCCTGCCTTGCAGCTCTTTTGGCTTCAATATCCCCTTGGTGGTTCCCTTCTATTTCCCTTTCCTTTCCTTTCTGATGATCCCAACAGTGTAAGACTGCCACCTCTTTAGGTTTCTGTACAGCCAATAATAATCTCCTAATGGCTTCCTGATGTTTGATAGGTGTTCCCTCAGAATTCCTTTCTCTCCATATTGCCGCGAGGGCATGGAAGACTAGGTAAGCATACTTAGAGTCTGTATATATATTTACCCTTTTTTCTTCTCCTAATTTTAGTGCCTGAGGGAGGGCTATTAGTTCTGCCAGCTGAGTGCTAGTTCCTGGAATGAGGGGATTACTTTCAAGAATTCCATTATCACTGACTACTGCATACCCTGCTTTTCAAAGTCCTTTTTCTACAAAGGAACTTCCATCAGTATACATGTTGAGGCCAGGATCAGTCAAGCAAACCTCTAGAAGGTCCCCTTGAGTGGCGCAGGTTTGAGCAATTACTTGTTGACAGTTATGTTCTATTTTTTTCTTCGTTGTCTGGAAGAAATGTGACTGGCTTATGAGTTGCACAAGTGCACAGTCGCAGCACTGATCCTTCAAGTAATAGAGCCTGATATTTGAGCAAACGGTTGTCTGACAGCCACAAGTCTCCTTTAGCAGTGAGTATGCCGGTCACATCATTAGATGTCCACACAGTAGGATCTCTTCCCTGTATCATTTTACCTGCTTCAGATACTAAGGCTGCTACTGCTGCCCCTACCAGTAAACAATGAGGCCAACCCTTTGCCATTACATCAATTTCCTTACTCAGGTATGCCACGGGTTACAAGCTGGTCCCTCGGACCTGTGTAAGGACTCCTAGAGCTATTCCCGGTTTTTCTGTGACATATAAAGAAAAGTCTTGCCCTGTTGGCAAGTTTAACACTGGGGCTTGGGTTAGGGCCTTCTTTAGGGTCTGGAAAGCTGCTTCTGCTTCAGGTGTCCATCTTACTAAATGGGTATTGGCTTTCTGAGCTTTCTTAATTAGTGTACATAATGACCTGGCTATTTTGCCATACCTGGGAATCTGTATTTGGCAGAAGTCTGTTATGCCAAGGAATCCTTTTAGTTGCTTTAGTGTTTTGGGATAAGGATAAGCCAGTACAGGCTGGATACATTTCTCACTGAGGGCCCTGGTGCCTTTGAATAATTTTAGCCCTAAGTATTTAACCTGCCGTGAGCAGACCTGAGGCTTTGGTTTGGAAACCTTGTAGCCACAGGTGGTGAGGAAATTTAAGAGCATTTAGGAGGCTTGATGGCACAAGGCTTCTGAACAGGTGGCTAAAATTAAATCATCCATGTACCAAAGGACAAGAGTGTCCAGGTATGAGAACTGGTTCAAGACTTGGGCTAAAAGCAAAAAGGTAGCTTATTAATTCAAAAATCTTAAAGTATGGGGCTATTCTGTTAGAAAAAGGTAATTTAACACCAACTACTGATAATTCCCTGAACCCAACAGATTTCCTAACAGGGGATTTAAATCTTAATTACCATACAAAGGTCTGACCAGACCTAGGAGGAACTCCCTTCAGGACAGGATAGATGGTTCCTCCCAGGTGATTGAGGAAGAAACCACAACGGGCATTCTGTAATTGATAGGGAGACTCTTGTGAAAACAGAGTTAGAAAAATTGCCTAATAATTGGTCTCCTCAAACATGTGAGCTGTTTGCACTCAGCCAAGCCTTAAAGTACTTACAGAATCAAAAAAGACTACCTCAGTCCTGATTCAAAAGGTTACCTACATACTCTCTGAAATGAATTTGCATAAGAACTGTTGTTTATGGGAATGCATCTTGATGGGGCAGCTGGATTGTTATGAAATACTCAGGAACCCAGCCCAGCTCTAGGACTCACCCCTGAGCACAAAGGCAATGTTGGGCATTCTGGTAAAGGACCACTAAAATCCAGCCGCCCGAACCCCTTTCTTTGTGGTCAAGAAAGTCAGGAAAAGGTGCAGGACTGCTACATCAGTGAACATAAATAATTCTATAAGCAGAGGTCCATAGGTGGTTACGCACCCTGGAAAGGAACAAGCATTAGGACCATAGAGGACACTGTAGAACTAACGCTCATTGGAAAATGACTAGGGGTGCTGGCATCCCTATGTTCTTTTTTCAGATGGGAAACATTCCCCCCAAGGTAAAAATGCCCCTAAGATGTATTCTGGAGAATTGGGATCAATTTGACCCTCAAATGCTAAGAAAGGACTTGTGTTCTTCTGCAGTTCCACCTGGCCATGATATCCTCTTCAAGTGGGAGAAACCTGGCCTCCTGAGGGAAGTATAAATTATAACACCATCTTACAGCTAGACCTCTTTTGTAGAAAATAAGGCAAATAGAGTGAAGTGCCATATGTACAAACTTCCTTTTCATTAAGAGACAACTCGTGATTATGTAAAAAGTGTAATTTATGCCCTACAAGAAGTCCTCAGAGCCTACCTCCCTACCCCAGTGTCCTCCTGACTCCTTCCCCAACTAATAAGGACCGCCCTTCAACCCAAGCGGTACAAAAGGAGAGAGACAAAGGGGTAAACAATGAACCAAAGAGTGCCAACATTCCCCGATTATGCCCCCTCCAAGCAGTGGGAGGAAGAGAATTTGGCCCAGTCAGAGTGCATGTATCTTTTTCTCTCTCAGACTTAAAGCAAATTAAAATAGACCTAGGTAAATTCTCAGATAACCCTGATGGCTATATTGATGTTTTACAAGGATTAGGATCCTTTGATCTGACATGGAGCGGTATAATGTTACTGCTAAATCAGACACTAACAACAAATGAGAGAAGTGCTGCCATAACTGCAGCCCGAGAGTTTGGCGGTCTCTGGTATCTCAGTTAGGTCAATGATAGGATGACCACAGAGGAAAGAGAACAATTCCCCATAGGTCAGCAGGCAGTTCCCAGTGTAGACCTTCACTGGGACACAGAATCAGAACATGGAGATTGGTGCCGCAGACATTTGCTAACTTGCATGCTAGAAGGACTAAGGAAAACCAGGAAGCAGCCTATGAATTATTCAATGATGTCCACTATAACACAGGGAAGGGAAGAAAATCCTACTGCTTTTCTGGTGAGACTAAGGGAGGCGTTGAGGAAGCATACCTCCCTGTCACCTGACTCTATTGAAGGCCAACTAATCTTAAAGGATAAGTTTATCACTCAGTCAGCTGCAGACATTAGAAAAAAACTTCAAAAGTCCACCTTAGGCCCGGAGCAAAACTTAGAAACCCTATTGAACTTGGCAACCTCAGTTTTTTATAATAGAGATCAGGAGGAGCAGGCGGAACAGGATGAACGGGATAAAAAAAGGCCACTGCTTTAGTCATGTCCCTCAGCAAGCGGACTTTGGAGGCTCTGGAAAAGGGAAAAGCTGGACAAATGCCTAACAGGGCTTGCTTCCAGTGCAGTCTACAAGGACACTTTAAAAAAGATTATCCAAATAGAAATAAGCTGCCCCCTCGTCCATGCTCCTTATGTCAAGGGAATCACTGGAAGGTCCACTGCCCCAGGGGATGAAGGTCCTCTGAGTCAGAAGCCACTAACCAGATGATCCAGCAGCAGGACTGAGGGCGCCTGAGGCAAGAGCCAGTCCTTGCCATCACCCTCATAGAGCCCCAGGTATGCTTGACCATTAACGGCCAGGAGGTTAATTGTCTCCTGGACACTGGCACGGCTTTCTCAGTCTTACCCTCCTGTCCCGGATGACTGTCCTCCAGATCTGTCACTATCCGAGGGGTCCTAGGACAGCCAGTCACTAGATACTTCTCCCAGCCACTAAGTTGTGACTGGGGAGCTTTACTCTTTTCACATGCTTTTCTAATTATGCCTGAAAGCCCCACTCCCTTGTTAGGGAGAGACATTCTAGCAAAAGCAGGGGGCATTATACACCTGAACATAGGACAAGGAACACCCATTTGTTGTCCCCTGCTTAAGGAAGGAATTAATCCTGAAGTCTGGGCAACAGATGGACAATATGGACGAGCAAAGAATACCTACCCATCCTGTTCAAGTTAAACTAAAGAATTCCGCCTCCTTTCCCTACCAAAAGCAGTACCCCCTTAGACCTGAGGCCCAACAAGGACTCCAAAAGATTGTTAAGGACCTAAAAGCCCAAGGCCTAGTAAAACCATGCAATAGCCCCTGCAATACTCCAATTTTAGGAATACAGAAACCCAACGGACTGTGGAGGTTAGTGCAAGATCTCAGGATTATCAATGAGGCCATTGTCCCTCTATATCCAACTGCACCTAACCCTTACACTCTGCTTTCCCAAATATCAGAGGAAGCAGAGTGGTTTACAGTTCTGGACCTTAAGGATGCCTTTTTCTGCATCCCTGTACATCCCAACTCTCAATTCTTGTTTGCCTTTGAAGATCCTTCGAACCCAATGTCTCAACTCACCTGGACTGTTTCACTCCAAGGGTTCAGGGATAGCCCCCATCTATTTGATCACCTAGGTTTTAAGACTTATGTGCATTAGGTATTTGTTCTAATGCTCTCCCTCCCCCTTCCCCTATCCCCTAACCGGACCCAGTGTGTGGTGTTCCCCTCCCTGTGTCCATGTGTTCTCATTGTTCTCACTCATAAGCTCCCATCTATGAGTGAGAACATGTGGTGTTTGGTTTTCCGTTCCTGCGCTAGTTTGCTGAGCATGATGGTTTCCAGCTTCATCCGTGTACCTGCAAAGGACATTAACTCATTGCTTTTTATGGCTGCATATTATTCCATAGTGTATATGTGCCACATTTTCTTTATCCAATCCATCATTTGTGGGCATTTGGCTTGGTTCCAAGTCTTTGCTATTGTAAATAGTGCTGCAATAAACATACAGGTGCGTGTGTGTGTGTGTGTGTGTGTGTTTGTTTTTTTTGTTTGTTTTTTGTTTCTTTGAGACAGAGTCTCACTCTGTTGCCCAGGCTGGAGCGCAGTGGTGCGATCTCGGCTCACTGCAAACTCTGCCTCCCGGGTTCATGCTGTTCTCCTGCAGCAGCCTTCCAAGTAGCTGGGACTACAGGTGCCCGCCACCATGCCCAGCTAATTTTTGTTATATTTTCAGTAGGGACGGGGTTTCAACATGTTAGCCAGGATGGTCTCGATCTCCTGACCTCGTGACCTGCCCGCCTCAGTCTCCCAAAGTGCTGGGATTACAGGCATGAGCCACCGCGCCTGGCCCATGTATCTTTATAGTAGAATGATTTATAATCCTTTAGGTATATACCCAGTAATGGGATTGCTGAGTCAAATGGTATTTCTGGTTCTAGATCCTCGAGGAATTGCCACACTATCTTCCATAATGGTTGAACTAATTTACACTCCCACTAACAGTGTAAAAGCATTTCTATTTCTCCACATCCTCTCCAGCATCTGCTGTTTCCAGACTTTTTAATGACTGCCATTCTAACTAGTGTGAGATGGTATCTCATTGTGGTTTTGATTTGCATTTCTCTAATGACCAAATTATAAACTTTTTTTCATATGTTTGTTGGCACATAAATGTCTTCTTTTGAGAACTATCTGTTCATATCCTTCGCCCACTTTCTGAACTAGAAAAAAATACTTTAAATTTCTTTTTTCTTTCTTTTTATTTTTATTTTTTTAGAGTTATAATCCAATCTGTATTTAAAAATCGAATCTGCCAGTTTAGCGTTTTCCACCAACTCGGCGAGCTGAAACTTTCACAGGCTTCACAATCTTTTGCTTAGGTGCTGCCTTTGTAGGTGCCTTAGCAGCAGCCATTGCAGTCTTTTTAGATGTTTGCTTAGCCTTTTTTGCTTCCTTAGCAGCCCTGATAGCTTGTTCTCATTGAGCCTTTCTAACTTCAGGTTTCTGATTCCTCTTGGCCATTATATCAGCAAGAGATGCACCAGTAATGGCCCTCTGGAATTTGACTGCTCGGCAGGTTCTTTTCTTTTGAATTTCTTCCGACTGACCCTTTTTGTGCTTCCTTCTGTAGAGGACAGTCCAGTTTATCTGCCGAGGATTCCTCTTGGAAAGGAACGCCGACTCGCATTTTGCATTAAGAAACTGGAAAACCTTCCCATCGGTCCTGGCGTAGCGCCTCCCGTGTCCAGGGTAGATCTTGTACCCGCTAAAACTGCACAGCTCCACCTTCATGGCGACGGATTCAAGAGAAGAGAAGAGATGGCGAAGAGAAAGAGAGAATCATGACTACTTTAAATTTCATATGTAACCCAAAAAGAACCCGTATAGCCAAGACAATCTAAGCAAAAAGGACAAAGCTGGAGGTATCATGCTACCTGACTTCAATCTGTACTACAATGCTATAGTAACCAAAACAGCATGGTACTGGTACCAAAACAGAAATATAGACCAATGGAACAGAGGCCTCAGAAATAATG
The DNA here is from genome assembly GCF_008728515.1 of Papio anubis. NCBI lineage: Eukaryota > Metazoa > Chordata > Mammalia > Primates > Cercopithecidae > Papio > Papio anubis. The sequence goes on along the minus strand of NC_044979.1, from coordinate 83,450,480 downwards.
CCACACATCTACAATCATCTGATCTTCAACGATCCTGACAAAAATAAGCAACGGGGAAAGGATTCCCTGTTTAATAAATGGTGCTGGAAAAACTGGCTAGCCATATGCAGAAAACTCAAACTGGACTCCTTCTTTACACCTTATACAAAAATTAACTCAAGATGGATTAAAGACTTAAACAGAAAACCTAAAACTATAAAAATCCTAGAAGAAAACCTGGGCAATACCATTCAGGGCACAGGCATGGGCAAAGACTTCATGACCAAAATACCAAAAGCAATTACAACAAAAGACAAAATTGACAAATGGGATCTAATTAAACTAAAGAGCTTCAGCTCATCGAATTAAACTATCATCAGAGTCAAGAGGCAACCTAAAGAATGGGAGAAAATTTTTGCAATCTATCCATCTGACAAAGATCTAATATTCAGAATCTACAAGGAACTTAAACAAATTTACAAGAAAAAAAAAATCAAAACTTATGTTTTTAAAACCATCAGATCTCATGAGACTCACTATCACAAGAACAACGCAAGAAAGACCTGCCCCCATAATTCAATCATCTCCCACCAGGTTTCTCCCATGACATGTGGGAATTGTGGAAGTTACAATTCAAGATGAGCTTTGAGTGGGGACACAGTCAAACCATATAATTTACTTCTTTACTTGCCACAAATTCATCTTTTTTCATGTCTCAACAACTCTGGAGACCTTATCCTACTCCTCAACATGAGCTAATTTGAAAAACTGCTCAAAGATCCATAAATCTTCTGTATTGATCACAGAGAGAGAGGAACACTGATTGCAATACCAGATAGTGGTAGTTGAAAGAAAAGGAATTGTGCCCGAGGATGAAAAATAGCATTTATTTATTTAAAAGCAATCAAACAAATACACAAACACATATACCAATACATCTGAGTGACTACTATGTGTCAAGCAATTGTAATAGTGCATAATGTATTCTCAAGCTGATCACTAAAAATCACCAACTGAGTTTTCACCAGTTAGAGTTCTATGACAGATGTTACTTTTCAATGTAATGCTAGAAAGATTTTAAAAATTAACTCTCCTCTGGAACCTGCATTTTTAAATTTTTATCCCTCTCATATTCATCACATCCATGATAGAAGCCTCTTATGATAGACTCGAACTGTGTAAAACTCCTGTGTGCTTCTTCCCAAATCTAGTGCAAAGGGGGATATGTTATTAGCAGCACAGACTAGAATAGTGAATGGCATTGCCCATGAAAGCATCACTATGGTTTTATAATTCAAGATCATTTTACTTTCAATACTTGTGAGCTAGTCTAGGAATGAATAGTACAATATACTGTGGTGTTTAAGTTTCCATAATGTAAGTGACACATTGTTTTGCAATTGCCAGATAGATAGAAAAATAGATATATCTTCTTCTTTCTATTCAACTTAGATGCAAATCAGTTTGTTGAAAAGTAACTAGAGATTTTAATGTTTCTATTATGTCTTTTCCCAAATAGCAGTTAATGTGCCTCATTCAATTTAATTCTTAGGTACTGTGGTGGTCATTAGGGTTCTTTGATAACTATTAATTGTTCTCCCAACTTCTGGCACATAGAAGGACTGAAATTACTGGCCCTTTATGGGTAGGGCCATTTCAATGAGTTGTGAGTAGAAGAGACATGTGTCACTTCTGGACTGGAATATTTAATTGTCCATATAATACTTTCTAGAGCTCCTTTTTATCTGAATAGAACTTCTTGCCAGCATGCATTAAAGGTGTAGCGTAGGTGAGCAATAAACCTTTGTTGTTTAATAGAACAGAGATTCAGGTGGTATTTGTTACCATAAACTTTTCTGACAAACACAAATGCTATTTTGAAGTACTACTTGATAGTACCTAATGTCATATAAGGCATACTAGATTATATACTCATGAGAGTCAATGACAACATTTATCACTTTGTTTTTATTCTTCCAATTGTGACATGTCTACATTGACCCTATTTTGAGAACATTAGTCAAAAGCACAAATAAAATGGGAGGCTGAGGCAGGAGAATAGCGGGAACCCGGGAGGCGGAGCTTGCAGTGAGCTGAGATCTGGCCACTGCACTCCAGCCTGGGCTACAGAGCGAGACTCCGTCTCAAAAAAAAAAAAAAAAAAAAAAAAAAAAAAGAAAATATTTTCATAATTTTTCACTTGATCCTGGTAAGCATGGCTCTCTTTGCACTCTTTTCTAGGTGTTTTCTTAAAATTTTGATTTTTAAATCAGCAAATTTAATCCGCCCACCCTTTCAGTTTGCCTAAACCTTACATAGTAATGTGGTACATAAAATATACAGTTCTACTCTGTAATTTTGAGAGAGTCAAAGGGACTTAACTTGTACTTTGTTTCAACTTTTATACCACTCAATCATAATTAATTTTGATGATTTTTGGCTAAATGAGAAGCAATGGGTAGCTCTGCAGGAAAGGAAAAGGATAAGGGCATCTAACAAAGTTCCCTGTAGGTAATCCCAACCTAATTTAAAGCACACTTGATATGTAGCAATAGACCCTGGTAAAATGGCAGGTGATTCTCCAAACAGAATAAAAGTAGCAGTTGTATCCCTGCCCAGACTCAGTAAATTTGTATGAACATGGTGCTTTTCATTAGGCAATCAATAATATATTTTATTGGTTCCAGAACACTGCACAAAACCCACTAGAAGTCATCTCACTCCACTGTTTTGAGTGTGAACACTACAATTAAGCAAAGAAAAAAATAAATTAGTTTTTCTGAAATCTGGAGGTTTTCTAGTTGTAAAAACCCAATTACAAATTAGCAAGCTGTGAACAATCAGATTAAAAAATAATCAGGGACAAAGCAGCAAGTGTTTCACTTATAAAAATCTGCAAAGACTCACAAAGTTAGTTATATGGTAATTGATGGAAAATGGGAATATCAATGATATTACATGGAATCATAATTTTTTAGCCTCAAATATCAATAGTTTTACTGTATATATATGTATCTTTGAAATTTCTTATTTTCTGTTAAGGAAGTGTAGAGATTTTGTAGGGATGCATATGCCAAATTAAAATAGTTTTTATATGTTTGAAATTCAGATTATTTGCTAACAAAAGATGATTATGAAGTATTTGAGTAATATAAATACAACATGAAATAATATTACAAAACTAAGACTAAATATATTGGTAATATTAGCAAATATCAGAAAACCTAATAAAAACACAGCTTTTCAGATTGGCTAAAAAATCAAATTTTAACATTATACATGAAACACCATAATACAAAGAGATTCAGCACCATTATACTTAAAAAGTAAACCAAAAACAAACACACACATACACACAAATAGAAAGAAAGTCAGCATTTTGATGCTGATATCTGATGAGGTAAAATACTGTTGTGAAAGCATAAAAGAAACAAAAATCACATCTCATGATGCTAAAAGTTACAGATTATAATGATGACAGTTATTGACATTTGTACAGCAACAAGTCTTAGGAGGCCAACACTATACTTACAAAAAGAAATATGCAGAAATATGTTAATAACAGTAGAATTTAACTCAATTCTCATAATACAAGACTGATTAAGTGGATAAAGAGAAAGTATGTAAAAGGACTAACAATTAATATTACAGGCATGAGCCACTGTGTCTGGCCAAAATAACTTTTAAAAAACCCTTCCTGCAAAAAATACATTAGACTTAAAGATTTTACAGAGTAATTCTACCCAATCATTAAGACAAGATCATTCTAATGTTAAACTGTTCCTAATAATAGAAAAAGAAAGGCATTTCTCAAATTATTTTATGATAAAAATATTTATCTAAAATATTGAAATAAATATAACAAAATAATATTTACAGAGCCGGGCATGGTGGCTTATGCCTGTAATCCCAGCACTTTGGGAGGCCAAGGTGGGCGAATCATGAGGTCAGGAGATCGAGACCATCCTAGTAGCTAGTGAAACCCCGTCACTACTAAACACGGTGAAACCCCACCACTACTAAAAATGCAAAAATATTAGCTGGGCGTGGTGCTGGGTGCCTATAGTCCCAGCTATTCAGGGAGGCTGAGGCAAGAGAACGGCATGAACCTGGGAGGCAGAACTTGGAGAGAGCAGAGGCGGTGCCACTGCACTCCAGCCTGGGTGACAGAGCAAGGCTCTGTCTCAATTAAAAAAAAAAAAAAAAAAAAAAATTACAGCCCAATCCCACTTATGAATATTTATGCAAATATTAAAAAAAAAGAATCAAGAGTACATTAATATAATTAATCCTCTATTAGAAAGTATTTTAATAAAATCTTTCACATTAATAGAACCAAGAAGAAAAACCATCTGATAATTTTTACAGCAGCAGACCTTTTGCTTGACAAAATCCAACATCCACTTGTGTCAAAAAACCCTGAATTAAATAATTGAGTAATAAGTCTTAACAGAATAATATAACTATAATAAATATACCTCAGCCCTGAAGTAAGTAAGCATTCTATTTAATGTAGAAAACAAAGGCATTTCCAGTAAAATAAGAAACAACGCAATATGGTATTGTCTCTACTACCAATTGATCTTATCTTGAATTTACTAGTCACTAAAATTTGACAATAAATGAAGTTAAAGACATACATGTAAAAAACAATAGGTAGAAGTATCTCTATTTGTCTTACCTCAAAGGTGGTATATCTAATAATTTCAAACCATTTACACTCATACCTGTTTTGCTTTTTCAAATGACTATAAGCCCTTTGAGGACTTGAACTGCTTCATTCTTTCAGTACACAACAAACCTAGTATACATGATAATGCCTCCATAACTTGTTAACACATATAGATAATGACATTGTTGACTAACATTTTTTATTTTTTATTTTCTGAAATGGAGTTTTGCTCTTGTCACCTAGGCTGGAATGCAATGGCGCGATCTCGGCTCACTGCCACCTCCGCCTCCTGGGTTCATGAGATTCTCCTGCCTCAGCCTCCCAAGTAGCTGCGATTACAGGTGTCCGCCACCATGCTCAGCTAATTTTTGTATTTTTAGTAGAGACAGGGTTTCACCATGTTGGCCAGACTGGTCCCGAACTCCTGACCTCAGGTGATCCACCCACCTCAGCCTCCCAACGTGCTGGGATTACAGGTGTGAGCCACTGCACCTGGCTGACTAACATTTTTAATATTCCAGAACAAGGACAAAAAAGCAAATATTGGACATTTGATATGTTTGATAAGGATCATAATTACTTTTGTTGATTTTCATGATGATCTTTATTTCTGAGACTCTGAGAAATCTTTGAAATATTAAGTTTTTTTCATAAACAGCTTAACATGCAGAGATGAAGAGTAAAGGAGGCCACCCTTTGGAAAGAATGTCTTCTACTAATTAGCAGGAAACCACTTACATAAAAATACCTTAGAAATGTAGTTTTTACTTGAGTAGATTCCCAAGCAGAAGTCCTGCTTTGACTAGATAAAAATGCATTAATAACAAATAGAATATTTGAAAATTTCAAGTTATTCCTGTATAGCTTTTAATAGCACGTCAGTAAGATACCAAGATCTTGAATTCAGTATCCAGATATTGATAAACTGAGTTTGCCATGCTGTGATTTGAAACACAAGATTTCATAACAGCTCACAGAGGCAAAAAAGACTTAACAACTTCCACATTCTGTTTTCTGTGGTGGAATCTTCTCTGAATATCCCCAGGCCACTGTTCTTGTTTATTTCTGTAAAACAAGATTATTTTAGCTTGTGAGAGAAGAAGAGCTTCACTTAATGAACATCATTTGGAGAATACTGTTGTGAGGTGTTTGATTCCGATTGACTGTAAATGTTTCAGCTAGTCACCAGAGGCTATAGACTCACACACAGCTCCACACATGCACATCTAAACTCCTTGATGAGAACAAATAAAAGAATCCTATTGTGTTAACCACTGTTTATGAAGAAAGCCAATTACAGTTAATTCTGCATTGCTCATTGTACCGTTTGTGGAATATTCAGGCAATTGTTTAAACACTTGTAAGCTTGAAAATGAAAACACTGGGTTTTAATCCAGGCTCTATCACTTACAGGGAGAGTTTAAGAGGAAGTAAACTGCACAAACAAAACTAGAAAGAGAAATAACACTGATACTCTCAGGTTGGTGTAAAGATTAAATAAGGCATGTACACAGTTATTTAAATTTTGAAGCCCTATACAACTTTTAGTTATTGTTATTAAAACGTCTTGTCAGCTTTGTTGGAAAGTATGCCAAGATTTCAAAAGTAAGTACCTATAGAGAGGGGAGAAAGTATCTGTTTGCCAGGACTGCCATAACAAAATAGCACAAACTAGGTGACCTAACCAACAGAAACTTATTTCTTCATAGATCTAGGGATAGAATTCCAAGATCGAGGTGCTAGTAGGGCTGGTAAGGCCTCTGTCATCAACTCGTAGATGACCACCTTTCATTGTGTCCTCATATGGTCCTCCCTCTGTGTCTACCTATGTCCCATAAGGATCCCTGGCATAAGGATGAGGGTCTTATCCCTATGTATTATAAGAATGTCTATCACATTGGATTAGGGTCCATCCTCATGACCTCATTTTAACTTAACTACCTCTCTAAAGATCCTATCTCCAAAATGCAGTCACATTCTAAAGTACTGGTGGTTAGGATTTCAACACATGAATTTGAGGAGTCTTGAAGGGAGACATGACAAAATTTTGCTCATTACAGAGACTTTCAGGATTATCAGGGATAAAGGAAAATGGCAAGTAAACTGGTTACCAATTCCCTACAAGGTCACTCAGACAACCTGAAGCACAGTTTAGGACTGAAAGACTTGAAGGCAAGAGCCATACATGGACATTTTTGGAATCTCGAATAGCTTAGAGTGCCTGACACAGAGGAGGCACTCTGCTGCTGCTTGTTGGATGTGTAGAGTCCAAGTAAACTCAGGATTCATTTGGGTAACTGCTCATATATCAATGTATTTATAAATAATAATTGGTCTTTCTATATTAATATATTGATACATCAATATATCATATATTAACAAATATATAATATTTACAATTTTTAATATATGATACATGATGGTTATATAGTATCTATCATGCCATTTAATACTATATTAATATACATATATGTATTTATATATGTATACTAATATGTAGAAGTATAAAGACCAATTACTAGAAATGTGCCATTTGAGAGATAATAAGTGGGATAGTATTTAGCATTTCAAGAAGAGAAAGGGAGGTTTCATTCAAGTAATAGTTGGGAGATAAAATCTGCAAAATTGGAGAATGTTTTGGATATGAAAGTTCATAAAAGTTAAGAATTGCTTCTACATTTCAGGCTTGCATAACTGAATGCATGGACGTGCCATTTCCTAAAATGGAGAACACTGGGTGTAAGTAAGTTGTAGGAAAAAGATCATGAGTTCAGTTTTGAACATGATAATCTTGAGATGCAGTTGAGATTACCAAGTGGCTATTTCAAATAAATAATGGTATATAAGTCACTGAAATAACAAGCTCCTCTTAGCTAGAGAATTGTATTTTTAAATGATTACGTATAGTTGTTAATTTTAGGCTTACACAATTGAACATCTACTCTGTTCAAGAGTACAGCAATAATTTTAAAAAGTTAATCTCTGGTCTCAGTCTAGTGAGGAAATAGATATTAATCAAATATTCACACAAGTAAGTGTAAAAGGAAACCAGTGATAATAACTGTGAAGTTAGCAAGAAACTGCTTATATAAAAACTGTGAAGCAGTCCATTGGATTTAGTGGGATTAATATTATTGATGTTATTGATGATCACCCTTCACAAATTCCTCCTACAATGATCACTGAAACTCCCCATGAGCACTGGTGTAGGCTAAAGTAAAGGTAGTAGGTGAAGAGGTGGTTTCTGTACATATATGTACATATGCACCTTTTTGAAAGGTTTGGATTTAAGAATGGGAAGAAAAATGACAGCATGTAGGCAGAAGAGAATATTAGTTGAAATGAAGGAATTATGACTTTAAAAAAAATGGCATGTATTCTGAGAAAGTTTGCAAACTCATAGAAAGAACACAGCTGAGAGAGAGAGGAAATATCTACAATAATAGATAGGAATGTTGATAAGTTGTAAAGAGATCGGCTAGAAAACCTAATCGAAGAATTTGGTCTTAGATAGGAGGAGAGGTGCTCCTGTTTGTGGCAGGACAGAAGGAAATTAGTATGGGTGCAGGTGTCAGGAGGCTTGTAGTATCCTTTCCTTTCCAGTGAGCCTTTTGAGAGTGTCATGTGAAGACCTCTATTTTTTAAATTTTTATTTTGAAATAATGGTACAATCACACAGTAGTTACCAAAAAATCTTTTTACTGTGCTTTGTATTCTTTTAATTCTTTTTTATTGATCCCTGATAGGTGTACATAGTTTCAGGGTGCATGTAATAAGTTAATACATTCATATAATTTGTAAATATCAAATCAATGTATTTACAATATTCATCATCTTAAATATGTATTTTCTTTATGCTGAACCATTTAAATTATTCTCTTCTATTTTAAAATACATAATAGGTTATTGTAAACTGTAGTCATAGTACTGATTTATCTAACACTGGGTCTTATTTCTTCCATCAAACCTTATATTTGTACTACAAATCTTCTCTCTTCATGGGATTCTGTTTTTTGTTTTTTTTTCTTACTTCTCGCATATGAGTGAGAATATGTGATATTTGTCTTTTTGTGCTTGGCTTATTTCACTTAACATAATGACCTCCTGTTCCATCTACATCACTGATAACATCTTATATAACCAAAGTACAATGATTAAAATCCGAAAACTGGCATTGGCACAATATTATTAACTAAAATATGGGCTATATTCAGATTTTACCAATTGTTGTCTAGTTCATTCAAATTTTATCATATATGTAGATTCATCTGAACACCACCACAAACCAGGAAACAGAACTGAGCCATCACCCCAAAGAAACTCTCTCATCCTTCCCCATTGTAGTCCCAGCAACCACTCTTCATCCTAGTTCCTGGCAATCACCCATCTTTTCCTCATTACTACAATTTTGTCTTATTAAGTCTATTATATAAATAGACTTACACAATATAAAACCTTTTGAGATTGTTTTTCCACTCAGTACAATGCCCTTGAGATCCATCCCAGCTGTCACATTTAACAATTGTTTGTTGTTTTTTGTTGCTCAACAGTATTCCACTATATGGATAAAGGACAGTTTGTTTATTCATTTACCCATTGAAGAACATATGAGCTGCATTTTTGGCTATTACAAATAAAATTACAATGAACAATGAAAAATTTTGTGTGAATATAAGTTTTCATTCCTTTATGGTAAATATCCAGGCATGGGATTACTAGGTTATATGGTACATATATGCTTATAAAGAGACTGATATTGTTTTCTAGTTAAGATGATCTAAAAGTGAAATAGAAAATGAGGGGACAGGATTGTAGGGAAAAATACTTGAGAAGGGTAGAATAGTTTTTAAACATATGCTAGTTTTTATATCAAACTGATATTTATTTACCATGGAGATTTTCCAAACATTCTTCCATCAAAAACATGTATACACATAGCATATATTCAAATAATGTCACATTTTAAGAGGTACATACATGCCTACCGAGAGCTTGTTGTGTGTCTTTGTACACTCATATTTATCACAGTATAAATGCAGAAGCCAAAGAAAATGGCTCTGCTTAAAGAGATATAAATGATTGTAAAACTACTTTTTAAAAATGATACACAGATTTTGTTTATATCATCACCACATTTTTGTGGCACCTAAATATTGTAGCCAGCCTGAAGAACAATGGGTGATGTGTTTATCTGCATATGTATTTATTTGATATATATTATTTAATTACTATAAGATACTATATCTTATATGTTTATTAATTACATTTATCAATTATAAAAAATGATAACTGGGTCAGGCCTGGTGGCTCCCACCTGTAATCCCAGCATTTTGGGAGGCCGAGGTGGGCAGATCATGAGGTTAGCAGATCAAGACCATCCTGGCTAACATGGTGAAACTCCATCTCTACTAAAAATACAAAAAAAAAAAAAAAAAATTAGCTGGGTGTGGTGGTGGGCACCTGTGGTCCTAGCTACTTGGGAGGCTGAGGCAGGAAAATGGCATGAACCTGGGAAGTGGAGCTTGCAGTGAGCCGAGATCACACCACTGCACTCCAGCCTGGGTGACACAGCAAGACTCCATATCAAAAACAAAATCATAAAAAAGACAATGTATTGAAATAATGACAAGATGTTGAGCTTATTTTAGCCTGAAGTCAATTTTTCAGGTACAGCTAAAGCTGTAAACTTAGCAATTAAAATGCTTTTTGGGAAGACAACACTACAAGTGTCCTCAAGTTTAGAATGTGTCTTCACTCAATGTTCACTGATGCTCAAAAAGCACTTTGCTTTTCAACATGAATGTTTCAGTTACATGTATAAGCAGTTCTTTACCCTGACAATAAGATATATGTTAGGACAATAACCACTTATTGTTTATATTAAAGGCACCGAAGTTTAGAGAAAAAAATTTAATAGCTTTCTTTTATCTTGTTTACTTTTTGTTGATACATATTAGATGTACATATTTGGGGTAAATGTATAATTTAATACATTCATATAATCAAATCAGGGTAATCGGGATATCTATAAATATTTATATTTTCTTTATGCTAGAAATATTCAAATTATTCCCTTGTAGCTATTTTGAAATGTACAGGGAGTGAGTGGTCACTCCCACAGAGGCACAGTCTTGTGCCTTTCCCAAGCTTCTTGTTCTGCTCTCCCCCCAGGCCTGATGTTTACTAACCATCTTGTGGCTCACAGAAATCCTGTTTCCACAAATTTCTCCCAATCCAAAGTAGTGCAAAATGAAGATTTTTTTTCTCATATCCAGAACATTATTCCATGTAAAAATTCATCTTTCTGAGTTCTTCCATAGGACAGAGAAGATTCAATGTAAATTTTGTTTTGGAAGATTCCTCTGGAATTCCCACCATTCCCTAAGGTAGATGTTAAAATTGATATTAATACTGGGAGACATACATATATATCCACCAGGACATGTCCACATACATCTCAACATATTCCTGTGCTTCAGATATGTGTGTCTGTATTAGTCTTTAAACATTTATTCAGAATATTTTGCCTTTTTACTATTTTCATTTTTGAAGTAATTCTAATTTGTATTTTAATCCTGCAATATCCCAATTGTGGATAAGATGAAACAAAGGTATCTCTGACTAAGAAAAACTTGAACTAAGTTTCTTAATGAGAGAAAAAGTTGATATACATGATGTCATCTCCCTATATCATCTCTGCCAACAAGCAGAACAGAAATACAATACAACTCAGGCAGTACTGGAAAGCCATTTGTTAGCTATTTTCAGCTTCAGAGAATGGAGCCAAACCTATGAGGTTGGAATGCATTAGTAAAGTCCTAAAAGCCTCATCAAGAGTTTTGCTTTGACATGAATATTTTGCTTTCCTAATATCCAAATGAAAGGTGAGGGATAGCAATCCAATTGGAATAGCATAATGTAGCTTCCTATATACCCTGTATTTACAATTTACCTTTTAAAAGATCTCTTAGCTACTGAAGAAAGAGCAACTAAAATCAGCTTTAGAGTCAAACAGCAGGGGGTGGGGGGTGGTGCGGGGGCAGCAGTAATGTCTATCAGCCAATTTATTATTTGAGGCCAGCTCATTTCCTCTATCGAAAAGGAATGCAGACAGATAATGCAAATAGAAAAATTATGTCTCTATGGATTTTAGAGTCATTGCTAATCTAAATAAGCAACCAAACTTTTGGCAAAAGAAACAGAAGTTTTGAATCTGTGGTTCTTGAATCTCTGCATCATCCATAGATAGGAAGCCAGGAAGCCAGATTCTGGTGGAAATATATGAAAATTCACTGGGTTTGCTCACATACATGCATTTATCTGCAGAGAAATTCCAGATTTCCAAAAAGATCTATGATGCAGAAAGTTTCAGAACCATTGCTTTAGAGAACAATTACTATTTCTTTGTTCTTTTCATACTTTGAGGTATAAGACTTTCAATACAATTTAAAGTGAATTAAAAAATCATAAACTGAAAGATAAAAGGGACTTTAGCAGTCATTGTAACCAGCCTTCTAAAAGTTTGCTGAATTCTGATTCTCAATTCCATATTAACTAATCTTGAAATCACTGTAAGACAAAGTCATAAAACTCTTCCTTAAAAGATGATACAGCAAATAATTTAGGATTTTGGAGACAAGAGAGAACATCAAGGATATTATATAGATATATAACTATTTAAAGCATAACTATTTAAAATTGTAAAAACAAAAATAGTCAGTGTACCCAATTTTGCCTGCAGTTTATTGGGCTCTGCTTTATGAGGACAATTCAACCTTTATAATATTAGAAAAATTTTAGCTTCATGATATAAATTGACAGAATTATTTAAATTTTAAAGAAAGAGAGGTCTTCTTTGCAGAACCTTTAATTAAAATTTGTTCAAGTGTCACATTACCTCAAAGATATTTTTCTGTAAAATACTTACATAAATTTGTATTTTTGCCTGCCTTTCCATCAGATTTATGACTGTTGGTCTATGCTTATTTCATCAGTGTTTCTCTAACACTTGTTACATTGCCTTCCATTCAATAACTACTTATTAAGTGAATGAATAAAATAAAAATGATAACATACCTTTTTAATCATAGCTGCAAAATTTCATAAATTTAGTGTAGATACTAACCCTATTTCAAAGAAAAGAAACTGATTATGTATACTTGTTTTACAATCATCATTTTTGTGTCTCCACATACATAGAAAAGTAGAATTATGTTTTCATCTAATAAGAAGAATGTGTTTTAAGAATGTAGCATAGCCTCTGAACTTACATGACTGGGGTTCAAAATCCATCTTTACCAAGTTGGCTATACAACTTGGGCAAATTACTTATATCCTCTGAATCTTAATTTCCTTCCATAAAATACAGGGGTTAAAAACAGTATCCATTTCACAAGATATTGTGAGAATTAATAATATAAAATATAATGACAGTAATTATAGAGCCTGAAACATAATATGTATTCAAAGAATTGCTATTGTGTATACTACTGATTGGGTGATAAATTACATGTTTGCATAGGTTTGTCACTGTGATAATTTTTTCTATTTAGGTTTACATTTTTAGATTATATACAACAAAGAATTATAAAACAGACCGATTAGATACAATCAATGCAGAACTCAAATTTTGTCATAAGCTTTTCAACAAATATTTATTGCATATGTGCACATTAGAACAAGCTCTTTTCTGCAAACATTGTTTCTTTATTTCACTATCTTCATTTTAAAAATACAATTACATGTGTTACCAAATTTGAAAATTTTTCCCTACTTCTGCTACTCACTTTGATAACTTAAATCCTCCATTTCTTTTCCCCCAAATATAAATGGGAAAAAATGGATACATTCTGACCTCCATAGAGGCATATGATCATTAAAATGTAGTTTAAAGTTTAGATACCACAGACATTTCCAAAGACACCTTTTTGTCTTTTATGCTGGGGATAGAAGCTTTTTGATGGTGTATTTATTTTAAGTATCTATAGGCTTTTATCCATATGAGTATGATATCATTTTGTTCCTGCTATAACCATTTGCTTATTCTTTTAATTGTTCCACTATGAAAAAATTTGATGAGTGAAAAAAACAAAACAAAACAAAACAAAACAAAACAAAAAACCCATAAGTTCCTATGTGGCCTCTTGTCCAGGAGTAAAGCCTTGCTTAATCATTGTAATCCACTGAATATACAACTGACAGTGTACCACGCTGAAGATGTTGCCAAATGATCTATGCATGTTGAAAGGTATGCCAGCTTAAACATTGATGGATTATTACCAATCCTCTAAGGGAGTACCAAATTTTCAGTGGACACCTGACTGCCATTAAGCAAGTCTAGCTGCCTAGAAATACTTACTCAGTTCCTAAGGTTGATGGAATGTCTGTACTTAGTGAAGTTGATGACATTCTGTGTCTAGCCCATTTTTCATCACTAGTGGAGTGACACATGATTTCATAATTGGTTCAGTATTATTCACTTTCCCTTATGTGGCTATGAACAAGAAAACAATAAAACAGCTGGAAACTGATTTGAAATGTAATGTTCGTATTCTGAGAAACACTTTACTTCAGTGTACATGCTGCCCCAAGCATCTCTGAAGGAGTCAACCAGGAAATGTGCCTTAGTGGTGATTACTTTGTCTTTATGAAAATGCACATACAGAATAAAGTAAGTTTCAATAAACTAGATTAAAGAATTGGCCAAATATTAGAAGCTGATATTTTAAAAAGAATAAACACACAATTTAGCCTCAAAGGAAACTATTCACACAGACAGATGTTTAGTTATAATATGAAGATGATAATTAAAATTAAATTTGGCCACTTTTTAGTACTATATCTATGGGTGCACTAACAAAGATATGGAAAACTGACAGAGAGTTGTAGAAACATATTTCGATAGATAGCAGTTTGTTTCTTTAAACATTTTAATCCCCCTCTTAAACTGACATTGAATCCACTCGATTCAATTCAATAAACACACATCAAAGGCTTTCCATGTGTCAGGCACCAGTAAATGTGTTGGGAGCCAAAAAAATAAAAAGAGAGAAAATTCTTTCCCCCATGTATCCAATTATTAAGGCATCATAAAAATGATACAAATTATATCATATACATAACCCTGAAATGTCAGTGACTAAAAATCAAGGACTACACAAATAATATTTTACGTTAATATCTTTAATGTCTAGCAATGAGTTCAAACAGATCCTCAATTAATATCTGTATTATGAAAGAAGAATTATAACTCTTATTAGGAAAAAGATGGTGCTGATATATTCCAAAATCTCTAGAGTTACTTGATTATTGGAGGCTTCTTATACATGGGGGAAATGAGAATGCCACTGATTCAACGGAAGAGTTTTTTTAGTAATTTTCCCCAGACCCATTCCTCTTGTTTATCACCAAAATTAAGTTGATTGTCAGGTGGCCAGGAATCTCTCACTTCTGCAGTATTTTCCTCATAATTCTACATTTTAGCCACTGTTATAAGAAAAGCTAATTTCATAGAACTACTGGGAAACAAAAGACTGTTTTGTTGTTGTTGTTGTTTGAGACGGAGTCTCGCTCTGTCATCCAGGCTGAAATGCATACTGCAAGCTCCACCTCCCAGGTTCACGCCATTCTTCTGCCTCAGTCTCCCGAGTAGCTGGGTCTACAGGTGCCTGCCACCACGCCGGGCTAATTTTTTGTATTTTTAGTAGAGACGGGTTTCACCATGTTAGCCAGGATTGTCTCCATCTCCTCACCTCGTGATCCACCCACCTTGGCCTCCCAAAATGCTGGGATTACAGGTGTGAGCCACCGTGCCCGGCCAAAAGACTGTTTTTGAATTTTAGTGATGGAGAGTTCACTGCCTTCAGCTACTTTAACATTCAATACAGCCAGAGCTTCCCCACTAAACGAGTAAAGCATGGATCCAACAGCCAGGAAGAACACTTGGATTTTGTAGGATATGAAAATCCTGATGGCTGAAGCAGGGTATGTAGGGATCCAGTTGATCATGGACAGTAAGGACAGTGGTAATAATCATTGAGCATATCTTTTAAATGTTAGGGTAGATAATCTCAAGATATTTATTTTCCACTAATGATGTTTTACATAGGATTTTTGTTCCAAAATTTAATGTACTTGTTCAATATATGTAACAAAGCACACACATACTATGTAGTTGTAGGCTTAATGTCCATTCAAAAAAGAAACTCTTAAAATATATTCACAAATGATAAAAGACTATGGCTTTGGGGACAGCCAGTTTTTTTTTCTTTCAAACCTTTAGGTATCATTCTCTAAAAAGCTCTTTGGTACCACATATAAACTGAGTTACATAAAGTAATAAAATTAAGGTATCATTTGAGGATTTATTTTTGGCGGGGGAGGGCAGCCTCCTAAGCCAGAGTAGTCTCAGAGACTCCTTCATTTGGGACTTTCTGACGAAAATGGCAGAATTGTGAAGGATCATTTGGGGGTAATCAAGTAGTTATTTTGCAAGTAGTCACTTTATTTGTGGGTGGCCAAATGGATAAAATTTCAAATGCAAGATGAGGATGGCAAAAGAACTCCTGGCGAAAAAACTATATGAGCATAAGCACAGAGTAAGCAAGAAAGCACGTCATGTTCTGCAAATGTGGATATGCTACCTTGAGTTTCCCAGGTTTGTATTGGGAAATTTTAAGACTGGTCATATAGGTTAATATAAACTTAAGGAGAACCTAAATTTTTGAGTTATGGAGTATGGATTTATTGGAAAATAAGTGAGGAGGCATTGAAGGTGGTTAAATAGAGTGCTGACATCATCATTTAGGCAAATAGGTAAGACAGTAGCAATCAGGATATGTTGAAATGGTTTAATTATGGAAAGATAAACACTTAAATATGTTAAAGCACTATTGAGGGTAACTTGCTATGAAATTACTATTAAATATGCCTGCCTGTTTTTTTCCCCATATTTAGCTCTTTAAATATTTCACTTATTAGTGAACTATAAACACACACATTTATATGTATGCATAAATAGTACTTTTGTACCCATTAACCAACTCCTTATCCTCTCCCCACTATCTTTCCCAGTTACAACCATTCTATTCACTACCTCCATGTGATCATTTTTTTAGCTTCCCCATATGAGTGAGAACACACAAACAACATTTGTCTGTGTCTGGCTTATTTCACACAATGTAATGTCCCCTCGTTCCATACATGTTGCAAATGACAGGGTTTTGTTTTTTATGGCAGAATAATATTTTGGTGTGTGTGTGTGTGTGTGTGTGTGTGTGTGTTTATCCATTCATTCATTCATGAACATTTAGGTTGATTCCATGTCCCGGCTATTTTAAATAGTGCTGCAATAAACGTGGGAGTGCAGGTATCTCTTCAATGTACTGATACACTTTCTTTTGTAGGTATACCCTGCACTGGCATTGCTGGATTGGTTAATGGGTACAAAAAGATAGAAAGAATAAGATCTAGTGTTTTATTACACAATAGGGTAACTATAATTAACAATAATTTATTATATATTTCAAAGAAACTAGAAAGGTAGATTTGGAATGTTTCTGACACAAGGAAATGATAAATATTTGAGGTGCTTGATATTCTACTTATCCAGATTTGATCATTACATATTGTATGCTTTTATCAAAATATCATGTGTAGCCCATAAATATGTTCTACCATTAAGTACCCATAAAAATTCCTTTTCTTCTTTCTTGCTTTTTTTCTGGCTTTCTGACTTCAAATCTTACTTTCAATCTCTCCTGCTTTCTTTTTTCCTTTCGTTAAACTCAGCGTCATTCATGGCTGTTATAATCAACTTCCTTTTTAAGTAAATTTCATATCCATCTATGACAGTAAGTTGTGAGATCTGTGGAGACACACTAACTAGATCGTCTTAAAGCTCATTAATGCTCAGTAATAGCTCGTTCTATTATGTTGAAGGTCAGCCATGAGAAAGAGTAACAACAAAGATAACTAGTGCTTAAAAGAAACCAGCTTAGAAATAAAAGTTCTATA
The DNA here is from genome assembly GCF_008728515.1 of Papio anubis. Taxonomy (NCBI): domain Eukaryota; kingdom Metazoa; phylum Chordata; class Mammalia; order Primates; family Cercopithecidae; genus Papio; species Papio anubis. The sequence goes on along the minus strand of NC_044979.1, from coordinate 83,432,815 downwards.
TAAATATCGTTGCTGTGTTGCACATAAATAGTCCTTACCCAATACAATGAAATGTCATCCTCATCTATTGACATCATTCCTTTCAAACCATTCACATACCTAACATAAGAGAATGATTATTTATCTGCTTGATTCATTGGTGCGAATGTTTCTTAGCCCACGCAGAGGCCAGACTCAGCTGTGTGGTTTTAGAGATTGGTTGAAAATATAACTCAGTGCATGCATTAGAAAAAGAAAATAAGAACATTAAACCACTTGTTTTACCATCTCTGATCCCCTGGAGGCTCAGTGACATTTGGTGCATTTATCTTCCTTGTTAAAAGCAGATTCTCTTAACTCCTTGTAGCAGGTGGAGGAAAGATGTAGCAGAATGTTTACAATAAGGCATATAAATCTGTTACATGTGTGTATGTCTGAGGAAAGGGAAGGTCATTGTTTAAATTTCAGTTTACTTCCTCATTTTTGGTGAAATTTTTCTCTAGTGCTCTGCAAATTAAACGTCTCAGAGGACTTTTTACAAAAGAAAGAAAGAAAAAATAAAAAGCAGAAGCAGGGTATATGGAAAGCAGAAAACCATAATGAGGTAACAAAAACCACAATCTTTACAAAATAAAGACATAACACATACTGCTTTTTGGGGGTTTCATTCCTTAAGTTTTTGGTTCACACTTGTTTGCATGTTAATTTTATAAGTGTTGTAAATTCTTATACTTTATATATTCCTATACTTTGTACTAGAAGTCAATGACGGAGATACTGTCTCTTCTCAGAAATACTGCATTGCATTGGGTTAGTGGAGTGACTGGTAACATTGTCTTTCAAATTTAAGGATCTTGTTTTTCTCATTTTTAATTTTTTGGTGAATTTTGTATATTCTTACCACAAAGGAATGGTAAAGAAATTTTAACTGGGCCATGTTTTTTCTTTATGACTTTAAATGCATATGAATCTGTATTTTTCTCTTCCTCCTACCTACTTAAATAACTATACTCTTCTTAGGGGCTTTCAATTTTCGTAGATTTCTCCCTCACTTGCTTTCTGCATATAAATATAACCATGTTTTAATTTAAGGAACAGCCTATCTACTATATAGCCCTCACCTACTATTTCTTTCTTTTTATTCACATTCAACTGCTTAAAGGAATCCTCATGATTTCCTCAAATCTGATTCTTTCTAGGCTCTCTCTCATTAATTCAATTTATTTCATAAACTGTTTTGGGGTATGCATATGCTATTTGGCAGTAATTCTGTATTGGAATCCAAGGAAAATCAAATAACCATGGTGTGTGTGTGTGTGTGTGTGTGTGTGTGTGTGTGTGTATGTATATATATATATTTTTTTTAAAGACAAGAGTTTTGCTCTTTGTTGCCCAGGCTGGAGTGCAGTGGCGCCATCTTGTCTCACTGCAACCTCCGCCTCCCAGGTTCAAGCGATTCTCCTGTCTCAGCCTCCCGAGTAGCTGGGATTACAGGCACCCACCACCACGCTAGGCTAATTTTTGTATTTTTAGTGGAGGGTGGGGGAGGTTCACTATGTTGGCCAGGCTGGTCTTAGGCTCCTGACCTCAGGTGATCTGCCTGCCTCGGCCTCCCAAAGTGCTGGGATTACAGGAGTGAGTCACTGTGCCGGGCTAGCATGGCATAATTCTTGACCACACAGAAGGTTCAGGCATACAAACAGAAAATTTCAATACAATAAGATAAAACCATGAAACAATGGTTCTCAACCTTGGCTGTCTATTAGCATCACTTTGGAAGCTTTTAAGATCTCAATGCTAAGGCAGTAAACTAGTCTAATTAACAGAGAATTTTTTGTTTGGGGGCCAGATATCCTTTCATGATTCAGCAAAGTTGAGAACCACTGTTGTAAACATACTCATTGGAAACTAAAGGAACACATGGGAAAGTATTGCAAGTCAACTAGACTGAGTTAGAGAAACCCCAGAAGAGGTGGTATCCGCACAGAGCTTTGTAGATTGAGTTGGTCAATTAAAGGTTTGAGCAAAGGATGTTTGGAATAAAAACTATACAAGCTACAGATGATGTATAACATTTATGTGCTTTTAGGCAATTATATCAGTCATCCTAGACCATAACACCTGAGGCATAACATGGAAGACTAAGAGGCTTGAAAAAAATGACAGGGACTTTTATGAAAGAGAGCAATGGTAATGGGAAAATCTGAATTAGAATCCTATCTCCTCACAAATTTAAAGTGATGACTTAAAGTCTTCAGTATAGTCACCAAAGAACGAAAAGGAACCGTTCTGGTTCTCTGACATTTTATTGACTTTCAACATCATATGGACTCTCTTCCTGACTATCCCTTCCCTGAAAAGTCTTGTTATATACATGAATGAGACATCCCTAATTTTTAAGTTCCCTGTATTTCTGAAACTTTCCTATCCGGTCTTTATCAACTTGGTGTATGTTTCTCAAGTGGGGCTGTGGAGCTGCTTATTTCAAATGAAACATTTAGATAGTGCTATATAAACAAAGAAACAAAGTTTCTTGTACATTCTTAATACCACTTCAAATGGGACGAAGATTCATTGTTGACTGGAGAGATAAGTTTCTTCTGAGTTTAATTTTGAACAACAAAATAAAATAATTAAATTAGTGGAATAAAAATGTTGGCAGTCATGATGTGTTTGACTCAGACAGTCACAAAAGAATCCATTGAAACTTGGCTTTTCTATATTTGAGCCATTAGTCCTCTTACCAAATTACAGACAGAACTGTATAGGTGAGGGAAAAATATCTAACATGTCACCTATTTTTCTGCTGCAAGCAAATGTAACAGGTATTGTATTGTTTTATTTTAGCACATCCTAACATGAAGTAAGTGTACACAGGAATAAAACTAAAAGGTTAAAATCCAATTTTACAGTTGTGTTTCTTAAATTATTAACAGTACTTTTAGTATGCGTTACTACATTCCCACTTCTGTCAAAATTCTAGCAGTCAATGACCATTCAGCATTTCAGATAATCTTGATGAGGATAAATCTATTAGGAGGGAGAGGGCTCAGATGGCTGGAAGCCATCCCTGTAACTGACAAACATGGCACCTCGAATGAATAAAGCTTGATTGTGGGTTTGACAAGCTCTATGTGTTGATTCTCAGGTAGAAACATTTGCAATTTTAGGGCATTCTGAATGTTTACTTATTCATTAAATAAGTACTCATTAGCTTTTTCTCTATCATAGGTCATGTGAAAGGCACTGGGGATACAGCAATGAGAAAATGAAGAAGAAGAACAATAATTACGCAATTAAAACAGTATCACTTGCTATTACTGCTGAGAGTATCCCTAATCATCTATCTACTGAACTCTTACTAAGATTCTACTTTGGACTATGCCTTGTATTGGGCACAGATGCTACAATGGCAGACAAGGTCTAAACCCTACTGGGAAGAAGTATGTGGCCTAATGTAAGGTTTCCAGGCCTGAATATCCTGAGAAACCCATAAGATTTATTAAACTGTAATATTTACAGTTCTATCCAAGGTATAGCTGTATTAAAAGAAAATAAAAATTTAAAAAAATCCAGATTATTCTGACAAATTGCTAATCGCGAAATCATTCTCTAGTCTAACAACAGAAGAAAATACTAAATGCTATCCTCTTACAGAACTTTGACATTTGGAAAACGTTTACCCTCATACACTTGGGCTCTTGTATGTTATTCCACTTGGCAAATGCAGAGTATCCATTTTCCTGAGAGATAATATAAAATCAACCTAAATTAAAATAATAAAACATCATTTTAATGTAATTTAGTTTATTAAGGCTTTATTTTTGTACTTGTGTTCTTGAACATTCCAACTTTATTTTTAATGTAGAGGCTATTGATGGTATTTACTAGAGAGATAATCATGGCAATCAACTCAACTCTGCCATATACATATGGTGTTATGCTTGTAGGACATTTGAATTTTCTTGGCAAAAGTTATTTTCCCATTCTTGGACAATAACACTGGAAAAACTGCCCCCAAATTCAGCATTGTCCTTGGCACCAAAACTAAATCACTGCCCGTCTATTCATAGAGATTCTTCTTGTATTTTTGTCCTGTATAAATTAGTTGTCAATATGGCCCCTCAAGATTAACACTTGACTAAGAGGGTCAGAATTAAATCTTAAAAGAGTTATCTGTATTTTGATATATCAAGTTATTGCCATTTGTCGACATAATTTTATGTAATTTCTATAATTTCTGTCATCATAATGACTAGTTGAAGGATGAGCAAACATATTTAAAATAGCTATGTTACCATCCACATAGATCACTGATGTCAAAGTCCAGAATAATTTGCTTAAAATCTGGAAATTAAGAAATGTGAAACCATTATTTCAAGTTTGCTACATCAAAAAAAAAAAAAAAAATTCATGATAGTGTTAACCGAGGTGCCATTTGAAACAGTTTGAATAACGCTCTTCTTAAGAGTTAAAAACAAAACAAAGTGACTTCACTGGAGTTTAATCCTATCCTTCGATTGTTGGATGCTATATTAATTTTTTCACCAGTTCAGCTATTCCAATATAACAAATTGGCTTTATCTTCATTGGTCAGCTTCTTCCTGTAATGCAGACAACTTTATGGATTTTAGTTCTAAATAGAGTATGGTTTGTTTCTGAGTATTAATTTCAACTTTAGTTATTGTGCAAATTATGCCCTAACTTAAAATTGAACCACATTGACCACTAAAACAGAGAAGGCTAACATATGACCCAAATTAACGAATTTTGCCCAGACAGCAAAGTTAAGTTGGCTTGATTTCCTCATTCTCATATACTATTTCACAAAGCATGTTCTCCATCTAGTGGTTGGAAAGCTCAGAGGACAATCTTATCTCGTTACTACTAATTCACTGTATATTTTTCTGTATTTTTAAGAATTAACAAATCATACATATATGACAATTGAGTTTTTATTCTTGCCTTCTACACTATTATAGGGGACAGGACAAGGATTCAGTTTTATTAACTTTAGGTTAATTGAGAACTTCAACTTGACAAGACAAACAATTCTTTAATTGCTTGAAATAAGAATGAATGAGAAAGAATATAGTAAATAAAGAGATTTCTGCAAAGTATAAATAACATAAATGTCATGTATAATTGTCAGTGCTTGTTTTTATTATGGAACCAAATCAGGTAACAGAATCCTGGATTATAAAAGGTATCTCTTGGAATCTATGCTCTTGGCTATATTTCTAGTTAATTATTTGTTTGTTTATTGGGTCTGGTACTTTCTACTGTATCCACATTATGAGCAAGAGCAGCTCATTTTTCCTTTCTTTACAATTACTAATGTGATGTTCCCTTCCATTTCATCATACTTCAGCTCCTATTTTCTGCTAATTGTCATGTTCTTGGAGTAGTTCTTATCCCAGAAAAAGAAAAAAAAATTACTTAATCAGTAAAAATATTAAATACTATCAAAGATCATAAGAGGATATTGCCATTTTTGTACATATATGCATGTCTCTTATTTTTATCTGGAAATTTCGAAGGTTTTCCTTGACTTTGGTGAGTGTTGCTTTGGTAAAACAAATGCCTTGGGGAACTAAGCCAACTCTGAAAGTGCTGAAAATCTTCCCTCACAACACCAGAGGGGAATATTTTACAATCAGAAGTGTGTTAGGATTCATGTTCTTGTATTTGCCCATTTTACAGATGAGATAAATGGAGCTAGCACAGAGCAGTAAAAGGATGAAGTTGAGGTTAAATAAGCTTCAGAATAAGATATATTCAAATACTCCATCTGCTACTGTCCAGCTTTGTTATCCTAGGCCAGTGACTTAAAACTGCAGAGCTATGGTTTCTGTTCCATAAAATGTGAATACTATTACCTGCAGTGTAGGGTCATTATTAAGATGAAGCAAGACACAGATGGACAGACAGACAGATGATTGATTGATGATAGATAGATAGCTATTATAAACACTTGACATATATAGCTGTCAGTCTATCATCTGTCTGTCTATGTATCTATGTATGTATGTATGTATGTATGTATGTATGTATGTATCTATCTATCTATCTATCTATCTATCTATCTATCTATCTAAGGAGTTTATAATAGTGCCTGGTACATAACAGAATTTTTTTAAACATAAGGTTAATTACATAGTAAGTTAAAATGAAAGACCTAGGTCTTGAACCTATCTTAAGCACAGATTTTCCATTGTGTCACATGGCTATATATTGATCTTTTAAAGACTTAATGATAAAATGGTATTCATGAAGCTGAGTGAAGAAAGTGCTTTATAGCAATTGCTGACTTAATAAACTGATGTCTCTAAAAAAATGATGAGGAGAAAATTAAATATAGCTTTAGCAATTAAACAAATACTTTTTCTTTTCCCTATAGCCTAAAATTTGGCAATTTTAAAAGTTATAATTGTTATATTTATAACTATAAAACTATAATTATACTTCCGTAGATATGTAGTATAGCTTATTTATTTCTAGAGTATCTGAAAAATGCATCAGAACACCTCTGTCTCCCTCTGCTTTCTCTCAATACTTCATTAGATAAGTTCCCATGTTAAATAAGTAGTTTCTTCAACAAAAAAGTGTAAAAATTATATTAATAATTAGCAGATATATAGAACAGTGAGAAGGACTATTAAAGAAACACATGGATTTTTTTTTTTTTCTATTTTAAACTAACCAGGTTTTGCTCACTATACTACTCAATGTAATCAGGTAATTGGCACTCTCACACTTCTTTTAGGTAAATGATAAACTGGAAGCACAATCCAATGCATGTATTCATTTTACTAACATAATTGTATCTAATAATAATTAACACTAATGAAATGAATTCAAATATTTCAGTAAAAAATTATGGATCTCTTACAGAGCTATCGCAAAATACAAATGTTTCCCAACAGATTTCTTTTCACTTTATTCGACAAACCTTTGTTATTCTTATCTTTGTCTTTGAAGTCAATAAACATCTTTCTAATTGAAAGGGTTTTTTTTTTTAAATCAAGGCCTATAATATGTAAGTATGGACATACACATGAAAAAATGTAAAAAAGACACCTTTTTAAAAGATTCATCAAGTAATTTTATATTTTTTCAGTGAATTAGAAAAATATACAGGTCTTGAAAAGTGACTCATGAGGACTCACATGTACACTACCTTAGTGTTTAACGTTTGTCTAATTTCTGTCTCATTTTCTAAGTTCACTATTAAAACTGAATGAGGGTTCTAACACTCTAAAATAAACTAATATTGTACTTCTCCTTAAATATTTAGAGCTCCTTTTGTAAAATTACTTTTTTAACAACTATAATACATTAAAGTTCTGAGTATAAAATTTCACTAAGGCCATACCAACAATTTCAGGACCTGTTGAAAAATAATTTATAAACTTATAAAAGCCAATCTCGCCATCTAGTGGTTGTAGATGAGAAATACGAATTAAAAGATTGAAAGTAACCGTTTCTATTTTAAGACATTTCAAATTAGCCAAACATATTTACTTGTGCAGTTTTGTTAAAAGGTACAAAAACACTTCAGTAGAGAAAAGATAATATTATCAACAAATGATGTTAGATAGATTAGATTTCATTGGCAAACAAAAAGAGTATTAGCCTATACCTCACAAATTATATTAACAACAAAAAAGCCCCTGGAAAAAAAAACAGATTAAAACACAAACACTAAAAGTTGTAGAAAAAAAAATGGGACATAATTTTAGAGGTTTAGGGATAAGCAAAAATTCTTAGACAATACCAAAAGCATGTTCCATAAAAGGAAAATTTGAAATGTTAAACCTTATAATTAAAAACCTTTGCTCTGTGAAAGATAGAGGATGTTTCATTCTGTGAAGAGGATGGAAAAAAAAGTTACCTACAGACTGAGAGAAAATAGTTCCAAAACACATACTGGAAAAAGGAGTAGCATTTAAAATATGTAAAAACTCAAGTAAAAAAACAAATAATTTAATAGAAAATGAGCAAAAGATATGAACAGCCACTTAATTGATGACAATATGGAAACGGTAAATAAGTACATAGAAAGATATTCAATATTATTATCCATTAATGAAATGCAGATTAAAACCACAATAAGATAGCATATGCTTTCATTAGAATGGTTAAAAGAGAAAAAGTAGTGACAACACAATTACTAGTGAGGATGTAGAGAAACTAGATCACTCATACATTGCTGATGGGAACGTAAAATGGTACAGCCATTTTGGAAAACAGTTTGGCAATTGCTTATAAATCAAATATGTAAACATAAAACTCAGCATTTGCACTCTTGGATATTTATCCCACAATAATATAAATGCACGTTCATGTAAAAACCTGTATATAAATTTTCATAGCAGCTTTATTCATGATATCCCCAAACCGGAAACATCTCAACAGAGGAATGGTTATACAAACTATGATACTTCCATACCATGAAACACAAAGAAATGAAAAAATGAACTATTTACACATGTAACAACTAGGATACATCCTCAGAGAATTGCACTCAGTGGAAAGAAGCTGATCTGAAAAATTATATGCTGTAGGCTTCTATTTAAATAATATTTTGGGAAGCCAAACTTATAGACTAGGATAACTGGCAGATTAGTGGTGGTCAGGACTTAGGGGTGGTGGAGGTGTTGGGGAAAGAACATGGGTGTGGCTATGAAAGGGCAACCTAAAGGATCCTTGTGGTGATGGAACTGTTCTCTACCTTGACTGTGGTGAATGCATAAACCTACACATGTGATAAGACTGCATGAAATGTAATATGAGAAAACTCCAAAAAGCTCATGGAATAAATGAAATTTAAAAATAAAAACATAAAATATAAACTTTATTTATCACTGTAAGTTCTATCAAGTTCAAGACACTTTTGTAAGTGATGATACCAGCCATTTAGTCGATCCCTATAAACAACTGAGGGTCCTGGGAATTCGACCATGTCAATGCACTCTTTTTTGCTTTATTAACTAAAAAGAAATAAAAAATCTTATTTTTTAAGAAAAACAAACACAAGTCAGAGCCAAATCAGGACTGTGAGATGAGTATCTAATGCTTTTCTATGAAAACTCTCACAAAATTTCCCTTGTTTGATAATAGGACTGAGCAGGAGCATTGCTGTGGTGGAGAAAGACTCTCTGGTGAAGCTTTCCTGGGTGTCTTTCTGCTAAAGCTTTGGCTAATATTCTCCGAACACTAACAAGGAGATGTTATCCTTCATTGGTCATTCAGAAAGTCAACAAGCAAAATGCCTGGAGCATCCCAAAAGGCCGTTTCGGTAACTTTTGCTATTGACTGGCCTGCTTTTGCTTTGACCTCTGAGACAAATCTTGTGCTTTGTCTTCAGAATAGCATTGGTAAGGCCATATTTTATCTCCTGTTACAACTCTACAAAGAAATGTTTTAGAATCTTGATTCCACTTCATTAAAATTTCAGTTGAAAACTCTGCTTGTCTGCAGCTCATCTGGACACAACAGCTTTTGCACTCATCAAGTGGAAAGTTTGCTCAACTTTAATTTTTCAGTCGGAATTGTGTAAGGTGAACCAGTTGAGATGTCTATGGTGGTGGCTATTCTTTGTGCTGTTGTCAGGCTTCTTCCATTAGAGTAAAAACAAGATGAATTTTTTCCTCACAAATTGATATGGATGATCTGCCTCCATAAACTTTATCTTCAATGATTTCACCATTCTTCTACCCAAGATTCACCATAAATTTAAAATTTGTTTTTGCTCCAATATTGACAAATCCATGTTGCTGTGACAGGGACTCTTTTCAAATTGACCTATTATCCTTCTTAATGCCTTAAACTAGATCCTGCTCAGAAATGTGATAATAATTTACTATAAGTTTATTTTGGTGAAAATCCATTCATAGTTTTTTTCATAATACACATTTTCCATGAACTTTTTGAAGACCAGTTGTATAACCTCCACTCCCACACACACATACTCATGTACAAGTAAAACTGGGAAAGTCTGAGTAAGAACAGTGGATTATACCAATGTCAGCCTCCTGGTTGTGATACTGTACTATAATTTTGCAAGATACCAAAGACAGCAAGATACCATGTGAACATTGGGGAAGCAGTATAAAGAATGCACAAGATCTTTCTGTGTTATTTCTTCCAATTGCATGTGAATCAGCAATTATCTCAAAATAAAATATTTAATTTTTAAGAAATAAGTGATTCTGCCACCTGGTGGCTGCAGACTAGAAATAAGATTTAAAGGGTTAAAAGAACATAAGAGTTAATTCCTATTTTGGGACAATTAAAATAATCTAACATATTTACTTGGACATACATTTATAAACAACATCTTGAGAATCCTCATAGAGCACCTGGGAAAATTTTGAAGAAAATTTAGATAGAGGCTATCAGGTTGATATACACATGAATGACCTATCCCCACCAGCTGCTAGGCATATTAATAAAGTTTATTGAAACCTGTCAGGCTTACAGAACCATAAATGTCACCAAAGAACACATTAACAGCTACTATTTCCAAAGATACCTAGCTAACCTACAGAAATTTATAGGTAATAGGTAAGTAATAATCAATATGCCAATGCTTTATATTAGAAGAGTAACTGTTTTACAAACACATTTTCATATATATTATTTAATTTAAAAAAAATTCCAGGGAAATATATGAGACATCAGTCACATGTAATTGTTCAAGAAACAACTGAGGTCAAATTTTTTTTTTTTTAATTTTCCTTTGGGAGAGAACATCATCTTTGATGATAAAAGTAAATCATCTGCTAACCTCAATACTGCTTAAGATATTATTGAGTCTTTATGTATATAGTTGTTAATTTCAGAAGTTTTAAAATATCTAGCATTTTACCGGAGTATACTAGAAACATGCCATTTTCATAGGTATATAAAATGGGTGTTGGTGGGGTGATATTTGCTGATTCTGCTAAGTTATATTTTGGTATTTAAACTCTATATAATTGTTGCGAATAATTTTAGTTTATTATAAATGTATAGATACTTTAAATTTCATGACAGAATGAGATATCTTGCCTATCTGAAATATCTATTAGAAGTAAACATTTACTAGGGATGATCCACCTCTAGGAAGTATGATACTACTGTCCCACTTTTTGTATTAGCTTAGTTAATTCCTGCTTTTGTTTTCTGCACCACATTTATGGTTCTTGTTTGTATTCTTCTCTTTTTAACTGCTTAGAATACGTTTTCTTCATCTTTTTATATATTGTAAGACATCCTAAATTCTTCCTAAACAAAGGGCAGGATAAAGAAATAATTTCACTAAAATCATACTTTGGGGAACTCAACGCCCTAGATAGCTATTGTATTGTTTGAATATGTTGACATTATTTTTTAATAGATAGAAGAGTTTCCTCCAAAGCACATTTAATAGGATAAAATGCAGTGACAAACTCAGTTAATTATAATCTATCCTGGGCACTGCCATAATATGCAGTTCAGAGAGTCACATCTGCCATTGTTCAAAGATAAGTTTCCAAAATTTCTGGACTGCTCTGGTGAATGCCCTTCCCAAATAATACAATTCTATGTGTCAAGGAATCAAGACATTTCTTTGATTTTCAAATAAAATCCCAAGACATTTCTTTGGGATTTTCAAATAAAATCCCAAAGGCCATACCAAGTATACTCTTGTATTGTTAATAATAGCAATAATAAAAACATAGACAAGGTGAGGTGACTACTATGTGTCATAAACTTATCTGGAATTTGAATGCTATTAAATTTCACAAGGATTTTTGAAAGCTTAAGATTTATAATATTAATAGTGACAGCATATTGATTTACATTAATATATTTTTATTAACAACTGCTAATATTTTGATTATTATAGTATTTACAATATCTAACCCAGGCATTATGCTAGCAAAAGAGATAAAGCATTTACAGTAATAAACTAGATACATCCATTGCTAGTATAGAGTTGTTTGACAATGACAAGACAATTGGCATTTCCGATGCTGAATGATAGACAAGATCAAGAGTGCACTCTAGGCATATTTTTCCATTTGCTATGTGGTACTTTGCACTGTTCCATATATCCCTGAAATAATAAATAGATGACATTATGGAAGAGTAGAAAAAGTGCCAGCAACAAACCAAAAATTTTGAGGAATTCCTAACAACAAAAAAGCACATAAGAAAGAAGGACAAAAGAAACCACAAACCAAAATGCCTGGAAGAAAACAGCTGCAAATGTGGTTATGGTCCTGTAAAATCTCTGAGCACAGTCAGTAGATGTAAAGAGCTGCATAAGAACTTTGAGTATCTGGAAATCAAGTAGAGAACTGCAGCTGCATCAGTGGAGCCATGAAACCCTTTCTCCTGACCCCTGTGCAGACGGATGGCTGACAGGGTGTTTGCCCAAAGGTTAAAGCACTGAGAATGAGCTCTGGGCTGGAGAGGATAATGGTGCTTCCTAGAACCATTGAAGCAAGTCTGCAATGGTAAGGTTAGTAACACACAAAAGGTAGCTGGGCTAAATTCAGTATTGTGCTGAAGGTATGAGTCAAGGAATACTCCCAAAATACTATGCGAAAGGGGAAAGGAAGCAGATAAGTATTAGTTACTTAGAAGATGGATTCAGAACTTCCAAAGTCCATGGAGTAAAGAAAATAGAAAGCTAGAAATATTAAAAGAAAATTATCTAGAGCTGAAGACAGATATGTATCTTCTATCAAACTAAGTGACTTACAAGATGAATTTTAGCAATAAATTTACATCTGGACATATCATTTTGAAAGCCTAAAGAAAATGTTACAAGCTGCAGAGAAGTAAAATTAAGAAATGAGAGGAAAGGTTATCTCCAAAGGAATGAAAATCAGATTTACACGAGATTTCTCACAAGAAGAGTGAGAAAATAATTATATTTAAAGCTGTGAGATAAAACAATTTTAACTTAAGTCTGTACTCAACCAAAAGAAAATTTAAGTGTGAGAGGAAAAGGGCATTTTGTAATAATAGTAAATCTTAAATTGGTCCTAGGTACTGCCTGGAATATTTTCCAGGTGTTTTTTAATTGCTTTTCTTAGAAAATGGTAGTTTTACACATCTTTTTTTCTTCTCATATATTATGACTCTTTCCCACACTGACCCCACATTCACTGCCTTTATGCTGTGGCTTGCTTCATGAATTTCATTGAGAAACTAGAGGCAGTGAAATGAAATTTCCATATTCTCCTATAATTCATTCAACCATCTTTTCTACATGCATCAGGCTCCTCTTAAAATAAGCATTCCCATTCTCTCAAAGGCCACAAGCATTTTTCTTATGTCCTATATCTCTATTCCTCTTATCCCAAGAATATGGTTCTTGTCATTATTCCTTTTTTCTTCTACAACTTCATTATATCCCTTTATAGTGGATGTTTCCACTTAAATATGTTCCAATACCTCTCAGCAAACCACAGCTACCACCTTGCTTCCTGTTTCCCTTTACAGCATGTGTTGTCTATAGCTACTGTGTCCTTTCTTATCATCACATTTTACTCTACTTCCCAATGCAATGAACCCCCATTCTGGCCAACTACAAAAATGGTCTTTTGTTGTTGTTGTTATTTGTTTTTGTTTTTTGTTTTGTTTTTTGTTTTCAGCTCTGTCACCCAGGCTAGAGTGCAGTGACATGATCTCAAGCTCACTGCAGCCTTGAACTCCTGGCACAAGGATTCTCTTGCCTCAGCTGCCCAAGTAGTTGGGATTACCACAATGTCTGGCTATTTTTAACTTTTTTTTTTTTTTTGGTAGAGACAGGGGTCTGGCTATGTTGCCCAAGCTGGTCTCAAATTCCTGGCATCAAGCAGTCTTCCCACCTTGGCCTCCCAGAATGCTGGGATTACAGGTATGAGCTATTTTCTCATCTTCCACCCCCAACACCCTTTTTTTAGTTCTGTAAAATAATGAAGGTCATTTTTCCTCACAGTGGATTCTGTGTCATATTCCTGGTTCTCTTAAGTTTGCCTGGCTCTTCCTTTCCAGTCCCTTTTCTGGGTTTCCTCTTGGGGTCCACCTCTAAGTGTTCCGATCTTAGATCTGAGTTCCCTTTTCCTTCCACACTGTTCTGTCTGCCTGCAAAGTGTTTCCCCGTTTCACCAGGCACCTGCCTGTTGCCTGCTTGTGATTTCATTCTGAGCTAAAATATCTATTCTTCAAAAAAGCCTTTCTAAACACTCAATATCTCTTGCATCATATTGTTTTGTTTTCTTCATATCAGTTACCACTATCAGACTTACCAAATTATGGTGTTTCCCATCTCTCTAGAATAAATTTAAAAAATTTAAAAATCTCTCTAGAAAAAATTTTAAAAAAACCAAATCTCAAGTACAAACAACAGTGTCTGGTAAGTAGTAAGCTTATAATCTGTAAATGAATTGCAAAATATGTTGATAATTAATATATAAAGATAACCTCTAATTTTGAAAAAAGACAAATATCTTAGTAAGAAAGTTGGAAAGTAATCACAATTAAATGCAAATAATATTAAAACATATGAAAATATTTGCAGCGTTATTAGTAACTGGAGAATACAAATTAGGTCTATATTTATTATTTTGAATATTTTAACGTATTAATAATGGCAACATAAACTTCAGGAAAGGTAAACTGACAGCATCAATCAAAATTCAAACTTCATGTATTCTTACTCAGCATAGTTTCTATAAAGCTATCATGATTCCAACATACAGAGATTTATGTACCAGGATGCTCATTGCAGAAGAAAAAAAAGGAAATAATCTAAATATGTATTCATAGAAACAGGTGGATCCCTTTCTCTCTCTCTCTCTCTGGATACTTACCTAAGACATCGTTTTAAAATGATCATAGAGAGTCACAGATGCACAGATGTATAAGTTATTTTGCAGTTTAAAACACATTTGATTAATTTGTATGTTATTTGTTTTGTATGTTAGAGGTCTGATGGCATAATGATTGGTTTCTCCGTTCAGGGTATCGGTTGACTGAGTTCTTATCCAAGACTTTAGTGAAAAATCTGCTTCCAAGGTCATTTTCTGGTTGCAGGAATTCAGTTCATGTGGTTAAATGACAGAAGTTATTTTCTCCTTGCTGCCTGACAGCTCAGGGCTCTATCAGCTCCTACAGACCATCTGCATTCCTCGCCATGTAGCCCCATCCCTCTTCAAGCTAGCAGTGGCATCTCAAATTCTCCTTTCATTAGAATCTGATTTCCTCTTGTTACCAGCCAGAGTGAGCTCTCTGCTATTAAAGGGTCATGTGGTATAGCAGGCCCACTCAGACAATATGCCTCATTTAAGCTGACCTGACTCAGAACCTTAAGTACATCTGAAAAATCCCTTTGCAGCAAACTGAGATTAGTCTTTGCATAAGTGGGAGAAGTAGGGGCCAGGAAACTTGGGGAGCCATCTTAGAATTCCACCTGCCACACTGAGACTTCAAGAAGTTATGTAATTTGCCCAAGGTAGAATGGGGTTTAAAATCTAAATACAGTATTTTATAATATCTTGATTTATACTATATGGCATATATATATATATATATATATATATATATATATATATATATATATAATGTTTTATAAAATTTACAATAATAAGCTAAGTGTAATGTTGCATTTCCTATAGTATGTGGCCAGCTAATACACAGAGTTCTATAACCTAAAAATTCTTTACTTGTGATATTTTTATTCACTTAAAAGAAATTCATGTTTTTTTGAGGAACAGGAAAAGAAGGAAAAAGTTAAAAACTTGGATGTATTCAGTACCTACTATGTGGTCTAAATATTCCATATACCTATGAAAATGACATGTCTATAGTATACTCTGATAAAATGCCAGATATTTTAAAACTTCTGAAATTAACAACTATATAGCATGTTGACTCAATAAATTTAAAGCAGTATTGATATTAGGAAACGATTTACTTTTATCATCAAAGATGACGTTCTCTACAAAACAAAACAAAACAAAAAAAAACAAATGAAATAAATATGATTTGACCTCAGTTGTTTCTTGAAAGATTACACATGACTGACATCTTGTATACTTCCCTGGATTTTTATTAAAATCAAATAATACGTATGAAAATGCATTGGTAAAACACTTTTTTAATATAAAGCACTGACATATTGATTATCTTACATATTATCTGTATAATCTCTGCCGGTAACCTAGGCATCATTGGAAACAGTAGCTGTTAATTTAATGTGATCCTTGCTGATTGTTTATAGTTCTATAGGCCTGACAGGTTTCACTAAACTTAGTGGATATGCCTGGCAGCTCGTGCAATTTTTGGGGTGAAGTATTTACTTACTTTGACAAGGTGTATGTAACACGTTTTAAAAAAAAAAAAAAGTAAAAATTACTCAAGAGGCAGCAACAAATGCAATAGTTGAAACAAACTCTGTTAACATGTAATGACATGTATTATGGAAACGTACAGAAAACAAATACAAGGAAACAAATGTACTGAAAACTTTTTACCTCTGAGAAGGAGAGAGGCTGTCCTTGTGTGTATCTGTGTGTATGTCCTTGTGTGTATACCTGTGTGTCTGAAAGTAGGGGTATAGCAAAAGAAAATTCACATTTTACTCTATCTGCCTCTACAATGTTTGAATCATATACATACAGAAAGTCCTCCTTAACATTGCCAACTGGTTTTTGGAAACTGGCTTTAAGAGAAATTATGTATAACAAAACCATCCTTTTTTTCCATCATTATGACAAAATGAGTTGAAGAAAATGAAGTTATTTAAGAACTTGCTGTAAGTTGTTTTGCTTAAAGTCATAGTTTCCAAGAACCTATTGACAACATTAAATAAGGACTTACAGTATGAGAGACTGTGATAATGTATAAAAGATGTGGTTTAAAGGGGAAAATAAATTAAAACCATAAAATATGGTTGCAGGAGTCACTATAATAATGGTTTTTAAATGGTGCTACTGGAGAGCAAACAAGAGGGGCCCTAATCCAGTGTGAGCTCAGGGAAATAGTTTCCATAAAACAAGTGACATTATCATTAAATAATTGGATTACTGAAAGAGTAGAGCTCGGGATATAAAAATATAAATCTAGACAGAAATTGGGAATTTGAAGTCATCAGCATATATTGACACAAATTGGAGTTATCAAATACAATGATCTCAGCACAGGAAAATGGACACAATGAGACTCCTAAGGAACAAAAACATTTAAGGGTTGGGTAATGGAATACGACCAAGCGAGGGAGGCTGAGAATGAGTACCAAGGTAAGCAGGAGTAAAATCTAAAAAGAATTCCAGTAAAACAACAGTTGCAAATGAGGCATGACCAGGATTGTGACTAAGAATTTCTAATATTGTCCAGTGGTTATGCAAGATAAGTATTAAAATCTGTTCATTGATCATCTAACAAAGAAGCCAATGGTGAATGTTGGGGGGCAAAGTAGTTTCTGTGGAGACTTATCTAAATATGGACTGAGGTGGGTTATTAAATCCATGTGAACAGAGAACATGGAGAAGGTAAGTGTAGGTCTTCTTTTAAGAAGCTTGATAAAGGGAAAAGCAGGGAAAAAGAGAAGAGGTTGGAACTGGCAGTTGAAGGTTTTGGTTGATTGGTGGTTGCTTTTCTGCTACTGTTGTTTTGATAGTGGTTGTTTTAAATTTTTTCAATGTTTTACGAGGATGGAGAGCTGTGCATATTTAAATCCTGATAGGGAGAAGACAAAAGTTAGGTTTTTGATATAGGACAGAGAGAAGAATGGACCAAGGACAAAGCGTGGAGATTATCCTTTAATGGGTCTCTAATATGAATAAAAGGAATAGCGAAAGAATCAACTGCTTTTTAGTTCGTAAGCAGAAAGTAGAGGTAGTTTTCGGCTGAAATAATATATTTTACATATGTTGTCTCTAGTATTTGCAGTACCATATCTAGGGTGGGACACATTTTCTAGATCAGAAGAAAAAGATTTAGCCAGCAACTGATCATTGTAACATACAAGGACAGATAATATAAGGAAGTGAGTGCATTATGTACTCATGGTTTGTGCTTATCTACTTTTTATTTATGTCAAAATACTGCTTTGTTCCAAAGCATAAAGTATACTTAATTTCTAATTTATAACAGCAGACATGCTTCTTTAAAAATAGTGTTTTCGTCTTTCATTCTCCCACTAGGTGTCAGGACAACACTACAAGAATTGTGCCTCCAGACGGTAATGGTCTGAAATCTGTCAGGACACCTGTTACTAGAAACCAAAAATAACTGAATGAATGAATAATTATCTATATCTATATAGATAGATAGATATAGATATTTTTTTTTCCTGTGCACTTGTTCTCTCCTTCAGCTATTCTCACATGTTTAGGAACTTTCATTAATAAGTACACAGTGTCCAAAGAATCTTTTTCTTCTTAAAACTGTGGAGCTTTAGTGAAGAGAAATAGGTTTTATTAAGAGAGAACTAGTAACAGGTCTGTGCTGATGATTCCTTGAGAGAAAATGTCAGTAGAGCATAGGAATGTTAATTTAGTATGGGCTACTATTAAGTATCTGGAAATTTTGACTTATTGAAAAGGCCATGGAATCAATATCCTCATTTCTCCTGACTATATCTCATTATGCCCAAGGAAGCAAGGCAGAACATACTGTCACCAGAACATACTACATTATTCCAGTAAAACAATGGTTGCAAATGAGACATGACCAGGATTGTGAAAAGAACTCCTTTGTCATTCACTAGCTCCAGGGTCCAGTGCTATGTTTGTTCCTTTCTTAGGGCTATTGTGGTGTAGCCCCACATTTAAGGTAGTTAACTCAGTGAATGTCACTTCTCAGTCCTTCTGAATGCTGCAGAGTCTAGAATATCTCCATGCCTAATGACATCTAAATCCAGATTTTCTCCATTAGAATCTTATCTTCGGTGCCTAAGGTTTTAAGATCAATTTTGCTTGAGGAAAGTTGCTGGGCAGACATTCTCAGGAGAAGATAAAGTCCACTAGCAGTGTGATTTCAGTCACAGACCCCTCTTCTTGAATGGGGTCCTCTTTGACCTTTTGCTATGGACTACATTGTGCCAGGAAGTGTGGGTAAAACATAAAAAAAAAAAAAAAAAAAAAAAAAAAAAAATTGTGCTTGGGACTCTTCTCCTGAAAAGGCTTTATTAGGAGCAGAAAGCTGACATTTCAGTCACAAGTAGACTGACTGGTACTAGATTCCAGCCCCATCACTTAGAAATGACATTACTTTGAACAAATTGCTTACTCTTTTTAACTTTCAATCTCCCTTGTATTATTAATTCAATCTATAAAATTGTGGTAATAATAAAACCAACCTAAAAATTTGTTCTAAGTAATAAATGAACTAATACTTATAAGGAGTCCAGAGTTTGAGACCAACCTGACCAACATGGTGAAACCCCATTTCTACTAAAAATACAAAATTAGCTGGGCATAGTGGCAGGCTACTGTAATCCCAGCTACTTGGGAGGCTGAGGCAGGAGAATCGCTTGAACTTGTGAGCTGGAGGATGCTGTGAGCCAAGATGGCAGCATTGCACTCCAGCCAACCTGGACAATAGGAACGAAACTGTCTCAAAAAAAAAAAAAAAAAAGAAAAAAGAAAAAGAAAAAACAAAACAAAACAAAAACGAGCACGGTGACTCACACCTGTTATCCCAGCACTTTGGGAGTCTGAGGTGGGAGGATCACCTGAGGTCAGGAGTTTGAGACCAGCTTGGTCAACATGGTGAAACCCTGTCTCTACTAAAAATACAAAATTAGCTGGGCGTGGTGGCATGCGCCTGTAATCCCAGCTACAGCCTGGGATACAGGAGGCTGAGGGAGGAGAATTGCTTGAACCTGGGAGGTGGAGGTTGCAGTGAGCTGAGATTCCACCACTGCAGTCCAGTCTGGGCAAGAAGAGCAAAACTCTAGATAGATAGATAGATAGATAGATAGATAGATAGATAGATAGATAGATAGATAGATAGATAGTAAGTACAGAACAATGCTGTAGCAACTACAGGATCTCCATTGCCAGAAAAGAACGAGATGGGGTAAGTTGGGATATATTTTGAAAATCAGAACTTTCACCATTAAGTATAAACTGCATCTGTCAAAAATTATTCCCTTAACATAAAACAAATTAGAGCCAGAGTAAAAGGTACAAATATCATATTGTACATATCATACTTTTCAACATTATATCAGAATCTGAAATTTTAGAATCTAATATTCTGAAAACAAATTACAGCCTAACCACTCTGAGCAGTTCTGCTCAAATGACAGGCATGAGAAAGACTGTAATTGTTAGCACTCCACACATAACGATTTTATTTAGAAAGTGTTTCTCCTTAGTGAGCAGCAGGTATTTATGCAGCACTTATAAAGAAATTACCAGTGAAATGGGAGGTGTAACTTAGAAATGAATATGGCAATATGAGTGCCAGGCAAGCACCTTTACTAAACAATGCATTTCTAGATTCTAGGCACATTTGGCTCAAGCACACTTGGAATTTACACAAGCTCTTTATTTCTCTTTATTTTTTTAAACTAACAAGTAGAAATCGTATATGTTTATGATATACAACATGATATTTTACATATTGTGGAATGATTACATGAAGCTAATTATCATATCCATCACTTTATACACTTATTCTATTGTGAGAACACTTAAGATCGCCCCTTTTACCAATTTTCAAGTCTATAAACATTACTATTAAGTATACTCATGATACTGTACAACAGATCCCCAGAACTTATCTGGAATTGGAAATTTTGTAAACTCTCTAATTACACTTTTAGTTAACATATATCTGCCATTATAAAGAATTGTTTGGCCCTATTGTATGTAATAAGGGCTGTCATAGGCCACTGTCATAAGACAAGTTCCCTAGAAGCAGAGCCTGAGACAGATTCTTGTGCAAGGAATGTTTGACTGAGGGAGTGCTCTTAGGAGAAACCTGTAAGGAAGAAAATGAAGAAGAATGGGGTAGGGGAAGCAACTAAATAAAATATATTTCAACCTGATCTCACAGGGAATTTTGAAGGGAAAGTACCCACAAATTTGTTCCCTCAATTAGATCATTGGCTATGTTCTATCCCCAAGGGATCTGCAGAACTCCACAGGAGTCTCTGAGTCTCCAGTCAGCTGAGTGAATTCACCTAGAAAAGTGAAGCTGTGAACCATGAGCAGACAAGGCTCACAGCAGCTAGAGTACTCCCAAGACTTCACGAGTCTGGGAAAGGAAACTGGGCTGGGCACAAACAGCATCGGCCATCACACTACACAGACATTACCAGATAACATGGACAAATTTAGTCATGAGTGAATGACAGCTCATTTCTCTTCATTCTAATTTCCATTGTCTGCTTTCTAGTATCATCTTTGTGCTATTTGGACTTTTATCTGCATTATAATATTACCTTATTTTACCTGCATATAATTTAGTTGCTTATAATTTACTAAGTTATAAGCTGGTAAAACAACAGTTAATATTGTAATGCAGCTAATAATAATATAATTTGCTTCCTTGAGAAGCAAAATAAACATTGATTTTTCAGGGCACAAGGTGACTATTAAGTATAGAGAAACACGATAAATTTTTAAAATAATAATAAATGCAATTAACTAGGAGGATACACTTAGATGTCTCTATTTAACATTTAATTATAATAGATATACCAAATCATGACAGTCAACACTAACTAGCTGATGCAGTAGGCTCCTTGAAAGTGAAGAAGGGGGCCGGGCGCGGTGGCTCAAGCCTGTAATCCCAGCACTTTGGGAGGCCGAGACGGGCGGATCACGAGGTCAGGAGATCGAGACCATCCTGGCTAACATGGTGAAACCCCGTCTCTACTAAAAAACACAAAAAAACTAGCCAGGCGAGGTGGCGGGCGCCTGTAGTCCCAGCTACTCGGGAGGCTGAGGCAGGAGAATGGCGTGAATCCGGGAGGCAGAGCTTGCAGAGTGGAGATCGCACCACTGCACTCCAGCCTGGGCAACAGAGTGAGACTCCGTCTCAAAAAAAAAAAAAAAGTGAAGAAGGGACAGGGGACCATCTACATTGTGTAATAAAGAAAACATCATCTTTAACACCACTGGTAAGACTGATGACACCATCTGCTTTCTAACTCTTCCACCTTTTGTCTTTCACTTGTTTCTTTTCAACCATATCTACCACTTTTTCAATTGAAATGGCATAGTATTGGCCGGGTGCAGTGGCTCATGCCTGTAATCCTAGCACTTTGGGAGGCCAAGGGAGGTGGATCACCTGAGGTCAAGAGTTCGAGACCAGTCTGGCCAATATGGCAAAACCCCATCTCTACAAAAAATAAAAAATATTAGCCAGGCATGGTGGCAGGTGCCAGTAATCCCAGCTACTTAGGACGCTGAGGCAGGAGAATCACTTGAACATGGTAGGCGGAGGTTGCAGTGAGCCAAGATCATTCCATTTCACTCCAGCTTGAGCAAAAGAATGAGACTCCATCTCAAAAAAAAAAAAAAAAAAGGCATAGTATTATATGAATATGGTACAGGACACAATGATATAGATTTATGTCTCTGCATGGGGCTGGAATACTCAACACATTTTTAAATTGGAACCGTACATTGAGATATGTCTTTAGGGGCTGTGCCTCTCAAGACTCTTATTTCAAGATTTGTCAATGAGTGCCGTAATACTGCACATGGACAGTCACTTATGGAGGAGATCAATACAAATGGTTCAGAAAATCTTGATACCACAGGAGAGAAGAAGGGAAAGATTCTCTATGGATAATTTTAGACTCTTGGTTGAGGGTGCCTAATACTCTTACCATTTATATATTTGTTTATATTAAGTAATATTTTACCCTTTTTGTATATGGGATTTTTAAGACGTATCTTAAAGCAACATTTAGTTTAATATATAATTGAAATGTAGATAATTTTGGAAACATATATTAAAGTGGCAACTTTCACATACCATTTTGCTTGCTTGCTTGCTTTCCTATCCCCTGCTAACAAATTATTATACAATTTCTTATGCTTATTGAAGTTACAGGCATCGATATTTTCTGACAATTTGACAAGCTAACATGGAGAAAATGAGTTAAGTGACATAGTATCAGCTGTGAGTTTGTGATGAGATGCCTTCTTGTATCTTCAAATTGTTTATACAAGTTGTATATTTTCTACTAGCATGACTCTATAAAGATCTGATTGATATTCCTTATTTACAAATTGGCTGCATGTTTTCTTAAACTGATTAAAATACACAAGTATAATTTGAATATGGAGTTGACTTTGATATATTTTGCATTTATTTAATTGCCTTTGCAAAAAGGAAAATGTCAAATAAATATGGGTGTAGAAAGAAAGGCACAGTCCCACCCAAAATGTCCCCATACCAAAGCCAAGTTACTTGGTCCTACGGAGAATCAAATGAGGACATAGGCCTCCAGCGCCTGTGTGGCTATTCACCAGTTGCCTACTTTACCTCAGGGAAGTTAAACACTTCCTCACATTTTAATTTAGTCATGTAACAATGAAAGTAATAATACCTTTCTCTCAAATTGTTTTTGGCTTTAATGAGACAGGGATATAATAATGCTTGATAAGGTAACTGTACAAATGTAAGGTAATGCTGTTATTTTATGAAGTCGGGAGACATGGATATATAAGGGGTTAATCAGGAGAGTGCCAGAGAAGAAGCCGTATGTTTCTCATAGGACTACATTCACCACTTCAGGCTCACTGAGTCACACACGCTTAGAAATAGGATATTTTACTAACATTCCACAAAACCACACAACTGGATTGAAGAAAAACTAACTGGAAAAGAGACTGTGGAATGTACTTGAAGGGATATGGATGCTGTTTTGTATTCAGAAGAGAACACTGTAAAGATCTTTTAAGCCTCTAAAGAAAATTTGGGGATTATTTTCTTCTAGTACCTTAATTGTTTCCTTGAGAAGCAAAATAAACATTAATTTTTCTAGGACACAAGGTGACTATTAAGTATAGAGAAGCTTATGGTAAATTTTAAAAATAATAATACATGCAATTAACTAGGAGGATACAATTAGATGTCTCCATTTAACATTTAAGTATAATAGAAAAATGATAATCCCATTATGATTGATTTTGGATCCTGATTATGTTTTTGAAAGTCTCCCAGAAGCAGAGATGGCTGTGAAAGTATTTGTGAAAGTGCAGCCATAAAGAAGGTTAACATACAAAACAATAAATATACATTTATTTGGTTCACATATAGAAAACGAGCACTGGGTCCATATTTGAGAAAGTTAGCTATAAAGAAAGGCAATATTCCAAAGAATAAATCTATACAATGCATTAATATGTGAATTGATACATAGAATATCAACAGTATCCATGTATAATACTATACATTAATAGGTTCCCAGGGCTTTCTTTGTGTCAATCAATACTTAGCCTTAAAGGATATACAGTTATGAAGTCCTAAGCAAATGGAGACATAAGCCTTAGAAATTTTACCATATTACTGGTATTTAAAAAGTAAAATATATACACACTGAGAAAAAATATAGAGATACAACACTTTAAAAAAATTATAATCTAGCACATAATGCTTTCTTAAGTAAATATTTTTTTTAAATGTACGGTTAGGTACTTATACATATAAAGTTAAATATATAGTTAACCACCCATAAACATCACATGTTTACAGGTGTGTGTGTGTACAAGTCAAATCAAAATCTGTGGCCCAATCAAAGGGAGTGCTATAGAAAAATATTAGATTATCTTATGAAAACTTTGTTAATCTTTTTATTACTGAACCTATAAGGCAAAATAAAACTCTAGCATTAGTTTTCCTTAAATATATTAATAAACTATCCAGAACTTTCATTTCTTTTTTCCTTTTCGAGACAGTCTTACTCTGTCACCCAGGCTGGTGTGCAATGGCATGGTCTTGGCTCACTGCAACCTTTGCCTCCTGGGTTCAAGCAATTCTCCCACATCAGCCTCCCGAGTAGCTGGGACTACACGCACATGCCACCACACCGGGCTAATTTTTGTATTTTCAGTAGAGACAGGGTTTCACCATGTTGGCCAGGTGAACTCCTGAACTCCTGAACTCATGATCCACCCGCCTCGGCCTCCCAGAGTGCTGGGATTACAGGCATGAGCCACCACACCCGACCGGAACTTTCATTTCCTAAACGTTAAAAATTGGTTTTTAAATGTATGTACATGTTTCCTCATGACTCCTTCAGGAGACTTGGAGGCTTAATTTAGATGGTCATCCCAGTTTTTCCATTGTTTTCTTATTAGTTTTAAGCAATTTGATTGTGAATGACTAAAGTAAACAACATTTAATTTTCTTACTACTTATATACCAAGAAGTCATAGACATTAATTACAGTTATAAAAGTATCTTTTAAAATATGAACGGTGAGTGAGTATAAGAAATACTAGTACAGAAGTAAAGGGAAGAAAAAACACAATTATGAGAAGGGAGATATAAAGAAGTAAAATGCTAAGGCATTATTCTCAGTTGTGGCTCTAGATAAACAATTATTTAGAAACCTTTTAGGGTTTGAATGAATGCTAGTGTTATTGATGACAAAATAAAATATAATAATGAAAGTAGGACTAATAATATAATTTTAGCACTTCTAATTCTGTAAACTTTGTTGAGCTGACTCCTGAAAAAGTTGAGGTTAGGGGCACCAACCCACCTTACCCCTTAATCCCAGAGCTCACCCCCCAAATAGGCAAACATCTTTGTATAACTTGACTCCCCCAAAATGTAACTACTAATGGCCTAGTATTATCCAGAAGTCTTACTGATAACATGGTTGAAGAACACATATTTTATATGTTATATGTATTGTATACTGTCTTTTTACATTAAGATAGAGAAAAAATATTAAGAAAGTCATAAGGAAGAGAAAATACATGTACAATGCTGTACTGTATTTATTTATATCTAAGTTTATGTAATTTGATTACAAGATGAATTGTCTAAAATGGTGGGAAACTGCAGCTGCAGACCAATCTAGGGTGCATATCAAGTAATTCAACTTGTTTTTAATGTCATTTTCTCTGCTTCTTGGGAGCACTTCCAGCAACACTAGTGGCACTTAATATGAGTCCCATGGTGTTATTTAAGGTTTATGGTATTACACTAAACATGATGAAAAACAAGCAATAGCCATGAGAGATGACTTTTTACTATGACATGCAATTTACTGAACAGACGAACTGCTTGGCAGAAGAGTTTAGCATCACAGGGCATTTTAAGCAAATACTCCCAACACTTGAGCTCAGGGTAATAGCAACAGGAGGTGGCTGTGAAATTATTACAGTAATATAGTATTTACTATAGCTAATTTATGCAGTTATGATTTAATACTGCATCTTTACATTTGTTTACTCTTGACTGAATGTCACTGTGTATGGTCTGTGTTTGTGGGGTAATGTTTAAATAATGGATTTATGTATATTTTATGGTAGTCAATGATAAAACAGACAAATATCTACATATATTTTATGTATTCATGACATACTTAACTTTTTCTTTTTTTTTTTTTTTTTTTTTTTTTTTTGTCGGGGGTTCTCTTTTTTTCCCCGGGTTTGGTTGTTTTGGCGGGGTCTCAGCTCACTGCAAGCTCCGCCTCCCGGGTTCCCGCCATTCTCCTGCCTCAGCCTCCCGAGTAGCTGGGACTACAGGCGCCCGCCACCTCGCCCGGCTAGTTTTTTGTATTTTTAGTAGAGACGGGGTTTCACCATGTTAGCCAGGATGGTCTCGATCTCCTGACCTCGTGATCCGCCCGTCTCGGCCTCCCAAAGTGCTGGGATTACAGGCTTGAGCCACCGCGCCCGGCCTAACTTTTTCTTAAGTCTCTTGAGATTTCTAGACTCCACAGCTCATCTGTGAGTTTTTTCAAATTGTCACAAATCTCCAAAATTTTTCCAATATATTTGTTGAAAAAAAAAATCTGTGCATGTATATTCATTCATTCAGTTCAAATCCATATTGTTGAAGGGTCAAATGTGTATATATAAGGAGATTTATCATAAGGTATTGACTCACTTGACTATGGAGGGTGAGAAGTCCCACAATCAGCCATCTTCAGGCTAGAAACCCAGAAAAGTCAATGGAACAGTTCAAAGGCTCGATGGCTGGGGAGTTGATGGTATAGATTCCGGTCTGAAACTGAGCCTGCAAACCAGGAGCAGTGAGGACAGGAGACTATCAGGAGAATATCAGTGTCTAAGCTCTGCAGTCAGGCAGAGTGAATTCAATCTTCCTCTGCCTTTATATCCTATTCAGACCCTCAACAGATTAGCTGATGCCCACCCACACTGGGAGGGCCATTTGCTTTACTCAGTTCAATTCAAATGCTGATCCTTTCCAGATACATCCTCATAGACCCTCCCAGAAAAAAATAAAAATAAAAATAAAAATAAGTGTCTAAAAAGATATTTGGGCATCCCAGATGTGGCCTAGCTGGATTAATACATACAATTAGCCATCAGAGTATGCTAGTTTCAATATTGGTTTAATAGCAACATCGGACTTAGTTGATATCTTTACTTGAAAATGTTTTCCCTTCTTTTGATGTTGGAGATTCTGGGCTCTGTTATTTTTCTGTGATGACTGGTGTTTTTCCGTGATACCGGGTAGTTTTCTGGAGTAGGTTGAACAGCAAGCCCTGTTTCTTGTGCAGCAGCACCATTCCCTGGTCTAACCTTTTTTCTTAATTTAGGCTCCTTCGATTCTGTTTTGTGCATGTGCAGAGATATGGATACACGGTTTAGAGACTCCTTTTGGACTCAATCTCTTTAGCAATCCCCATACTTCCTTCAGTGTTTATGATCCCCTGGCTTCTCTTTTCTAGTTCTTCAAACACAAGGACCACAGTTTTCCCATAGGTACTTCCTCCTTTTCCTCCAATATGTCCAACATACCCAGCCCATGGAGCTGTGCTTAGCCCCAGACTAAACGCTAAAGAAATAGGAGTCAAGTTCTCTGTCTACCCTCTTTCAAATGAATGTGCATTCTAACATGGGCTATCTGTTGCTGCTCACTCTCCAGGATTGTTAGTGTGGCATCTTTAGTCTAAGCTTAAATATTTTAGTTTTGGCTGAGTTGCTTTGAGTTTGTTCCATCCATGCCTCCTTCAGCAATCAGTCAGAGAAGGAGATAGAAAGATTTCAGAGATACTCTCCCTGGGGTTTTTTTCCATTCCAGATTTCTCCCTTTTTAGCATCTCCTTTTCTCTTTTTTAGCATTCATAATTTTTCCCTGTTTCATGTTTGTTTCACAGGATAGAAAGATTATGGGGTGAAGTTCCTGCCAGATTTATATTTTACTGTCCTACTCTTTACTGTCTACAGGTAGTTACTATAAGTAATATGGCCAGGTGAGGTCATCTGGCAGGGTCTTAGTCCATCAAATCCAGAACCATGATTTTTGAAACAGTTTTATTGAGCTATGATGGGCAAATATTATAATTTATTGAGATCCTTAAGGTGTACTATTTTAAGTAGGTGTGTACACTCATGAAATCACCAAAATGATAAAGATAATAAACATACTAATCACCCTGCAACTTTTTTTGAACTTTTTTCATTCGGCATAATTTTATTTTTTTTCTGCAAAGCCCCAGCATAATTATTTTGAGATTCATCTCTGTCACTGTAGCTCATTCATTTTTACTACTAAATAGTATTCCATTGTATGGATGTGCTATAGCTGGATTATCTATTTGCCTGTTGATGAATATTTAGGATATTCCTACATTTTAATCATTACACATAAAGCTTCAATAAGTATTTGTGTACAGGTGTTTTTATGGACACATGCTTTCATTTTTTCTTGAGTAAAAACCTAAAAATGTAATGCCTGGATTATATAATAGTTTATGTAAAAATTTTTACTAAAACTGCCAATTTGTTTTTCAAAATTATTGATTGTACCATTTTATATTACTAAAAGCAGTTTATGATTGCTTACTTATTTAATGTGGAGAGTTCTTTATATATTCTTTATAAAAGTCCTTCAAGAGATATAGAATTTGGAAATATTTTCCCCAGGAAGTAGCTTGGCTTTTAATTTTATTAGCAGTGTCTTTAAAAGAGGAGAAATATTTTATTTTGAAGTTTAATATATTAAATTTTTCTTTAAGAATCATACTCTGATTGTTATAGTTAAAGATATTTGCCTAAACTAAGATCAAAGATAGTTTATTGTATGTTTTATTCTAGAAGTTTTAGAGATTTGTGTTTTATATGTAGGTATACAATGTATTTTGAATTTTTTTAATATGGTGGCACATAGGTAATGCAGTTCTTTTTACATTTTAACATATGGACATCAATTATTCCAGATGGTTTACTAAAAAGGCTATTCATTTTCCATTTGTTATCCAATTTTGTAAAAAATCAGTTGTCCAAATATTAGTGAGAATATTTATGAACTCTATTTTGTTTCATTTATTTTTCTATTTTTATGCTAATACCACATTCTTTTAATTATCAAAACTGTATAATAATACTTTACATCACAGCGTGTAGTATTATTTCTTTACCTTTGTTTTTCCCTTGCAAAGTTGATTTGGAACCACCATGAAAAATTGACCAAATTACAGAAGATAGCAAGAGAGAAAGAAAGGAAAAAAATGATGTATTAGTTAAAAAACAATTAACAAAATGGCATTAGTAATAAGTCCCTGCCTATTAATAATTACTTTAAATATAAATATATGAAGTTCTCTAAAGACATGGAGTAGCTAAATGAATATAAGGAAAACCAAATGATATTCTGCCTACAAGAAACTCATTTTAGCTTTAGGGGCACACATAAGCTAAAAGTGAAGGGGTAGAGAGAGATATTACATAAAAACAGTAACCAAAAGAGAACAGAGGGGATCATACTTACATTAGATAAGAAAAAGTTAAGTCAAAAATTGTCATGATACAAAGAAAGGTATTTTATAATGATAAAGGGGTCAATTCATCAAGAAGATATAAAAATTATAGATATTGATGCACTCAACATCAGAATACCTATATATGTAAAATAAATACTAACAGAACTGAAAGGAGAAATAAATAGCAATGCAACAATAGCAGAGAGTCTCCACACCCTACTGTCAACAATGGATAGAACATCCAGGCACAAAATCAAGGAAACAGCAGATTTGAATAACACTGTAGATCAAATAGACCTAACAGACATATACAGAAAATTTCACCCAGCAGAAGCAGAATATACATTCTTCTTAAGTGCACATGAAACATTCTCCAAAAACTAGTCTTAACAAATTCAAGAAGATTGAGCTAACATTAAGCATATTTTCTGGGCATGATAGTATGAAATGAGAAATCAGTAACAAGAGGCATTTAGGAAAAGTCACAAATACATAGACAATTAAATAACTTCTAAACAACCAATGGATCAAGGAAGAAACCAAAACAGTAATAACAATATCTTGAGATAAATTAAAATGTAAACACAACATACCAAAGCTTATGAGATAGCAAAAATAGTCAGAAGAGGGAGACTTATTAGCCTACATGATTTTTAAAAATTCAAATAAACAACCTATCTTTACACATTAAAAAACTAGAGAAAGCAGAATAAACTAAATCCATAGTTTGCAGAAGACAGGCTATAATAAAGATTAGAGTAGAAATAAATAAAATAGAGAATAGGAAAGCAATAGAAAAGACTGACAAAACTAAGACTGGTTTGTTGAAAAGATAAACAAAAATACAAACCTTTAGCTAGGCTAATCAAGAAAAAAGAGAAAATACTCAAACAGAATTGTATAGAGAAGACATCACAATTGATAATACAGAAATACAAATAATCCTAAGAGACTACCATGAATAATTATACTCCCCATAAGTTGTATAACCT
Organism: Papio anubis; assembly: GCF_008728515.1. Lineage (NCBI taxonomy): Eukaryota > Metazoa > Chordata > Mammalia > Primates > Cercopithecidae > Papio > Papio anubis. The sequence continues at coordinate 83,401,945 of NC_044979.1, read as the reverse complement.
AAGAGAAATAGATTCTTAGCAATATACAACCTACCAACACTGAATCACGAAGAAATACAAAATATGAATAGATCAATAACAAATAAAGATTTTGATTCAGTATTCAAAAATCTCCCCAGGAATAAAAGCCTAGGACCAGATGACTTCACTTGTGTGTTCTATTTAAAGAAGATTTAGTGTCAATTCTCAAATTCTTTCAAAAAAATTCAAGAGAAGGGAATGCTTCCAAGCTTATTTTACAAGGCCAGTATTACCCTGACTCCAAAATCAGATTAGTATACTAAAAGAAATAAAATTAAAAGTCAATATTCCTGATAAACTTTGTGTAAAACTTCTCAAAAATTAATATCAAACCAAATTCAATGATGACCATTAGATAATACATCATAATCAAGTGGGATTTATCCCTGGGATGCAAGGATAATTCAATATATGCCAATCAATAAATGTGGCATACCACATTAACACAATGAAGGATAAATCATCTGATCATCTCAATATATGAAGAAAAAGTAGCTGACAAAATTCAATATTCTTTCATAACAACTCTCGACAAACTAGGTATGAAGAAATTTACTTCAATATAATAAAGGCTATATATATGTAATTTCTAGTAAATATCATGCTCACTAGTAAAATGAGGAAAGCATTTTCTCTAAATAAAGAACAAGACAAAGATACCCACTCTCACAGTTTCTATTCATGATTGTTCTAGAAGTCCTAGCAAGAGCAATTAGGCAAGAGAAAAGAAATATGCAAATCAGAAGGGAAGAAGCCAAACTGTCTGTTTTCCAATGACATTTTGTTATTTATAGATAACCCTAAAAACTTCACCAAAAAACTGTGAGAACTAATAAACGAATCTAGCAAAGTTGGAGGAATAAAAAAAAATACAAAAATTAGTAGCATTTTTATATACTAACAAGCTACCTGAATATGAAATCAAGAAAACAATCCATTACAATAGGTTAGAAAACAATAAAATACCGAGAAATCAATTTGACCACGGAGGTTGTAGACTTTCTAGAGCTGATACACTAAAATTTATAAGATACTGATAAAAGAAGTTGAAAACACAAATAAACAGAAGCCTGTTCTATATTAATGGATTAGAAGAATATTATTAAATATCCATGCCTCCCAAAGCAATCTATTAAATGCAATCCCTAAAAATATTCCAATTGTATTTTTTATGGAAATAGAAAAAAACAATTCTATGATTTGTATAGAAGCATGAAAGACTTCAAATAGCCAAAGCAATCTTGAGAAAGAATAAAATGAACAGCATCACACTTTCTGATTAAAACTATATTACAAAACTATAGTAATCAAAATAATATGGTACTGACATAACAACTGATACATATACCAGTGGGACAGAATTGTGACCTGAGATAAACCCATGTATATATAGTCAAGTAATATTTGACAAGAATATACCATGAAGAAATGATATTTTCAATAAATGTTTATAAATTTCTTAATTTTTAATTTTTGTGAGTACATATAGGTGTATATATTTATGGGGTACATAAATGTTGGGACAACTGAATATTCACAAGCAAAAGAATGAATTTGGAGTCCTATGATATACTACTCACAAAAATTAACCTGAAATTGATTAAAGATTTAAATGTAAGTCCTGAAGTCATAAAACTCTTAAAAGAAAACATAGGAGAAAAGTTCCTCAACATTGCTCTTGACAATGATTTTTTTTTTTAATGTGACAATAGTCCACATAACAAAAGCAACAATAACAAATGGGTCTGCATCAAACTAAGAAGATTCTGCACAGCAAAAGAAAACAATATGCAAAATGAAAAAGCAATCGATAGAATGAAAAAAAAATGTTTGCAAACTATGTATCTGATAAAAGGTCAATATCCAAAATACGTAAGGAACTCACACAACTCAATAGCAAAACAAAAACAAACAAAATAAACAAACAGATAATACCAAACCAAATATACTTTGATTAAAAAATGGGCAAAGGACTTACACAAAAAAATTTCCAAAGACGATATACAAATGGCTAAACAGCACATGAAAAGATTTTCAGCATTACCAATTATCAGGAAAATCCAAATAAAAGCCACAGTAAGGTATTACCTCATGCCTGTTATAATGGCTATTATCAAAAAGACACAAATAAGCATTGGCAAAAATATGGTAAAAAGAGAACCCTGCTATGCTGCTGGTGGGAATGAAAATTGATACTGTCAAAAACAGTATAGAGGTTCCTCAAAAAATTTAAAAATACAACTACTCTAGCTCTTCCTCTTCTGGGTATATATCTTAATTTTTTGTCTGTGTGTTTGTTTGTTTTTTGTTTTTTCTTTTTTGAGACGGGGCCTCGCCCTGTCCCCCAGGCTGGAGTGCAGTGGTGCGATCTCCACTCTGCAAGTCTTCCTCCTCGGATTCACGCCTATTCTGCCTCAGCCTCCCGAGTAGGGGTTGGGACTACAGGCGCTCAGCCACCTCGCCTGGCTAGTTTTTGTATTTTTTAGTAGAGACGGGGTTTCACCGTGTTAGCCAGGGTGGTCTCGATATCCTGACCTCGTGATCCGCCCGTCTCGGCCTCCCAAAGTGCTGGGATTACAGGCTTGAGCCACTGCACCTGGCCTCTTCTGGGTATATATCTAAAGGAAATGAAATCAGTATCAGCATCTTGAAAAGTAATCTTCATTCCTTTGTTCATTATTCACAATAGCCAGGACATAAAAACAATCTAAGTGTCTGTCAAGAGAAGGATGAATTTTTAAAATAGGATATATTTCATATACATACACAGAGTATGCACACAATGGAATATTATTCAACCATAAAAAATAAGACAGAGAGAGACAAATACTGTATCATCTCTCTTATATGTGAAATCTAAAATGGTAAATGTATAGAAGTTGAGATTAAAATGTTGGTTGCCAATGGCTGGAAGGTGAGGGAAATGGGAACATAATGGTCAAAGGGAACAAAATTTCATTTATAAGATAAATAAGTTCTTGAAATCTAATGTAAAGCCTGTTGACTACAGTTAAAAAATATTTTTTGTATAATTGTATACAATTATACAAAATCGTATAATTGTAAATTGCTAAGATAATAGATCTTAAATGTTCTGAATATACATGCACAGACAGACTAGAAAATAGGTGAAGTGATGAATGTGTTAAATAACTTGATTGTGGTAATTATTTTACAAAATTTACATATACCAAATCATCACATCATACACCTTAAATTTATACAATTTTATTTGTCAGTTATACCTCAATAAAGCTGGAAAATAAGTAAATAAAAAGAAAGCTCATCTATTCACAGCTGAAAACAAAACAAAACAAAAAAGATTTGGCAATTCTAGGTTATTTAAATTTCCATAGGAATTTCAGAACATGTACATTTCTACAAAAACAGTTGACTAAGATTTTGATTGTGATCGTCTTGAAGTTATATATCAATTTAGACAGAATTGACTTTTTTTTTTTTTTTTTTTTTTTGAGACGGAGTCTTGCTCTGTCACCAGGCTGGAGTGCAGTGGCGCAATCTCGACTTACTGCAACCTCCACCTCCTGGGTTAAAGCGATTCTCCTGTCTCAGCCTCCCCAAGTAGCTGGGACTACAGACACACACCACCACACCCAGCTAATTTTTGTATTTTTAGTAGAGACGGGATTTTGCCATGATGACCAGGATGGTCTTGATCTCTCTCTTTCTCTCTTTTTTTTTAAGACTGGAGTCTCGGCTTGTTGTTAGTCTGAGTGCAGCGGCGCAATCTCTCTGCTCTCGCTCACTGCAACTCCTCCGCCTCCTCGTTCAAGCCATTCTCCCTGTCTCAGTCTCCCAAGTGAAGCTGGGACTACAGGCACACCACCATGCCTTGGCTAATTTTTAGGATGCATTAGAGACGGGTTTCACTGTTGGCCTGGATGTGAGCCTCGGGATTCTTGATCTCGCGGATCCCTGCCTCGCCTCCCGTGCAAGGATTACAAGCATGAGCCACCATGCCCAGCCTTGATCTATTGACCTAGTGATCCGCCCGCCTCGGTCTCCCAAAGTGCTGAGATTACAGGCATGAGCCACCGGGCCAGGCCAAGAATTGACATCTTAACAGGATTGAGTCCTCCAACGCAATAGCATGGCCTATTTTTCACAAAGACCTTCTTAAATTTCTTGCAATAATATTTTGTAGTTTTCAGTGTATAGTTCTGCATATATTTTGTTACATATATTTCTAAGTATTTAATTTTTGATATTATAGCAAATTATTTTGTTAATTTTAATTTTCAGTTGTCCTCTCCTAATACAGAAAGATACAATTGACTTTTGATGCTTGATCTTATTTCCTGCAACATTACTAAACTCTAGTTCTAGTTGTGTTTTTGTGTATTCTACCAGATTTTCTACTTAATCTTGTACTAGGTGAATAAAAATATTTTCTTTTTTTCATTTATTACCAGAATATTTATACAATTGACCATTGAATGATACAGGTTTGAACTGCATGGGTCTACACATAAATAATTTTTTTTCAATGAATATATCTGAATATTTTTGGAAATTTGTGACAATTTTTGAAAAAACTCACAAACTTCATAACTTTGAAATATCAAAAAATTAAGAAAAAGTTGTGTCATTAAGCCATAAAATATATGTAGATTATAGTTTTGTCTTATCATTTACTACCATAAAATATATATAAATATTTTATTTAAAAATTACCCACACAAACACTTATAGATCATCTGTGGTACCATTTGCAGTCAAGAGCAATGTAAACAAAAGTAAAGATGCAGTATTAAATCATAACCACATTAAATTAACTGTACTACATACTATATTACTGCAATAATTTTATAGCCACCTCCTGTTGCTGTTGCCCTGAGCTCAAGTGTTGGGAGTATCTGCTTAAAATGCCCTGTAATGTTAAACATTTCTGCTGAGAAATTTGTCTCTCCGGTAAATTGCGTATCATGGTAAAAAGTCATCTCTTGCAGTTTTTGCCTATTTTTCATCATGTTTAGTGTAATACCATAATAAACCTTAAATAACACCATGAGACTCATGTAAAGTGCCACTAGTGATACTGGAAGTGTTCCCAAGAAGCAAATAAAAGTCACAACATTACGGAAGTTGAATTACTTGATATGTATCCTAGACTATGGTCTGTAGCTGTAGTGTCCCACAATTTCAGACCAATGATTCATCTTCTAAACAGAAGATACAAATTTAGGTATTAATAAATACAGTATGGTAAGGTAAATGTATTTTCTCTTCCTTATGACTTTCTTAATGCTTTCTTGTCCCTAGCTTACTTAATGTAAGAAGACAGTATACAATACATATAACATAAAAAATACATGTTAATTGGCTATGCATCAGTAAGGCTTTGGGTCAACAGTAGGCTACTAGTTAAATTTTCAGGGGGTTCATTTATAAGGGTTGTTTTTTTTTGCTTGTGCAGGGATCAGCTTCCTTAACCCTCTTATGGTTAAGAGTTGTGTGTGTGTGTGTGTGTGTATGTGTGTGTGTGCTCGTGCGCACATATATCTCTACATATCTGTCTATTTCTCTGGAGAAACTTATTTCTAGAACTGAAAAATATAACTTCAGAAAAATTAACTGAATTGCTTAGCCAAATGACCATGACAGAGGAAATAAGTCAACTTGAAGATATCTTGTTCAATAGAAATAATACAAAGTGAGAAACAGAGAAAAATAATTTTAAAAGTATGGATAGGGCCTCAAGCACATATTAGATGATATCCAGTAGCCAAATACACTTGTAATTAGATTATCAGAAGTAGACAACCTCCTGAGACTGTAGGAGTTACGAGAGTAGAAAAACATCTTAAATTGCTGAATGTAGAAAACCTGACAAATTAAAATTCTATATTTGAAAAAAAAAATCAAGAATGAAGATAACATAACAACATTTCAGATAAAACAAAACTATGTAACGTTATTGCCAGAAGCCCTGTACTATAAAAAAATGCTAAAGAAAGTGCTTCCTTAGCTGAAGAGAAGTTAATGTTAATAGAAACTCTGATCCACAGATAATAATAAATTTTACATTTTTAAATTTCTTTATAAATCATATAATAGTTAAAAATATTATATTGTGGGTTTTATGATGTTCATAGATATATTATATATAACAACTACAACCTACGGGATAGGGATGGGAAATATATGCCAATCAACATAGCAAGTTTTCTATATTTTACTGGAAGTAGTGCATTATTAACTCTAAGAGGACTATCCTTATGTTAGTGATGCATATTACAAATCATAGGAAAACCAATGCAAAATAATGCAAACAAGAAAAACTAAACAGTGAACAAAAAAATTAAAAATAAAATTCAAGTTTTGATACCTTGTTAAAAGGTAAGAGGAATAAAGAGAAAAACATGGAAGTAGAAAATAATAAATAAATAAATAGATAAATTCACACTTCTACTCAAAAATCGTCAAGCTTTTCATGGGTTTATCATTTATCTTAATGACAGTTTTAAAATTGGGTGCAAAAATGACCATAATTTTTCCTGTTTTACAAATAGATAGCTGAAGCAAAAAGAAGGTAAATGACTTCTGGGTCAAACTTTGAGACCGTGTTAGATAAATATTTGCTGTCAACAGAAGGGTTTCAACTTTATAAATTAATTCTGACTATTGACAGGTAAAGTATTATATTTAGCAATGAATTAAGCCCAGAGAAAAATGTATGAAATATATATACCCAAAATAACAATTCTATTAGGTATCTTTAGTTACTTACATGCTAACTACCAGTGTCTTATTCAGAGAAACTCTTGCCACAAAGAAAATATGGCCTGCAGTTTAACAAGAGCAGTTTCATAAGCATGAATGAGAATACTTCCAAGAGTAAAATCGATTCTATACTTTTTCCCACCTTGAGATTCACTTTAAAGTCTTCTAATCAAATGAACTTCTACTTAGTGTTGAATATGTTTTATAGTTTTTGTACTACTCTACCCATTTTCTAATGATAATATTTATAGTTAAAAGGAAATGATCTAATATTTAGATGAGATAATGAGGCACAGATATGGTAAGCAAATTGGCAAAGGTCACGAAGGCTGATGATAGTTGTTTTTCAGTTTGAATGACATAGTTAGAATGTGTGGAGCTGTATTTTATTGCTGTACAATTGTAAAAAAAAAGGGGGGGCATCAAGGAACATTGTAAAATAAATTTTACATAAACTAATTTACAGAATTACTCATATAGATACACTATGGAAATAAAAGGTCTATTTGAAATACAATTTTAACTGGAGAAATAAGAATTAAAAGTCAGTTTTTCATTCTAAAATGCTAACTGGTCATGTATTAAATTACCCATTACTAACAAGTGGCACTCTCTTCCAGGGGCTGAGAAAACTGTTGGTCCAAGAGACCATACCCAGCCAGAAGCCCCTTCTCTTCCAGATCATGCTCCAGGTTCCAAGGACTCTTGGGTTCTTTTCCCAAATAGACTTTAGCTTACTTTCAGGTTTTGTGCAAATTCCTTTTTCTGGTCTGTCCTCGAGAAGACCAATTGCTGCCAGTGTGTTACCTTTAGATCCACTGGATAGCCAAGACATTTGCAACTGATTGTGAGGGATATGGATGAAATTTAGACATGTGGGTTGGGTTGTCCAAATGCTTGCATAATAGGCTGTCTGTATGCCTCAGGGAAGAGAGAGTAGGCCTTAGTTTTGGGACTTGGATTTATACCTGCTTGGGCTCTTCAAATGTGTGTGCTCACAAATATATCTTATCATTTTAGTTTCTAGAGAAGACTGTATCCAAAACAATAGAGTGAAGACTCTAATTCAGCAGTGACAAATATCACCATCTTACTTTGTTCAGGCTGCTATAACAAAGTATCATAGACTGGGAAGCTCCTCAGCAACAGAAATTTACTTCTCACAATTCGTGAGTCTAGAGAAGACCAAGATCATGGTGCCAGCAGGTCTGGTATCCTGCAAGGGCCCATTTCCTGATTCATAAATGGCACCTTTGGCTACGTCCTTACCTGGTGAAAGGAACAAACAAGCTTCCTCAGGGCCTCTTTTGTAAGGGCACTAATTCCATTCATGGGAGTTTCACTTTCATGATCGAATCACTTTCCAAAAACCCCACCTCTCAATACTATCACATTGGTGATCAGGTTTTAGTACATGAATTTTGGATGGATATAAACATTCAGACTTTAACATCTTCTGATGATCCTAATTAGCAATTTTTAAATACATTAACACTGCTTTTATGTTCAAAGCTTGTAAATTCGTTTCAAAAGAACATATAGTTCTAATAGGAGCTGTTATGTTACCACAGTGCTAATATGTTTTATATACATTTTAAAATCTATCTTTAATTACCCTTTTGTTCCTAAAGCTTTTTTCTTCCTAGTTAGGTATTTAAAAGGCAACTGAATGTTCTAAGAATGTCTTGGTATTTACTGGACAGAACCATATTTATTGATATAAGAAGCTTCCTAGGCTAGCCTCTCCATCTTCTAGAGAAGATTGTAAGTTGATATCATCTATTTCTTTCCCTCTCCAATTTTTGATGAGGTTTGTGCTATTGCAAGGTGGCTTCTTTGGGCTTTCGAGTGTACATCAGGAAAACAGGGGGAGGGGAAGCAAGTAAGAAGTATGTGATCTAGAGCCTGAGCAAGAGATTCCAGAAGTTGAGAGGGGGAAAGACTATGTGTGTTGTGAACAGTAACAAAGCAAAGAAAAATCATTGTTGTTTTTTCCTAAGATATATTTTGGTTGATTATAGTTTCCTTTCCTGATATATGAGAAAAACATATAAAAATCTTGAAAATATTTGACATAGTAAATATTACATGATTATATATATATATATGTATATTATATATTTTAATAAGAGTGCTGTGAAAGTTCTTGTGGCCTTGGCTTCAATGGAGTTGCATTTTGTTGTTGTTGTTCAAATACTAACTTGAATTATTGGTCATCAGTTTGAAAATAGCCACATAAGCTATTCAAGTTATGGCCCAGAGAAAATGCAAGACATTAAATATGAGTTTAAAACTTAGCATGGTGAATTACATAAATAACTAAGCTTAGTATTGACCATGAGAAAGGCCCCCCCAAAAACTATCATATGAAGTTTCAGGGAAGAAGAGGTCCATTCCATTTGGAAAGATAACAAAAAGGTTTTATTGTACATTTTAGAACAGATCATCAATAAGGGGAAAATGAAGGATGGCAATATCACCCAGTCTAAGTTACACAGGCCATTTTAAGACAGGACAAAGTATTTTGGCTGAAATATAGGGTACATATTGAGATAATGGTAGATAGGTAATGAAAAGTAGGTTGAAATCAAACATGAATAGCTTTAGGTATAAGGCTTAGGAAACAACTTCATTTAGCAGATAATGGACACTTTTGAACAGGGGAAGAATATAATTAAAGTGCTATTTAAGAAGCATTTGGTAGTGGTGTTCAGGATGGTTGTTGATTATAACCATAAATGCTGGTGGTTTGTTCATAAGACATGTGTCTCATATTCATATATGTCTATTGCAATGTCTGATCTTTGACAATGTACGACTATAACTTTCCCTATAACCTCCTAAAATGTTCAGATTACTTTGAGGAAAGCCACATAATGTAATGCTAGGGCACGGATTTTAAACTTTGTACAATTTCCTTAATTTTAACTTTCTTCTATCTCTATGACCTTGATATTTTGTATCACAGATTTTTATTAATTAAATAATTTAATATATTAAGTACTTGGTACAGCTCCTGATCCAGCATATGCAAGTAAAAAATATTGTTACATTTTAAATAAAAATACATACTTAGTAGGAAATAATCTATAAGAAACTTCCATTAAAAAAATAGTAACCCCATAAATATAGTTTGTTACAGAAATAAAGATCAGTTATAATGAGAACTTATTGCTTATCTGTAAGAATTCCTCTCCTGCGGTGGCGAATGAATACTTTGACAAATTGAAGACTTTATCAGTCAAAAAACCTGAGGAAACTTATCTTTCTTCTCCTCTGAAAGGCTGCTATAAATAACATATCACTTGCAACACAGGTTTTCTTACAGGATGCAAAATAATCTCTAAGAAAATCTTTGCTTCTGTAGAATTCTGTCAGAGAATTCCTGATATAGGGATCTCTTTCAGTTATTACCTGTTAGCTTATTCACCAGAGAGGAGGAATATTTGGAAATCAATGTCGTCTCATCAAAATAACTGATACTAAAAGTAGTAACTTCCCTGCAATAGTGGGGTGGTGCAAATTTGGTGCTCAAACTGCTGCAAAACATACCTACATAAGATGCAGGCAAAAAGCAAACAGATAAAATGTCACAGTCCATATTTTAGATAAAGGAAGAAATATTAAACAGTCCAGAATAGAGTTTTGATATACCATATAGCAATGTACTGTCAGTACAAATATCAGCATAAGAGATTCTGACAACTAATCTAGCAGTAAATGCAGTGCAATATAAAAGTAAAAATATATTTTGTAGAAATAAGGTGATGTAATTTCCATCTCCAGCCTGCTACAAACACATAAATGTGAGTATAATGGCTGTCAAAGCTTCAAAATGATTTTTATTATTCATACTACCAATCCTTAGTCATTTTAGTTATGATCTCCAACTATCATTGTAATTCATCTTTTTAGCATGCTACCCTATTTTCACTACCCTACTTACCAGAGTTCTTTTTGGGCAATTAACCTTGTATTAGATGAAAGTGCTCATCAGAGACACACACCTTCCATCATCTATTATATTTGCGGTGATTAATTATTTTAATTTTAGATTAGAAATTCTGTTTCAGTCAGGGTTATTAGCAGCTTCAACAAAAAACGATTCAGGCTATTTAAAGTTGAAAATGAAATTACTCGAAGACTATGAGGTATCTCATAGAGCAGCCCAGAAATTTTCAGGAGAAACAAGCTTGGTTTTCTGACCTGTGACTTACGGAGCTAGGCAATCAGAACCAAGCCATAATTATGCCTCAGTAACAGTATGGTGAGGTCTGAGGTCATTGCCACTGCCACCACTGGGAGTGAAGTACTCCTGCTGACACCATCATTGCAACCAAGAGGAATTCTTTACTATGACTCATTTCTGGTCCTGGGTAGGAAGGTCAAGATTGAATTTCTAGCATATGCCTGTTTCCCGCTATCATAGAAGTAGGTGAGAAAAAATAAAGCATATGGATGCTTGGGTTTCCATAATGGAAGCTGAGCCTTGTCTCTTGGCAAAACTCAGAGACAGGGATTGCTCCAACATAGGGAAAGTCAGTCAAAAAGACAATGAAATGCAAGGAAAGGTCATCAGTCAAATTACAATGTTTACAAAAATACAATTTACAACATTATTACATTTTACTTCTTTTAAATCATAGGAGTCTTACTCGGTGAAATATTTTTCAAAATATTTATAGAGCAACGATTGTTTACTAAAAATATCTTGGCATCCAAGTCCTCATTTTTATTGTTCTTTTCGTTTCTTTAAAAAAATTAGTAACGTTTCTGGCCATATAAAGTACTTGTTTATCAACCTAACGATCTAAAATATTACATCTTATAGTCTTCCCTTTGGAAATAGAAAATATAATAACAGAAATGATAGGTATTTGTGTCTTTAAATGGCACCTCTCAACAGATAAGATATTCTTTACCAGCTAGAGATCTGCGAGGGGGCAAACTGAAGGCCAAATATATATAATATATGCTTTATGTTTAGTATAATCAGGCCTATTATAATAACCATAAATAAAAATTTGGAAACTCCGAGTGCGGTAAGAATGTGACCCAGGTACCTATTCTGCTCTCATCAACAATCCCCACTGGCATTTTAAAATTAAGCAATAATGTTGTAGTAGTTGCTTGAATGTCAATGAAATGTGCTTTTATTTATCACATTAAAAAGCATTTAATAAATCTTAATACTAATTGTTACAGGGAATGTTGGGAAAGTAGACTGTTATGTCCCTGAGAAATGTTTAAACTGATAAAATACTTCTGATGCAATAGGCATTATATTAAAACTGCTAGCACTTTGAACCAGCAATATCACCTGTCAAATTTAATTTTAAAAAATAAATGAGAAACATATGTAATTGAACAAGAATCTTCTATGTTGTATAATTTCTCGCAAGAGAAAATACAAAATAAATGTCCAAAAATGTGGAACATTGTAAGAAATTATGATGTATCTGACTAGAGATGCATATTAAGATATTAAAAGCTATAATTTCTAAGGATTTTTAAGGATTTTAGAACATTTATGATATAGTACTAAGTTTTTGTTTTGTTTTTTGTTTTCTGTTTTTGTTTGTTTGTTTGTTTGTTTTGAGACAGTTTCACTCTGTCACTCAGGATGGAATGCAGTGGCAGGACATTGGCTCACTGCAACCTCTGCTTCCTAGGCAAGCAGTTCTCCTGCCTCAGTCTCTTGAGTAGCTGGGATTACAGGCATGCACCACCATGCCCGACTAATGTTTGTATTTTTAGTAGAGACAGGGTTTCACCATGTTGGCCAGGCTGATCTCAAACTCCTGACCTCAAGCAATCTGTCCCCCTCAGCCTCCCAAAGTGCTGGGATTACAGGCACGAGCCACAGAACCTGGGCAGTACCAAGGTTTTTTGTTTTTGTTTTTGTTTTTAATTTGTTTTTATTTATTTATTTTTTAAAGATACCAACTTATTCAACAGATTTCTACTGAAAACTTACAATGTGTCATTCAAGCTATTCTAATTGCTAAGAATATAACAGTAAACTACACAAACATGCTTGTTTCTATGAAGCAAATGTCTAGATAACAAGAATTAAGACTTCCTATTAAGGATGTTGAACACTAAAAAGCTGTCATAAAATTTTAAAGACCTTTTAAAATATAAAATTAATTTTTGATTTTCTTGGTCCAGCAGAATTAATCTAGGAATAACAATGTTCTTCCACACAATTTCATATAGGTGCAAAGTGAAAAGTATTACAGGTTTAGTAAGAAGACAAGATTTTATAACACTGTTTTATTAGAAACAATTTTTCTCTTTCTAATAATAGATCATTAGCTCAAATTATACTAAAGCATACGGCTTGAAAAGAGTATTTTATCACTCATAAGGATATTTTTTGTTTCTTTGAAGTCATTTTGCAAGATATATTGAATATCAGGGGCAGTCCACATTGATCTGAGGGCTGCAATGCATCACTCAGCACATTAATGTTGGCTAATAATGTGTCCTTCTTGTAGCCAAGACCACACCAACACCTGGCCATGCACCTGGTCACAAAATCCTGAAAATCATTATCCAGAAGGTATGGGTCTGTGTGTATTTTCTATTTTAAAGTGATTAGAGATAACAATTTTAAAAAGATGATTCTATTTTAGTCATCATTTCCAGCTGTATTCAGTTTCAACAAGTGTTATTGAGCTAATTGATTTTGAATTGTGTGAAGATATTTTTAAATGCTGCATACAAATTAATATAACTGATATATTTGTATACTTACAAATACACAGATATGTTTTTATTTTCTTCTGGAAAAATATATGTGAGCCAATTTCACCCGAGAGGCATTATAGTGGAGTGGTTAAAAGCACTCAGGATTTCATGTACAGCTGTGCAGGTTGTATACTGCTCAACTTCGAAGAATTGTGCCAGTTGGCCTTGAGACCTCTGGCTCTAGAGGAGAAGAGCCAGTGGGTCTAAATTCTAGCTATGATACATTCTAGATGTTATGAACTTGGACTAGGAAATTAATTCCTTGCTTCTTTTTCTTTTTAAAATATGATTAATATCAACTCCTTCATAAGAATGTGAGGGCGGTTGATTATATTAGTAAGAATATAGCATTCAGAAACATTCTTGGAATATGGTAAGCAAAAAAAGTGAGCAATTTTTATTCTGCTAATAATGTTTTTAAAATTTTAAGAGAAATTGTCAATGTTATAATTATGGGTCTCAAATCGATAACTTTCTTAGGCCTCACTCCATTACTGCAACTGACTTATTGTAGAATTTGACTTAAATAATTTACCTCTTGGATATCAAACTTTCCATATGCAGAAAATAACATACTTAAAAGAATGTAGTGTCTCAAATAATATGTTCAATTGAGGATACAGATGCAAACTGAAATTTTGAATTTCATGAGATTTATGGAAAAAAACAGTTGCTAGTAAATATAAATAAATGCCTTGTTTAGACAGCATTTTATTTATGGAAAATAACAAGCAAATGTCCGTTGGAATAAAAGAGGAGCACTATCTTTCACCAGTGACAATAGAATGTGGTGACTTCAACATGGAAACAATATGGTTAATCTCCTGGTACATTTCTCTGATATTATGAAAAAATTGTGTTTTTGTCTAAAGTGCCCAAATAAAGCCCAAGGAGTAAATGTAATGTGGTAATCAGTCATTTAAAAGTTGATACTGCAAAAGTAAAAGAAAAATGTGGATATAATTAAGCGTCAGAATAGGGTACATTTTAAAGAGTTTATTTAACAAATCATTAAAGGACATTTTTATAAGTATAGTCTCAAGTAGTTCTTAGCTCTATGGTTTTTAAAGCGTCAAAGAAAAATAGAAGACACTAATAGTTGTGAATGTATTATATAAACCAAGTTGTTTTCTGATATATTTATGATTTTAATTCAAAAATGTTTACTACCATGCTAGATTCATGATGTAAAATAATATTTGTAACAGATATATCCTAACCAAGAAGATTGTAGTAGTTTAATTTTCAACATTAGTTCAGCCACTGGTCAAAGGCTCTTTAGCTTTGTTCTGTACAGATTCCATTCACTTAGCAATAGATACCAGCTTTCCATGAAAACAATAGATATCATTTGAAGGTAGATATCAAGGTAGCATTTATTCTTTTATTTATCATACATCTGTTGCGTGCCTTCTATGTTCTAGATCTGATGTTATAAACATTGATATATACTGCATTTTCTTTAACCAAGTAGATTTTAGTTTGGAGAGGAGAAAAATGTGGAAATCTGTATACTATTAGAGCAGGGTTTTAATGTAGGCACAAAATAACAGAGAAGAAAGAGTAACTTACACAAGCCTAGAGGAATCAAGGAGTATAGGGACTAGAGACTTTTGAGTTAGTCTTTATTTTAGGAACCACCTAAAATACACTTCTAGTGTATGCTTATGCCTGACTGAGAACAGAAGTCATAGACATAGCAGCAGCTTCTAGAAACTGTTGGAACACCAGTACAATTACTTTATCTACCAAGAAAGATTGATGACTCCTTCCAGTATCCTTCACTGAGTACTGAGCACTAAGCACTGTTTTTCGAAGGGGCTTCGCATGTAGTCATTAATTTTGCCCTATTTATGTAAGAGTCTGCTTCAAGACTGTGTCAGGGGTAAGCAAGAATTTTGACATATATGCGTCCATTCATTCTAAAAATACCTGAGACCAGTACCCAGGGGATATCCCAAGTGGAGAAGCACTTATTTTTCAGCACTGTGTGCCAAGCAGTGCAAACATTATCTTCTGCTACACAAATTACTTTTCAGTTTGCTAAGGATAAAAATTACAAGTAACAGGCACTGATTTCTCTTTTAAATACTAGGAGAATCCTTTAAATTTTTGCTGCTTAGAATTAATCACTTCTAATCAATTACTGAATATACTAGCAGATAAAAAATATTTGGAGACAGAATCAATTTGTGGTCCTATTTAGCATTAGGTGACTGGATATAAGGGGAAAAAATCTTGAAACAAATATCTGGATGGAAAATGATATGTTCTTGATAAAATAACTGCTAGGATGCTACTAAATTGTATAAAAAAACAAATAACATCTGATATCATCACATTTTCCCTTTTCCATGCAACAGTCTTATACTATATAATCATAATTTCTTCAATCTCTGATGCAGCTTGATGTTCTGAACCAGCTCATAGTGCTTCCTATTCACGTACACAAACATTTACATATTGACCTAAATCCTCTCACATGCTGTTCAAAAAGGAAAAAGAAAAAGCTTTCTTTTTTTTTTTTCCCCTTGGTCCCTGATCTCATTTTCCCAGATGGTATTAAAATTGAGTTCAAGCCAGCCTAGCACCTGTGTGGATAGTTTTTTTCCTCTTTGCACAATTTATTTTTAAATTTTCTTATAACAGGTCTGTTATTTAAGAATTATTTATACAAATAAAGAAAAATTATGTAAAAAATAAATGAAATAAATTAACAAACCACATTTTAGTTTTTCTCTCTGCCTAATTTTTTTTTTTTTGAAGAGCAATGAAAATACACAAATGATTACATTATTCTGTTAAAGGAGGATTATACTATAACATCTTATGGCTGCTTAATTATGTAACTGGAATGGGTATCATTCAGTAAGATTGAGTTCTGGAATCTAAATTATAGCAATGATTTTGAATTTTGATTTATTTTATTTCTACTGTATACATGTTCCCTGTCATCAAAGAGACCTTTTTTTCTATTTGGTAAACACTGGACACTCAGGAAGTATGTTCTGAATGAATTGAAAAGAATGAATGAGTTAACCAAGTAATACATAAACCATGAGGATTTTTAGGGACTTTCTTTTTCCTATGTACCACATCTTGAAATAGGTTTTCAGTGAATTTCTATGGACAAGGGGGATGCAGTAACAACTATGCCATCATTTCTTTTTCAAGGAAATCGTCTTCATATAACAAGTACTTGTTAGAGAAAGTAACTCTCAGATATCTAACAAATATTTAAAATATTGAAAAGAAATAAAACAAGCAAGACATAAAGAGAGAATACCCATGAGACTTTCATAAATAAATATGAACATTTGTGAAAAAAAGACTGAAAAAAATTAAGTTCAAAAATCGATATGAATATAATTAAAATATGAAAAGGTTTATATTTATGTTTTAAAAAATTAAAATTAATGAAATAATTATTGGATAATAACAAATTGGACCTTTAAAATGAATAAGAGGTATAAGGGAAAAAGTCCTAGCTAATCACATTTCACAGTGAAAAGAAAAATGAATAAATAAATACATCACACCTTCATCTAGAAATTTTGTAATCTCATTTTCATAAGACATTGAGAAGGCTTTTCTTTGGTGCCTTACCATTTTTACTATGTCTTAAAATATAAGGCAATGAGATACTTAGAGCCCAACAGCCCAAATTGAACTGTCAATAATTGAAAGGAAACTACTCAAAACTGACCTCACAACCACTAGCCACCACTTAACCTCCTCTCCATTCCGAGAGGGGGATCGTCAGGAAGAAAAGGAGAAGAATGAGGGTAGAAGTCAGAGAACCCCAACTTATAAGAAGTGCAGTAGTATTATGTTGAGAAATTAAGTCTATGGGTACCCAAGTTGAAGAGTGAAATGGGGATCCAAGAAAATGATTCCGAAACTGCAGGGATGTCTACAAAATGGTGAGTGGCTGTTTGATGGTAGCTTGGATAGCAGAATTGCTGTCACCATCTTTCATGTCCCTCAGCAAGATAAATGGGCAATGGAGTCAGATGGCAAAGGTCTATCAAGGAACAGAATTCACCAAAATGTTAACAGTGCCTGTCTCCTCTGTAGCTGGATGGTGGAAGATTTTTTAAAATATCCATATTTTTCTTTATTTAAAATGATGTCAGCAATAAGAACATGACTTTTCTATACTCAAATAAAGCCAATTAAAATTAACATAGAAAAGTAAAAAACAGTAATCTTCATTCATCCAAGTAAAGAAAATATTTTCTTAAATATAAAAAAGAACTTGACCGGGCTCGGGGGCTCACACCTGTAATCCCAACACTTTGGGAGGCTGAGGCGGGTGGATCACGTGTTCAGGAGATTGAGACCATCCTGGCCAACATGGTGAAACCCTGTCTCTACTAAAACACAAAAAATTAGCTGGACATGATGGTTCATGCCTGTAGTCCCAGCTACTGGGGAGGCTAAGGCAGGGGAATTGCTTAAACCTGGGAGGTGGAGGTTGCAGTGAGCCGAGATCGTGCCACTGCACTCCAGCCTGGCAACAGAGCAAGACTCCAACTCAAAAAAAAAAAAAAAGAGCTCTATTTTTCCTTTTAAATTTATAATCTATTATTTTTTAACAAAATATTTTTCATCAGCCCAACTGGGAAATTGCTGACTTAAGGACTACTGAAAATATAAGGAAATGTCCATATTTATTTTTAAGAAAATTTTCATATAAATATTTAATTTAGTAGTATTAAAGAATTGTACATTCCAGTATTGTATGGTGACTTGACTTAAAGTCAAGGCTTGGTAAAAAGTGGTTTAAGCTTTTGTAGATTATTCTAATTGGCATATAAATCAAAGTTCAAGGGATAGTCAGTACACTGGAAATTCAATGTAAAAAAATGTGTAGGCAAAGCCTCTGCCTCATGAAGCTGAGTCCAGAATGCAGGGTATGTTAGAGGAAGAACAGCCCTATAGGAGTATATAACAAAATACACAAACAAAGGGACAGTCAGTAAATAACTACACATTCATTGATTATACATATAATACGTATATAAAGAACAATTACATTGCTCAGTTCCTTTATACAAGGTAATTGGTTGATACGGTTAAACCAAACAATTGTCCTAGTTGGATAATTCTTTAGTACACATTAAGTGCAAAATAATGAATAGTTTCTGTTTAATTATTAAGAAAGGCTTACTGGTTTCTACTACATATATACTATACACTTTTTATGTTCTTGAATGTATAAACAACACAACTAACTCAGCTAAACAAACATTTACTTTACACCTACCACACACAACATATTGTACTGTATACAAAATGATGTACTGTTTCTACCCTCAAGATGCTTTCACATCTAGAGGAACCTTGTACAAAACATACGACAAGATTCATATTTCAGTTTTTAATGAGATATCATTTGAACCAGGATAAGACCTCCATGGCTAGTGAAGGCAAGAAACACAACTTAGATGACTTATGAACGTTTGAATACTGTGATTGGTACTTTACATGTGGTATATCACCTAATCTCAATAACTGCAAATTACGCATTATTTTAGTCATTTTACATGCCAGAAAAATGATGCAAATAAGTTAAATAATGTTTCCCAATTCATTTCATTAGGACTTAATTTTATTTTCTAGGGTTTTTCCACTCTGCCTCTCCAGTTTGTAAAGGAAATGTGTATAATTAAGATGAGCCGGGTGGCTTTTACCCTCTCATTCACCATCCTTAGATATGTGTTCAGTATGGTTCACTTCCCAGATCACATAAAAAATCCCACCAGCAGGGAATAAAGGCAGCTGAATTTTGTACATAATAAAATAAAAATTTTGGTTTGGGGAAAACTGGGAGTGATAGTGATAGAAAGTGTTAATATAGAAACAGAGATAATGAATATTATAAAATATTGTTGGAACTGGTATAGTAAATGAAAGTCTGGAAGCATAAATACAAACATGACAGCAGAACAAAATAATGAATTTAAATAGAAGAAACGCGATGATTTAATCACTACTTTCTCCTAAGGTCAGTCGAGCATAATTACCTTGATCACAGGCATGCTAGTATTTCATGAATAGAAAAAAAGAAACAGCAAACTCTGTATTTACTGATTTTGATGGCATTTTTTGACACAAGAATAAATATGCCTCACTCTTCAGAGATGTAATACCCACACTAAGATTCCTTAGAGAATGGATAGCCATTTAAGTACAAATGAAAAGAATTAATGCCTTCGGAGTGGACTTTTCCTTGTCTCCCATTTAGTTAAACAATGACCACCCATACTAATGAGCAGTTGATAATAACCTCTGGGTGATAAATGTTCAATTGTGACCTTTAATTATGTCAAAGAGCCAAAAAGAGAATGCAAGATAAATTTTTCTCAGCTAAATATTCCTTTTTACTTATTTCACGCATTCAGTTATTGATTTTTTAAAAGAAATTTAGAAATATAATGGACTTTTACATAACTTCACTAAGCTTCCTTGTCTAAAATGTATAAAATATTTTAAATTGTAAGTTGATGACCAGTGTAGACACTGGAAAATCAGGGTGATACTGTTTTGAAGACCACTCTAATTAAATGCTGAGCTCTTTGATGCAAGACCATCTGCAGACTCTGCTGCAGCTTCTGCTGGTCTCCAAAGGAGGGTGACCTGTTTGACACTGAAAGTGCTTCCATCTGCAGGAAAAATGGAGCTGCTTACTAGCAGACCTGACAACTGTGCCTTGGAGACCAATTTAAAGGGGACTGTCTTTGTTCAGAGACTTAAATTCTGGGAATCAAAGGGGAAAAAAATGAAAAGTGCTAATAATGAGCTCACAGAAAAATATATATATATATTTGTCTCCCACATATACACTCACTTGTGAGTGTGTGTATGAATGTAACATATTCCTTTGTTGATTACAAAGTAGCAAAGTATCAATCCTTTAGTCAGAGGTAGCCCTAAATTTTGTTCTTTATCTGTATACTGTGAAAAGACATCCTTGAAAGATCTTGTGCTATAATTATATAATGCAAATCTTATGCAAGCTTGGTGGATTATATACCAAGTTAGTATTCACTGGTAAGAAATCATTTAGTATGTATAGGCAGCGGGCTAAGACTACAGGAGCTGCGCAGATCAGCAACAAATCATCTTTCCTTTCTGCACAGTATAAAATGATTAGAATAGATTGATGATGATGCTGTACATAAACCACATTTCCCTAATTTTCTTCTGGAACAAAGTGTAGAATATGTAAATACACACTGAAACACATTAATAGTCTGGATATAATACTATGTATGAGCATCTCGACACATTTATACAACTCCATCCTCACTAGATGATAAATTGCTTTATTAAGGGATCGTGGTTATTATTTTGTTATGTTTTATACTGTGTATTTCCACGGTGTTTTAAACAGCACATTGAAAAGAGAAAATTCTCCCTCTAAGCGGAAAATAAATTCCATAATTAATGGATATGGGTCTGTGTACTTCTAAGGATAGGCAGATAATTTAAAAAATAAATATATGCTTAAAATATACTTTTAATATTCATGGTCACTTAACATAGTGTATAATGTTAAAATTATGTTAATTTTTACTAAGTTTAACTTAACTAAGAAGTACTGATTTACTTCTACCTTTGAAAAATAGACTAGTACAAAAGATAGTTTCTAGTATTTAGAAAACAAAGGAAGATAAGGAAGAAGACAGCTATCAGAGAGAGGTGCAGAATACATGAGGAAGAGTCGAATAAACAGGAAAGAATAAGAAATAAAAAGAGAAGAGACAGAGAATAGGAATTGGGTAATTACAGCACAAGATCTTTCAATGATGTCTTTTCACAGTATACAAATAAATGTAAATAGAGAGGAAGTTAACAGAAAAAAAGAAAAATATTAGCCAGATAGCAAGGAGGGAGAGAGGCAGAAGAGAAAAGGAATAGAGGAGCAGCAGATAAAACAGGAAGAGAGAAGGAGGGTTGGTGGGATGAGTGAAAAAGAAGGCTAGAATGGAAGGAAAGAAGAAAGAGGAAAAAAGGAAGGAGGAAGGAAACTATATATACAGTGATGCCATAAAAGGACACAATCAAATCAAGTGAAAGGGCTAACTCTGTATAGTCCAAATGGGCAGATAACTTTTATCCATCACATTGAAGAAATATAACAAATCATGAAACCATTTCTGAGAAATCTAGATTTAATGTTAAAAGTGAATCAGCCTTAAATACTCTAATGCCATTCTTACAGCACATATAACTTTTGAAGAAAACTGAGAATTATAAACAAATCATTTTTAGTTTGACTTATAAAAAATATTTTATTTTTACACTAAAATATTTTTCATCAGTGGGTAAACCTACATCACTAATAAAAACTACATAAAATTTTGAGGCCAGAAAAACTGCCATTATTCAAAATTATAAGTACTTTTTTAGGATAAAAAATATCAGTTAACGTAGATTATACTTTGTCTAGGTAGAATTAATTGAATGAATCCTTTTAGTTTTCCAAATGTAAAAAAGGAACTCACCTTCTCTTCTATGGTAGAATGTAAAAGAAAATAAATAGATTGTCACGGTGCAAGTGAAAGGTTCTGTAGGTGGATTGAAGTGACTGAAGTATCTATTTGCACTTTCAAATTCACATAATGGTGTAATGATTTGCTTGGGGGAGTCTAAGAAATTGACCTTTCAACATTCAAAGCTATGAACACATTTCTGATGAACAGAGGTGACTACAATCAAAAACAGATTATAGTGAAGAACACTTGGAATGAGAAGCCCCTTAAATGATGAAGGAGGGAATGTTTGAGCTGGAAGCTCAGTCTTAGCACCAGGATCTAGCCCCTTCAAAGAGGAATCTCATTTTGTGTGGAGCTATGCCTATTACAGAATCCCTCCTGATAGGCATCCTGGCCTTGAGGAAATGGTTACATTAAGACGAACTGAGTAGCCAATCCCTATGAATTAGTAGTGGTAGCAGTATAACTCTGAGGTACCACTGGATGATCATGGCCAAGGCACCAAGGCTAGTCCTGCTGATAACAAACAAATTAGGGATACATGTGGAAAGCCAACACATGAAGAGGACTGAAAAGCATCCCTAAGAACTTTCACTGCCAGAGCTTTCCTCCTAGTAAAGGATGACAAAACCCATACTCATGAATGTTGTCACAACCATGGGACCTTATGCTTAGGTAACCCCAGGCCTGATTAGCTTATGCTGGGAAAGGTGGTAAAAAGACAAATGAGAGGTGGACAACAATTTAAGGAAGCAAACTAGTTTTCAGCAGAACAGATTGTGGAAGGCTTTGGAGGATGGAGGTAAGAGGGGAATGAAGGAATGCAGTGTTGAGTTGGGGTAAGTACTGCAGAACAACAAGAGGATGGGAATGCAGGTGATCCCAGAGCTCTCTATCCAGGCCTTTGCAGTGTGTCCCAGCATAAGTCACCATGCAAACAGAATGCTTAGGAAAAATTATCCTAGCATACACGCCTGAACTTCCTGAAAATTTAGCAGTTCATGTATGTGCCTCAAAATCTGAGTATAGAAATTATGACTTTAATTATGTGTCAGTGAAATCTGGACAGGTAGGTTATATCTCCATGAACATGTATGAATAAAATGTAGCCCTCAGTGTTAAATAATGAGTTTTTGTTTTAAAGTATATTTTTGATATTATAATAATTTTAGAATTTTCTAATTATTAATATTCAATTTCAAACTCTTTGTGTTTTCATATGTATTTTCTAGACAGTATTTGGCTACATTTTAAATTTTTTCCCAATCTGACCACCTGTCATTTCTATACCCATCATAACTACTTAGAAGATGAAATTAAAGAAAATATTTATTTTATAGTAGCAACTAAAAGAATCAAACAATCTCAAGTACAATGTACAATATCTATACAATGAAAAAATTAAAATCTAAACAATGTACAATATCTATACAATGAAAACATTAAAATGCCATGAAATGTCATAAAAGAGACCTAACACCAAGTTTCTAGATATAAAACATAACTTATCTCAGAATTATTGTACAAATTTATATAATCACAACATCTATCTGTATCTATCTATCTATCTATCTATCTATCTATCTATCTATCTATCATCTACCTACCTACCTACCTACCTGTCTATCTATCTATCTGTCTATCTACCTAGGGAGAAACTAAGCTAACTGATTTTAAATTCCATGATAAAAAGTATTAAAATGCAAAACATACATAAAGCTTTTAGAAAAATAAAGGTATTTGAAACACAAAATTATATAGTAGTTACTGCAGTGTCCGAAGACAGTCCAGCAACCAGAGACAGAGCTAAATACTGTTAGAATTAGATAACTGATAAACTTTATATATCAAATCACTAGGAAAAATAATGATTATGTAACAATTGTTATTGGAACGATTAGGTAGGCATCTTGGATAAAAATTCATTTAGATCCTCCATCACACTTTACCATATAGAGTCCTATATTACCTCAATACTAAACCTCTCCTTGTGTGAAAATGCTGACATTTCACTTGAAGCATCAGAGATACTACAGTAGAGACCAAGGTCACTCGCAAATGTGCCCTCAATCCCTCCCTACCTACTGCCTCCAATCACTCACAGCTGTTTATCATCAGGTGTCTCATCCATGATCTATTTTCTTCTGGACTCTTGACATCTTATGTTATCTACCTGCCCCTTGTCTCAGGAGAATTCCCTACGGATCAAGGTCCTTTTGCATGTTTGATGTTCAGTGCTATTGTTTCCCTTACTATCCAGAAAACATCTAGCAAGATTCCATAGCTCCTAGCAATGTCCCAATTACATGACAATTGTTTAAAAAGCTAAATACACTAAAATTAGAGGGAGCATGTGACTGAGGGGCAAATTAATCTTTTAAGACAATCTTTGAAGGAAATCTAAAAAGGGAGAGTACTGCAGTAAATTTTGAGATATCTACTTTTCTTTGCCCCTACAGATGAGTGCCTCTTATAGCTCACTCAAATTTTGGTTTAGCTTTTTTAGCATGTGTCACACAAAATTAGAGGTGGATTTAGAGTATAGAAAAGTGCATTTTAACTTTAGTCAAAAAAATGAAGGAAACAGAAGAGCTTTTGCAGTTCAACATATCTGATTTGGTACAAGCCTGCTAAATGGTAGAACTGTGGTTAATCTCTACATCAATTTCTCTTCTAATATATATTCCAGAAGTGAATTTTAATAGTATGCAAGCGAAGAGGGAGAGAGACCCAGAGTAATCCACCCACTTCACCTGTTGTCATATATACTTATGTACAAAGATAAGTAATAAAAAAAAACACAGTGGTTTCCATGTATAAATAACCAATTTTATAAGTGGTTAAAATTATATTATTCATAATTTTGGAGAAGAGAAAAAATATTTATGATTTATATGAATGGCAAAACAGGATTTATTAAATATTACATTATTTTATGATCTCAATGATGTAAAATACACATTTTTGTGAGAAAAATACCTATTAAAAGTAGTCATATATGAATATACTAAGGGCTATTTATATGTATATTTAACATATTTTCCTATATTGTCAAAGTGATGTGTCTTCCTTTTTTTACTGGTGTTGGTACAGTATTTAGTTAATTTATTTAAACAACAGGTTTTATTTAGATTTAAATATTTTTTTTTCCAGTATTGTCTTATTTTCTTCTAAGATCCAAGGTTGCATTTGGTTGTCATATTTCATTAGTCTCCTTCAAGCCATGAGAGAGTTTATCATTCTTTCCTTTTTATTTTTTATTTACTTTTTTATTTTTTGAGGCAGGATCTTCCTCTGTCATCTAGGCTGGAGTGCAGTGGCATGATCATAGTTTACTGCAGCCTCGACTTCCCAGGCTCAATTGAGCCTCCCACCTCAACCTCTTGAGTAGCTAGGATTACAGGCATGTGCGCCATGCCCAGATAATTTTTGTATTTTTTAGTAGAGATGGCTTTTGTCATGTTTCCCAGGCAGGTCTTGAACTCCTGGGCTCAAGTGATCTGCTCACTTCAGTCTCCCAAAGTGCTGAGATTACAGGTGTGAGCCATCACACCTGGTCTCTTTTCCTGTATTTAATGGCTTTGGCATTTTTTGAAGAGTACTGGTCAAATATTCTGTTGAATGTTCCTCAACTTGTGTCTCTCAGGTGTTTCCTCATGGTTAGTCTGGGATTATGTATTTTGGGGGTGAAAATGCATAATATTTCACCACAGAGGTGAAATGCCCTCATTGCATCATAACAGTGGTTACAATGATAACATGACTTACTACTGGCGATATTAACCTTGACCAATTGGATAAGTAGCGTACACCAGGTTCTTCCATTGTAAGGTTACTATTTTTCTCTTTTCATCTTCTATTAGAAGAGAATCAGCAAGTCCAGCCCACACTTGAAGGGGAGGTGAAGTAAGCTCCACTTCCTGAGGAGGAGTATCAAAAATTTGTAGACATTTGTTAAAACCACTTCAATGATAAATAAATGTGCATTTGCAGGGAGATAATTTGAATCTATACAAATATATATATTTTTTAATTTTTAATAGTCTGAAAAAGAAAAAGCATTCCTCAACTACAAATCTCTGCAAAGAATAAATCACTGGATATTATATAACATATAGTTCCAGAGGCTTCCCCCTCCTTCTTTCTGTCTTCCTTAAAGACACCCTAGAAAAGCTAAGTATGCTATTTTTATTATTTAAGATTTTTATCTTCCTCATTTTATAGGATGCCAGCAGCCATCCCATCTGGAAAGAAAAAAAAGTGGGGGGCGGGGGGCGGGGAACTGTATTCTGCTCTTTTTCTAAAGCTGAGGGATTTGGCAGTCTGCAGTTTTTTGAAAGGTTCCCAATATGTTTTTGATAATCTGCAAGTGTTTGAGAATAATTGACCTAGATTATGTTGCAGTTTACTTTATAAATGAATGTACGGGAGTTAAATTATTATGTTGGAAAATTTCTTAAAATGAGATGACCTGAACAAAATATACTTTGAAAATTTCACCTTGAATCAGTGTAAGATTCAGAAACACATTCCAGCACTTTCAGAGGCCGAGACGGGTGGATCATCTAAGGTCAGGAGTTTGAGACCAGCCTGGCCAGCTGGCCAAGATGGTGAAACCCAGTCTCTACTAAAAATATAAAAAAATTAGTCGGGTATGGTGGCAGGCGCCTGTAATTCCAGCTACTCGGGAGGCTGAGGCAGGAGAATTGCTTGAACCCAGAAGGCAGAAGTTGCAGTGAGTCGAGGTCATGCCATTGCACTCCAGCCTGAGCAACAAGAGCGAAACTCCATCTCAAAAAAAAAAAAAAAAAAAAAGAAAGAAAGATTCAGAAAAATAAATCATTTCAAGCACTTGTGATTATTTCTGTCACAGACATGAGAATAACAATTGTTGTAATTACTCTTTACTTTAGAACATAAGGCCTAAAAATAACACAAGACTTCTTAAACTTAGGGTAAGCTGTAGTTTTATGTTATATTATTCTCAGATTTTCAGTTGGCTAGAGAAAATTCCTCAAAGAATTTATATCATTGTTTAAGTATCAACCTAGGAATATTTAAATAGGATTCCCAGGGCCTGGCAGATACTTTAGAAATTTGTTATTGTGGTGGTTGGCAGTTGCAAATATAACCTGCCCACCACCACCATGCACACACCCCTGCTGCTGCCACTTTACCACCTAAAACTTTCTCAGCATGACAGAGATGACGTTTTAGGAATCCACAGAGTATGGAACAGAATCCTACTTCACAAATTACTTTTGCTTTTGGCAAGATATCATTTCACCAACCAGAGATGAAAAATATGGTTCCTAGACAACAGCACAGTAGTACTCGAAAGAATATTTGCATAATTGTTTTTGAATTTGCATAAAAATGAAATGCAGACCAGCATGCAATTCTCGAAAGGCCTCTAATCATCTTCTTAGTAAATCTTTGCCAAGAATATTCTAAGTGTCCATAGCAAGCTTAATTTTTTTGCTGGAACAGTGTTATTTATGAGTTCTAAGCTATGAGGAAATTATACAGACACTTTGACATTCATCATTTGGTGACTGGATGTGAAATACTATCCAGTGTAGCTATCCAGCATTTATATTTGGTTAAGTTGCTTAATATGTTTGCATTCACAAATATAAATCAAGTTATTCTATGTTTCACGAGTTATTAAGATATGCATAGCAATCGTTAGCTGTATGTAATTCAACACTAATTGGGACAATTATTATTGAAACTAACCCAGTATTCATAGAACAATCTAATTTGACTTTTTAAAAAGGAAATAAAAGTAAAAATAACATA
Source organism: Papio anubis (assembly GCF_008728515.1). NCBI lineage: Eukaryota > Metazoa > Chordata > Mammalia > Primates > Cercopithecidae > Papio > Papio anubis. Next base: position 83,374,121 of record NC_044979.1, on the reverse strand, counting down.
ACATCATAACAGCTATATTGGTAGCTTTCCTTGTGATATAACTGCTGAAATTTTATTAAGGTATTCAATGTTTGATTAACCCAAATAGTGTCACATTTCAGGTGTGGGGATAAATAGAATAGTGATAAATAGGGTAGGGCTGATGAAACTAAACTTGTACATATTTCAAGGATGAAACTAAATTTAATGAAATCAATCTTTGTGTGCAAGGAATTGGGCATCATGGTCATAATGGGGAGAAGACATTGAAATTGAGTGAAATGTAGACCTGTTTAATCAGAGAATAGTAGAAAAATTTAGAGGGCTAAGATATCCAACTACCAAATTTCTAGGCAGGCATCACACCTGAGCAGTGCTAGGCAGGTAAACTGGATCTCTGGAGGTAAGGAAAAAAAAAAAGAAAAAAAAAGAAAGAAACATTACTTGGAGCATTTGCTGATTTGTAAGTACTGCCATGAAGGCCATTTCTGAGCTATCAATGTTATGTCATTGAACATGGGTAGTGAAAAATGATGCACAGAATCAACTCTTCCAAGCGGGTATGAGCCTGCTCCAAAATGCCTTTGCAAGAGTGACATTAGAACTCATCTTACCCCAGAGGCTGAGAGGTTCCTGGGTCCCTTAAGTTGGATCTGAAGGGAATTCATATCCTGGAGGAGATCTTAATGCTGCTTATAATATACGTAATCGTTTTGTTCAATATTCTAACACACCTGTCTTCCACATACATCATTAATGCAGCTGTACTGTAAAGATTTTGTGAGGTAAATGGTTTCATATATATCTGAAAAGTCCAGATTTGGAAAGAAATGCTTTCAAAACATTTTAAGTTCTAAGTGAAAGAGGTAAACTGAAGATGAACCAGTGGTATATGTTCAAAAAATATAGTCATATCACTCATTGGATAAAATTCTTTTATGGTTTCTGTTGCATTTAGAAGTCATATGATTTGATAACACTGACTCACGAGTTTTGTATCTATCCTTTTGTATCTTTTATTTTGCAACACTGTAGTTGTCTATTTTAATTTCTCCCCAATGGGTAGAAGCTATGCTGTCCACTATACTTTGTGCCTAGTGCCTCGTGCAGTGCCTAGAACAAAATATATGTTCAATTCAATAAAGGTTTTAATATGTATTTCATTTGCTAATGATCTGACTGAAAAGTTAAGAAGGATTTAAAACTCTTCCTGTTTCTTCTGAAATTAATTAAATTCTAAAGTGTAACTATGATTTAAAGGAAGATAAGTTGTAACGATTTATCACCATTTGTTGAAAAGGGTGAGAAACGGCCGGGCACTGTGGCTCAGGCCTGTAATTTCAGCACTTTGGGAGGCCGAGGTGGGTGGATCATGAGGTCAGGAGTTTGATACCAGCCTGACCAACATGGTGAAACTCCATCTCTACTAAAAATATAAAAATTAGCTGGGTTTGGTGGTGCACAACTGTAATCCCAGCTCCTTCAGAGGCTGGGGTAGGAGAATCGCTTAAACCTGGGAAGCAGAGGTTGCAGTGAGCAGAGATTGTGCCACTGCATTCCAGCATGGCCTGGGTGACAGAGCAAGACTCCATCTCAAAAAACAAAAAAAAAAGTGTGAGAAATATTATATAGGCAAGTTATATTTACAATTTTAGAGGTGTATTGTTACTATTTTACCAGAGAGCCTTGGAACTTAATGCCAAATATGTTTTAAGAGTGTGTGTTGTACTATTTTCTCTTTCACTGGTGGTTTTTGTTTCTGTTGCTATTGTCACTCTTTGCAGCATAGACTTCACTTCTTGTAAAATTTTAGTTATCATCTTCCTCCTCTATATATAAAGCAGTATTCTGTTAGGACAATAGTTTGGATAATAAAACTACATTTTCTATCTTAGATTATTGTTTCATTCATTAGATCACTTAATTACTCAGACTAACTTTAAATAATATTTCCCTAGTTTTGCTGAAAATATAGTAAAAATAAGAATGCATGAGATGCTATATTCACAAATTTTAAAAAATTCTAAACACATTCAGACTTCAGTAAGCAAAGTATGTGAGGCCAGCTCTGGGCTCATAGATGTGACAGGAATGAGGTGCTAGAGAATAGTTAAGACAGAAATGGATGCTGGAACTTAGAATCTTTCATTCAGATTTCTTTAAAGGAAGTTATTTTTGAAAAGCAAAATACATCACACTAAGAGTAATACTAAATAAGTCTAGCTTGATTTATAATAGTAAAGGCCAAGCATTGGAATAATTACTGCTAATTTTCCTGGGATAAGTTTATGTTTTGCCTTAAGGAAAATAAAAATAATTCACCTCTTGCTCTTTTGAAGAACAACCATTTATTGTCTATGATGTGCAAGATATTATACTATGAACTTAAATGATAAACCAATAAAATTATTTAGATTTAGTCACTGCTTACAAGAAAGTCTTGATCAAGTAAGAACTAAACAAAATGATGTGATGTGTGGAAGATGCTGTAAGGGTGATGGCCATTCAATAATATGTTAGTGCAAATTATATAGATGTAATCATTCCACAATGCCTATGTACTTCAAAACCTCTTGCTATATATGGTGCATATGATAAATACAAACAATTACATTGCCAGTTTTAAAAATAAATAATTTAAAAACAAATTTGAGACTTATTATCTTAATTGGCTATTGACAGCTGACAGGGCCAGGTGAAGAAACACAGGTATTTGTGCTTGAACTTGAGCAATGTATAAACATTGCTCTCCCCACAACTTTGCCTCCTCCCAGTTTTGTGCCCCTGGAAAACATTTATACATCAGTCAAGTTCAAGCAACTCAAAGAAAAAACAGTCCAGAAAAATTAAAGAATAACAAAAACATGAATTAAATAAGTGTGAGAATCATCATGAGTCACGACAAAAGAAGCAAGAATTGTGCATTGTCTATACCTGAAGGGTGTCATCTGCCACTTTAGACTTGGTGTTTATTTCCAGACAGTGGCTTCTAAAGTGACTGTTGTAATCAGAGCTGTGATTTAGAAAGATAATGGACAGCAAGGTGGGGGATAAGTTCAGAGAAGTTTGGAGACTTAACAGAGTCAGTATGAGACCTGATGATGGTTCAGGCTCTAAGTGACAAGAGTAATGATGAAGAGTGTAAAGAATGAAAAGATTTTTTGAAATACTATTAAATAAGGCTTTATAATTGACTAGATAAGAGGTAATAATGGGGACAAATCAAGGATAGCTTTACAGGTTCTATCAGGAAAAGACAAAAATGTCAAAAAGTTGAGAGAACTAGAAGGCACTAGCCATGTAAAACTGGGAGGAATTTGGAAATTTGCAGGTCATTGGTAATCTGAGAAGCTTTGTTAAAAGGTACAAATGACCTCCCAAGCCACCATAGACACCATGCCTCTGTGACTCTCTTTACTGTGTTATTTCTGTCTATAATGCCAACCCCTCTTCACAGCTAAAATTACCTAGCAGTCAAAGTCTAGCTTCAATGTTACTACTTAGGATGACAATCATGGTTTACTGAGAGACAACTGCTGTGGACGGAGGAATAATTCCAGGCTTTAAAATCAGACGAGCCTGGGATCTCATCCCAGCTCCTGCTACTTACCAGCCTTGTAACTTTAAGTCACCTCTCTGCTTCCACTGTTCCTTCTGTACATACTTCATACGAAATGTGTAAGGCATAAGTTAGGTAATGCATGTGACTGACTTACCATTGCATTACAGACTCATCTACCTTTTCATAGGACAAAGAGTAATTTCTGAAGACAAAGTTCTAAGAACTTTATAGTTATTAACTCACAAGGCCTCCTATGAAATGCAGAACACAGCTAATACATGAAGGCTGGCTTCAGATGCAAAAGTGGTACTTTTAGTATCTGTTTTAACTGAAGGAGTAAAAAAATATATTTTCAGATTAAATCACTGTTTATTAGAAATCTTGGACTCTAACTTTAAATAGAGTCCAATGGTTAAATTTGATTCTGTTTGGATTCCATTGTGTTTCTTAACTTCTAAATGGTACAGATATCCTTTACAGCCTTTCAAATTATAGTTTTAAATCACCCAAATTATTGAGAACACAATGTGTTCTAGATTAATTATATTTTTTTCTATCCTAATTGAAGCAACCCTGTTTTTATTTTTTATTTAAATAAACATTTTATGGATGGTTCACTTTTGGAACTCTGTTTTGTTACTAAGGTAATTTAATGAGTATCTTACAAAAGTTTCCCACTTTTCTTTTTATAGTGTGGAGGCAATAAGACCATCATAAAGCCAGAACAAAAATACTTCTTTTTTGGAAGTATTTTATGGGTCTGTTATTACAGTTTTGCTGTCACACTGGGATGTGAAAAATAAAGTATTCCACATCAAGTCCCTCGGTGAGTACAAATGGTTTCCTTTGCAAATAATAAATTCCAAAGAAAATATTTGAACTTTATTTGCCCCTCATGCCTTGGCCCTGATTTGTGCCTATTGGGGAAAAAAGAACAAAACAAAAGGAAAAGCCTTCATTCCAAACACATCAATGTCATCTCTGACTCCTGCCTTCCAGTTGAAGCATTCATTGTGGAATCCTTGGCAGGTAGCATAATGCCTGGCACATAGTAGATTTAGATAATATTTATAAATAGATGTATGAATGAATAAAAGCATTAATGAACATTCACATATTTGCATGTTCTTAACTAAAGATCTTCACTGGAGAATAAACAGCCATGATCTACCCTTCTTAGGCCATATTTCCATGAAACAAAACAGTTTTTAAAATAAAAAATCAAGCCAGACACAGTGGCTCATACCTGTAATCCCAGCTTCTGGGGAGGCTGAGGTGAAAGGCTTGCTTGAGCCCAGGAATTCGAGACTGTAGTCACCTATGATCATACCACTGCACTCCAGCCTGGGTGTCACAGTGAGAATCCATGTCTAAAAAATATATCAATAAATAACATTTACCATCATAAAATGAATGCACTTAAATTATTTTTACATTGGAACATTTATTAAGCAATAAAAAGTCATGTTGTGAAATAGTATTTAATGGCCTCGTAAAATGTACACATCAGATTTCTAGGCTTAAAAACATGACAAACAATCATTTTATAAGTATCTAAGGACTATAACTGGAAAGGCACTATAGGTAACAAAATTATGAGCAATTTTAGTTTTAAGAAATAAATTGCATATTCTAAATGCTTTATAATAAACAGGAATCATTACTGTATTCATTCACTCATTTGACATATTATTGAGCAGCTACAGTATACAGCAACTCCATACAGAGCAACTAAGCACTCGTATAGAGATTCTTCAGTATACCCAATAAACTGAATCCTTGAATTTATCATTTAAAAGTTTTAAATGGTCAGATACTATTGTATCCCTGCCATATTTAGAAATATTTTACACACATGCAAACAAAATATGTATAAACTTAAAATGCCAGTGTTGAAATGTTGGCAGAAAAATAGTGAAAAATTGCTAGTGAAATGAAACTTGGTACTCTGTCCTTAGAAAAAATATAATAATATATTTGGAGAGTCATAAACATATGTGTAATTTATGGTTCATTTATCTAACTGCAAAGATGCCATGAGCAATGATTTAAATGAAGAAACACTGAGTGCATTAAGATATTTATTGTGTTTCAAATTCAGAAAATACTTTATAAAAAGCAAATTGTAGGCCAGGCACTGTGGCTCATGCCTGTAATCCCAGCACTTTGGGAGGCCAAGGCAGGCGGATCACGAGGTCACAAGATCGAGACCATCCTGGCTAACAACGTGAAACCACGTCTCTACTAAAAATACAAAAAATTAGCCGAGTGTGGTGGTGGGCGCCTGTAGTCCCAGCTACTCAGGAGGCTGAGGCAGGAGAATGGCGTGAACCTGGGAGGCGGAGCTTGCCGTGAGCCAAGATCACACCACTGCATTCCAGCCTGGGCGACAGAGTGAGACTCTGAGACTCTGTCTCAAAAAAAAAAAAAAGGGGGGGGGGGGAAATTTATATACATACTTAAAGAAACTTTGAAAAACACTTAAAAGTAGAAAGAAGGAAACAATGTTGTCACTAGTAATACCTCCCAAAGACCACATTTAAAATATTAATTCAAGTTAAATGCAGTGACATTACAGAGTGCAACATTGTTTATAATTTGTATATTTCAATAATCCATTTTACCTCCACTTGCAATAAGAGGCTTGCTATCTGTATCAGCGGTCCCCAATCTTTTTGGCAACAGGGACTGGTTTTGTGGAAGACAATTTTTCCACAGACCAGGGGCAGGTTGGGGGATGGTTTGGGGATGATTCAAGCACATTACATTTATTGTACACTTTATTTATATTATTATTACATTGTAATATATAATGAATTAATTATACAACTCAACACAGAATCAGTGGGAGCCCTGAGCTTGTTTTCCTACAACTAGATGGTCCCTTCTGGTGGTGATGGAAGGTAGTGACAGATCATCAGGCATTAGATTCTCATAGGGAGCATGCAAACTAGATCCCTTGCATGCACAGTTCCCAATAGGATTCAAGCTCCTAAGAGAAACTAATGCCTCCACTGATCTGACAGGAGGTGGAGCTCAGGCAGTAAAGTGGCTGTCAGTACAGCTGAAACTTCGCTCGCTCGCCTGCTGCTCACCTCTTGCTATGTGGCCGTGTTCCTAACAGGCAACAAACCAGTGCTGGATCATGGTCTGGGGATTGGAGACCACTGATCTGTATAACAAATAATTTGTCATGCATTTCCTCTACCTGAAATCGTTTTAATTCCTTAAAGTGCAATCAAGGTGAGGCTAAAACATACCCACTCTCTAATGTCACTTATAACCAGCCCCTTACCCACAACTGACTCCCAAATACACTTAATTAACACTCATTCTCCAATACTTCCAGGCATGCCCTCTCATGAGGATGTCTCTTGGACTCTTGGTCTTCATTCATTTTCCCTTATCTATTATCTCCATCCATTTGTTGAATGCTTATTCCTCTTTAAGGAAGTAGCTAAAATGCCAGTTCATTGGTAAAGCTTTTAAAAGTTCTGAGAGTAAGGTTCAATTTTTCTTTTTTATACTTTTTACTTACACTTGCTGCATTTCTTTTGTTTTTATGGTTAGTCCTGTATGTATTATTCTCTCCATTTAGGCTATACATCTTTCAATGTAGGGTTTGTGTTTCTAATGTCATATTCCTCAAAAAAAAAAAAAAAAAAAAAAAAAAAAAAAGCAAGCACATGTTATTCCTCCTGAGAACGTGATATTTATTAAATTAATTCCATTCAATATTGGTGCAAGTCTCTGTAAACACCCTTCCCCCAGGAACAGTAGAGCTCAAGAGTTGATGTGGGAGTATCTGATTTCATACAATTTGAGCTGTGCTACAAAATATTTTTTTTTAATTGCATACTCAAAGTCCAAACCATATTTTGTTTTAATAAAGTATAACTTTATGATATAATCATTTCTGTAAATTTTTATAGATAATATAAGACTTGTAATCTGCAGTATTAATTTCATATTTAACAAGCATTACTTTAAATATGGTATTTCTAGATTTTCTTTGTCCAACTTCATGCTCACTTTGGGTGAGCTCATTCTATCCTATGACTTAAATACCATCTGTGAATGAATATTTCTAGTTTTGGTAGGGCTAGACTTCCAGACTAACATATACACTATGTGACACAGCCTCAAAGAAATCAAATGAACATTTAAACTGTTGCCCAAAAATTCAGATCTTAAATTCAGATCTTACCAACTCCTTTATCAGGGCCAGAAGATGGCTCATGTAGTCATGATGAAATTGTCTGAATACAGGCTTTTGATATTTTCTGTCACTTGTTCTGACCCTTTTACTATTGCCACTGTTGATGCACCTACTAATGTTGTGAAGAAGTATAATATCTTCCACTTCTCCCCAAACGACTCATGAGCATCTCATAGCTGCTATGTTATTGGCACCCAATAAAGTTATCCTGGGCAGTGTGATCCTATGGTACCTTCTATAAAATGTGCTTCTTCTGCTTCCTGCCAGTTACCTGTGCCACTATGTTGTCAGCTAGCATCACTGAAGTCATAAGTCTTACGTTTATTGTTCAGAATTGAATTTTATCTCAAGGTGGGTTTCAAATTATTATTTCAAACCCCATTAAATTACGCTTTCAGGTCAGGCATGGTGGCTCACGCCTGTAATCCCAGCACTTTGGGAGGCCGAGTTGGGCAGATCATGAGGTCAGGAGATCGAGACCATCCTGGCTAACATGGTGAAACCTCATGTCTACTAAAAAATACAAAAAATTAGCTGGGCATGGTGGTGGGCACCTGTAGTTCCAGCTACTTGGGAGGCTGAGGCAGGAGAATGGCGTGAACCCAGGAGGCGGAGCTGGCAATGAGCTGAGATCGCACCACTACACTCCAGCCTGGGCGACAGAGCGAGACTCCATCTCAAAAAAAAAAAATGCCTTCATTCAGTCTGCATAGTATTTTAATAATTTTATTTAATAATATCACATACTGACATTCTTTTTAAAGATTATCATAAATAATGTAAGCTAAGCTTCTTTTTATCTAGATTAGATAATTATGTTATCTAATTTGAACCTTTTCAGTCAAAACTAGTATTAACTGAATTAAATATTTGATCTGATTAATAGCACTTTTTTTTTTTTTTTTTTTTTTTTTTTGAGAGAGAGTCTCACTCTGTCGCCCAGGCTGGAGTGCAGTGATATGATCTTGGCTCACTGCAGCCTGGACCTCCCAGGCTCAAGAGATTCTTCCATCTCTGTCTTCCCAGTAGCTGGGACTGCAGGCCTGTGCCACCATGCCCAGAAGCTCAAGGCATTCACCTATTTTGGCCTCCCAAATTACTAGGATTACAGGTGTGAGCCACAATGCCCAGCCACTTGTTTATTTTAAAATGTACATTTTGACTGTGTGACAAAAGATTTTTGTTTATCTAATCAAAATCTTATGTATTAAATTCCTTTTATAATGCCATCTGATTAGGAATTATTCCCTCATTTTAGGCTTTGTAACATATGTAATACGACTTAAAAAAATCTATCATGCATTTTTAGGTTTGTTGACTGACTACCTACGCTTTAATTTACTTTCTCCCTAACGCCCACTGAAATGACAGAGAAAGCAATCATAGAAAAATAGGAAAAGATGCCTTCAGAGGGCAAGGATTATTAAAGAATTTTTTAAGATATTAAGCAGATGGGATTTAATTAGAAAAGAAACCCCACAGAGGTGAGCAACTGACAACTCAATAGGGACTTCTGAAAAAAGAGTTTTCCAAGTAGAACACCAGAAAACTCCCCAGGATCAGAAAAAATCTGGCTTGGGAGGCAGAGCAGTCCCTGGGGCAATTGACAAAGTAATTAATTAAAGTGCTACAGAACTGCTGTGATGGGATACAGGTCTCAGGCACAAGCTAGCAAGCTCTAAATTAAGTGGAGAACCTGCCTTAGGGCACTCCCAAGGTAAGCTTGGTGGCAGGAAGAGAAGTAGGGCAGTGCCCTCCTCAACTTTCAATGACAAAGTATACATTGAGACCCCTCAAAGGGATCACTGAGACAGAATGAACAGTCTCTACATAAAACAAACATTCTGATAGAAAACGTGGTAAATATATTTAGAAACTTGGATGAGAAAACACATTACAATCTTAATACAAATTCCAGAAGTCACGAGGAAAAAGTGGCATATTTGACCACATAATTATTGATATGGTTTGGCTGTGTCCCCACCCAAATCTCATCTTGAATTGTAGCTCCCATAATTCCCACGTGTTGTGGGAGGGACCTGGTGCGAGATCAGTGAACTATGGGGGCGGCTTCCACCATACTGTTCTTATAGTAGTAAGTCTCACATGATCTGACGGTTTTATAAGGAGAAACCCCTTTAGCTTGGTTCTCATTCTCTCTCTTGCCTGCTATCATGTAAGAGATATCTTTTGCCTTCTGCCATGATTGTGAGGCCTCTCCAGCCACATGGAACTGTGAGTCTATTAAATGTCTTTTTCTTTATAATTTACCCAGTCTTAGGTACGTCTTTATCAGCAGCATGAAAATGGACTAATACAACAATCTTTACCTTCATATTGAACACATGTATTATAAAAAAGGTAAGACACATGAAAGCATGAGGAAATACATATATTACACGTAACACACAAAAATATGATCTTCCTAATATATAAAAACAGCTCTAAATCAGTGAGAAAAAGACAATCCAATAGAAAAATGTCATATGAGCAAGTTAACTGACAAACTTTAAATTCACATAGGTATTTTCAAAATTACCCATGATAAAAGTAATGCAAGTAAAAATAATGCATTGCCTTGTCAAACTTAAAAAATATATATTTAAAATATACAGTGTCAGAAAAGTTGTGAGGAAAGTAACACTCTCATTTACTCTTGAGTGTAAGCCGATTTAAACTTTTTGGAGAACAATTTGACAGGATTTACCAACATTTAGCATTGTGAGTAAAAGTTTAATAAAACCCATTCACTTCTGCAGGAAGAGTGCACCTTGTGTTCAGTTAAATCTATAGCTCTCTTTCATTGGAAATGCTATAAAGGTAAAACATCAGGAGTGTTTTCAAGCCAATCTGCTCATTGTAAAAATAGCTCTCATTGATGAAATGCCTCTAGATTGGTAGAACTATAGATAGTGAGAAGCCATCTGCATGTTGTAACTCTCCTTGAAGGAAAACATCTGACTCTGATCCTGGCAAACTGGGTTTCCTATCTTAGATTCTTATAAGGAATAGGATACTAAGTGATATGGTTTGGCTGTGTCCCCACCCAAAATCTCATCTTGATTGTAATCCCCATAATCCCCACATGTCAAAGAGAGACCAGGTGGAGGTAATTTAATCATGTTGATCTCATGATGGTGAGTTCTCACAAGATCTGATTTCTTTGTTTTTGTTTGTTTTGTTTTGTTTTTTTTTTTCTTTTGCAATCTCACTGTCACCCAGGCTGGAGTGCAGTGGCCGAATCTTGGCTCACTGCAACATCCACCTCCCGGGTTCAAGTGATTCTCCTGCCTCAGTCTCCTGAGTAGGTGGGACTACAGGCACACGTCACCATGCCCGGCTAATTTTTGTATTTTTAGTAGAGATGGGGTTTCACCATGTTGGCCAGGCTGGTCTTGAACTCCTGACCTAGTGATCTGCCCGCCTCGGCCTTCCAAAGTACTGGGATTACAGGCATGAGCCACCGCACCGGGCTGATATCTGATGGTTTTATAAGTGTGTCCTACTTCCTCCTGCATTATCTTCTTTGTGCTGCTTTGTGAAGAAGGTACCTTGTTTCTTTTTTCCCTTCTGCCATGATTGTAAGTTTTCTGAGGCCTCTCCAGCCATGCTGAACTGTGAGTCAATTAACCCTCTTTTGGTTATAAATTACCCAGTCTGCGGCAGTTCTTTATATCACTGTGAAAACGGACTAATACACTAAGTGTGACCCATAGTAATCTTGTAAGTCTGAAAGTTTAGAGAGGCCTATTCACATGCAACAATTAATCTAAAGTTCTGCTCAGGAAAATAATTAATAGTGTGAAGAGAAAAATATATGGAGTGTGGGAAAAAGTATTTTGCAAGCCATACATCTGATGAAACGATAATATGCAAAATATGTCAGAGCTCAAACAACTCAACAGCAAGAAAATAAAAAACCCAAACAAAAAATGGGCAAGAGACCTGAATAGACACTTCTCAAAAGAAGACATACAAATGGCCAGCAGATAGATGAAAAAATGTTCAACATCACCAGTCATTACGGGAATGCAAGTTAAAACCACAATGACATATCATCTGACACCTTTAAGGGTAAGTATTATCAAAAAGACAAAAGATAACAAGTGTTGGTGAGAATGTGGAGGAAAGGAGTCCCTTGTACACTGTTCATGGGAATGTAAATTAGTACAGCCTTTATGGAAAACTGTATGAAGTTTCAAAAAAAAAAACTAACTAAAAATGAAATGACTGTATTATTTAGCAATCCCACTTCTGGTTTTTTACATAGTACATTTGAAATCAGATTGTCAAAGAAATGTCTGCACTCCCATGTTCATCACAACACTATTTACAATAGCACGTGAACCAGCCAATAGCCAAGGAGTGTTCATCGACAAGTGAATATATAAAGAAAAGGCATATATATATATATATATATATATATATATATACACACACACACAATGGAATACTATGCAGCCTTAAAAGAAGAAAATTCCACAACTTGTGGCAACATAGCTACAATTAGAAAATATTATGCTAAGTGAAATAAGCCAGGTACAGAAAGACAAATACTCATGTTTTCACATATAGATGGAATGTAAAACAATCAAACTCATAGAAGCAGGGAGTAGAATGGTGGTTATAGGGTGAGGGAATGAGGAGAGGATAGTCAAAAAGTACAAAATTTCAATCAGACAGAAGAAAACCTGTTTTTAGTTCTATTACACAACATGGTAAAAATACAGTTAATAATAGAATGTTATACATTTCAAAATTGCTAAGAAGGTAAATTTCTTTCTTTTTTTTTTTAAGACAGAGTCTCACTGTGTTTCCCAAGCTAGAGTGCAGTGGCGTGATCTCAGCTCACTGCAAGCTCCACCTCCCGAGTTCACGCCATTCTCCGGCCTCAGTCTCCTGAGTAGCTGGGACTACAAGTGCCCGCTACCACACCAGGCTAATTTTTTTTTGTATTTTTAGTAGAGATGGAATTTCACTGTGTTAGCCAGGATGGTCTCGATCTCTTAACCTCGTGATCTGCCCGCCTCAGTCTCCCAAAGTGCTGGGATTACAGACGTGAGCCACCACGTCTGGCCTAAATGTTTTCATTACCACAAAAAATTTTAGGTATTCGACATGATTACTATGTTAACTAGCTTGATTTAATTATTCCATGTTGTTTTCATGAAGCATAACATGACTTTGTACCTCATAAATTGATGTAATTATAAATTGTCAATTTATAATAAAAAAGACCTCTGGTGGGCACTGGAACTTGCGTAAGTCACTTAAATTTGTTTAACATAAATAAAAATACCAACATACACATAGTAATATATTCTTATTATAAATATAAAGGTATTATAAACATCCAGAAACAGCAGAGCTGATAATTATATTTTTATTACCTATGCCATGTAATATTTTCTACACTCTAAATAGAATGAGGTAGACTTGTTTTACCAAAATGGGAAGAGTCCCATGTTATACTGTTGATTGAAAAGAATACCCTGCAAAACAATATGCATTACTTTTGATATGTGTATATATTTTTCATTCTCTTTTAGGACCTAGGAAGTTCTGAGCACTGACTGGTTTGACTGGTCCCCTAACCACATTTTTCATCTATGAATTTCAATCTTTCAGGAAACTAGACCTTGCTCTTCTACTCCTACCTCATGTGTATGTCTTTCTAAAAATGACTTAACTAATATAATCTTGGAGAAACTCTACTGATGATATGTATTCTGTCACTCACAAATGAATCTCTCAGTCAGCTGTGGCTACACATTATGACAGTTAGCGAGCTTTTAAAAAAATACCAATACTAATGTCAGCAAGATAGTTACATAGGAGGTCTCCAACCCTCATCCCCCTACAGAACCAATGATTTGGTAACCATCCAAAGACAAAAATGCCTTTCTGGGAGCTTTGCACTCCAGGTAAATGGTTATCTCTGGTATGAAGAATGGAAAACAAAACGATTAAATACAATTACAATTTGTTGGAGGTAAGCAATATAAAAAGTATAAATTATTGACATTGAAAAATCAAAATGTAGGGGAGAGTGGAGTTAAAGTGTAGTTTTCTCAGTTGTCTTTCTTTGCAATCACACAACTTTTTCCAGTCTAAAATAACTTATAATTATAGAATGTTTTTGTGAGCCTCGTGGTATCCACAAGACAAAAATCTACAATACACTAAACATAAAAAACCAAAGAATCAAAACATACTACTAGAGGAAATCACTTAACCACAGAGGAAGACTATATGAGAGGAAGACTATATGAGAGGAAAATCCACAGAGGAAGACTATATGAGAGAAAAAAAAAAGTAACTAGAAGACAGGTAACAAAATCACATCAGTAAACCCTCACCTACCAACAATGACCTTGACTGTAAAAGGATTGAATTATCTAATTAAAAGACATAGAGTGGAAAAAAATGAATTTTAAAAAGTCCCAACTATATGCTGACTACAAGAAACTCATTTCATATGAAAAGATATGTATATGCTAAAAGTGAAGGGATGGAAAAATTATTCTATGCAAATGCAAACCAAAACAGAGCAGGAGTAGTTGTACTTGCATCAGATAAGATGGACTTTAAGCAAAAACTGCCAAAAGGGATAATGAAGGCCATTACATAATAATAAAGGGATCAATGCAGCAAAAGGATGTAACAATTATAAATATATGTATACCCAACATCAGAGCACCTAAATCTATGAAGCAAATATTAATAGATGTAAAGGAAGAGATAGACTACAATACAATAACAGATGAGGACTTCAACACCACAACTTCAGCAATGGAAAGATCATCTAGACAAAAAAAAAAAAAAAAAAAAAAAAATCAAGAATGAAACATCAGGGTAAAACTTCACTCTAGAATAAAGGGACGTGAAAGTTATTTACAAGACCTTATATCCAACAGCTTCAGAATACACATTCTTCTTAACTACCCATGGAACGTTCTGCAGAATAGATTGTACATTAGGCCACAAATCAAGTCTTAGCAAATTAAAAAAGATAAAGCTATCAAATATGTTTCCTGAACATAATGGAATTAAACTACAAATCAGTAAGTGGGAATACTTTGTAAACTAAAATATATGGAATTAAATTATACACTCCAGAAAATGCAAAGGATCAATGATGGCGTTTAAAAGAAAATATATAAATGTATTGAGACAAATGAAAATAGAAACATAGCATACTCAAACCTATGATATAGCAAAAGCAGTGCTAACGGGAAAGTTTGTAGCATCAACAAATGAGAAATATCTCAAATAAACTACCCAACGTTACACCTCAAGACATTGGAAAAATGCCCAAAATTAGTAGAAGAAAATTAGTAATAATAGATTATAGTAGAAATAAAGAAAATAGAGACTGTAATGGTACAAAAGAGCAATCAAATGAAGACTTAGGTTTTAAAAATATTAACATAATTGACAAACCTTTAACTAAACTAAGAAAAAAAGAGATGACCCAAATAAATTCAGATGAAAAAGAAGACATTGCAACTGTAACTACAAAAACACAAAAGATCACTAGAGACTATTATGAACACTTACCTGTATGACAAAAAATTAGGAAACTTAAAAGAAATTGGTAAATTCCTGGACACATACAACCTACCATGATTGAATGAAGAAAAAATAGAACACCCACCCAAACAGACCAATAATAAGTAAAAAGAATAAGTAATAAAAAGTCTCCCATCAAAGAAAAGCCCAGTACCTGATGGCTACATTGCAAAATTCTAAAAAACATTTAAAGAACTAATGTCAATTCTTCTCAAGCTATTCAGAAGGAAGGAAGGAAGGAAGGAAGGAAGGAAGGAAGGAAGGAGGGAGGGAGGGAGGGAGGGAGGGAGGGAGGCAGGGAGGCAGGGAGGCAGGGAAGGAAGGAAGGAAGGAAGGAAGGAAGGAAGGAAGGAAGGAAGGAAGGAAGGAAGGAAGGAAAAATGAATTGAAGTGAATTCTTCCAAACTCATTCTATGAGGCCAGTACTACTCCAACACCAAAACCAGACAAGGATACAAACGAAAAACGAAAGCTATAGGCCAATATCCCTAATGAACATAGATGCAAAAATCCTCAATAAAATACTAGCAACTTGAATCTAACAGCATATCAAAAAGATTATTCACCACAAGGTTCAAGGATGGTTCAATATACAAAATTTATAAACATGATATATCACATTAACAGAATGAAGAACAAAGCCAGATGATTATACCAATAGACACAGTAAAAACATTCCATAAACTTCTATATCCCTTTGTGATAAAAACTCTAAACAAATTAGTTGTAGAAGGAACATACCTCTACACAATAAAGGCCATACATAACAAACCCATATCTAATATATTGAATGGGGAAAAGTTGAAAGTTTTTTCTCTAAAATCTGCAACTAGACAAGGATGCGCACTTTGACCACTTCTATTCACTATAGTACTGGAAGTCCTAGCTACAGCAGTTACAGCAGAGAAAGCAATAAAGGACATCCAAACAGGAAAGGGGAAAGTCAAATTTTATGTTTGCAGATGATGTGATATTATATCTAGAAAACCCTACAGATACACCAAAACATGTTAGAACTAATAAGTCCAGTCAAGTTGCAGCATACAAAATCAACATACAAACATTTATGCCGTTTCTATATGCCAACAGCAAACTCTGAAAATGAAATCAAGAAAGAAATTCCATTTACAATGACTACAAAAAAAAAAAAAAAAAAAAATGCTTAGGAGTAGATTTAACCAAGGAAGTTAAATGATCTCCACACTAAAAACTGAAACATTGATAAAAGAAATTGAGAACACTAATAAGTGAAAATATATCCTTTATTTACCTATTGGAAGAATATTCATAACATGTCCATACTACCCAACGTAGTCTACAGATTCAATGTAATCTCTATCAAAATACCAATGACATTCTTCACAGAAATAGAAAAAAAAATCCACAATTTTTTATGGAACCACTAAAGACCCAGATAGTCAAAACAATCTTGATCAAAAAAGAATAAAACTAGAAGCATTACACTCACTACTTGACTTAAAAGTATACTACAAAGCAGTAGTAACCCAAGCAGCAAGGTATTGTCATAAAGACAGACACACCGACCAATGGAACAGAACAGGGAAACTGGAAATAAATCCACTCATTTACAACAAATTAACTTTCAACAAAGGCACCGAGAACACAGAATGGGGAAAGGGCAGTATCTTTCATAAATGTGATGGGAAAACTGAATGTCCACATGCCAAGAATGAAACTAGACATCTCTCTCTACTTACAAAAATTGACTCCAGATAGATTAAAGATTACATGTAGACCTGAATCTATGAAAGAAACAGACTAGAATAAAACAGGAGAAATGCTTCATGACATTGGTGTGAGCAAGGGTTTTGTTTTTTTTTTTTTTTTTTTTAAATAAGACCTCAAAATTATAGGTAACAAAAGTAAAAATAGTCAAATGGGATTTATATCAAACTAGATAGTGTCTGGACAATAAAAATAAGAACCTATAGAAAGGGAGAAAATATTCACAAACTATGCATCTGACAGATGGCTACTAACCAGAATATATCAGAAGCATCAACAACTCAATAACAAAAGAACAAATAATCTAAAGAATGGGCAGACGATCTGAATAGACATTTATCAAAAATAAAACATATGAATAGCCAACAGGTATATTTGAAAATGCTCAACATCATTAATCAGAAATATGCAAATCACAACCACAGTGAGATACCATGTCACCCCAGTTAGAATGGCTATTATCAATAAGACAAAAAATAACAATTGCTGGTGAGGATGTGGACAAAGGGGGAACTTTTATACACTGCTGATCACTATGTAAATTATTACATCCATTATGGACAACAGTATGGAGTTTCCTTAAAAAATTAAAAATAGAACTACCACATGATCCAACAATCCCACTACTGGGGATACATCTAAAGAAATAAGATCAGCATGTCAAAGATATATCTGCACTGTCATATTTACTGTAGAACTCTTCACTATTAGCCAAGATATAAAATCATTCTAAATGCCCATCCATAGATGAACAAAAAAAGTGACATATATACACAATGCAATACCTTGCATATACAGTGCATATATATGCAAGGAATATATACACATTCAGCCACATAAAATAAAATCCTGTCATTTGAGACAACATGGATGAACCTAGAGCACTTTATGTTAAGTAAAGTCAAGCCAAGCACAGAAGGAAGATCTCACTCATATGTAGAATCTAAAAAAAAGTTGGTATCACAGCAGTAGAGGGAGAATAGTGGTTACTAGAGGTTGTGGATGGGAAAAAGAAGGAGGAAATGGGGACAGGTTGGTCAACACGTAAAATGTTACAGTTAGGGAAAAGAAAAATTCTGGTACTCCATTGCACAGTAGGGTGACTATAGTTAACAATAATGTATATTTCAAAATAGCTAGAAAAGAGAAGTTTGGGTCTTTCATTACAAAGAGATGACAACTCTTTGAAGTGATGGATATTTCAATTACCTCGATTTGATCATCACAGAATGTATAGATGTAACATTTCACTGTACCCCATAAATATGTACCATTATTATGTCTACCAACATCTAGCAAAACAAAGTCAATAATAAATAGAAAGCCTTCATACAACAATAAAAAATAAGGGTATTAAATCAGTAGTAGAAAACTTCCCAAAAAAGAAAAGCCCAGGACCGGACAGCTTTATGGACAAATTCTACTAAACATTCCAAGAATAATTAATACCAATACTTCTTAAACTCTTCCAAAAAAATAGAAGAGGAGGAAACACTTCCAAGTTCATTTTGTGAGACCAGCATAGGCCAGAAAGAGAGCCACGCAAATATGTCCAACATGTTTTAGAGCATATTTTTGGCGAAGGTGCAAAAGCAAGTCAATGGAGGAAAGACAGCCTTTTCAACAAATGATATCGAAGGAATTGGATATCCACAAACCACAAAAATAAACCCTGACCTAAACTTCACACCACATACTCACATTACATCAAAGTGAACCATAAAAATCATAAAACTGTTGGAAGAAAAAGAGGAATAACTCTAGGACCTAGGAATAAGCAAAGAGTTAGTAGACTTGATACAAAAACATGATCTTTAAAAGGAAAATCTGATAAAACAACTTCATCAAAATTAAAAACTTTCACTCTACATATGACCCTTTCAAGAGGTTGAAAAGACAAGATATCAGCTGGGAGGAAATATTTGCAAACTACAAATACAATAGGGAATTGTGTCTAGAATAAAGAACTCTGAGAATGCAACAGTAAAAAGAAGAGAATCCAATTAGAAAATGTGAAAAAACATTTCTCTGAAGGGATGGCAAATAAGCACAAGAAAACAGATACAATATCTTGGCCAGGAGTGGTCACTAGGATTACATTTGTAATCCTAGCATTTTGGGAGGCCAAGGCAGCACTTGAAGCCAGGAGTTCTAGATCAGCCTAGCAAACATGGTGAAACCTGTTCTCCCCATATCTACTACAAATACAAAAAAATTAGCCAGGTGTGGTAGCACACACTTGTAATCCCAGCTACTCGGGAGGCTGAGGTAAGAGAATGTTTGAACCTGGGAGGTAGAGGTTTCAGTGAACCAAGATCCCCCCTCCTGCCACTGTGCTCCAGTCTCGGGCAAAAGAGACCCTGTCTCAAAAAAACATAAGAAAAGAAATACAGTATCTTTTAGTCATTAGGAAAATGCAAACTGAAACACAATGAGATATCAATACACACCTATCGAAATGGCTAATTAATGACAACCCTAAATGCTGGAAAGAATTCAGACAAACTTGATCAACTGTACATTGCTGGTGGGAATGTAATATGGTACAGCCAAACTGAAAAACAATTTGGTAGTTTCTTATAAACCTAAACATGCAACTACCAGCAATTACACACTTGTGCAATTTATTTCATTAGAAATGAAGACATATTCATACAAAAGTCTGTGCACAAATGATCATAGCAGCTTTGCTTGTGATAGTCCAAAACGAAAAATCCCAGATGTTTTTTAATGGGGGAATAATTTAAAATACTGTGGTACATTTGTACCATGGAATACTATTCACCAATAAAAAGGAACAAACTCTTGATACACACAACTTGGATAAAGCTCCAGTAAACTATGCTGAGTGAAAAAAAAATCTGATCTTTACATACATTATTATACCATTTATATTGCATTCTTGAAATGGCAAGATTAGAAAGCTCGGGAACAGATTGGTAGCTGCCAAGGGTCTCCAGGGGAAGAAAGGAGGTGGCTATGACTATAAAAGGCTAGCATAAGGCATCTTTGTGATGAACTGTTCTGTATCTTGACCATGGTGGATGTCACACAAATCTACGTATGTAAATGCGTGCACCCACACACACACACACACACACACACACACACAGAGTGCATGTAAAATTGGAATGGTGTGAATAAGGATATAATACATAAATTTTATGAATGACAATTTCCTGGTTATACTCTACTTATGCAAGATGTTACGAATGACAGAAACGGGGGAAGGGTATATGAAATTTCTGTGTATTGTATCTGACAACTGCATGTTAATCTACCATTACCTCAAAATAAACTTAACAAACAATAACAATCCAAAGCTTCATGCCAGAGACTCTAATTTATTTTGTCTGTGATGAAGCTCAAGGAATCGAAGGAATCAATATTTTTTTTTTATAACTTTTATTTTAAGTTCAGGGGTACAAGTTTGTTACATAGGTAAACTTGTGTCATGGGGGTTTGGTATACAGATTATTTCCCCATCCATGTATTAAGCCTAGTTCCCATTAGTTTTTTCTGGTCCTCTTCCTCTTCCTACCCTCCACCCGCTGATAGGCCCCAGTATGTGTTGTTCCCCTCTGCGTGTCCATGTGCTCTTATCATTTAGCTCCTACTTGTAAGTAAGAAGATTCTGTATTTGGTTTTCTGTTCTTGTTAGTTTTCTAAGGATAATAGCCTCCAACTCCATCCATGTCCCTGCAAAGGACATGATCTTATTCTTTTTATGGCTGCATAGTTTCCATGGTATTAAAAAAAAAGCCCTTAAATCAGAGCTGTGTGAATCTCAAGTTGAGGACTATTGCTAGATGCTATCCCTACTATTCAGACTGAACATGTCTGCATTTCATCTGTATTTCCTGTCTTTTAAACACTGTGGTTATTCTTTTTGGATTCACTCTCCAAAAATTCACTCTCACTTTTTGGATTCATTTCTCTCTCTCTCTTTCTTCCTCTCTCTGCTTTAGACTGAGCTGGTATTCAGTCCCAGCCTACATTACTCAAAGCTTCATATTGTTATAACATACATTGCAACATTGAGTTCAATACTATTGTAATATAATTGTATTAATATTTTAATAAATTATGTAAAAGCTGCCAACAAATACAATTTAACAAAAATAAGCTTATAAATATTTCGATATCAGAATTTCAGAGATATTTACAATTACTGTTTTTAGATTTGTTTTGTTTTCACCACTTTCATGTACTAGAAACAACGTAAGTTTAGCCTCAATTCAGAAGGCATTTTAACTTAGAATGTCAATACAGTTTTTATGTGTTTTTAATTGTTCTTTCTGCAACAGATTAGCTCATTACTGTAGACACCAGCAAACCCTGTCAGCAAAGAAAATGGCAAATCAAAATGATAAAAGAGAGGTTAAGTCTCATTTGGAATATAGTACAGTTGTAATGAAAATACATGTACATATTTACACACACAGAGAGAGCTCATACTTTCAGCTCACTTGTTTTGAACAACTCCTGATTAAATAAAATTCCATGACAGCTAGAAAGTCTGTCTTACAGTGCCTATTGCGGTCAAATCAGATTTGAGTTATAAGTGAAAACAATTAGAATTTCACCTCCTCCTATGTGTTATTTTCTAGGGAACAGGCATTCTGAAATAAAGATTCTGTCAGAAGCAGCTGACAATTATGGGTTATAATTGAAACCCACACAACTTCTTTGTTATAGTTACTTTATAGTTACTTTAAATCATAGTTTAAAGTTAGTTTAACTTTAAATCACTAGTAAATAAGTAACAGTTATTTTAAAACATAGTGTTTCTCTGGCTAGAGACCTAACACAGGATGTTGGAGAGAATTTGTTTTTTCATGATGTGACATTTAAATACTTTTGTGAATAGTGATGATCATTACTAACCATCATGACTGCCAGTATTTTCTTACTGCAACCTCTTCCAAAGAAGTTTGTGGTACATTTCATGTGAGCCAAGTATAGCTAATGATCTCAGTAGTAATTGATGCCTTGGGTGATTACCCTTTCCCTGACTGCTAAGTAGGCTAAATGGCTAGGTAGCCATAATTACATTGCTGTGATGATTGCTGCAACCCTGAACTGAAAGCCAGCCGTGCCCACCACATAGCAAATACTCTTTTTTTCATGATCATATGATTTATTGTCCTGTATCTGAAGCTCAGCCTTGCAATTTTTTCATTTAATAGCATGGGTAAATGAATCATAGGACTTACTGAAAAAGAAGAGTATTTAAATGATTGAATGGTATAAGAATCAAAGGTAACTGACAGTATTGCCAATATTGTGATTTTTTAAGAACATACGCATTTGTTTTCTAAAAAATAACATTTTCTCATGATAGTTTTGGGAGATTTTCTCATGGAGCTCTTTTTCCCATTCATGTACTCAAACTCCAGCTAGGAGTCTCCGATTCTCAGTTTGAAAAGACTTGATTTCCTGTGGGCTACAACAACCCTCAGCAACAGACCAATCTCACCCTTGGATGATATTTAAACAACTTCACTCAACAGCCTGGCCCTCGAGATCTCGTTATCCTAGCTGAATCCATTTGTTTCTTTTCAGACTTCATTTCCACTGGAATAATCAAAATTCCATAGGTTTTCCTTCCTTTTTAGTCTCTGTAAGTCCCACGTTGTTTCTCCCGCACCTTTTCAGGGAGGAAGGTGTATCTCATGCTCCACTAGAGAAAGACAGGCTGGAGGTGTCCCTCTCTCCTTGCTTCTAGCTTGAGAGCTACGTGCTTGAAAAGAGCCCTTTGGGGCCATAGGCATGTAGAAAGGGGTTTAATGTTTCCGGGCACTCTCCTTTGATAACTTTTCTCCTTCTGAGATAGCATTTTGTTTGGCAAACCTTTGAACAATTTGAGCCTTGAGGCCTTTCTGTTTCAGCTCAACCTTTTCTCCTAAGCAATAAAAGAATTCAGGGAGCAGCCAAGAAAAAGAAAGTCAGAAGTTAGCTGACTGAAAGCCTAGACCCAGATTTAAGGACACTTTTCTAGACTGTCCTAGGACTGAGCTGGCCTTGTTTATGTCAGCATCTCCCCATTTTCTCTGGTGCCACTTAGCTGTGTCCTCAAACTCTGGTGTATCTAAGAGTCACCACAGACTCTTATTTACCAGGTCCGTTTCTGAGCCCCACCCTTAGATTCCAATTCAGCCTGGCTATTGCACAGGCATCTTAACCTAGGACTCAGCAAAGAACTGTCAGATTTGATGGCAATAATAATAATAATAATAATCCATAAAAGGAGTAAATGTGGTCAACAGAGCCCATGTCTTTAATTTCCTGGTAAAGATAATAGGGTTGGCTCATGACTGTGGTCAATAACTTGTGAAGAGTAGAAAATCCTGAGTACAGCTCAATCTCTTACATAATTGCATCTTCTCTTATCAAGTAGAGCAGAATCTCCTTCTCGCAGGCCCCTCTATTCAAAAATTTACCATCTGAAATAGATTGTTATCTCTCATTCCTAACTATTCAGAGGAAAAAAAGGAATTGGCCTTTATTGAAATAATTACTTTATCTTATCTGTAAAGCGCCATTTTTCTAGCACTAGGATTGTATGATGCGAAGTAGAGGTTGAGATTCATTTTAATTCTTGTCAACATTTCATCACTCTGTTAACAAGTTTTATTTCTCCATTGGAATTATTCAACTCCTTTGTTGAAAATTAAATGATTGTGTGAGTGGAGCTCTTTTTGAGCTCTTCTGTTCCACTGATCTATTTGTCATTCCTTGTCCCAGTACCGTGTTGTATTGATTATTCTGGCTTAATAGTAATTCCTGAAATCAGCTAATGGGAGTCTTCTAGTTTTTTTCTCTTTTTTAAGAATTCTAGGTTCTTTGAATTTCTATATTAATTTCAGAATAAGCTTGTCAAATTATATAAAAAAACAAAAACAAAACCTGTTGGAATTATTAAAAATATGTTGATTTTATATACTAATTTGGAGACAACCTAAAATAAAGAGAGATACAGACTCTCCCCAAAAAGTTTATTCAGGAATATGCAGGAGATTGGAATCCAGGATATGTATGCTACGATGAATCATAGGCATATCTGGAGCTATTAGGATAAGGGGAAACTTTTAAAGACAAAGAGGAGAGGTCCATGTAAGCTATTCTGAAACAAAAATCACTGGTCACATAGGTTTGTTGAAGGAGCCATTGCTAACTCATTGGTGGAGACAGCCATTGCTACGCAAGTGTATTTGTAGGAGTGGCTTATCTGGAACACTACAATTTTGAGGGATTTCTTGTGATAAGCCCTGTTACAGACATATGTGTAGGACCTTTATAATGAGCAGGATGCGTAGAACATGCAGAACATCTGATAATTTCTTAGTTTTCAGATGGTTCTTTTGATACATTTCATATCAGACATAGGAGTATGAGATCCCCTCCTTCATGACTCCTGGCTTACTTTGGGTCTAGTGTAAGCCATTGCATCTTGGCATCAGTGACTTTTACCTTTCCCCCTTTATATTAAGATCTTTCTCTGAAGGTATCACTGGTCAATTAACCTGCAGTTAGGATTTTACTGTCTCTCGACGCCACGATAGACCTTCCTTATTGGTCTGGTCATATGCTAGGGAAGTAGCCAGCAATTATGAGTCAATGTCAAGAAGCTTTGAGCAAGAAGGTTTGCAAGTAGTGGTCCTTGTTAAATTTGTCTGGGGTTCACTGTTAAATTCAGTTTTGTCAGTTTCATAGTTGTTGCTTATTATTTTGACATGTTGGGCTAGCATTCTGCTAGGTGTTGTATCTCTGCAGAAATTTGACAGGCAAAAGGTACAAAATTTAAAGAAAATAATACCAAGCAAAACCAAAAGGAATATAACAAATCCACAATGATTCTGAGTCAAGAGCCCAAACAACCAACAAATTAAAAGACCTTTGGAGACTGAGTGAGACCTATCATAGTCACCAAGTCTGTTTTCTTATCTTATGCAGTTGGGTCTCAATTTCCTCAGATGAATTGATCTAACTACAGCATATGGTATTAGCAGTGGTTACGGATACATCTTTGTTCAGCTAGTAGGTAGCAATTATATTATTTAGTACCCCATAACTAAATTAAATTAAAGCAAATATTGCTAACTCTATGAAAAGGGATCATTGGTGCAATTTGAACAAAAGTTGTGTGAGGGATATGTTTAAGTTACTTATTAGGTAGACTAAAGGCTCTCTTAGGATACATAAAGATTTGGGTTAGACGTTTTGTCAAGTTACCTGCAGAATCTGTTTGTGCAATTCTAATTACAAAATTATTTTTGGTATGAAGAAAGAAAGAAAAGAAAGAAGAAAGAATGAGAGAGAAAAAGAGAGAAAGGAAGAGGGAGAGAGGCAGCAAGGGAGGAAGGGAAGTAGGCATAAGCAAGGCAAAAATAAGAGAGGTAAGAGTTTCATGATAGAAGTATTGTCCTAATGCCTTGGGAAAAGCTGTCCACAGCCTGAAGCTGTCAACCTCTTGTTCTGGTTTGCAGTTTGAATGTCTATGGTTATGGCATCAGGGGGCTTGGTGAAGTTTTATGTAGCCCACACATGAGGCACAATGTTTTCCTTTGAAATTTGCATCAAGTCATCCAGCTTCAGCTTATAGGATTTTAGGAACAAAGCAATTCTTATTCCTGGTGGGAGACTTGCAGCCAGATATTGTGGGAAGCTAGAATAATTTAAGATCTAGTCCTGTAACTGCAGTTTAATAAATCAAACAAATTTCAATATTTTTCTTTTAAAAGAGCAAAAATCCTAAAGCCCAGGATAGAAGCAAAGAAAAAGTCCAAGGTTAAAACATAGTTTCTATTGCTTTAAACATTTCATAAAGACAACACAAACCTGTATAACCAGCAAACCCAGGCAAAAGTGTCTGCACTACGTTTAATGCCAACAATTCTGAAGGCATTCTTAGTTTACAAATTTTCACACTAGATTTAGTTGCCAAAGAATATTTCAGATTACATGAACTAAATGACACTTCAGTTAGTTTATATTTTTCTGATAAAATACTTGATTTAAACACTTATGGTAGGTTTCTTAAAGTCAATTAAAAAGAGCTCTTCACAAATTCTGGAGATATCATTAAAATATCTTTAAATTCTTTTAAAATATCTTATCAGGTTCAGCCAGAACAAACAGCAGTATTTACAGCAGTATTGAACTCTTCAGGTGAAATGAGATAAAAACTTACATCTCAAAAGAATAAAACTTAGATCTATCTAAACATCATTATTAGTTGAGACAAAAAACAGGACATAAAAGTCCAGTTAAGATAGCTAGGAAAAACCATCTTAAACAAGGTAAGGTTTACTATATACATTTTAAACCAATGCCCTTTTTATTGTAAGAGATTCTAGTGACTTAGTCTTTCCTCTTTTACTGGTGTAGAGAGATAGACACCCTTGTAAATGAAGACTTTCTTTAAAGATGTAGTTTTTTTCCACAAAGATTCTCAAAATAACCAGTCAAATGTCAGAAATGTGTATCTGGAGACAGATTATTTTGGGTAAGTAGTCTTTTTAACTTAGCTTGTTTCTTAATTAGATATCTGAGTTAAGGGTGGGGTCCTTTAATGAAAAGGGCAAAAAAAAAAACAACCAGTAGAAGCTTTCTGGAACATCCCTCCAAGCCCCCAACAATGCTGATGGTTAACAGAGATTACTATCAAAAGGTGGGCAGCCTGCTTTTTAATGTCCTGTTTGTTTGCACAAATGGCAACAGTTTTCTGGAAACTGCTATTTCAGGGGTTGCTTATTAAAGTAGGACCCTGGCGAAAGTCCAACAGTCATTCTAGGTTGTTGGTTGGCACGGAGCTGCTATAATCGCAACGCCATTTATTTGAAGCTTCTTCCCCCAACCCCTTGGCTGGAATGCATAAGAAAAAACAAAACTTTCCATAAACCTTGAAGTCAGTAACAGATTCATCATTCTTTCATGAGGAGGTCTGGTTGTTTGAGCAATCAATGCAAGTAGGAAAACACTTTCAGAATAAATACATTTTATTATTGCCCTGAACTCAAGACTTTGGCCTAGGCGTAAGGGTGGTTAAAAAAAAATACAGTAAATGAATCTGAGAGTCAAACTTTTATAAATACTTATCAAGTTTTTTTGCATTTTTTCCTTTGGGGCATTCAAATAATCAAGTGAAAAAAATCAGCCTATTCAAAGTAAGCAGGGAAAGATAGAGAGATTAGAAGCCTTTATACACCAATCAAAAATACATCTAATTTTTTCTGAAGCATTTGGGATTCCTTCTAATTTTAAATGTACTTCTTAAAGTGCAGTGTTATTAATGTAGAATGTTCTACATAATGGTAATTATAATTTTAAATTTATTTATTGTATCTTCTCCATCAGTTTAAAAATACACACAAGCATGTGTGATTTACCACAAGTTTTAAACCAAGCATGCAGATCAAACCAAATATTGGATCAGGTGTGCAGACCACCCAAAAATTGAACCGAAAGAATACTCACCAGAAGGACAGTGCTCTTAAATCAGGAAAGACTTTCCAGGAAACACAAAAATTATTTTATAGGCCCAGAAGGGCAGCCTTATCCAGACTAGATCCTGAATAAGGTCCAGGAGCCCTACCAAAAATAGGAATTAATAAGGTATAATATTAATGTTATGCTGACTTCATTAAGTGAGTTGCTATGTATTCACCTCTCCTCTATTTTCTGACTGAGTTCTTGAAATTATTTCCTTAATATTTGACAGAATTCCAGAGTAACCCATCTGGGTCTGAATTATAGAAAGGTTTTTAATAATGAATTTAATGTCATTAATATATAAAGTTTCCTCGTCTATTAAATTGGGACAATAGTAGTATACCCCCCTTTTGTAGGTTTTTAGTCAAAATTGGTTGCTTTAATATTTTTTAAGTTTCTGTAATGCCTGGCACATAGAAAGGATCAGGAGACAACCAAGAACTAAAGCTTCTATTAGTATTTTAATGCTTTACATTCAAGGTTTGATGCATATAAATATTTTAAAAAATTGGCCAGCGTGGTGGCTCACATTGTAATCCCAAGCTTTGGGAGCTTGAAGCAGGTGGATCATTTGAGGTCAAGAG
This sequence comes from Papio anubis, assembly GCF_008728515.1. NCBI lineage: Eukaryota > Metazoa > Chordata > Mammalia > Primates > Cercopithecidae > Papio > Papio anubis. The sequence goes on along the minus strand of NC_044979.1, from coordinate 83,345,965 downwards.
TTCAAGATCAGCTTGGCCAACATGGTGAGACCCTGTCTATACTGAAAATACAAAAATTAGCCCGGAGTGGTGGTAGGCACCAGTAATCCAGCTACTTGGGAGGCTGAGGTAGGAGAATCACAGGAGAATTGCTTAAACCCGGGAGGCGTAGGTTGCACTGAGCCAACGATCAGGCCACTGTACTCCAGCCTAGGCGACAGAGTGAGACTCCATCTCAAAAAAAAAAAAAAGCCTCACAAGTAGCTTGATTACTCATGGATTGATCATATATATGTATATTATATATATATATATATATTTATATATATTTTTTTTTCTTTTTTTTCTAGATGGAGTCATGCTCTGTCACCAGGCTGGAGCACAGTGGCATAATCTCGGCTCACTTCAACTTCCGCCTCCCAGGTTCAAGTGATTCTCCAGCCTCAGCCTCCCAAGTAGATGAGATTACAGGCATGTGTCACCCCGCCCAGATAATTTTTGTATTTTTTAGTAGAGATGGGCTTTCACCATGTTGGTCATGCTGGTCTCGAACTCCTGACCTCAGGTGATCCACCCGCCTTGGCCTCCCAAAGTGCTGGGATTACAGGAATGAGTTACCGCGCCCAGCCCATAGATTGATATACTTTTTAAGATACTGCATTTCTCATGTCATTTGATCTTTGTCATTATATATGATTTAACACAAGGATATCCCCATAATATGGTCTCTGTTAGTCAAAGATTTATAGCATATCTAATGCTTCTTTTTATGAAACATTAATATGAAATTCCTGGGTTAGAAGATGTGAACATATTTACACTTTTCATATGAACCATTAAATTGCTTACTCAAAAGTTGCCCCCTTTTCCAAAATTTTTTACAGAAAACTTTTTCCAATGCAGGATTCTAATATAATTTTCACTATTGCCTATTTCATCAGTAAACTAAACTTTTTTAATTTTTAAATTACTAAACATAAGTGACATAGAACATTTTCCTCTTCTGTCACTATAATTGTGAATTATTTTTTCATTTGCCAACTTTCATATTTGTCAATTTTTGTACATGTTTATTCAGATGTTTACAAATATGTTAGAGTTTTACATATTGATATTTATACTCTAAGTTTATAATTTACTATTGGTTTTGTGTTTTTAACATACTGAAGTGTCCCCTCCCAGGTTTATCAAAGCATTTAATGATTACTTTGTGATTTCTTTTTCCTTTATGTTTCAAAACTTCATATGTATTCTTACTTAAATCCAACATCCAATTGTATTTTTTTTTTTTTTTTTTTTTAAGACGAGTCTCACTCTGTTGCCAGGCTGGAGTGCAGTGGCATGATCTTGGCTCACTGCAACCTCCAAACTCCCTGGTTCAAGTGATTCTCCTGCCTCAGCCTCCCGAATAGCTGGGATTACAGGCACATACCACCATGCCCAGCTAATTTTTTGTATTTTTAGTAGAGACGGGGTTTCACCATGTTGGCCAGGATGGTCTTGATCTCATGACCTCGTGATCCACCCACCTCAGGCTCCCAAAGTGCTGGGATTACAGGTGTGAGCCACCGTGCCCAGCCATATTTTCTTCTATTTTTATTGTATACTATTTTTTAATCATATAATTATTCAGTCCACTTGAGATTTAGATTTATGATAAAAAGAAAGAAAAAAAACATTTTATCTTTCCTCACCTATTATTAAAAGGTAAGAAAATTGATTCCCAGAGAAGTTACCTGGCTTAGCCAGGGTCACACAACTAATAAGTAATAGAGCTGGGATTTTAACTCCTAACTCTCATATTCTAAAACCCATGCCCAATCTTCTGACAGGCATATTGCTCAATCACCAATTTTCAAATTTTTGGCCTTACTTTTGCAGTATAAACTTCTACATGAACATCTAAAGATCCTTTCGTGCTCTAAAATCTATTTACTGTTGTTCATTAATAGACTGTACATCTATGAAACAGACTACCCAGGATCTACCAACAGAGAGCGGAGGGAATTATAAGGTCATAGGCCTTCAGAACAAGTTAGAAAGTATTGTACGTTAAGCTCAGTGTCATAAAAGTAGTTAAGAGAGGGTCTATTTTTTTCCTAATGGTGTTGAAAAAAATTTTTTTGAGACAGGCTCTCGCTCTGTAGCCCAGGCTGGAGTGCAGTGGCATGATCTTGGCTCGATGCAACCTCCACCTCCACCTCCACCTCGCAGGTTCAAGCAGTCCTCCTGCCTGAGTAGCTGGGACAAGGTGTGTGCCACCATGCCTGGCTAAAAAAGGTATTTTTAAAATAACACTTGCTATTTATACCAAGAATGTTGTCAGGGTTGTGCTCACAGGGCACCATTAGATCCTTAGCTCACTATCTCTACAAATATTAAACTATAATGTCACAATCTATGCCTAATCCCAAGCAGTTTCTTACCTTGAAAGATCCAATTTAAATTCCATGAACACAAACCCTCCAGCTCTGTAAATATTCTTCTCTAACTCCTTCCTTCTATGACACTATTAAGACTCTACTATGGTGCTGTTCTCCCTTTCTTCAGTGAATTCTAATCTGCTTGGCTTATGGACAGGTTATCCAGTGGTATTTGGGGGAGTTTGATACTGTCAGAAAACTGGTGGGTTTTTTGGGGGTTTTTTTTGTTTGTTTGTTTGTTTTTAGGTAGAAGAGCTAATCCATGGTTTGTTATGAGGAGAAACTCTTCTGTTCAACTACAGTTTATTTTTATTTCCGCTGGGCTCAGGTCATACATAGAAAATAATCTGGCTAAAAGGGAGAAGTGGTTACCAATGCTCTTAAAATGCACAATGACAATCTGAAGAGGAAAAGAGAAGAACATTTTATCTATGACTATCTTGAAATCTATGTGAAACTCACAGTCAGTAGCAAAGTTTTCTCATCAGGTAGATTACTTGTGCCTTTGAAAAACTACATAAACTGTTTAATTATTGAAAGACATATAAATTAAAGTAATACACCATTCACTCATTTAATTTATAAAGAAGATAATGCATAAACACATCCTCCCAAAAGTGGGGATTATCTTTAGCATGATTAATTATTAACACAATGCCAGAAGACTAAAGTAGAAGATGGATGGGCTTAAAGTAACATAACATAAATACTTTGAATAATAAAATATTTGTAAATACTTACTAAGGAGGTGGACAAAGATGGGGGGTATAAAGAGAGCAATCTGTCCCAAAGGGAAGGAATATTTTTTCACTAGCGGTTTTTAGAATTGCCAGCACATGGTGATAATGGAAAGCAAGCCAACTTTATCTGGCTCTGAGTTTTATAATTGCTTTTAGAATCTTTGTGGAAAATCCACAGCTTTGTTGTCTGCACTGGGGCTCAGCAGGATAGTCATAGCCTCATGGATTATATTAATTTTAGTATTACTTATGGTTAATAATTTAAATTTTTAAAATTTAGGAACTGTTGTCCTGTGCAGTTAAAAAATTGCTATAATAAATAAGGTGATTTAATCATTTAAGATTATGATGCAAAGTTGATTTATAAAACATTACCAAATTATAGCTGTATGGGTGCTCAGAAAATATAGATTCATACACACATAGATATACACATGTTAGGGTTCAGCAGGCAAAGTATAAACGACAGGCATTTCTTTAATATGATAGAAGATACTTAGAAGTAGTCCATGAGTTACTCAGTATTGGGCTTTGGGTATAGGATAAAAAAGAAAGGTTGGATTACTGATTTACCATTAATATAATACATAACATTTAGTAAATATTTGCCATGTTCTGGACATTACTAAGCCTCTTTCATGGGTTATCACATTCTAATGTCTTCACAACCCACTGAAGAAAGAATACAATCATTCTCCAAGAAGTATAGTAAGTTGTCCAAGATCATATTGGTAGAATATAGTGGATCTCTTACTTAGCCCCAGGAGTTTAACTACAAAGCCATTGCCCCTAACTGCTACACTGCACTGCTCCTCAGTTTAGACAACTCTTCTCACTAAAGGGTCTAACTTATTCACTTATTCACTAAAGGGTCTAACTTATTATGTGGGAATGTTAATTTTTATATATGTAAAACTTTCTCCATTAGAGCAGAGTGGTTATTCACTGATTCACTAATTCAGTAATTATTTACTGAGACCTATTTCTGATTGAAAATGTATTCAAAATATGAAGATGAGGGATAATATTTCCAAAATATGTTAAATGTTATAATGGGTAGATGCTACAAGAAAAAGAACAAAAGGGGAAGAAGCAACTACTGAAAATTCAATGAGATAGCAAAGTCATCAAAAGGAATCAAAGCTTGAGTTGAACCCTGAAGAACATATTAACAGTTAAACAGCTGGATGACAGTGAGGAGAAGGAAAAGGGAGGAAGCAACAATTCAGCCAGGAAAACCAGTACAAAGGTGAATGGGAGAGGATAGAGTTTAGGAGAGGAAAAAGAGCATGCCATTACTATCAGAACACAGGGTGAAGTATTGGGACAGGTAGGCAAAAGCCAGGGTATCAAGAATATTCTATATCACCCTGAGTAGTTTAGACTTTATTCTGGAGTGGAGAGCAATTCAATGAAAATTTTTCATAAATGGAATGTCACTATCATAACTTCATATTAAAACTTAATCCTAGTAACAGTACAGATTTCAGATGGGAACTGGTGAGGTGGAGAGCAGGCTAGATTCAGGAATATCAGTAATGTGACCACAACAATAATCTAGAAGAAATACCAAGTTCATGAACAAAAGTGATGACATGAGGGATGGAGAGGAAACAGATGAATAAGATAGGGTAAAATATAAATGGTTTGGGATTTTATTCTAGAAAGCAGTACAGGTTGAGCAGACAAACAGAGATGTCCAACTGACACCTGAATTTCCAGCTTGGACACCTGAATGGTAGTTTAATCCTCTAGAGTGGCTTCACCATATTTATAGCCCCTTCATAGGGTCTTATACAATATGCACAACCATAAATCATGATCCAGATGGCATTTTCCATTCTAGGAGGCTGTGTTCCATGTCTTATACTCTTTTCCAGGATTTGAGTAGAAGCAAATAAAAGTAATGACTCTTCTCTCTCTGATAACAGAAATGCATTTCTAAACCTTCCCTTTTTAAAATTCAAATAAAAGTATATCTTTTTAAACCCCAATAGATATGGTTTGACTTTGTCCCCACCCAAATCTCACCTTGAACTCTAGTTCCCATAATCCCCATGTGTGATGGGAGGGGCCCGGTGGGAGGTAATTGAATCATGGGGGTGGTTACCCTCATGCTGTTCTCATGATAGTGAATTCTCACAAGAGCCGATGGCTTTTTCGTGGGCTTTTCACTCACTTTGCTCCCATTTGTCTTTGCTGCCACCATGTGAAGAAGGATGTGTTTGCTTTCCCTTTCACCATGATAGTAAGTTTCCTGAGGCCTCCCCAGCCCTGCGGAATAGTGAGTCAATTAGAACTCTTTTACCCAGTTTCGGATATGTCTTCATAGCAGCATGACAATAGACTAATACACTAATCTCTGCCAAAATGACCCTAGATTAGCTCAGAGTAGTGGAACTATATAATGATGAAGCATTTCAGCCAGCAACATTCCACAGAAAACTAGCAGGCAGAGAAAAACTTCCTATACCATGCTGATTACAACTACTTCTCCTTCCTCTCCCCATTCAGGTGCAGATATAAAATTTTTTTAAATATCTAGGCCCACACACAGATGTTTTGTTGCTCATCATGTAAAAAAAGAAAAGCATTACTAAATGAAGCTTAAAAAATCTGCTAAATATCTATTCCAGAGAGAAGTATCACTACATACTATTTAGCAAAAGCCCTTAAAAGTTTGTATTTCTTGCTAAATATATTTTAAAAATTGTTTTACTGGGACTGAAGTCTGCCAGAAACACTTGTATTTATAATGGAAAAGAGAATGTGAATAATTTCATGCCTTTTTTGATCCCAAGCACAAATCCGCAATCTACAAAACCATAAGATTAGTTGAATAAGCAGTACTCTAAAGAAAGTTTGTAATAATTACATACATGTGAAATATTAACAGAGATTTTCTCTGTGTCTCTTGCTCTCTCTCTCAACAATGACTGTCCTAAGTGTCTCTCTTTCTCTCTCTCTCTCAACAATGACTGTCCTAAAAAGAGCATTAGTCATTGGTTTAGAGAATATATTTGAAAATCCAAACTGTGTTTATATCCCAGTTTTGACTCTTCCCAGCTGATAATCCTGGGAGTTTATTGACTTCCCTGAGCCTCATCTTCCTCAACTAAAAATGGAGATTATAACAGCTTCCAAATGATAGGACTGTCACAAGGATTGAGTGACACCATACATGTAAAGCTGCAAAATGCTGTATAAATACAGCATATGTTAATATCACAAATATATTATTAATCTAAAATTAAATCTAACTGCCATTCCAAAGTAGCAACAGTGTTTTGTATGCTATAAATTCCATAAAATTATGACAGAAGAAAAATTAACCATAATATTTTTTAGTTCAAAATGACAAAAATTTAACTTTGATGGTCAAGAGGATCGTTAACTTCAAAGATGACAAGATCCAGAATCAAAACAAATTCATTCATCAATCTCTCTCTCTCTCTTTTTCTCTGAATCTCCCCCTCCTTCCTCTCATCTCTACTTCCAATGTTTTCCCTTTATATCCTCGACAGGTTTTCTATAGGTTTACTCTAGGGACTTAAAGCTCTATTCAAGAAAGGGAAATGCCTCACCTGTCCACCTCTGGATTAGTAGCTGTGCCTGGGACAGAGAGGAGATGGAAGCTTCTAATTGTCTAGGAAATGTCAGATTAAGTGGGGGTCTTTTGTTTGACAACTCCACCAGATTTACCCAGATCAGTAAAAGGGTGTTCTTAAAAAGAAGGAATGTTTTCCACAAAGGCATGTGGTGATGAGAGTGCCTGAAGAAAAACTGAAAAGCAAAGATGGAATTTACCCTTTTGTTCAGAGAGCAGCATTAACCAGACTGGTTATCCTGGGACTTTGTCAAGACTCCCTGATGGGTAGCATCAAATTGGCATACTGCACCCTGCTATAAAAATGTACAACTTTGATGTGCTTTGACACTCAATTGAATTAGTGTACTAGCCTTTCATTTATTTTGCTACTTTTTATATATTCAATTCTAATAACAATCTAGGGATATTTTAGCCAGAAGTATTATATTTTAATGCATGCATATGGAGGGATTAAAAAAGCTTTAATAAGTCTAGTGATAAATGCATCTACATAAGTTTTAGAGCATGTTATGCTTACTAAAAATGAACTATTCGGCCGGGCACGGTGGCTCACACCTATAATCCCAGCACTTTGGAAGGCCAAGGCGGGGGGATCACGAGGTCAGGAGATTGAGACCATCCTTGCCAACACGGTGAAACCCCATCTCTACTAAAAATACAAAAAAACTGGCTGGGCATGATGGTGCACGCCTGTAGTCCCAGCTACTCGGGAGGCTGAGGCAGGAGAATCACTTGAACCCAGGGGGCAGAGGTTGCAGTGAGCCGAGATTGTGCCACTGCACTCCAGCCTGAGCGACAGAGCAAGACTCCGTCTAAAACAAACAAACAAACAAACAAAATGAATATTCAATTAAAAATGTCAACCACTTGGTTCAAATGATGGATTAATGTCAAGGTCAATGTAAGAAGGTGATCATTAGAAAACCCTTAGAAAATCTGTTGATATTTAGAAATTTATCATCATTTGAAAAACTTGTAATAAATAAATTCAACAAATATTAACTATTTAACATAAACAAGACATTACTAGTAAGTTGTCAAAGGAATTCTCCTGTTTGCCTTTTCTAGCAGGTTGGCTAATTATTAGGATGAGATGGTTCACTTAATTGACAAATTTATGTCAATTGGTTAAGTTGGGGTCATCTGAGGTAATATGGATCATGTGTATTAAACCTTGAAATGTATTTATTCAAATACTGGTGTTTTATTTACTTGTTGTTTGACTCTAGGCATAAATCTAACTTTGTGAACATTGTTTTTGTCCTTCTATGTGGCAGGAATAAAAAAAAACACATATGTTACTGAGGATGAAGCATGATTATAAGTTAGTACATATAAGTATGATTGATTCTCCTCAGTTCACATAGCTTAGGCTGCACAGGTGGATTCGTGAAGCCAAGATATAAGGCATTTTGAAACATGAAGAACTAATAGAACTTTTAGAAACCCAATTACTATTTGAAAATCAATTTACATTTTAAATAATACATTTCTATTTGAATTACATTTTAAGTAATATTTTTCTTTTTCTATTACCTCACCAATATAAACTAACACAAAAAGTTTTTACTCCAACTGTGCTTATAACAGGTAGACAGGATTTTACCTCCCACATGGTTCTAAATTTAACCAATACTTCTCTAACACCAGCAGCAAAAGCATATTTTTTATTATGTGAGCACTTGTAAAATTTTGAAAATGCAACAAACTGTTTCTTCAACAGAAAATTAAATCTAACTATAATACCCTTATTGACTTTCCTTGGAAACAACGACATTGATTTTTCCACATTCTAACTTTATCATATCAAAATGAGTCCACTTCCAAGTTTGCAAATATGTCACTGAAGATATTGTAAAATATTTCTGAAATAGTAATATAGACATTCTGAATCTATTTTTTTTTCTTTGCTCTAAGAAGCATATTAGCTAGCAATTATTAGTTTCCACGAGTAAATACTTTCTTGAAATCAGTCACAAATTCAGTAGGTTAATTCTACTAATGTAAGAGTAGACTAAAACAAAACACGATATCTATTAAATATTGAGAATTTAAAGATGTCTTTTTACCTTTAAACATAAAGTTTTGTCTCCATAGTGGACAACAAGAGAAAAGAGGGAAGAAAGTGACTGTCAGGATGTTGAATCTAAGTGTCCTGAGGCTTTGTTGAGTTTTTTGTTGTAACTACAGGTCCTCTGTCCCACCTTCTCACAATCATGAAATCTTCCAAAAAGATATATGTGCAAGGAACAACTTGAGACATAATGTACACATATTTTTACCATTAACTGAGAGGTTGGTCCTTAAAACCAATATAATTTCCAAGCAAATACAACTAGACTGAAATGAAAATCAGTAGAATCTCATATTTAAAAGGAAGGTGGTCCCAGTTCAACTTGCTAAGCTAGTTGCACAGAATTCCAAGAGAGAATTACAGTATTTAAAAGAAACAGTGAAGTTCAAGAAGAGGTTAAAAAAAATCCAATGGCCCACTGCCAAAGAATGCTGAATTTAAGTCTTCTGTTTGTTACACTAACAATCTCCTTGTCTAACATGTTTGATCTTGGATTGAACCCATCTCTAGTAACACATCTCTTACTTGAGAGTAAAGAGATTTGAGCATTTCATAGTAAAAATATCTGCTTTGATAGTAATTATTTTGTTAAGTAGTTCAGAATAATAACTAGGTCTAAATCATCAACCAAGGGAAGAATATAAAATTTCTGCTCCTAAAATTTGCAAATGTTTCTATCAATTTTGAGGAAATAAATAACATGAGAACGTTTCTTCCTTAGAGGTTTCAATTAATGTGTTTTGATGTTTCCTCTAAGACATCAGGAAATAAATCAGAAAAATATTTTTCTTATATTTTTCTCAGTTTTTTATATGGAGTCTCCACTCAGCTGAGAAATCTTCTTTAATCTATGTTGCACGTTAGAATATGTTCATGTATAATGGAGACCACAATGAGAATTCCCTGGCTTCCACATTGATGAATATCATTAAATAAACATGTATTGTTTAAACCTCCTGGGATTTTAGAATTGTTACTCTGCATAACGTAGCCTATTGTGACTGATATACAGAGAGAAACAAAGAATATAAAAAGAGTAAAGTCCAATTACCACAGGTTAACATGTTCCGCATTTTTTCACCCCACATAAAATTTAAGCATATTAACCCCTCTCAATAAATCCCTTGATCCTAGTGAGAAATTAAATTTTTACAAAATATAGGGAAACAAACCTTGAAGAACTTTTTATTCTGTTCTAATAAAACCAGAGGGATCTTATTAAGACACCCAGTTGCAGTATGAGTTTCTTCATTACTATTTGAAACCAGGGCTTTCCTCATCTGGAACTGATCTAACCTTTTAAGTATGTCCAAAGTTACATTACGCAAACTGCAAGCCTAATGTGTTTCAATTTTCCAAAGTTCCATACAGACAAAAGGGAACACAAGAAAATCACAGTCCAATACCATGAATTATAGAAAACACAAGCGCATCCCAGAATCAATTGTGATGACTGCAGCATGACTCTCTACAGTGCCAATTAACCATTACAGAAAATTCCAAGCTAAAATAGTGTGTCCCAAAACTACTTTTAGTTAGCATAAATCTGGGCTGCCTCTAGGTCTATCTTAGGATAGCATTTTCTAAAAGAATAACACCATTTTAGTATCTTTTTTCTTAAAATGATATGAAATGAGAGAAACTATAAATACACTGTGTACTAATATTTTATTGGTCTGTCTCATAATTCCATATACAGTTTAGATTCTAGTCTACAGCAGCACTGTAGTTCTCTGTTACTGATTATAACAGAGACCGTGTTTTTTTTTTCTTTTCTTAGAAATGAAGAGAAAAAGTAAGATAAAGGAAAAATCTTCCTGAATTCAGCCTTGCCATGTGTCAGCTAAATTAGGCCACTTATCCAAAGTTCATCCTTGTTCACAGGGACAGATATTATATCTGTGTTCCTAGGATTTTCATAACTAGGGAGATAAAAATAAGACATTATTATCAAATATTCTTTTACAGCATCACTGAAATACCTTAGTCATTTTGCTTTACTCTTTGACTTTATACACATATGCAAAATTATGAGCAATATACACATGGAAACATACACATGTGCTCTTGCATAAGAGTTCAGAAATCACTACTTATATAAAGAACAAACCTACATCAGTATCAGCCAAGCATGTGGTTGAAGATCTTAGAGAAACTGAAGATAGAGCCAAATTTAGGAATCTGTGTGTCCTACCAACCATTTCTCTCAATGCTGAATGAAATTGCAAAAAGTAGTCAGTTAAAGACCACCACAGTCATGTAATCTTTTGTAGGCAGTTCCATAACATTTAAAGTATCTTACCATCAACAACAACAACAACAAAAAAAAAACAAATGAAAAACCAGTAACCTTCACACTGGAGTTTTTCATGCTTTCTGCTAAACAATTTTCAGAACTAGATCCACACCAGCCAGAGAAAGTTATGAAGGCAAAGTAATTTCCTGTGAGATTTTGATCACTAAATTGTGGCTGCCCCTAACTTTTGAGAGTCCCTTCCATTCATGGACTATTAGCCAACAAACCTTTAATTGGCAAAGGAACTCTTAGAATAAACCAGGCATTTTTTTCACACAAGATTTCACTCCCAAAACACATCCATCTGCATTCACATTCGATGTGCCAATCAGTAGCAGACACCAGCCCTGCCTTCAAGCTGGACAGAGACAGAATTGCCCAGGATTTTGAATGACACCCAGATGCTAAATGGGTAAAGATAATGGTTGGCACAATAGCTAAAGGCTGTCCCATTACATCTATCCTCTTTGTGGCCACTACAGGAAGTTATCCTATTACATCCATCCCCTTTGTGGCCACTACAGGAAGTTATAAACACAGAATAAACAAATACTTCTTCACTATAGTTCGTACCTGGACAACAATCCCCATAAGAAACATTCCTGGTGAACTGGTTTGGGCCAGGTTATAGTTAACAATAGTCTCCAAATATTTTTAATATTAACAAATAGACAATTGATGATTTATTGGTTAGGGTGTCCACGACTTATTTTATTCTTTACCATTTCCTTCACATTTTTCCCAAATATAAGATAGCAGAAATAATTAAAAATTCATTTTTCCAACTGTGATTTAAATTCCCACATTGGATATCTGAGACAGTCATGAAGTAGTTTAAGCAAAATAACAGATGACAGTAATTTAATTTAGCTCAGTTATTTGTAGACATAATTCTCAAATTTGAAAGCATGGTGGTTAAACTCCACAGTCACTCTACAGACAATTTCAAGACAAAATCATTACTAATACTAAGATCCGCGAATAGGAACAAATACCACTTGCACAACTACCCCCCTTCTTCATCTCCCCCAAAAAAGTCTGATTTATGGCTTTGCATGTAAGCACAGTTAACACTAGACTTAAGTTGTTCAGCTTTTAGAAAGCACTAGAAATGATATATTTTCCTAATACGTTTGGATGAGTTCTCACATTTTTTTCGTGCATTGGATGTGACCAGCCACATTAATGTACTAGAGCACTGAAGTAATGCTTCAAATTGAACTATTAAACATATATGTTTTTAGTACCATGTAAAAGGATTAATGACTTATGTAATAGATACATATTTCTTGAGTTAGTTCATCGAATGGAGATTTCTAACAAATCTTCTGATATAACACTCTTTTTTCTTTTTTTTTCTTGAGATAGAGTCTCACTCTGTCACCCAGGCTAGAGTGCAGTGGCACGATCTCAGCTCACTGCAACCTCCACCTCCCGGGCTCACTGATATAAAACTCTATATTGCATCCCAGCATATTATGCATCTAAATGAAATTTTGTATTTATCATAAGTATATTATTTTTATCCAGCAAAACATTAACAACTCTATGGTAGTCTATATTATAAAATTATAACTAAATATACAAATGTATATTAAAATATAATTAGTAAATATTAATGTATTATGAAAATGAAATAAATGTCTCACGTGATAGTTTATTTAAAATTCAAACCCGTGATAGTTTTCAAAAATGTTTTTACTTGATCCTATTCAATAGTAACCCTAATCTTAAGAAAACATTCTGCAGAATTTCTATTTAAGAACATTGAATTCAAAATATATATAGCTGACATGTGACATGTATGTTCATGTTGTTTGTATGTGTGCATGTGCAAGCTGGTTTGTGAAAGTGACTTAAGTTTGTCTTTATCTAATATTCTCTAAGATTAAGAGAAAAAATTGAACCAAAACTGCCTATGGTATTAATTCTTTTATATTGATTTGATTTATACATTTTTAAAATAAGTCAGTGTATAGTCAATTAACAAGACTGATATTCCCACAAATACAGCTTAATATTTAACATTCTACCTGAATCACTGTCTCCCCTTCATAACACTTGTGATTGCCAAACCCTGTATGTTATTATTTTCCTTTATTTTTATTGTTTTATATACCATTTTGATATGCATAATAAAATGATTACCACAGTCAAGCAAATTAACATATCACTTTACATAGTTATCTTTGTTTTTTGGTAAGAGTAGCTAAAATCTACTCTTGGCAGATTTTCTCTATGCAGTACTATTAACTATAGTCCTCATGCTGTATATTAGATCACTACTTTTTATCCTATATAACTTCAAGTTTGTAGCTTTTGTCTTACATCTCACCATTTTCTTTTTCACCTTTATTTTAGGTTCAGGGGTACAGGTGCAGGTATGTCATATAGATATATTGCATGTTACAGGGGTTTGGGGTACAGATTATTTTGTCACCCAGGTAATAAGCATAGTACCCAGTAGGTAGTTTCTTGATCCTGACCCTCCTGCCACCCTTCACCTTCACGTGGGCCATGGTGTCTGTTGTTCCCTTCTTTGTCTATATGTACTTGATGTTTAGCCCCCACTTGTAAGAATAGGAAATATTTGGTTTTATGTTCCCGTGTCAGTCTGCTTATGATAATGGTTTCCAGCTCCATGCTCCTGCAAATGACAATCTCGTTTTTATATGTAGTATTCAACAGTGTATTTGTACTGCATTTTTTTATCCAGTCTACCACTGATGGACATTCAGGTTGATTCCATGTATTTGCTACGCTTCTCACTATTTTCTTCTCCTCACATCTGGTAACCATTATTCTACTATTTCTATATATTGGACATTTTTTAGATTCCACATACAAGTGAGGGATCATGCAGCTTTTTTGTGTGTGGTTTATTTCACTTAGCATAATATCCTCCAGGTTCATCCATGTTGTCCCAAATAACAATATCTTTTTCTTTTTAGACAGAATCTTACTTTGCTGCCCAGATTGAAGTGCAATGGTGCAATCTCAGATCACTGCACCCTCTGCCTCCTGGGTTCAAGCATTTCTCCCATCTCAGCCTCCTGAGTAGTTGGGATTACAAGCGCACACCACCACGCCCAGTTAATTTTTGTATTTTTAGTAGAGATAGGGTTTCACCATGTTGCCCAGACTGGTCTCGAACTCTTGACCTCAAGTGATTTGCCTGTCTCAGGCCCCCAAGTGCTGGGATTACAGGTGTGAGCCACCACATCCAGCCTCATCTTTTTTTAAAGTAGAATATTTCATTTATATATAAACCACAATTTTAAACTGATCCATCCACTGATGGACACTTAGGTTGTTTCCATACATTGGTTATTGTGAACCACACTGCAACGATCATGAAAGCAGTCATCTCTATGAGGTGCTAATAATTTCATTTGGGTTTACTGGGTCATATAGTAGAGTTTGAATTCTTTGAGTACTCCTCATGCTGTTTTCCATAATGGCTGTACCAATTTATATTCCCACCCACCGTGCACAAGTGCTTCACATCCTTGCCAACACCTGTTATCTTTAGTCTTTTTGATAAATAGCCATTCTAACAGGTATGAGGTGATATCATTGTGATTTTAACTTGCATTTTTCTAATGAGAAGTAACGTTAAGCATCTTTTCATGTAACTGTTGGCCATTTACATGTCTTCTTTGAAAAAGTGTCTATTTAGGTCCTTTGTTCATTTTTCAATTGGGTTTTCTTTTGTTGTTGTTAACTATTAAGTTATATAAGCGCCTCATGTGTATTCTGGATGGTAATCTATTAGATTTGTGTATTTTAAAATAAAATAGAGCTCCAATAATGATGGTCTGAGTTGTACAAAGGGTTGTAGTAATGAAGAATGAGATGAAGTATTTAAAGGCTAATAGAAAACATTTTAAAATTTTGTAGCCTTAGATGAACATTTTAGTCCCTAATTGTAA
The DNA here is from genome assembly GCF_008728515.1 of Papio anubis. Lineage (NCBI taxonomy): Eukaryota > Metazoa > Chordata > Mammalia > Primates > Cercopithecidae > Papio > Papio anubis. Next base: position 83,330,911 of record NC_044979.1, on the reverse strand, counting down.
ATTTAAAAATTATATGAAAATAGCTTACGTTTTAAAATGTCTTTGGTAATATTTAACATTAATGACACATTAAGTACTTGAGAGGGCCTTATAAAACTATGTACATTAGGGTAGGGTAATAATCATATTCTTTGTTTTCTGTATTTTATGATCCTTTGACCTCTTGGGGGCCTTGTTAGTCAATGAGAATCTGCTCTTCCCAGGGCTAGTTAATGCCCAGAGTTAGCAAACAACTCCCCTGTGAGCATGCCTTTCATACACAAACCAACAAATCAAAGTCCATATTCTAACCAGCTCCTTCATCTCATTCTCTCACACCAAGCCAATAGTTCCTCCGCCCTAAGTCAGCCCAGGACCAGGTGCTGGACAACTGCAACTCTCTCTGTATCCCAGAGTCCACTGAAGTTATTCCAACTATCCTATCCTATGTTTACTCAAATTTACCTTCCCTGCATCAGTTTGTTTTCACACTGCTATAAAGAACTACCTGAGACTGGGTAATTTATAAAGAAAGAGATTTAATTGACTCACAGTTCCACATGGCTGGGGAGGTCTCAAGAAACCTACAATCATGGTGGAAGGTAAAGGGGAAGCAAGGCCATGTCTTACATGGCAGCAGGAGAGGGGGGGGGTGGGATGTGGGGCCCACCACATACTTTTAAACCATCAGATCTCTTGAGAACTCACTATCACAAGAACAGCAAGAGGGAAACTGCCCCCATGATCTCATCACATCCCACCAGGTCCCTCCCTCAACACACTGGGCTTACAATTTGAGATCAGATCCCCTTTGTGTGGGGACACAGAGCAAACACAAATCATTGCCTCATTCATGTCTTCTCGTGGAAATCACAATAAAGGCTCTGGGCCATAATTACCCTCACTCCTCTGCCTTCTGAATGACCCTGGGCCTTCCCCATGTGGCCCTGTATGGTGTGGCATGCCCCCTTTTCCTGGAGAGTATGAGTAACAAAATTCCCTTAAGTGGCATTAACCTCACTGGATTTCAATCAGTCACCTCTATAAATTAAATCCTACTTACAACCAAAACAGGTAGTAATGCCAATGATAAATTATAAAAGAAATACAACTTATTTCTGCATTTGCTTCACTTCTAGTAATGATTCTGTTAAGTTTTTGTGCAAATTAGTTAGTATACCTCTCCTGATTAGTCTCTGAACTGTTCTTTTTCTTCTCACCAAGTTGTTTGTTGTTCCTATTTCTTTCCCACTACCTATTAATCTATACTTGTTCCATATGCTTGCCATTCTGTGTGTGCTTTCCTCATTTATGCTAATTTACTCAAATTCATATATTTACCTAGTCTGTGACTTCATGAGAATAAAACTAAATTAAAATTCTATCAAGCTTATCTTATACTCTGTGAAAAGTCAAAGTCTAAATGGTATGTTAGTTCTTCAGTGAATTAAAGGTAATTATATTGCAAGAACACAGCAGTTTTATTCCACTGGACAACTGTCTATACGTCTGTGAATTAGTCTCTAAGGCAGTCTTATAAGAATCAGAGTTCTCATATCCAGGACATCATTGTGTGAATCAAATAAACCTGTAGATATTATAAACCAAATATTTTCTTACTTGCTGTACTGTGTATCACTATAATATTTGTCCATCATGTTTATTAGTACACTTGAATCTCCCTTTTCCACTAGCTTGAAAGCCCTAGAATGAAGAGACTTCTGGTAAAGCCTAGCTAGGGCTTATAATCCCCCATGATCTTGTCCTAACTATATACTCAGATACTGAAGAAATTCAAAGTCAGGGGTTTACTCAGGGCATGTTTATCAGAGATGAGAAAAATGCCCATTGCAAAGACCTAAATATTTTAATGTCTTCTTTATAGCTACTTTCCATTTTCATTTCTCAGAATCAGGCAGATTGATAGAAGCAAGAGTAATTTTGAAGAAAGTGTCAGAATAACACACTGGGAAGACATAGGTATGTATTACTAGAGTATCTTTTCTTGGTTCATATAGACATTAACTAGAGATTCTTGAAATGAATCTGGTTTATTGTAAGTTTGGTTGCCTACACACCCCTAGCACATTCTATCACACAAATGACAGCTTATACTTAGTAAAAGAGGCCACTTATTGAAAAGCTGATTATTTCCAAGAAACTCCTTCACCCAATTCCCTGTTAAAATGAAAATAGAAGGACTAGACTTTTACAAATCATCAAAGGGATGCATTTCTGCTTTCTAAAGAAGGGAGGGTGGGATGAATGTGAGCCACCTTTTCTCACACATCCTCCCAATTTAGAGCTAGAAATTAAGATGTATAAGTATCTATAATAAGTATTTTCCCATGGGTATAAATGTTGTCCCATGAGTATAAATGTTGAGACTACGAAGAGGGAAAAAAGTATGGCAACCTGACTCAAAGATAGGCAACCTCCATCCCTGTGTTATTTTCCTATAGGGTTGCATACATTGCTTACTCTTGGGGCAAGGTTATGTTGTTGGCATTCAGAGAATAGGTCCACAAATAATTATCTAAGGAATAGTGCAGTATTTTTTTTTCTTTTAGAGGGCAAGATAATAGATTTTTATCCCCTGCTGTAATTATGAAGAGTCTTTCCTTTTGCTACTTCTAAGCTTAGTCGGAAAAGATTTTAATATGACTTGACTATTGATTACAATGATAAACTTTCTACTGATAAAATTTATTCTTAATATCTATCTTGCTTTATTAGAGGAATGACATTAGCATAAAAATCGGAAAATTTTCTTGTTATAGGTGAATAGTATATTTTTTCTCATATTTTTTAAAGAAATGAAGTTTTATCCCTATATTAGTAACATATGATAAATATAAAACGTTATTGCCGGGTGTGGTGGCTTATGCCTATGATCCTAGCACTTTGGGAGGCCGAGGTGGGCAGATCACCTGAGGTCAAGAGTTCGAGACCAACCTGGCCAACATGGGGAAACTCCATCTGTACTAAAAATAACAACAACAAAAAAATTAGCCGGGCATGGTAGCAGACATCTGTAGTCCCATCTACTTGGGAGGCTGAGGCCAGAGAATCGCTTGAATCCAGGAGGCAGAGGTTGCAGTGAGCCACAATCGCACCATTGCACTCCAGCCTGGGTGACAAGAGGAAGACTCCGTCTCAAAACAAACAAACAAACAAACAAACAAACAAAAAAAACAATATTGAGATGTTTTCCTCTTTTGAACCAAATCTTCAAAATCCAGTGTGTACTTTGTATTAACAGTGCATTTCAATTCAGACTAGCTGTAAAGTGCTCAGTCACCACACAGACAGCATAGTCAGCTCTGTAGAGTTACAAAATTCTACTGGAAGAATTCATTTAGAATTATATATGGATAAGATGATAGCAAAAATGAAAAGAAGGGGGTTGGGGGCTGGGGCAGGGATAGCATTAGGAGACATACCTAATGTAAATGATGAGTCGATGGGCGCAGCAAACCAACATGGCACATGCATAGCTATGTATCAAACCTGCACGTTGTGTACATATACCCTAGAAATTAAAGTATAATAAAAAAAAATTAAGTAAATGTCTTGTAGATTTTCCTCAAGAAGGTAAGTTTATCATTTACATTATAATATTGGGAGCTTTTAAAAATTTTCCCACATTCCTCTTTCAGAGTACTTGATACCTCTTAAGTCAGTTAAATCCAGGAAGAATTCAATCATGTGTAATAACCAGTATAGGTTAAGTTGCCACCTACAAGGTGCTTTCCATTGTCAGCCTGAATCTTGGTACCTTGAACACCGGTCTCTACAATTTTGCAATAAGGTGCTTACTAATTGGATCAGCTTCATAAATTAAATATTCCATTCCTGATCTTTCCACCCACAGTTATTCAGCTAATCCAAACTTGAGATTTGTTCTCAGTAAGCCAAAATTTTTCCTTCTCTGTGATCCTGGAGTGTAACTGGTCTGCCATTCTTGAGAGGAAATTCTTATTAGTGATTATTGGTTATGTTTCCCCTTCAAAACCCATGGCTCATTAATCCCCATCAAAGCAGCCTGAACAAAGTCATTTTTACTCAGCAGCAGATTCAGGCTGATCCAATGCACAGGCTAAGCTGGCAGCTGCTCAACTGAGATTTGAAGGATCCAAGAAGCGCTCTCTGGCTCCTGGTTCTCTCGTTTTAAAAAACAAACAAAATCCCTATTATTCACCACAATGGCATTCTCTACTAGATCCAGATTTTACCGAAAAGGCAAATGTGGGAAAACATATTCACCTGACTAGTATTCAGCGTAGTCCACATCCTGAATGATTAAAAAAAATAATAATAATTTTAGATTAGGAACGAAATTAAAGAGAATTCATGACTTCTAGTGATGATGTTGCAATTAAGGACAGTGATAGACAAGGTGACTTGGGAGTGCACTGGTGACCTGGGATAGGTATGGGGACACAAGAGGGAGTCACTGAAAAAAAAAAATTGAAATATATACATGAAGGAATAGCATTATTTCATAATTTTCTAATAGATCTGAAGTTGGAGATGTTTTGAATATATTTATTTGGTTTATGGATTTATTTTCTAAACTAGATTCTGATATTCCTAGAGAAGAACTTATCAAAGAAATAAATAAGGTAATTTTTATTACACATTCAAAAAGTAAAATAACTAAATTTACTTTAACCTTGTGTTATTTTGCTAATGAAGTAGCCAAATACTTTGCTATCTAAAAAACTGGATATTTCTTTCTTCCGCAATTTTCATAGAAAAATAGTCTTTTTCTATTTTTCTTCAAAGAGATACTGAATGCCCCACTTTTGAAAAATGTTCAGAGTCTTCTCTTAAGGAATAATTTGAATGTGTCAGAAACTATAATTTGTTCCAGAGAACTAAGCAAGAAGGTCTATTGTGAGATTTTAAATACATTCTTAATGGCTTCTAAATCCTCTTGTGAATGACATTAGTGTGAAATGTTATTTATTTAATCTAATAGAGCCATTACTCACAAAATGAAATGTGCAACTCCATCTCCTCAGAGACCAAGAAAGAGCTTCTAGGGTAAAGAACAGAACAGAGCTGTTATTTACGGGTACAGATTAAAAAAAAAAAAAAAAAAAAACCTGAATGAGTTGAACTTCCTCTCTCATGCCTACACGCGGAAAATAGAATCCACAGCAGAATTAGTTACCCAAATTCCTTTTCACAGTGTGCCTTTCCAGTGAACTCTCCTCTTCAGAAACTCCACAGCTGCTCACACAAATTAATTTTGCAATTAGGTTTTCTAGGAAAGTGTTGAACTGCAACCCAGGCTGCTTTGGGTTCCTTTCTTTCTCGCTTATAAAACAGGCACTGTCCAGGAGTGATGATATGTGGGCTCTAGAGGTATGTCCATGAATCTGAACATGCTGCTCAAAAGAGAGCATCTTTATGGGTTAAGATCATAGTGATGATTTATTTTGCTTCCGTAAGGGAGCTATTATACATATGGAGGTAGTTGTACAACAGAAGGTAAAATCTACACATAGTAAGATGACATAGTAGTTAAACCTATGCTATGAAATCTGATAGGTGCAAATTCTAACTTGGCCACTTGCTAGCTGGATGAAAGCAACCATCATTATTCTCAGGCTATTTTGTGTATCAGAGTATGTGATTGTCACAGTAACTCTTAAAACTATTATTATTCTTCATTTCAATGCAGAAACTGAGGCATAGAGAATGTAACTGTTCCGCATCTGAGAAATGGTGAAGCCTGGTTTAAATAGGAGCTGGTTACTGCAGAACGTGGGTTCTTAGCAAACATGTGGCTCAAGCAACAGAGACTTCTGACTCATTTTTTAGTTATTTAACCTCTCTTTTCTCTTTCCTCATCTGTAAAATGGAAATAAATATATGACCTGCCTCATGGAATTAAATGAGATCATGAATGTAATAAATTGAGCACAATGCTGGACACTCAGCAAATAGTAAATTAGCTTTATCAAATGCTTACCTTTCTTACAGTCAGTCTGTAGAGAACAATATATCTCTAAATGTTAATTAGACAAGACAGTTATATCTGTTTATTGGCCCAGACCTTCACAGCATCTCACCTTAACATAGTTGATGAGTGTCTCAAGCAAGTGTCATCTGATATTGCAACTGTCAACTGTTATCATTGCAGCTGATGGTGAAACTGTCAACAGGCTATGTGGAATGATTAATAATGTGACAAAGAATAAATCCATGCTCACAAGCATGGTCTAAATCCCTTTAACAGGTGGAATGATTGCTGGGACTTAGTATCTCTCCTATCTGAGCATTACCTGAAAAGCAGATATTCAAAGCAACTTAGATCTTATAGTAGGTGGCAACGTTAAAATATGCTGGCCTAAGTCAATCCTCTGACCACATGCATTCTAGTGAGTGGGCTGACAGGATTGCATTGAGAGTTATGTGCACCTGCTCTTCTGCTTTTAGCAGGCAAATAATATGCAGTAGGGAAAAGAAGTTGACCTAAAAATACACCATGAGAAGTCATTATTGGCATAAATCCCAAGAAGTATTTAGTGAAAGACACTGGGTTTTACATTGGGTTTTCCTATTATAAATGATTTTTGGGGAAAAAGTGTCAAGACCTAATATATGTGTATTAAAATATGTTTATAAATAAAATGTGATAAAATGTGATCATTAAATAAGTATACAGTTACAAATTAAGATATTACTATGTAGTATCAGTCTTGAAAAAATATACTACTTTGAAGGAAAAGAAATTTTTGATTAATAACATAATGTCATTACTAGCAAAAGGTTAATGGTAATTTTATCAAGGAAAGAAAACATTATTATTCCCTTCTCTTATATGGTTGATTTTTTCCTGAAACACTGCATTTAGCAAACATGAATAATTTGGAGAGAAATAATATTGTAAAAGATAAAAATTCTGATGACAAGCATACAATTTTCTAATTAATAGTCCTGCCTGAATCTTTTCTGAGGGAAGATTCTTATTCTCATTTTAAAAACCACATACTAAGATGATAACTACGACAGACACCAATTATATTCACACATTAACCAGGCCCAAACAAGAAGTAATGTTAAAATGCATTAGTCACCATATACCATGAACTCAATTTTGTAATGACTGATTACTCAATAACTGGTTTACAGATTTCCAGTAGCTACAATTATTTGACTATATTAGCATGTTCCATTAGTACCATTTTATGAAAGTGCATTTTATGACCTACCTGGCATGGCAAAAATCTTGAAATGTGTTTAATTAGAGAATATTCAAAGAAAATAATAAGAACATATCAATCTAATACCAAAAATATACATTCTGGGCCATTAAAGAAAATTTGATAGAAAAAATTTTTCATCACACTTCCTCAATACTCCCTGTGCATTGACCCTTTGTTGTGGATATACACATTTTTCACACATTAAATTTGTGTTTAAGCAATCTAGCAATACAGGATGCCAATGACCAATAATTTCACTGTAGGCAAAGGATGGCAAATTTGCAAAAGTAGATGTGTCACGAAGAATCACTTTTATAGTCACATTACAAATATAGGGAGATCAGGGCCCATTGTCCTAGAGGAAGTATGCACAGAGATAGTTCTTTTTGCAGAGATTTAACAAAAGTACCTTTTTCTTTGCATTTCTATCAAATGTGTTTTGGGAGGGACCTAGCTGGGGAAGTAACTGAAGCATGGGGGCAGTTTCCCCCATGCTATTCTTATAGTAGTAAGTTCTCATGATATCTGACAGTTTTATAAGGGGCTTCCCCCTTTGCTTCATTCTCATTCTTCTCTCTGCTGCTACCATGTGAGGAAGGACATGTTTGCTTCCCTTTTCATCATTATTGTAAGTTTCCTGAGACCTTCTAGTCAGTGAAACTGAGTCAAACCTCTTTTCTTTATAAATTGCTCAGTCTCGGGTATATCTTTATTAGCAGCATGAGAATTGACTAATACACTGTGTAAATCATGATCCAAGCAGGTAGTAGACCAATTTGATAAGAATCCCTAAACCTTCTAAAATGGGAATGATTACCTCTTCCAGAGTGAAAAGACTAGAATTTCTTTTGGCATTAGAAAGGGCCAATAAAGTGTTAGATGAAGCTAGTGGGAGTTAATGAAATGGTGAGGGGCAACAGGTGAGCAGACAGCTTACCCAAGTACAGAGACAAAAACAAAGTATTTCTTGGTCCTATTTGTGGTAGAAACTTTAGATGATTCAGACAGTTTCCTACGGCCACCTCGTACCTGGGAAAATTATTGTATGTATAAATTAAAATATCTGTGGGAAAGTAGAAGAGGGATTGGGTCAAAGGGGCATTAACCCAAAGGCCCTGCAATCTATAGATGAGAGTCTTCATTGAGAGAAACACTGGACACTTTACCCTCAGAAGTACCAGAGAAAGCTGATGTCCCTGCTATGGGTTAGACCAGGGGCTTATTTTCACTCTCTGTTATTCTTAAATAACATTCTACCAACCCCAGAGCTCAATTTGTACCAACAGCCTTTTCATTATTTGGAGCATATCAAAGGAGTGGATGAGTCTCCATCTCTGTTCATTGGGGTACATTTAAGCTTTTTGGGCTTCCTAGGCACTTAAAAGAGAAAATTTGCTTCTTGGAGAGAAATAGACTGGACTTTTGAAGTTCTTGAGCAATGGGGTCTCTGGCATTGCCCTCTAGGGACTAAGTGAGGAATCTTATTTTTCACCTAATTTTTAGGAGTGCTCTTGTCATTGCACACTACTATGAACCAAGGGTCAAATCTTGCCTGATACTTTTTTTTTTTTTTTTTTTTGGGCAAACTAAGAATAGTTTGTACATTTTTATATGGTTACATTTTAAGTGGTGATGTAAGTACCCACAAATCTTCAACATTTGCCTTTTCTTCAAAGCCTAGAAAATTTACTATCTTGCCTTTACAGCAAAAGTTTACCAATTTCAGCTTTATTTACACAGAGTTAGATCTATTAGACTAGTCAGTTGTTTGAATTGTAGACTATTGTGGCTTTGTGTCCATTAACATTTTTATTAGAAATTTTATAAAAAGCATCATTACATGGATGCTACTGGGACATACAGCTCCTTGAAAGATATAATTCATATATATTGAGTTTTAAAATGTTGGTCATGTCATTAATGACTCTAGAAGATACCAATTTATATTTTCTGTGTAGTAAAAATAAGAACCCAATGACTATCGGGTAAAAAAATAGCATTTCTTAAAAATTATACACAGTCCATTACTGTCCCATAAATTATTAATAGGTTAAGTTATCATATTGAAGAGTATTTGTGGAATTTTAGAAGGAAAAATAAAAAAAGTTTTTCCTGAGGAACTACTGAGAGATTTTATGGAGGAGCCATATTGTGCATTAGTGTTCTTTTCATAACAGTGGATGATTTTTGTTTAGGAAGCTATTCTACATTTTCCTTTCTTGAGGTTCAAATAGAGCTCCACCCCATTACCAACAGGAATGAGGCACAGAATCTGAGTTTCAGGTTATCAGTTGATAACAATACTGATGCAATATAAGCTAGACCGGAGATTTTTAATGTTTCAAAAAATGCAAGCTCATTTTAATCTCCCTCTTCTCTTCAGTTCACCATCACTTCTGTAGAAAGATTGGCATTCACATTTTAACAATTCTATTTAGAGTACTTTTCCATCAAGTTTGTGTTTACTATTATTTTATTAAAGAACCATTCTTGGACAATATTGCATCTAGAAGTACTACAGTGAATAATTATTTATGGATCAAAATTTCTCATGAAATATTTATATCCCATATTGTGTACAACACATAAATATTGCTGATAGGCTGTCAAACAGAAAGGAAAAATTGAACAGAACACAAATTTACATCATGCAATGAAACTCAAGAGATGTTTTTCTATTATACATAAATTATAGCATCAAAGGAACAAAGTTCTCTCAAACTGCTACAGTGCAGCAGCTGCAGATGCATGCTATTTAGAAACCCAAAAAGGTAAAGAGAATTTAGGATAAGTTCTGCATTTCTCAAAATAACAAAATATGCGGCTACTAAACAAAAATTTCTTTGTAAATATGAAATGTATTCAGAAATATTTCTTGTATAAGAAACTTTAAAAACTGAATTTTGAGGTAATTATCTTAATTATCCCTGTTAATATTTAACAAAAGAATGACTATGTGTAGCTTATTCTATTCAAATAGATGATTTTTCTTAACTTTCCAACAGCTCTCCTTGTTTCACTGTTCTTTATCAGTTTCCTCATCTAGGCATTGATTGAGCCACTTATTAAGTGGGATTAACAAGATTCCTCTACATATCTACTTGATTAGGTTGTTATGAGGATTAAATGAACTGAAGGACCTAAAGCACTTAGAAAAGGCTGAAGACAGAATGTTACCTATTAACATAAAAGTTTCATCATCTTTGTTGCCATCAGCTATTTGTGTAAGTTATCTGTATGAGGGAAAGCAACATCTTATGTTGCCTCTTTATCACCCAGGACACTGCAGAGTTGGTTTTAGCAATTGTGGGTACTATCTAGAAAATGATATGCTTGCTCTTATATGTTTAACCACTGGCATCCGTGGAGGGGTGGGGGTATACCCAATTTGTAGTGCTTGCTGACTTCCAAGGTATAATTTCATACAACCATGAGTTGTTGAAAGGAGTTGAAAAGAGATGAGCACAATCAGCTGTTACAAAACAGCAGGGCAGGCTCCAGAAACACCACTACATCTAACCCATCTCCTTGTTTCTTTCACACAAATATGTGTGTTTATCAATCACACATATACTTGATGACTGCAAGATCTGATGACAGATGAGTCATGGAAATCAGTTTACCCGAGGGTCTGTAATTAGACTCACAGAGTAGAATTCTCACTGTAGCTAACCTTAACTCATGTTCAGCACAAATAATATGAGCTTGGGAAAAGAAAAGGCAAGCCAACTGAATTTGGATAACAAAATTAATATAAACCATTAGAGTATTCAACAAGTATTTGTAAAAATATGTCATTTGCAAAGCTGGGCTGTTTGGAGAACATCTATAATAACAGAATATTGCCCCTGCCCTTAATTGGCATATATCCTGATTGAGGTGATAAATAGTAGATATGTAGTAGGTAAAAAATATGAAAGATGTAATTCATAATGTTATTTATGTAACTGTCCAAGGACAAATGCTAGAGGCCACCACACCAAGTGAAATAACTCAGAAACAGAAAAATCACATACCATATGTTCTCTCATCAGTGGGAGCTAAGCAATGGGTACACATAGACATAAAGATGGAAATAATAGACACTAGGGACTTCAAAGGGGGAAGAGATTAGGGAAAGATGAGGGATAAACAATTACCTATTGGGTACAATATTCACTATTTGGGTAACGGGTACACTAGAAACCAAATCTCACCATGTGTGATATACCAAGTAACAAACCTGCACATGTACCTCCTGAATCCAGGAGAAAGAAAAAAAGGAAAAGGAAAAAAGAGAAAGGAAAGGGAAAATGAAAGAAAGAAAGAAAAGAATTGTAGAATAGTGGAAATAGAATATATTATGGTAAAATAAAATTCTTTTAAGAAATGCTTAAAATGTAAAATAATAGTTTTTAAATGAGATACATATACACAGTGGAATATTATTCAGCCCCTAAGAGGAAGAAAATTCTGTCACTTGTGACAACATTTAGCTAAGTGAAATAAGCCAGGCACAGAAATACAAATATCACATGATCTTACTTATATATAGAATCTAAAAACTTTGAGGTCATAAAAGTAGAGAGTAGAATGGTGGCTCCCAAAGACCAGGGCAGCAGGAGGACAGGGAAAGGGGAGGGGTTCGTCAAAAGGTACAAAGTTCAGTAAGTTCTGGGTGCTTTACTGTATAGCATAAGAACTATATTTAACAATAATGTTTTATGTATTTCAGAATTGCTAAAAGGATTAATTTTAAAGTTTTCACTGTAAAAATTATAAGAATGTGAGGTAATAGGATGTTAATTAGCAAAGTTTGATAATCCTACTAAATATATGTGTATCAAAACATCACATTATACCCTATATATATGCTATATGCACACACAATTATTACTTGTCAATTGAAAATAAAATACAATTTTAAAAATATATTATTTATTTTTAGTTTGCTTTCTGTCCTAATTGAATACAAATTCTTTGTAATGTTTTAGAATTTATATCATGGTAAAAGTTTAATTTTTGTAAACATGTATCATTCAATGTAATAAATATTCTTCAATTTTTCTATGAATAATTCTACATTTGGCCTTTTGAGTGACTTTGCCACTCATGTCTCTCATTCATTCTTTTTTGGTTTTGTTTTTGGCCTCTGATAATATCTATGGCTTTTTTTTTCATTTTGCTTGTCTTTTTAATTATGTATACCATCCAGCTATTTTAAGAACTATTTGTTAAAAATGAAGCACCCTTCTCCTCTCATTTTCTCAGGAAAAAAAATGACTAAGCATAGGAGAAATGAGAGAAATCACAAGGTTTCTTCAAATTTTAGTTGCAAAGTACACACATCTCACTGTAAATAAAAATGCAAACAATAAATAGAAAATAGGTGAAAAATGTACCTCACTGCAGTTCCTCTCCCTTTCCAATATATAAATATTTCCACTTTCCAGGTGTATTAGCCCCTTTTCACAGTGCTATAAATTAATATCCAAGACTGAGTAATTTATAAAGAAAAGAAGTTTAACTGACTCACAGTTCTGCATGGCTGGGGAGGACTCAGGAAACGTAAAGTCATGGCAGAAGGGGAAGAGGCATGTCCTACATGGCAGCAGGTAAAAGAGACAGAAGCAGAGGAAACACCAGATAATTATAAAACCATCAGATCTCACGAGAACTCACTCACTATCACAGAACAGCAGCAGGGAAACAACCACCAGGATCCAATTACCTCCCACTTGGCTCCTCCCTCTACACGTAAACATTATGGAGATTACAATTCAAGATGAGATTTGGGCCAAACCACACAGCCAAACCTTATCACCAGGGAAGTACAATCACTAATGATAAACTTGTTTTGTCAGTATTTCCTGAATTAAAAAGTTAAGTTAATCTTAAAACAAGAATAAGACAGTATCCCTAAGAAAAGGATGACCGCTGAGAACAAAAGCAACTGCCTACGCTAAATTTATTATGTCTCTGTTACTAGCTCAACGACCAAACTTCTCAAAATTAAAATCAAGTCTTGGACTGGGATTATTTCTCAAATATTCAATAATAGCCCCTATCCACAACAATAGTGCAGCAAACTGTTACCACATTATCAAGAGTTAAGTTCATCTCAAGGCTTGTAATGGAAGAGATAGCAAATAGCAGAGAAAATAAAGAGCCATGTTTCTCAATCATTAGCCTGAAACAGAAACACCTGGAAGATTTGTTAAACATGGTCAGCTGGGATGGGAATTAGACCCTGAGTTTCTAACTCAATAGTTCTGGGACAGGGCCTACAAATTTGCAGTTCCAGCAAGTTCCCAGGTGATACTAATGCTATTGGTTTGAGGACAGCTGGTCTAGCCCCTAGAGCAGCACTTTTTAAATTATGGCCCATAAAACAGTGCCAGTTTGTGAATTGCGAGTATGAGATAATCACATACATTTAGCATAAGCACTTTAAAATGTTTATAACAATTTGATAGAATTATTTCATGTTTGCTATATCTAACAATATACAATTTAAGGATGTAATTTGAATGTCTTCTTGTTTAATTTTTCTTTTCTAGAAATTAAATTTTATTGTATTTCATTCCAGTATTGTTCAATGCTGTGTCAGAGGCAAAAGCCAACATGTTCTTCTCCACAGATAGTTTGAAGTGTACTGGTCTTTGAGAAATGGTAAAATATCTGGTCCACACAGTAGTATTTGAGTAGAAATAGAAGAGATATGATCAGTATGTACTTGGATGAGACTTAAATGTTAGGGTAAGGGTACCCATCAGAGAAGCAAAGAAAGGAGAAGCACCTGCATGAGAGAATCATATAATGGCACAGTTAGAAGGGAGCTTAAAGATGATTTAAGAACCCAGGCATGTTTTGTAGGTACAACTTTCACTTAACTAGTGAAGCTCAGAGTACATGCAATTTAAAATTGGTAGGTAATACATTGTAATCGAAAACTACCCTGTGAGATAGGTGTCATCCTGACTTTGAAAATCAGGAAATTAAGCTAAAAATAATTTACAGAATGTAATAACAACCTCACAGCTAATAAGGGACAGACCCAATTCTCATTCTAAATCTCTTTCCACCAAACATAATAAATCCACAGTTTACATTGAATTGAGTAAGTACAGGGTTCTTCTTTTTGATCTCCCAAAAATGTTATATGAAATTATTTTGTCAGTTTCATTACTTCCCAGTTATTTTTGCCAGTAGCAAATACTAGTTTTCATGAATGAACCTGTAATCTTGTTCAGCAACAATCAATTACAATGGTAAACTTAGGAAGTAACAAACTGCTTATACAGTTTAATGCATTTTCCATGAGTAATCAGCATACAGAAAGGCTGCTAACACTTTCCAAAAAACCATGGCATGGTCTGAAACGATTTTGCATTTTTAAATATCATGTCTATGTAAAATTCCATCATTTATCTCCTTCTCTAGATGCCTTTGCCTTTCTAAAAGATAGTTTTTCGCTTTAAAAAATTATCCATGAGCAAGAATAAATGACTTGGAATACATTAATATCTAGTGCATGCCATTTATACATATAAATGCAATCTTTTTTATCAAGAATTATCTAGACAGCAATCTTTCATATAACAATCCAAGTAATTTTATACTTTAATTGAGGTAATAAAAATATCAAATTTACCACAATTCTGAGATTGCAAATCTTTTGTGTAGTGATTTTCTATAACAGTGATAGAGATTAAAAAGAAATAAAAAGCACTGCTCTTTTAAAATGAACATTATAATTGTCAGAAATGGGATATTTACTAACTTTCATTCTACCTTCCAGTATACCTCTTAGCAACCCAGAATTCAATGCTTTCTGTTTTGATTACCTAGTACAAAAGTTCCCTAAGCACCAAACCAGGTAACAAGGTTACAGTATCCCTACTGGTTTCTCAGGATATTAATAAGTAAGTTGGTAAGAGTGAATAGGGAAACAAAGTGAGAAAATATAAATCAAATGAGGAAAATAATATGCTTTGATAGTTACTTCGTAATTTTCAATCTTGGTAACTATTTCAAAGGGTCACTTTCCGTCTTCTTTATCCCACTAAAATTTTGTTACTGTGAAGCTTTTTCATGGAGGATGAACATGAATAATACACATGAAGTGGTGTTTAACATCCTCAGAAAACAAACATTAAATTAAGTTTTTGTGATGTGTATTTGGAGAGGTAGAGACAGAAAGGATATGCATCCCTTGAAGCTGTGGATACCCCATATCAGTTCTCATGGTCTAGTGTTTTTGTCATACCAGTTGGTGATATTTTGAATATCAGGTGTATATCTCAAGAGTGCGTTAAACAGAAGCTAATATTCTACCTTAGTAAGCCCATCTAAGTGAATGAGTTGGTAATGGATATGAAGATCTTTCAAAATATAATATCCTTTGACCAAATAATCCACACATATAAAACCACCTTAAGGAAATAGTCAGAAATGTAGATTATTTTCAAGGAATTGTTACTTAATATTGTTACAGTTATGGCTTTAAATACTTAATTATTTAAACTGTAATTCATTACTATAATGTTTAAACACATTCAAGTGATTTTTAAAACATAATGACATGAGAATATTCTCACAAATAAGACTTTAAATAAATGACACATTGATATGGTTTGGCTGTGTTCCCAACCAAATCTCATCTTGAGTCGTAACTCCCACAATTCCTACGCGTCATGGGAGGAATCTGTTGGGAGGTGATTGAATTATGGGGGCAGATCTTTTATGTGCTGTTCTCATCATGCTGAATGAGTCTCACAAGATCTGATGGTTTTAAAAATGAGAGTTTTTTCTGCACAAGCTCTCTCTTTGCCTGCCACCATCCATGTAAGACCTAACTTACTCCTCCTAGCCTTCTGCAATGATTGTAAGCCCTCCCCAGCCATGTGGAACTGTAAGTCCATTAAACCTCTTTCTCTTCCCAGTCTCGGTTATGTCTTTATCAGCAGCGTGAAAACAGACTAATACAGTACATTTGTACCAATAGAGTGGGGCGCTGCTAAAAAGATACCCAAAAATTTGGAAGTGACTTTAGAACTGAGTAACAGGCAGAGGTTGGAATAGTTTGAAGGGCTCAGAAAAAGACAGGAAACTGTGGGAAAGTTTGGAGCTTCCTAGAGACTTGTTGAATGGCTTTTACCAAAATGCTGATAATGATATGGACAAAGAAATCCAGGTTGAGGTGGTCTCAGCTAGAGATGAGGAACCTGTTGGGAATTGGAGCAAAGGTGGCTCTTGCTATGCTTTAGTAAAGAGATTGGCAGCATTTTGCCCCTGCCCTAGAGATCTGTGGAACTTTGACCTTGAGGGAGATGATTTAGGGTATCTGGCAGAAGAAGTTTCTAAGCAGTAAAGCATTCAAGAGGTTACTTGGGTGCTGTTAAAAGCATTCCATTTTAATTGGGAAGAAGAGCATAAAAGTTCAGAAAATTTGCAGCCTGACAATGTGATAGAAAAGAAAAATCCGATTTTCTAAGTAGAAATTCAGGCTGGCTGCAGAAATTTGCATAAGTAACGAGGAGCCAAAGGTTAACCCCAAGACAATGGGGAAAATGTCTCCAGAGCATGTCAGAGGTCTTCACAGAAGCCCCTCCCATCACAGGCCCAGAAATCTAGAAGGAAAAAGTGGTTTCATGGGCCTGGCCCAGAGTCCTCATACTGTCTACAGCCTAGGGACTTGGTGCCCTGTGTCCCAGGCACTCAGCCATGGGTGAAAGTGGCCACGAGAGAGCTTGGGCCATGCCTTCAGAGGGTACGAGCCCCAAACCTTGGCAGCTTCCACATGGTGTTGAGCCTGTAAGTGCACAGAAGTCAAGAATTGAGGTTTGGTAACCTCTGCCTACATTTCAGAGGATGTATGGAAATGCCTGGATGTCTAGGCAGAAGTTTGCTGCAGGAGCAGGGCTTTCATAGAGAACTTCTGCTAGGGCAATGCAGAAGGGAAATACACAGTCAGAGCCTGCACAGAGAGTCCCTAATTGGGCACCACCTAGTGGAGCTGTGTGAATAGGGCCATTGTCCTCCAGACTTCAGAATGGTAGATCCACTGACAGCTTGCACCATTTGCCTGGAAAAGTGTCAGAAACTCAATGCCAGCCGTGAAAGCAGCTGGGAAGGAGGCTGTACTCTGCAGAACTACAGGGGCGGAGCTACCCAAAACCATAGGATCCCATCTCTTGCATCAGTGTGACCCAAATGTGACACCTGGGGTCAAAGGAGATCATTTTGGAGCTTTAAGATTTGACTGCCCTGCTGGATTTCAGACTTGCCTGGGCCCAATTTTGGACTGCCTGTAGCCACTTTGTTTTGGCCGACTTCTCCCATTTGGAACAGATGTAATTACCCAAAGCTGTACCTCCATTGTATCCAGGAAGTTACTAACTTGCTTTTGATTTTACAGGCTTATAGGCATATGGGACTTGCCTTTTCTCAGATAAGACTCCGGACTGTGGACTTTTGAGTTAATGCTTAAATGAGTTAAGACTTTGGGGAACTGTTGGGAAGGCATCATTGTTTTTGAAATGTGAGGACATGAGATTTGGGAGGGGTCATGGGAAGAATGATATGGTTTAGCTGTGTTTCCACCCAAATCTCATCTTGAATTGTAACTCCCACAATTCCCACATGTTGTGGGAGGAGCTTGGTGGGAGATGATTGAATTATGGGGGCAGGTCTTTCCCATGCTGTTCTCATGATAGTGAATAAGTCTCATGAGATCTGATTGTTTTAAAAATGAGTTTCCCTGCACAAGTTCTCTCTTTGCCTGCCACCATCCATGTAAGACGTAACTTGCTCCTCCTTGTCTTCCACCATGATTGTGAAGCCTTTCCAGCCATATGGAACTGTAAGTCCATTAAACTTCTTTTTCTTTCTGTTCTTGGGTATGTCTTCATCAGCAGCATGAAAATGAATGAATACACACATACACAAAGACATAGATGATGTGAAGGAGAAACAACAAAATTCACTGCAGCTCTCTAAATACAGTGAGATTTTTATTATTACCTTCTATATTTCTTGATATTGTCCAGCATAGCTATTTCAATAAAATGTGCATCTTTATGATTCAAATATATTTAATGTAAATATTCTAAATTGAAATTTCCTTTATGTGGAAAATACTAACTTCTCTACATTCATAAAGCAAAGCGAAAAGGAAATGCTAAACTACCACAGATTATACCCATAAGACTTCTGACAAATTGCTTAATTAGAAAAATCAGAGACTACTGTTATCATCTTTACATACTGCCTATTTCTGAATTCAGCTTTCATATCTTTAAGCAAATTTTCTCATCCACCTCACACACCAATTTGTATGCCTCTTCTCCACCAAAACCCCACACTCCAGGATGATGAATGCTTCTGTTCACTGTTGTACTAGTGGAAAGGATGGGGGCATAGTGTGAGGGAGCAGGGGAGTTCATTAGAGAAGATGCCGGAGAAGGCTAGAGAAAGAAGAGGCAGGAGAGGTGGGCTTCATAGTTAGGGGTGATATTTACATTTGAAAATATCATAGACTGGAAAAAATAAATCAATTTTTAATTTGCATTTATGAAACTCCAGATAAAACTATAATAATTAAACTATAAGTGTTCCTCCTTTAATTATGTAATACTTTTTAGCTTTTGTGATATGAAATCTTAGAAAATGCCAACTATTTAATGAAAAAAATTAAAACAAAGTTAATCTGACATTTCTTTAGTATTTTAAATAATACAGACTAGTATTTTTGGGAGAGGTTATTTTTAAAAATCAGCTACTCATCTGACATTGCATGACCAAAATTACTTCAAAGGATTGGAGACAGAAAATAAGACTAAAAATGTCCAAGTACTTTCTTCATTAGTGGATAGGCCTGAAGATCTGCTTATTTTGTGATAGCAGATTAACTTTCAAAGTTTTCTTTGAGAGCCAATAATCAAATATATGCTTTGAAAGAAGTTCAAGAAAGACCAAAGTCATCATTTTTGAACATGAATTTTAGTAACAGAAGAGAGATAAGAAGTGAGTTCTCAATGAAGTATAAGGAATGAATATTGACAATGTTTATTCCATTTGTTCTTCCATTTTTGACAGCAATTCCTCTAACAACACCTTTTTTAAATGTGTTTGTTTTATTTAAAAAAAAAAAAAGGAGGGGGGATACAGGAAGAATAAGGGCCTTTTTTTTTGCCTCCAGCACTGGCTAATAAAATAAGAAACAGTTGTCTCTGCTCTATTAAGGGTTGATAGGAAAATTGTGGTGGAATGACTTTGGCTGCTGGAGGCAGGGGACCACCGACAGTGCCTCAGCTTATTCATCCGTGACAGCGCTGAAGCTGAGAGCCTGCCATTTCCCAGGAGGAAGGAATAGTGGAAATGACAAAAGGAAATCTGAGAATGGAGATAATAAAATGATGGTTGCATTTGAGGCTGTTATCAGGACTTCTCTCATGTCAACTTTGAAAGTAAAGATTTTAATATTATGAGAAGTATAACTATCCTTAATTCAGATTTCAGCAGTCTGGTAGTACAGTAAGTCACATCTTGGTGGGATCTACAAATCTTTTGCAAAAATGTTTAATTGTATGATAGCATTTCAAAAACATTTCCCTTGATTAGATAAGGACCTTCGTGTGAATCTGTTTTATCAACTAATGATTAGTTTCATGTAGCTAGGTTACATAGTATAAATTACTTTTAAAACCCCCTTCCAAAGAACTCATGGTTTAATAAACTATAGTAAATGACACTGTGTCTAAAACAGTGTAGCAACCAGTTCTGCGATTTGCACAGTTAATATACCATTAATATCTGACTGAAAGCTAACTTCTGTTTTTCAGTGAACTTGCCCAAACACAAATATTATACAGTAATGTGGTTGTGATGTGAATATTTCACATTAATAGTATTAATGTATTAATCAACTTTCCACAATTGCTGTATCTCCTACATTTTAAATATGTTTTTATCTTCTGCTTTTCTTACTTCATTTGCTTCTAAACAGAACAATTGTCTTGCTTCCTCATATCCCTTTATTGCTCTTAATCTTAAGGACATATAAAAGGATTACCTTATTCACAGGGGGAAAAAGGTCATTAGAAATCCTCACTCCTTTATTTTCTCCTTCCTGCCTTTCACTGATTTCATAGAAGAAATCTTAGACTGTTTTTCCATTGCTAGTAGAAGAGTAGTTATTAACACACAGGAAAGCAAGCACACACATTCTATCAATAAATACTGCTCAAGTCATGGGTTCACAATTCACTAATTCATTTATTCAGTCAGTTAGCCCACAAACATTTATTAGGTATTTATTGTATTCCAGAAACTGTGATAGACTCTGGATATTAAAGGATAGATTCAACATGTTTCAATAAAGGAATAAATGAATAAATAAAGAAAATACTGACTCAGTGAATGATTGATTAGCGATAAGATCAGCTATTTATAGAAATGCACTAATTCGGAAACCCAGTGTGCTGGACCAGTTTTCTTGAAGGAGTGGAACAAACGAAGAAGACAATATTGCCTCAGAGTGCAAGTTTAATTCTTTGAGGGAGGTGTTAGATCACAGAAATCTGTTTTTGTTTAGGGTTCACCTCAGTAAAGAAAAGGGGTAGGTTTCACCTGCTACTTGGTTAAACTGACAAACTATTAACGATTTTCCAATTAAATTGTGATCTATACATGACTTATTTTGCTACTTTTCCCTTTAACTTCCAACTGTTACCTGAATACCAGAAAAAATTGGTCAGAAAGTAAAGCACACACCAAACCTCCTAACCTTTCTATTCTGCAAGAGAATGTGGCAGGAGTTGAACTTCAGGAAATGAGTTTCCACGATTTTAGTTTCCCAAATGAAGACAAACATGGGTGTAGGGGCTAAAAAAAAGTCTTACTGAAAGGTCAAGGTTTGTGAATGTTGCAAAAGCCCATGAGGCTTTGGTGGTGGGGGAGAAATGCAAGGGGATTTTATTTGGAAAACTCCTGCAGGAACAAACAGTGGTATTTGTAAGGGGAGGAAAAAAGGGTGTAGGGATTCCTCCTACTCTCACATTCCCTCTACCAACGATAAACTGGCACCAGCAACTCATATTCTCTGCTGCTCTGAGATCATTGAGATTTCTTCTAAAACTTCAAGGAAATCAGTAATATACATTCTTTAATGGAGTCATGAGATGAGACAATAATATTCCAACATATTCAAATAAAAAGTTTGCCAGAGCAATGGCAGAATCATGGAAAAAAAGAATTCAATATTACTCAGTATTAGATTGTTGCTGGAGTAGATAGAAACTGCCCCAAAATTTCCAGTTTCACAGTGTTAAAAGAAAAACTTCAGCCAAATTAAAGGAGTTTAAATGAACAACAAATGATTCACAAATTGGGCAGTCCCCAGAATCACAGCGGATTCAGAGAGACTCCGGTGCACCGACGTGGTGGAAGAAGATTTATGGACAGCAAAAGAAAAGTGATATACAGAAAATGGAAGTGAGGTACAGAAACAACTAGATTGGTTACAGGTTGGCATTTGCCTTATTTGAACATGGTCTAAACACTCGGTACCGTATGAGTGGCTGAAGTATGTGGTTGAAATATGACTGCTGGGATTGACCAAGACTCAGCTATTGTTACGGGCACATACTACTAAGTCAGGTTTTCAATCTTGTCTACCTATGAAGTTAGATTACTGTTCATCCACAAGGACTCCAATATAGAAGTACAGAGTCCCTCTTAGGCCATTTTTAGTTCGCTTTAAGAACAGTCATTTAATTTATATGTATAAGAATATTTCTTGGACTTCTGCCTTGCCAATGGCTCTTTGACGAATGGGTTTCTGGTGAGACTGATGATTCTTATGTATCATGTTGGCAAAAAATTTAAATTTTTCAATACACTTTGATGGAAAACTTCTGGCAAATTTCTCATTTATGGAGAGCAATTTGGAAAAAATCTATTAAGCATAAGATTCATTTGCTCTTTGACACAGCAACCTCACTTCAAGATAGTTATCCCTCGGATACACTCCACACATAGGAGAACTGAGGTTAGCACATTATTTGTGGTAATCAAAGAGTGAAAACAATCCAGTGTCCTCTATGGAATAATCACTCTGCCTTGCGTCTCTAAAAGAGAATGAAGATTACCTCAGTGTTACGTAAAAATCTCCAGGATATGTCATGAAGTGGAAAGAAGAAGGTGCAAGACAGTGATACAGTATGTTAAATTTTGTATAAAAGAAGAGATGAAAATATAAAGTATAAAAAGATATTTGCCTGTATTTTCAGAAAGACAGGCTAAAAAGATACAAAAGAAACTAAGTTAGGAATGGGGACCAAGTCAGGAATACATGAACAGAGACAAATAAAAATGAAACTTAATGTATGTTTTTTAAATCTCATTTTTGTATTTTAACTACGTGAATGTATTACTATTCAAAAAATAAAATTAAAATGTATAAATAAGTTAATATTAGATGTTAATCTACTTTACTTTTGCAATCTTGACATAGATAAAATGATATTCTCTCTGGTCTGTTGATGTTCAGAATTATCCATAGCACTATTACCTTATCAGGCCTATCAGTCTTTTGGTTTTATGAGGGTAAAGATACAAATGATCATCTAACATTCTGGCGGTCCACTTTGATTTCTGTGCCAGTGAGAATATTCACAGAATATGAGTTGGGGCAAAATAAAAAAGTAAGATCTAAATCTGTGTACTGTAAATAATTTAGTCTATTTTGGAGGTTTCTAAATGGTGATAAACTGTTATCGTAAGGAACTGCTATCAGGCCACTGGAGTAGCCTCAGTTTTCCTCCATGTGGGGAAAAGGGTCCTCTAGGCCTTTCTAGAGTCGAACAAAAGTTTGTACCTTGTATTCAGCAAACCTGGGTCTGTGCAAAACAGACGGCGACAGAAGCTTCCTCAAACTGTTGTGTGGGGGTATCCTTAGGAATTCCTCTCCCTTTTTCCTCTTGATGAAATCAATTAGAAATAATTCTTCCCAGGTCCTGAATAAATCTCTTCTGGAAGGATTATAAATCATGTGACCCTTGTGCCTGGCAGTGGCAGAAAATCTGACCCTTCAGTCCTGTGGACTATGAAAACTTTGCTCAGGTGAAGATCACAAAAAGTAATCTTCAGCAAGAATAAAGATTATTGCTAGACTTTATTCTTTTGTGAATAGTTTAGCCTAATAACTTATGAGGCAAAAATTAAAAAGTTTATATATTTATTTTAATTGGAGATATCATGTGTTTAAGTGTGTCAATAACTTTATTAAAATATGTCTTTAGAATGAAACCATAAAAAGAATTTTCCCAAATATTCTAATTCTCCAGCTTCTACATCTATTCTAACCCTTATGCTGCCCTTATTAAATTTAAGTAAGATTACCTGCCATTATATTTGACTAATAAAATATGAGTGAAAGTGGCATGTGACTTCTGGAAAAAGGCATTAAATTACCAGAGTGACAATCCTTTATTCTTGCTGAAATTATTTTGGGAGGCTGTATGAAGAAGAATTTTTCAGCAGCCTGGTCCTTAAGTGTCTTAGAAGGCAGTTTCCCTGCTGATCCATGCTGAATATACAACGTGGAAAGAAATAGAAAAGACAAGGACCAAAGAGCCTTTATTTGCAATAGGTCTTTACTTCTGTCCAGAGAAGGACAGTCTCTGATTTGAAGACCCAGAGTTTACCCTGTAGCAAATATGCACATATATTTCTCATTATGATTTGAATAGGAGAGCCATCTAGACAACTCCAAACAAACAGATTGCTGCCTAGAAGGTATGCAGACTGGGAGATAAAGGACTGATGAATGGGCTTCAGTGACCAATTCCCTCATCAGTTATCTTCCTCACTGTAAATCAATTGCAAACCAATCTCTTACGAGTTAGCATTAGTCAGTCAGCTCCTAGTACCTTCTGAAAACAAAGAAAATATCAAGATTCTGGGACTGTAGATCTCAATATCAGATTGAATAATCTTACCCTTTGATCTCACCACTTTCAAACCACAACATCCCAGATAGTATCTACAATGCAAATGTTAATGAAATCATTATTACTTTCATATTAATATAAAAAAAAGAAATCCAGCCTACCAAAGCCTACAAACTTACCCTAAATTTATTTAGTACTGTTTTACAGTATTTTATCAGAAAAGAATTAAAATAGGAAATATAGAGGCATACTGATTGTTAATAACGGTATCAGAACAAGAAAAAAAAAAAAAAAAACAATTCTATTCAGGATGAACATTAGCTAAATCTGAATAACAGAATTCACTGACCAATTTGGTCTTTGAAGGTTTACAGGTGAAAAAAAGTTCAGATGTGAAAAGGTTTACAAATGAAAAGAAGTTCTGTAAAATCTCCAATCTAATAAAAGCACACAAAAGTGCAACTCATTTTGCTCTCACTTTCATCAAGTTCAATTAGGTTGTCAAAATTAAAATGAGGTTTAACATAATCCAAATCTCCGCCTTTCAAGGTAGCATTCAAGATTTCTTTTAAATTTTATAGTTTGTTGCTCAAGAAGAGAGTACAGATGAGAGCTGAACTGGAACATTAAAGGAATGTTCATATATTCACAAAGTTAAAAAATATGCTTAGCTATTTATACACACATGTTTAAGAGATGAATTACATGTTCTGCCTTCAAACTTAGAAATAAAAATTAAGGCTAAAAAACAAAAGAAAAAAGTTTTATTATCTAATTTACCAAGACTTTTGCTTGTTCTAATATTTGTTTTCCTCTTTTGTTAGTCATCAGAATCAAGTTCTAAAGTCTTTATCTTATTAAATCAGATAAGTGAGCTTCACTCAATTTGAGAGACAAACATGAAACTTACATTAGCTTCAGACTAATTTGTTAAATGACTATGGCCATACTGAAAGATGTAATACATCCCCTATCTATGACTATGGCTATAGTCTATAACCATGGACTATGGATGTCATTTAGGTTTTGTTCAGCTTATCATTTTAACCTTTCAAAATATTCCTGGCCGGGCGCGGTGGCTCAAGCCTGTAATCCCAGCACTTTGGGAGGCCTAGACGGGCGGATCACGAGGTCAGGAGATCGAGACCATCCTGGCTAACACAGTGAAACCCCGTCTCTACTAAAAATACAAAAACTTAGCCGGGCGAGGTGGCAGGCGCCTGTAGTCCCAGCCTACTCGGGAGGCTGAGGCAGGAGAATGGCGTAAGCCCGGGAGGCGGAGCTTGCAGTGAGCTGAGATCCGGCCACTGCACTCCAGCCTGGGTGACAGAGCAAGACTCCGTTTCAAAAAAAAAGAAAAAAAAAAAGAAAATATTCCTATCAGAAACTAAAGGTGAAATGTAAAATCATTTTTTCAACAAAGCCCACTCTTTAAATATGAGTCATTCCTCAAATGCCAGCTGTCAATTAAATATACTATAACAACATTACTGACAGACTTAAAACAAGTCCATTTGTCAGTTCATTACAGAAAGTTTATTTGTTTAGCTACTTTTTAAATTTGATCTGAGTTTGGGTGCATGTACATTTCTATGTATTGGATTTCAGTTTCATCTTGTTTTCAGTACTTTGTTTTTCCTTTTTTCAAATTTGGTCTCATGTGATGATTTTTAAGTACATGGGAAAACACTTTGGTGACTTTTATCATCTTCTTCACCTTTCTCTTACAGCTCTCCTTTCTCATCTCCCTCTTCCCCTTTCCTTTCTTTCCTTTTCCCCACCACCCTTCTCCTCACATTTCTTTGCCTGTCCTCCTCATCTTACTCCTCCTCCTCTACTGTTTCCCCAGCCCCCTTTCACCATTGTACCAGATGTACAACTTCTGCTTCAGTGACAGCATCAATAATTAAGAAAATGAAACAAGAAAACAGCTGATGTGAGCTCAGATGAGAGATCTGCAGATGAATAAACATGGTTTGCTTAGAATCTCATTTACAATGTGTAATAACCAATATCAAGGAATAAATATAGCAAAGAGCCTTTATTTATGTATGTGTGTGGGAGCGTAATTACATGCACATGTTCATATTTAGATAGCTTGAAAATCATACAAGCGAATATTGGTGGTTTTACACTTAATATCTTCCAGGGGAAAAAGTGATGATTTTTCTGCTAACTGAATGCAGCAATGTAATTTCACATGAAATCCACAACTTGGAAAAAGGAAACATTAATATCAAACATGCGTACCATATAATTGTGCTAAACTAGGAGAAGTCTCTGCTTTTTAGTTTTCTGTTAAAGTTTTATTCCCAGAGCAGAGAACTGCTGAAGCTGTCAGCAGCTGCACAAACACTGTCCTCATTTCATTTAAGGATAGTTACACATCAAAAGATGCCTTCCGGAGCACCCTATGGTCTCGTAAGAATGAAAAGTCTGAGTTACTAATGCAAGATGTTAGATAGTAAGTCCAATGATTTAGAATCATTGTCTTATTTTTATGTGTTTTGGTAAAAACTTTATTTTGAAAATGTGCCAAAAGCACCAAATACAAAAAAAAAAAAAAAAATGACTATAGTTCTGTATCTAAGTTAATATATTAATTAATAGATTCTATTTCCTTTATGTAGTTTAGAGGAAAAGTCTTCTTCAGTCCAAGGAATTCACGCAAATGCTTGTAGCAGCACTAGCATAGAGCCCACATATTATGGGGAAAAAGGGAAGGGGGAGCAAAAGGAGGAACAAAAAACCATAATTCTTGTGTATAGCTTATGATACAACTAGATTCTTCTCTCAGCTTTTGAAATTTTGCAAAGTGAGACTATATCTCAGCTTCCAAAATAGCAAACTTTGTTAACTATGAAACTAAAATGATATAAACAAACAAGTTACCTTAGAGAGTTGTTTTTCTGGAGAACTAACATCATTTATTCATTCAAGCCATGTATCTACTGTATAGCAAAGAACACCACAGTTAGTGCAAACAAGCTATAAGGAAGCCTAAGACAGCAGTAGTCCTCTGTTAATTTACAGTAGAGGAGAGAGAAGATCAATACAAAGATAATTATTATAGGAACTGTTTGATTTTAAAACAGTAGCTGATCTCTTATCTGGCATGATACAGGGGCCAGAAGATGGATCTGGAGTTAGGCAAATTTGATTCTGAAAATCTATTCCACTACCTGTGTGACCAGAGAAAAGTTATTTAAACTCATTTATAAAATGGGATAACACAACTTACAAATTTTCAATGAGGATTAAATATGAAGCTACATATATTTTGCCTTAAAATATATGATACATAAACATGGCATGGTGGTGCACACCTGTAGTCTCAGCTACTCAGAAAGCTAAGGTAACAAGATGACTTGAGCGCAAAAGTTCTGAGCAGCATAGCTAAATCCTGCTTCAAAAAAAAAATGTGAAATGAAATACATGACATGTAAACCCTTCTATACTGCCTAGTCTATAATGGACAATGAACATGTGGCACTTGTCATTTGTGATTAAAGTGGTAATGAAATATTAGAAACATTAAAATTTAAATTAAAAATTAAAATCCAGAATAAAAGAGTCGATAAAATTAACATTTATAGGTGCCAGCATTGCTTTGACAATTTTTAAAAAACACACTGATATTTATTAACATATTAAAATTTGGATAATTTGTTGTGTAATGAATTCGAGTTTGAGTTTAGTAATCAAATTTGAAAAATTTACAGTAGAGAGTACATACTCTCACAACCAAACTCCTAAAAAGCAATAAAAAAATTGTAATCATATATGTTCTCAATTGCATCACAGCAGGTGAATGACTCATTTTGTAGAAAAGGGTTTAATTACTAACATTTTGCCTATGCCATGGAAAGACAATCCTAGGATCATTCTATTACGGTAGTTGTTGGCATATATCATACACCGTGAGTAGGGAGAAAGTCAGTCAATATTATTAGCCTGCAAGCAATAAAAGTTATTGTTTTTCTTAAGCACAACATTTTATATTTTTAGCAGAAGATTGTATGACTTAATTTATAAATTTAAATATGTTGTTTGAGCTGTCAGTATTTACCAATCTTTATTTTATATATTTTGGTATAGCAAAAAGTTCTCATAAAGTGAACCAATGTGAAGCCAGGCATGGTGGCTCACGCTTGTAATCCCAGCACTTTGGGAGGCCGAGGCAGGTGGATCACCTAAGGTCAGGAGTTCGAGACAAGCCTGGCGAACACGGGGAAACCCTGTCTCTACTAAAAATACAAAAACTAGCTGGGCATAGTGGATTATGCCTGTAATCCCAGCTACTAGGGAGGCTGAGACAGGACGCTTCAACCCAGGAGGCGGAGGTTTCAGTGGGCCGAGATCACGCCAGTGCACTCCAGATTGGGTGACAGAGCGAGACTCCGTCTCAAAACAAACAAGCAAACAAACAAACAAAAAAGCACCAATGTGATCTGTCACACCCAAAGGGGCACTGCATATATTATAAACAGTGGTGAACATATGATTGGGTGGAACAGACATTAAGTGGCATAAATGAGTTCAGGTGAAGACAGTTATCAGAAGATGAAAAAATGATAGTGATACAACAGGCTAGTGCATGTCTAATTTTAATCAACAAAGGGGAATGAATTTGTTATGTACCCTAACTTTGTTTTGCCTTTCTATATTCTACTCTGGACTGTTGAGTTTTACATATATATACACATATATATATATATAAAAATACGTACACTACATATATAAATATACTTAATATTGTATTTCCCTGACTCCCTTGCCAATTATCTTTCTCTTTATCTCAACTGGAGAGACTGGAGGGAAATATAAAGATGGGAGGGGAAAGAAGCATTGTGGTTCAGACTTCTTCAGCATACTTATGTGGCAGTGAGGGCAGGGCAAAGGGCTGGTAGCCTCCAGGCCAAAGGTATTATCAGCTTCCTAATTTTTAGGGCCACACATGTTCTTTTCTTTGCTCTTCTTGTTCATCCAACAACTTTACAACAAATTCCTCGTAATTATTTTCCTCTGTTTGAAATAATTGAATGATTCCTGACTTTGTAATGTAATTGGCACAGTTGATGAACTTGGATATCATGCCGATATCAACTTAGAGAATTTTAAAAACCAGGAAGGATAATCAGGAATGAGGAGTTTGTGCAAAGTCAGATTCAAATGTCATGTTCAAATTATAGTAAACAAATTTCAAAGAGTTCAGAAAAATATAAAAGCTAACCTTAGCATCTTAAAATGAATATAGTACCAAGCCCTCAGGTATTTCTCAAGGAGAAAGTAACTAGACTGATGTTGTGATTGTCAAGGTACAGTTTCTACAAAGGTGAACCCATATGAAGCACAAACTGTGTACCCTCGAGCTGGCACTAGCAAATAAAAAGAATGTTAAAAATAATAATAATGATAATATGCCTGCTACCTAGAAACCTAAAGTAGGTAAGAAAGTGGGTTTTCTTATAAAAGCCACCACTAACTTTTTTTCATAACCCTAAATTTAACTCTAGCCCTAAATCTCTCTCTCTCTCTTTTAAACTAGGGAGGATAAAAATCTTTGGAATGGTTACTCCCATGTACTCTAAGTCTGCCTCTGTGTTTGAGAGAGAGACCTAAAGGACACAGGCATTAGCTCTTTGAGTGAATGAGGCCAGCATATGCTTCATGATAGATAATAACTTTGTTGGTGAGGTCTTTTTAAATTTTCAGCTCCTCCTACATTTCTTCTTCCACAAAACTCACACATAATACAGAACGTTTAAAGAATTACTCCTTAATCATAACTTTATATCCATAGAAGTCTAAGTTCTGTGGGCTTCAAGAGAGGCTCACAAAATGCCACTTATCTAGAATGAATGAAGTTTCTCTAATCCATAAAGTGGATCTAAGCAAATTCATAATCTTTAAGTGTTCATCTCCATCACCGCCACCTAAGCATGATAAAAACTTGCTCTATTCATGGGGTTATCATAGTGGTTTCTAAGTTTGGCATCAAGCCTAGAATTTACTATCTTCGTATCACTTTTCTAAGGAAGATGATAGCCCGGGTGAAAGAAATCCCCCTAAGAGCACGCCCTGTTCCTGGTGCCACTTCTCAGCAGGCCTTCTCTCAGGTCTGATATGTGAGAACTGCTGTTTACTTAAGAGTCATTGACGGCAAATTCTTGCCACGTCACTGAAACTGAAAGATGTTTAGGAAAAAACAAACACAAAAATTCATGTGTTTGAGCGAATAAATGGTTTAAAACATTTGTGTACATATTAAAAACTATAGAGCTATAGTTGAATGCACAGTTTTTTATGAATTTTTACTTAAAAAAGATTATGTCACTGCATTTTGCCAATTTGTCTTTGTTTACTTTAGCAAGGAACTTCAGATTATGTTTCTAGACTGGCAGAAATTATCTTTCCCAATCACTCCATTAGGGCACTTTTGTAAAAGAAAAAAAAAAAGTTCTATCACTTTCGTGGACTATAAATTTAAAGCTGCAGATTGCAGATGCTTACGAACTTAGCTTAACATATTTAGTTCTGATATTTAAAAACTTCAATTTATTTGCTCATATATGATTCAATCGAGTTTAATGCTTGGGAAAGAGGAAGAGAGGTTTTTTTGGTTTTTCTGTTTTTTTCTGAGATGGAGTCTTGCTCTGTCGCCCAGGCTGGAGTGCAGTGGCGCGATCTCAGCTCATTGCAACCTCCGCCTCCTGGGTTCAAGCGATTCTCCTGCCTCAGCCTCCCAAGTAGCTAGGACTACAGGCATGTGCCACCACGCCCAGCTAATTTATTTTTTGTATTTTTAGTAGAGACGGTGTTTCACCATGTTAGCCAGGATGGTCTCGATCTCCTGACCTCGTGATCTGCCCATCTCGACCTCCCAAAGTGCTGGGATTACAGGCGTGAGCCACTGCACCCAACCGGGAATTTATTCAGTAGTTTGAAGAAAGCTTTACCATGGTAACATGCAGGCTGATTTTGCATCTGGTATAAAAATGGATTTTAATTTTCTATTTTATAAATAGGGTAGAAATATTTCTGTACTTGGCAAGGTTGCTAATGAGAAGAAAGCTTAAAATACTAATATAAGCCTTGTCGCAAACACATGTTAAGGGTTTCATTCACTTATTGAAAATCTTTTAACATCTCTAAAGTTTGACAGAGGTAGAAATGCAGTTGAAATGGGTTTGATGATGTCTAGAAAAATTTGGGCAGTCAACATTTATCTTAGACATTTTAATTTTTTTATTGCTCAAATTTTTAAATTTATACAAGAAGAAATGCAAAGTAACTATCATTTGGAAAAATTGATTCTCAAAATGTGGTCTGCTAGCTGTCTCCTGGGAACTTGTTAGAAAGGCATATTCTGGGGCTTCTATAAGACTTAGGGAATTAGAATGTCTGGGAGAGGCCCAGCAATGTGGGCTTTAACAAGTCCTGTAGTTGACTCTGAAGCCCATTTAAGTCTGAGAAGTTCTCATCTAAATGTTGTTGCATTTATCCTGAGTCACTTGTCAGTATTCAAATTTAATTCATTAAAGTGAAAGCTAGTCTTTTAAGATACTATCTGGTAAATCTCCTTACTCCTGTTATATGATAAATAGCATACAATTTACAATGGTAACAGCCTTTTAAGAAGGCAATATGCCATGGTTTATGTGATCTATAATGGGCATATAAGAACACTGGAATTTCACTAGACCAAAATAAAAAGAGAGATGTGCATTCTGTTGCTCTATTACCCGGTATTAAATCAAGTTTAGCCTGAAATTACCTCCTTACATATTTTAAGTTCAGCCTGAAGGTTTCTCTGTACATAGGTAAACTATAACCTAAATGAAAGTGTAAACGGACTGTAACCTACTCTTATGTCAGTCACTTAGTTAAGACCAAAGTGGACCAACTGTTTAAATCATGTTCAAATAAGGCAAATGCCAGGCTGTAATCAAGCCTGCTGCTTCTGTGCTTCACTTCTGTTTTCTGTACCTCACTTTCCTTTTTCCGTCTATAAATCTTCTTCCACCATGTGGCTGCAATGGAGTCCCTCTGAACCTACTCTGGCTCAGGAGGCTGCCCAATTCACGAATTAAACTCTGTTAATTTAATTTGGCAAAGATTTTTCACACTAGGAAAGACTTATTGTTGAATGAATCTCAAATACTCATGGATGTGTCTAAATCCTCTCCACCCTTGAGCACTACATCTTAAGCTTCATAAAATCTTTCCATGGAGATAACAGTTTTTATAGTAACCTTAAAAGTTACATGAAATCTATTAAATCAGTCTTCAAAGAGTCAAACAGGTCCATACTTTTTCTAATTTAATAAATATTAAAATTTTTATATTGGTGACAATATGGTCCAAATTAAACAAACAAATTCATATTTGATTATACTCTCTGGCATTTAAATTGATTCAGAAAACTAAAGTAGAAGCTTTAATGTGCCTTATCCCTGAAGACTAATCTTTTAAGTGGTTTGGATGTTAATCATCAAGACAGCAGACTTCTAGCAAAACAAAGCTTTAGGATAAAAGCAAGTTATAAATGTTAGACCTCTGTTGATTCCAAAGTGATTCTGTTGAAGTAATTTATAATGACTAACCAATTAATTTAATTTAAAATAATCATAAAGCTGGTCATAATTTTTTGAAATTATAATAAAGCATTTATTAATTTAGTACATGATTATATAGCAAAAATGAATGTAATGCTATGTTTAAACTATTAATAATAATGAAACTAGCCAATAGTTAATTACAGATCATGTCATTTTATCAATTATTAAGAATATGAAATGTCATCAAGAGCTACTTACTTTAGTTATATCTGCCTAATGTCTGTGTTTAGGCCCTGTTCTATTTTATACATTTATATACTCCAGATGATTGCTGAACTTGATTTTCAAAGGCCAAGAATCTCTATTTCAAGGATCAAAATTCATAACTTTTTTTTAGAGTAGAGTTGAATGACAAATTTTAATAAAAACGAATTGTGTATTTTAAAATGTGTTACCAATGGACAGTAAGAATATGTGTGACATTTGTTTTTTATGTATTTCAAATAATTTTTCTAAAATAATGTTACAATATTTATGAATAGGGTAGAAGTATTTAAAAACAGACATGGTCTCTCATTCCAGGAAGTGCTCCCCTGTCTACCTGTTCTTTTTCGATTTAAATTACCCAATAGCAACTTCTATGAATTTTGAGCACAGTTGAAAATAAATGGAGCCCAAAACCTAGGATAACTCACAGTTACTCAAGTTGTCATTGCCTTAAAGCCAAGGCTAGTTTTGTCCCTTTTGTCAGGGACAATGCATTACCCAAGTATGTAAGTCTGAAGACGGTGTCCTGCTCTCTGTAAAGATTTAGTTAATTAATTCTATGTAATACTTTCTTGCTGTGCATTGATACAACCTGGCTTTGTAAAGTAGATGTTGGTGTTTTATTTGGCACTTAAAGTGGTACAAAATAGAAGTACTAGACAGAAGTAAAGAATGGATAGAAGTGTTAGAGGCTTTGAAATCAAATGAAACTTGGTTTAGATTCTTGATTCAGAATTTTGTTAGTTGTCACCCTTTGGCCAGTTATTTAAGCTTCGGAGATTTTAAGCTTATGAAATTTAAGATGGAATGTTGTACAGATTCAGTTAGACCGTTTATGTGAATTCTTAGTAAAATGCCTATCATGTAATAGATGCTCATTAAATTATATGCATTACTCTTCCTAATTTTAAGCATAATGGCATAATCTCAGCAGAGAAAACTTTAATGCCTTCTTAATAATGTCATTTGCTACTTTAGTATTGTGTATTTCCCAGAGGATTAGAGTCATAGTATGACCTCATCTTTCAAATCCCTTATGTATTCCCAACTAGGCCTACATGAGGCAAGAATATCCAAGCTCATGACTTCATTACTTCTAAATGTTTACACATTCACTTGCCCATTCAACCAACATTTATTAATACAACATGTCAGTTGCTGCACAAGGCTCTGCATATGCAAAGATTGAAGATGGCTCCAGTGAAGTCCCTATCAAGTGCTTGGCATGCCATGAAGATGTTTTATTGCTAATTGTCACATTCCATATGTCTGGATTATACCGACTGAACAGTAGATACATGACTCTATACCTCATTGAAAGTATTGTCTTCTTGACATGAATATTGCTTTATAATGTTTATTATCCAGTTTTTATATGCCATTATGGAGACCAAATAACAAATATATATTCTTCACACCAATGCCTTATTATTTTTTCATGAGTCAAAGAGTAAACATTTATATTTTAATGTAAACATTTATTAGTCCAAAAGAATGAAAAACAAATCCATAAGCCATCGCAATTCAGAGTAGAACAATTTGTAATTTCTAAAATAGTGTTTATCATAATCATTTAAAGGAGAGAAGCTCTTTGGAAAAACAACAATGTGTGTAACAGAAAATTGTAAAAACAAAAGTGTTCATTTTCATTTGCTTTAATAATGAATCTGAAAACTACTGGCAAATAAAAATTGGCACAATTTTCTTTTTTCTAAAAATGGAAGCTTTATCTAAAAGAAAGCCTCTATTTAGTGAGTGATTATACGGCATGGAAGTACACAATGTCTCGGAAACCACAGATGTTTACAGGGTTAGGGTTTTTGGCACATATTTTGTTGAAATATGCCAAATCAGCGTTTTTAAAAATGTGTTCCATTCTATATTCAGTCAGGAGCCATATTTGGTATAGCTTAAGTTTAAAAGCAAATGTCATAATAAGCTAGAATATTGTTTATGTTTTTCTACCTTGTAACTCTCCTGTAGTCAACACTGTCAAGAGCTCTCTCCTTTCTTAGGAGAGTTGGGAGTAGTAAGTGCTGCCCAATGACCAGAACATTGTGTCAGTTATGTATAAGTTTGGCCTTATAACACAAGCATGCTTTGGGAAAGAAGGGTTAAATGTCATTGCAAAATGATTTCTTGTCACTTCATGATTCTGGGGACAGACAGGAGAGAGGGAAAAGGTGTGTGAAAATGTTGGCCAGAGTTGATAAGCAAAGTTAGTGAGAAGGTCATGAAGGTAGTGAACTGTTCACTTTCTCCCCCAACCCCTAAACCCATGACCATATTTGGGCATTGCAAATGGTGTGATCAGGGGTTTTCATTCTACAAACTGGCCTGCAGAACAAGGCAGCAACAGGGTTGATGGACATTACTATGTTTAACTTCTTGAAAGTTGAATTAGAGGTCATAATTTAAAGCAATAGTAAGAAATCAGTGGTGCACAGCTACTTGGGAAGATGGCCACACCACTAAGAAAGCATCAAGTGTTCTCTCAGAGAAATGTTCATCATGCCATTCCTCTTTCCATCTTTTTCTTTTTCTAGTTTATATTCATTTTTCTTAATATGTATTCTTATACTTTATTTTCCTCATTATTTCTTCCTTTTGTTGACATTACTTGTTGGTTTATTTATCCATTTATATTTTCATAATAAATAAAAAAACAATCATTAAGCTTATTTTGTTTAAATAATCACCTATAAATATCCAATATTATATATCAATAATTTATATGAATGCATGATTTTTGTATATTTAGTTGCATTCCATGTATTAGTCCTATTAGAATTGATTTTAATAGAGTATTAAAAGATAAAGACTTCAGTAGATTTTCATTTAATTTACAAAAATTTGAAAACCTGAACAGTGCTAATATTCAATCAAGCAAGGACGTAAAATATTAATTCCCTTTGAAGTATTTCAAAGAGTTATTAAGGCAGCATTCAGTGATTTACCAATAATCTTTTATGATATCTTCTTTATAAAATATTGACGGGGACGTAGTGAGGCGCAAGTGAGTACATTTTGCCATGGTAGATACTCAGAGCTTGTAAGTTCTAGATTTGACTCTAACAAGTGATTATGGGCAATTTACTCACTTTCTCCAATAAGCTTCTTTATGAATAGACTGTAGCCCATGTCTAACTTGTGTGTAATTCATATCAGGTTTGTGGGATTGTATAAAACAATGCATGTAAAAGAGTTTAGGAACTGCAACATAAAACAAATTACTGATGCACTGTTTCTTATTAAAACAAACAAACAAAAAACCCTCATTCTTGAAGGTAGTTTTCCATTCTCTGAGGAGAAAAGTGTGGTGTTTAAAATAAAGAACACACACACACACAATTATAACACGCTACTGCCCTCCTTAAAACATTTTAATGACTTGCTATAAAGTTTAGGAAAATAATCCTACCCCTCACTATGGTCTACCGTGTCCTACATTAGCCAGTTTTACTAGTCTCTCCCGTTTCAGCTGTCTTGCTCATTGTTTTCCATCCACAAAGCCCCCAGTTCTGTCTTTCAAAAAACCAGACTCACAGTCTTTGCTCTACTGTGTTCAAAGAAAACCTGTAGAAAAGTTAAATATAATAGAGTTTATTTGAGCAAAGAATGATTCATAAATTAGGTAGCACTCAGAAGTAAAAGCAGTTCAGAGAGTCCAGCTTTATAGACATGATGATATATAATCCAAGATATATGTCAATAATTTATATTCGAGTGTATTATCTTTGCATTCATGAATTTTCGGGGGGAGATTTTTTTGAATGCATGGATTTTTGCATGGAAGCTAAGTAGAGAAATTACCTACCTAGCCACAGCTACACATCTGCCTTATTTGGGTATGGTGGGATGAGTGGCTGCCTGTGATCAGTTGAAACCTGGCTGCTTGTGATTGATTAAAACTCAGTAGTTATACTCCTAAATTGGTTTTGGTTTATTTAGTACTGTTAGGTTGCAATTTGTTTGTAGGAACTCAAAGCACAGATGTAGCCTCCTGGTAATGGCCTCCCACTTATTTAATAAATGCTTTCCTCTGCTTGAAATCCTCTGCTTTAGATAAAGCAGTGAGTGCAGTCCTGTTTTAACTAAAATAATCACCACCAACCCTCACCAACCCTTAAAACACTTCACTCTTCTTCCAACAAATTATAATTTGCAGTTATTTGATCTACTCATTTGCTTACTATTCTTTATGCCCTTCCCACTAAAATAGTTATTACATTTATATAACAAAACTCAGAAGTAGAAAAGACCACACCACACTGTAGTAATTGCCACACTATGTGTTAAAATACATTCATCACAGCCCAGAGTGGTGGCTCAAGCCTGTAATTCCAGCATTTTGGGAGGCCGAGGTAGGCGGATCACGAAGTCAAGAGATCGAGACCTTCTTGGCCAACATGGTGAAACCCTGTCTCTACTAAAAATACAAAAATTAGCCAGGCATGGTGGCTCGCACCTGTAGTCCCAGCTACTTGGGAGGCTGAGGCAGGAGAATCACTTGAACCCGGGAGGTGGAGGTTGCAGTCAGCCGAGATCATGCCACTGCACTCCAGGCTGGCGACAGAGCGAGACTCCATTTCAAAAAAAAAAAAAAAAATTATCCAAAGATAAAAACCATTCAAATCTCACTCTGTTGGTACAGAGGGGCTGAGGGAAAAAAAATTAACAGAAAGAGAAATAGAAATGTACTTGTCTTTCTTCACCAAAAGTTTATCTGTCAGCTGAGTAGCCCTATTTGACCCTAGAGCCTTGTATCGTGGTTCAGAAGTGTGATTAGAGAAGAAGAAAAAAAGAAAAAAGGAGGGCATACAAGTATTTATGTTCATCTACAGTGCACTAAAAAGTGAAATAACCAAAAAAGCATTGATGAATTTCATTATTTGACATTTTAAAGTTTTTTCTTTAAAAACAGAACTGCTAAAGAGCTTGCTTTCCTCAAAATATAGTGATTATAACCAGCTCCATAGTCAGTGTTATTTACATGATGAAGTCTTGAAATTCATAGATGTAATCCTCACATTTGGGAATATGTTGTAAGTGCCCAATAGTTCTTAAGTATAATAATTTGTGATTAATGAGGCATAAATTACAATCCTGTGTAAAAACTCTCCCGGAGTGAGTGACTGATACTATAATATCTGAATATAATGAGGCTTTGTACAAGACTTTGCACATCAACAGAGATACAGAACTTATCTATATTTAAAAAAAGCTTTATAAAGGACTTTCATATTATTTATATCAAGGGAGAGTAGCAGAATGCCCAGTTCCATCCTAGAGCCACACTCTCGGTGCACATTATATTCCTTCCACTTACTAAGTAACCACATTGGGTCAATTGCTTAACTTCTCTGAACCTCAGTTTTCTCAATTTAAAATGAGAATAACAATAATAACTTCATGGGGTTGTTGTGAGCATTAAAAAAGGTATGAAGTAATGCATAGCATGTAGTTAGTTATCCATAAATAGTAGCTATTATTATCACTTAAAAGCTGACGATGAGGACTCAAAGGTCATAGATAGTCAATTATTTTCCACTATATTTTATTGGGAAAATATTATTCTATAGCTGTGCTTAAAGATATTGGATTCCAGAAGTCTTGAGATGTTCTCATGAATCCCAAGGGTCTGTTGTGTTGTTCCATATTGTATGTGGCTTCAGGAATCTAGGATGACAGAGTGAGTCCTGCTGTTTTGATGTATAAACTGTTTGTTAAAATAGTATAAAATAAAAGCTTTTTTTTTTTTTTTTTTTTTTTTTTTTGATGGAGTCTTGCTCTGTCGCCCAGGCTGGAGTGCAGCGGTGCGATCTCGGCTCACTGCAAGCTCCGCCTCCCAGGTTCACACCATTCTCCTGCTTCAGCCTCCGGAGTAGCTGAGACTGCAAGCGCCCGCCACCACACCCGGCTAATTTTTTTGTATTTTTAGTAGAGACGGTGTTTCACCGTGTTAACCAGGATGGTCTCGATCTCCTGACCTCGTGATCTGCCCATCTTGGCTTCCCAAAGTGCTGGGATTACAGGCGTGAGCCACCGCACCCGGCCAATACATGCATTTTTATCAGGTCAAAGATAAAAAAAAAAAAAGGGTTAGAAGAGAAATAATGGTTTGGCTTTACTTAAATAAAGAAAAAAATATAATAACAAAAGACAGGGCAATTGTTGGCAGCCTGGTTTCATCTGCTATTTTTTATGTTCTAGATATTAAGAAAACCATTTCCTTTGTATATGCAATTGATAAATTGAAATAAAAATATTGAGTTTATAAATATATATTAGAATTTTTTTTCAATGATAGAATTTTTCTAAGGCAATGCAGAACACTTCCAAACTCATTACTGAATAAAATAGACAATGAATTCTCATTGAGATAATCTAGTGTCAAACCCACTTAAAATCACAATGGGTTAATAGTTACCACAGATTTCATGTGGAGATTCAAGTAGGAATGAATTTCAATTAGCTTAGATCCAGATGGGCCATCTCTGTTCATAGCATGTGATATAATATCTTCTAGAATGGTCAACTTTGTAGACTCTAATAGAGTTTTTATGACTATAACTAAGAATGACTAAAAGTTTTTACTTATTGACAATTTTAAAATATGCTAACCACCATGCTAGACACTTCACTTGTACACTTTTTCTATGACTGAGGATAGTGGAAGTCCAGAGAGGTTTAGCAAGTTGCCCAGAGTGACACAGCTAGTAACTGGTAGAGCCAGGTAACCTGACTCCAGAACCCCTGCTCTGCCCAGCACACAAATATTAGGAGAACAAGTGCTTTCTGGTTAATTTGAAAGGAGAAACTGCCTTGAACTTCCTTTAAACTTTTTCTAGGAACAATTGATCAATGGATGCTAATGGGAACATGCTTTTCATTATTAGGACACTTAACCACAGTTAATACAAATACATCTTAGGATGACAACAACATAGAACTAACAGTATAATTACAATTAAAACGAGACTGTCACTTTTATATTTTTAGAATTTTATGTACATAATTAACAAACGGTAGTTCCCTTTTATTTCATTATGATGATTTACACAAGAATTAAAGTAATCAGGTAAAAAAAAAAAAGGTGTGTGGGTGAATTTTCTGAAAAAAAAAATTAAATCTACTGAATGCCTAGAGTCATTATTATTACTATGATTTCCTATAGATGCATTATTACAGTTAATGGATTTTCTGAAATTGGCACATACCAACTAAGAAAAGCTTCATATTTTATAGTAGCTAACTTTTTTACTATTTACTATGCACTAGGCACTGAACTAAATGGGCTCTTTCACTGAATCATCGTAATAGAGTGAGAAGATAGACACCACAAACATGCCCATTTTAAATTTAAGGAAACTGTAACCCAGGGAGGATAAGGTACATCTCCCACAGCTAGTAAGTGACAAAGCTAAGCTTTGAACTCCTCCTGTAAGTCTCTCACTAGAGCCAAGACTAATATTAACAAACAGGCATTCTGTAGAAAGAACTACCTCCAAAGATTGTATATTTTGTCATCTTCAGAACAGCTTTCCATGAATTAATTCATCCCTTACTCACAAGAGCTGCCTGATATACACAGAAGAAATTAAGAAACTGAGTTTCAGAAAGGTTAAGGATTTTCTGAAGATCACAAGGATTTTAAAGTAGTAACACTCACACTGTCGACCAGATTTTATGTCTCTTTGTTTCACAGTTTTCTAATATGCATGCTTCTTCCTCAGATGACAATAACCAAATGCTTGTATTTTAGTACTAGTCTTAGGCTCTTGCTTTGATTGAGCTGTTGAATTCTGGCCACACAAAGTACAGCTGCTGCTTCTCAGAGATTTCAGCTCTGTTTTGACCTTGGCAATGTAATTCAAGTAGAAAGTCAACCACAAATGTTTATCCGTCTGCCCAGTTATTCTCCATTCCCTCCCGGCTCTGACTCCCTCCACACGCAGGGTTTCCCTGTGGACCTCACGTGTGTCTTGCCCCAGTACGAGTCCCACATTCAGAATTTAAATTAGGGTCTGTTGAAGACTGTTGGTCTTCTCTTGTGTTTTTTCCTGTTGCATTTTGAAAAATAAACAAGTTCTTATGATAAAAGTATAACAATCTTATGTCCTCTCCCATTTTATTATGGTGGCTATGTATTTGTAAACTTCCAAGTTCTTCGATTTTTCTCTATAGTTTTAGCACTTTGAGGTTATTTAGTAGATACAATTTTATTCTAATGCCACTCAACAACACAATTTTCCCCAAGTCTTTATTTTTTTAAATTCATTATTAATCATGATTGACATTGCCTTCTGCTGTTTTAAATTCCCTCCAAATTACCTCAAAATCAGCTCATCCATTTTTAGTTTTATCATCCTCATTTAATGACACGTTACAGCAAAACATTTAGCCTCTACAAAAAGAAAGAATGTAAGCAGAGGAAGGCACACTTTCAGTTGAGTACTACATTGAGTAATGAAGTAAGTAATTTAGTGCCACTGATAATGTCTCAAGACCCCAACCATTCAATGGCATGAGAATGTGCCAACATCCAATATACATTTTTAAAAATATTTTATCTCTATCAATATTTATGTACACATAAGCTCTAGGACTGCTGGTATTGCCCTTCATATTTCACACTGGTTCTTATTCCATTCAGCCAAAGAGGTGCTTCAGAAACAATAAATGATATTGCTTTTTACCATATTTTTATAATAAGCTGTTAGGTTAACAGAGCAGTTACTCCAAATAATGAAAGTACCAGATATAGCACTTCATTTACACTGATTGTATTATATGTAAATTCTAATAAAGGACAATATCTAAATATACAGTGGCTTGGGGAAGGAGTGTCTGTTTAAATATCTCTTTAAAAACATTGCTGAGAATTAGTAGAATGACAGAACTGGGAACGAATTGGGGATATTTATATTCTAAATCTAAATCTGAAAGGGAGCTTCACGTTGTTTTGCTTATTATACAGCCAAACTGAGAAGGCCAGGTATCTGCAACAGCGGCCAAAGAGGTGTGGAACAAGTTTGGTCAGACCATCTTCAGGGTCCAAACCTGTGATAAAATCTGTCCACACTCAGTCCACCTAAGGGCTCCTGAGTCAAAGGAATGTGTCTGCCTCCCAAGCCTTTGGAATAACAGACTTACAGTACAGAAATAATATAAAGAGAATATTGAAATTACCTGTAATCCATTCAGCGATGACCACTGACATCAGTCAACATTTTAGTGTATTTTTAAAATTATGACTATAAAATTGATATGGGTCTCAATTGATAAAATCTTTTAGATACTAGTTTTTCAACAAACATGAGTATCTTTCAAAATGATGCAAAAATTACATTTCTAGATAATTATCTTCAAGAACTAATCAGAAATCCTCAGAAGGATTGTATATGTATAAATGTGCAGTGATACACAATACAGGTTTGTGTGTATTAACATATTTTTGCATACACACAAATATATAAATTTTTTCACTTACCATAAGAGTTTTTACTCAAATTCTTGTCATAATTCTACATGATTTAAATGACTATATAATATTCTATATGTAGACATGCCATAACATATTTAACTGGCCTTCTGGCATTGGACTTTACACTGTTTCCTCTTTACTTCATAAATAACAATGTAAAATATTATTCTTTTGGATACACCTGTGTATGAGTCTCTAATTCCCCATTTTGGATAAAACTTTATCCAAGTAATTGCTGGCTAA
This sequence comes from Papio anubis, assembly GCF_008728515.1. Classification (NCBI taxonomy): domain Eukaryota; kingdom Metazoa; phylum Chordata; class Mammalia; order Primates; family Cercopithecidae; genus Papio; species Papio anubis. The sequence goes on along the minus strand of NC_044979.1, from coordinate 83,288,220 downwards.
GTACATCCTGAAGGTTTGTAAGACAACTTATATTTCTACTACCAGTATATAAGAATGCCATTTTCTTCACACTGAGGATAGTACCATAAAAATAAACAACAGCACAAGGTATACTAAATAGATATGATATATTGCTGTTTAAATCTTTGTTTCTTTAAATCTTTCCTGATATATTATTATTTGCATTTTTGCCCTCCTTATGTTTGTTGATCACTTGTATGCCTCCCCTTTTACTACTTTAGTAAATTGCCATTCGTGTTCCTTGCCAAGTTTTCCAACATGCTCTTAATGTTTTTGGTTTTATATTCCTGGAAATTCGTTGTGTGTTAATAATTTTGACACTGTGTTACATTTTCAGCAGTTTATGTTTTTTTTTATTTTCATACACAAACACTTCTTGATAAAATATTGTCATTAAAGTCACATTCTGGGATGTAGAAGTTTCAATATGTAAAGCATTTTCTACCAACTTGTTCTGTTTAATAAAGAAAATAATTCTTGGTCTTCTTGGAAGAGGAGTTTTACTTATAAAAACTGCTTGAATAGAGATATCTTGGCATTGCATTCTTTCTTTTCTCATTTTCCTTTTGCCTTACCAATCCACATCATTCACAGCCAACACAGTTCACCAGGATGCATACTATCAGAGAAGCATTAAAGAAGATGGAGAATGATCTAATGTTTTACTCAGTTTGGTTGCTATAACAGAGTAATATAGATTGAGTGGCTTATAAGCATAGAAGTTTATTCCTCACAGTTTTGGAGGCTGGGAAGTCCAATATCAGCATGCAGGCAGATTCAGTGCCTGAGGAAAGCCCACTTCCCAGTTCATAGGTAGCCATCTTCTTGCTGTGTTCTCATATGGTGGAAGAGGGGAGGAAGTTCTCTCTGGCTTCTTTAGTAAGGTCATTAAACCCACTCACAAGGGCTCTACCTTCATGACCTAATCACCTCCCAAAGGCTCCATCTCCCAACATCATTACAGTGAGAATTAGGTTTCAGTATATAAATTTTGGGGTTACACAGTCTGTAGCACTTAAATATAAATGACAGTCTCAATTCTGACTTTCTTGACCCAAGGCTATTGATTTCTAACAAATATAATATCAGTTAATTTGTATAGTAATAGTTTGCTTTTATGTGTCATATATTTTACCAATACTGTTGAATTTACATAGTATAGATGATATTATGTCTTCATATTTCCATTAGAATATGAAAAGGTCACAAATATCACTCCCTCTTCATCCTCAAAAACACACTACTAAAACAACAAAACAGAAACGTTTTGCTAAACTGAATTTTATTTCTAAAACATTATGGTCTGAACTTAAAATACCCTTGATGAATTTCCCACCTTCTTAAATTTTTTTGATGTACAATTGATTCTCCTGTTTAAAATGTCTAATTTATTGTTCTGATACTGTGCAAAATTCCAGTGAAATTAATTTTTTGGCGTGAACTGTGTTTAATGTTGGGCTACTACTGTGCAAGAGATTGACAGTTCCTTTGTAACTGTAGTGGAATGTTCAACCTTCTAACTAATAAGAAATAAAAGTATATAAAAGCGAAGAGATACAACTGGTTTCAGGACAGGGACATCCTGAAAATCAGATTATGTTCTCCATTGATGTTAGATTTGAAGAACAAATTCACCTGTAAACTTAATGACAGTGAAAAAACAAAAATGGTTGCAATTTTTGAATTGTCACATAAGTTTAAAAAGACACAATTTCTCCACTGATGTATTTTAATACTTAATTATTTTTATAATTAATCAGGTTTTCTTTCCTTGCAAATGCATGAATTAGTTGAATAAAATAGACAAATACCTTGAAGAATTAAATTTACCAAAGCTGTCAGAAAAAGGAATAGAAAATTTTAATACTGCATTATCTACTAGAGATGTTGAATCTGTTTTTAAAAAGAAAAAAAAAAAAAAAAAAAAAAGCCAGCCCCAAATGGCTTCACAGATGAACTTCTTTAAAACATTTGAAGAATAAATAACAACAATCTTTCACAAACTCATCAACAAAATAGAAAAAAAACAAAAACAAACAAAAAATCCCTCTAACTCTTTTTTTTTTCTTTTTTTCGAAACCGAGTTTTGCTCTTTTTGCCCAGGCTGGAGTGCAATGGCACAATCTCAGCTCACTGCAACCTCCACCTGCCAGGTTCAAGCAATTCTCCTGCTTCAGCCTCCTGATTAGCTGGGATTACAGGCATCTGCCACCACACCCAGCTAATTTTTTGTATTTAGTAGAGACAGGGTTTCGCCATGTTGGCCAAGCTGGTCTTGAACTCCTGACCTCAGGTGATCTGCCCTCCTTGGCCTCCCAAAGTGCTGGGATTACAGGCATGAGCCACCGTGCCCGGCCCCTGTCTAACTATTTTTATGAGGTCAGTATAACATTGATTTTCATACTTACAAAGACCCAAAAAGGAAAAAATGTTACAGATAATTATCTCTCACAGACATAGTGGTAAACATATTTAAAAACATATTAGTGAATCAAATATGATAATATATAAAAGGATAATTCATCACAATCAATTGGACTTTAGATATGAAAGAATGGTTTAAAAATTTCTAAATAAATCAATGTAATTTACTACATTTACCATAGAAAAGTAGATTATACAAGTGTCTCTAAGATATAGAAATAGATTTTGAAAAAAGTTAACAGTCATGACTAAAACAAACTTTAACAAATTAGAAATAGAAGAGAGCTTTCTTAGTCTCTAATGAAAAGTATCCAGCAAAACCCCACAGCAAATGATCGATTTAAAAAACTCCTCTGAGATTAGGAACAAAACAAGAATGCCTAATAACGCCACTTTTATTCCATATCACACTGAAGTCCTAGCCAGCATAATAAGACAAATAAAGAAATAAAGGAATAAGAATAGGAGAGGAAAAACAAAGTTATATATGACATAGTTGTATTTAAAGACCTTCTGAAGAATCTACATATAATTAGAATAAGTTTAGTAAGATCAATGGGTATGTAAAAAAATTAATTGAATTTTTATATACCTTCAACAAATAACAGAAAATACTATTTAAAGAAAAGAGTGTTTACACAAACATAAAGTTTTAAAAATCCAGTAATAAGCCTTAAAAATGTATAAAAGGATATTTTCAGAGAGAAATAAAGACCTCAATAAATGAAAAACTTTATGATACTCATGACAGAAAAGTGAAAACTTAATATAATAAGCTATCAAACCACTTCCCTGTCATGTTTTGCCCTTTTTGCAAGCCCACTTCCCCTTCTACTTCTCTACCATGTGATGCAATCCACCATGTTAAGACATAACAATGAGGCCCTCACCACACGCAGCCACCCAATCTTGCACTTCCCTGCCTCCAGAACCATAAGCAAAATAAACCTCTTTTCTTTATAAATTATTCAGTCTCAGGTATTCTGTTATAGCAATAGAAAATGTGTGAAGGCAATTACATATCTAACAGAATGGCTAAAATGAAAGACTGATAATTCCAAATATTGATGAGGATGTGGTACAACCAAGACTAGTCCACTGCATGTGCAAATACAAAACAATATAACCACTTTGGAAAATCTCTTAGATGTATTTACATAGGATTAATATATACATACTCTATAATATAGCAATTCTGCTGCTAGGTATACATGCAATTGAAATATATATGCATTTAAACCAAAGAATGCCCCTGTACGAGAATGTTCCTATCAGCAAGATTCACAACAAATTAAAAGAGAACCTAACTAAATACCCATCAACAGAAGAATGGATAAACAAATTGTGATATACACAGGGAGTGGAATACTAAAACAATGAGAGCAAGCAGGAAAAGGTTAATGCAGTAGGCCTGGGTTACTCAAACCCTGCACATTCCAAAGAAGGTTTGTCTTCATGACTCTTGCTTGGTTAACTTCTGAGAAGTAAGCTCTGAGCCCTTAAAATATTCTGTGTGATAAGAGTGTTTCTGCAGGTCTGAAGGTTTGGGCCACGATGTACCAGTGTGGCCAGTTAAGTTTACCCTAACAATGTTACTTATAGTGAATGCCTGCTTTTTCTCTGAGTAGTTAAGGTCAGTCATGCTGTCATTATCGGTCCCAGTAGAAACTCTGGACATCAAGGCTCAGGTGAGATTCCACGTGCCCCCATGAATCTCCACTAAAAGGAAACACCTGAAAGTGTGCATCTAGTTTCTCTTGGACTTTGTCCCATCTGCTCTTTTCCTTTGCTGATTTTAATTTGTATTTGCTTGCTGTAGTAAATTGTGTGTGTATAAATAGCTTCTGATTCTTGTGAATCTTTCTGAGCAAACCATCAAGTTGGAAGGTACTCTTGGGGACCCATGACACAATTTGATTCTATTTATATAAAGTGCAGGAGTGGACAAATTTAATCCACACTGTTAGAAGTCAGGATGTTGATGGAAGGCAGGGATGGGAAGGAAAACAAAAGGTCATTCTGGATGCTGGAAAGGTTGCTTTTCTTACACCAAAGGCTGGTTACATATGTATTAAATTCTTCTGAGTTATAAAAACTGCACCCCTAAATGTAATTTTTGTGAGTTGCCAGTATCCTTTAGGGAGAAACTTTTTCTCAAAACTAGCGTCTTCTGCTGGGAAGTATCATGGGATTTTTTTGAAGATTAGAATGCAGAATTCCAAATAGCTTCTTTGTGATGATGTCCCTGAATGTGAGATATGCAAAGATGAGCATCAGCCTACTCTGAAGTATATGTTATGGAAACCCGTAATTGACAGTGTTATATTTTTCTCTTCCTTAGTGTAATCTTATACCTTTCTTATGTTTCTTACATTAATTAGCAATGTAATTTGCTTTTGCAAAGAGACGAGGGAGAAGTTTTTACATAAATTAACAGACTTCAAAGTATTTTCCTCACACTATTTTGTGAAGATACATCTCTCTGCCCCTCACTATTACGTAACCCCATAAAGAACTCTAAAAATGGAGAGGGGAAGGGCACACATAGAAAATAGAAATAAAATAAAATAAAATAAAATAAAAATCTGTAATGATCTTTATTTCATTAGCATAAATTTGATTTATTGTAGGATACTGGGACACATTCACAATTCGATTTCTATATGGGCTACATTTTCTATCATATATGTGTTTCATTAAGACAAAAAGTCAGAGTTTTGCTGGAGAACTTACTTATCTTATATCCCAACACAAGATCAAGGAGCAAACAAATGTTGAATCAGGTTTATCAATATTATTCCATTCAGATATTTATCTGAGTCTCTACTGATAATTATTTTCTGGTGTATATGTATGGGATGGGGTACACTTGCTGATAATAGTAAGTATGAAGAACAGAGTGCCTAATTTATAGTGTCAGAATTCTTTAATGAATAAATTTAGAAGCTTGAATGTTTTGTGTTTGGCTGGGTGTGGCTTAGGACGTTATCAATCATAGTCCACAAATAAAGGAGTTCTGTTAAAATGAAACATGTGAGTTGTTTGGAATTTCTTTTTTTTTTTTTTTTTTTGTCATTTTGAATTTCTAAAATATCAAAATAATTGTGATTAAGAATTGTTTGGAAAATAAATTAAATCAATTTAGTAGTCCCCGAAGTAGAGATTTAAGAACGTAACATTGAAAAAGAAGAGCATAATCTACATTCCCTCTAAGCCCAGCGCCAATACCCCTTAGACTGAAGCTCAACAGAAAGAAAATTGCTTCATGTCATTTTCGAAATTCTTTTATCTTTGAAAAATCATTAGGAACACATCAGACGGAGTTATTCAAATGCTATTATTCTGGATTCACGTTACAGCATGCTGATGCTGTCCATGCTGTGAGTTGAGTGCTTTCTGATGAGTACAGCTCTTTAAAGATAAGAACAAACCTACACATTACCCTTCAGGTACTAAATAGCAGTTTACTCTTTAAGAAATAATATGATTGTCTTCTCAGGAAATTTATAAGAAATATCATTTTGAAAATTAAAGTAATATGATCTGACATTCTATTTTTGGTTTCCTTCAGTATTCTTACAATGTACTAAAGTTTATGAACCATTAGATACACAAGGGTTACTTTTTTTATTATATAAGATTATTCCACTTTGATATCTATAACAAAACAATGTAAAAGATACATTTTCCCATACAGCATGCAGTCTATAAAATATGAATATTTTAGCACTTAAGAAAGGCAGAAAATGTATCTTGTAATCTTTATTTCATTTTAGTTCTAAGCTGACTGATAGTTGGCCCTTAGAGTCTACTTTAGTCCTGACCATCATGGTCAAACTAAAAGAAGCACCTGTAAGCATATGTACACACACTAAAACACAACCTATATTCATCTTAGAGCTTTGATTATTTAAAAATACAAATTATAATTTGTCTATTTGTTTATGAAACTTCATAATTTCCAGACACTTTTAATCCTCTAATTTTATAGATGAGAAAAAGAAATTCTGAAACATTAACTAACTTCTTCAAAGTTGCGTAGTTTACACTGACAAATACGTAGTCCAGGACTTTTCCTTTATACCATACCCCTTTTCATCATTCTCAAACTGAATTATTTTTGTAAATTATTAAAAAATATAAAATATAAGGTAAAAATATATAATCTCTAAGGATTATAGTGCAATACCTGGGAATATTTAATTTTTATTATTAAAATTCTGGTATCTTCTTTTTTATTTTAATTTTATCCTTTTAGCTAATACTAAGATTTAAAAAAAAAAAAAATCAGGCTGGTCAAGTTAGCTCAAGTCTGTAATCCCAGCACTTTGGGAGGCCGAGGCAGGTGGATTACCTGAGATCAGGAGTTCAAGACCAGCCTGACCAACATGGTGAAACCGCATCTCTATTAAAAATACAAAAATTAGCCAGGCATGGTGTTGCATGCCTGTAATTGCAGCTACTCACGAGGCTGAGGCAGGAGAATCGGTTGAACCCAGGCGGCGGAGGTTGCAGTGAGCCGAGATTGCGTCACCGCACTCCAGCCTAGGCAACAAGAGCGAAACTCTAAAAATAATAATAATAATAATAATCAGAGGACTGTGTTCTAATTTCTCAAATCATTTAGCATGTCTTCTAGCACCTATTATGATATTTTAATAATACTTTATTTGAAGAATTGGGACATATATTTTATTCTCGGCATAGGTTATATCTTCAGATATATTCATATATGCCTTTAATGATAAAATGTATCCTAGACCTGGCACAGTGGCTCATGCCTGTAATCCCAGCACTGGGAGGCAGAGGCTGGGGGATCACTGAAGGTCAGGAATTCAAGACCAGCCTGGCCAACATGGTGAAACCTCATCTCTACTTAAAATACAAAAATTAGCCGGGTGTGGGTGGTACGTGCCTGTAATCCCAGCTACTTGGGAGGCTGAGGCACAAGAATTACTTCAATCTGGGAGGTAGAAGTTGCAGTGAGTCAAGATCACACCACTGCACTCCAGCCTGTGTGACACAGCAAGACTCTGTCTCAAAAACATAAAACAATGTAATACAATTAAATGTATGCTAGATAAATCCGTGAAATTGATTAAAACACATCATTTTTTGGTATTGTCTTTTGGACCTGGTAAAAACCAGAATAATTAAATTAGCGTTTTTCTCTCAAAATTTGTTAAATTTATTCAAAATTTGTTAAGTTATTATCAGTTTTATTAAGGCATAATTGACATGAGTTACACACATTAACATTACACAATATGATAATGTTTAACATTTGAATACACCTGCAAAATCATTACCACAAGTAAGACAGGAACATAACTATCACCTTCATAAGTTGCCTTATGGCCCTTTGTAAATCTTTCTCTTTGCCCCTACACACTCAAATCTCTCTCCAGATACCGCTGATCTCCTCTCTGCATTAAAAATTATTTTGCATTTTCATGTATTTTACATAAATGTACATAAATGCAATATTATTTTATTTAACCTTGCTCTGAATTTAAATATTTTGAGATTCATCCATGTTGTTAAAATGCTAACAAACTCATTTGTATAAATTCCTGAGTAGTACTCTATTGTCTAAATATTCTAATTTATTTATTCATGCAGTAATGGATTTTGGATTGTTTCCAGTTCTCGGCTAATAGAAATGAAGTTGCTATGAATATTTATTTATTAACAATGTTTTCTGGACACATGATTTTCTTTCTCTTGCATATGTACATAAATAAAGAGACTACCAAGCTGTTTTCCAAAGTGGATGGATGATTTCACATTCTACTAAGAGCATATGAAAGTTCTACTTGCTCTGCATTCTTGCAAACACTTGTATGGTCGAGAGACTAAATAAAATATAACTTTTTTAAATTTTAGCTCTCCTAATGAATTGTTAGTACTATCTAATTGTTTTCTCAATTTTCTTAATGACTAGAGATTTTGAGCATATTTTGTGCGCTTGTTTACCATCTGTATGTCTTTTTTTAATAAAATGTCTGTTCAAAATTGTATCTGTAAAAAAAATTGGGTCATTTGTTTTCTTTTCATTTGTTTTTATGAGATTTTTACATATTCTGGATCCAAGAACTTTATCTGATATATGCGCTGCAAATATTTTCTGATAGTCTCTGAATTGTCTTTTCTTTCTCTTGAGAGTATCTTTGGAAAGGCAGAAACTTTTAATTTTGAGGAATTACAAATTATAAGTTTTCTTTTCTATGAATTGTGTTATTGATGTCATATCTAAGAGTTTTCTGTTTAGCCAGAGATCATAAAGATTTTCTTCTATGTTGTTTTAAATCTTTTTGAGTTTTAGGTTTTACATTTAGGTTTTTGATTCGTTTTGAATTAATTTGTACAGATGATATCAGGTATGGACCCAAGTTAACATTTTGGCACATGGGTATCCAATTGTTTTAGCATTATCTATTGACAAGATTATCATTTTGTCACTGAACTGCTATTTTACCTTTGTCAAAAATGACCTAGTTGTCCATATTAGGGTGTATTAATTTCCGGAATCTCTACTATGTTCCATTGACACATTTGTCTAACCTTACTCCAGTGTACACTGTCTTGATGCCTGTGGCTTAAAAATAATAATAATATCTCACAATAATAATAATCTCACAACTCATTTTTAGTATTTACATTAAGTAGTAAATTATCTCTTAAGAAATAATACATCTATTTACCAATGTACTTACAACTTCTGGTAACTCCTTCTGCCTAAAGAATTTTCTTTAACATTTATTGTATTCTGAATCTGCTAGTGATGAATACTTCCAGCTTTTGTAGTTTGGAAAATGTTTTGTTTTATCTTCATTTGAGTAATTTTTTTTTTCTGGTTATAAAATCCTACATTTAATAACATCTTGCTTTTATTATTTTTCATATGCTTTCCCACTATTTTCTCAACTTACATTATTTTCAGTAAGAAATTTTTTGTTGTCCTTATCTTTGTCTAAGCAATGTCTCTTTGCTTTGGCTGACCTAAAATTATTTTCTTTATCACTGATTTGACAAATTTTCTTATGATAGGCTTTGGTTAAGTTTCTTCACGCTTCATAGGGGGAAGCAAATCCTAGCTCTGTTACTCCATTCTGTATGGAAATAAAAGTCATCATGTGTTTCAAATTGAATATAGTTTTTGTGACTTTCTAGGCAAATTATGCATTACCTGATTAGAACTTAAATTACTTGCCTATAATTACATGTTACTTAAATTTAAAAAAGTTACTTAGATTTTAAAATTTCAAAATATACAGAGGATAGGCTGAAACTCACTAAATATTCAAGGTAAGCTTAGCTTTTACTCATGCTAGAAGGCAAAGCAGGAGCTTACATGTCATGTGATGAAATCAAGAGCAAGAAAGAGAGACTTGGGGAGGTGCCATACACTTTAACATCCAGATCTCATGAGAACTCACTCACTACTGTGAGGACAGCTTGAAGCCATGAATGATCTGCCCCTATGACCCAAGCACCTCCCACCAGGTCCTACCTCCAATGCTGGGGATTACATCTCAACATGAGATTTGGAAGGGACATCCAAAATAAATAAGCCTCTATCTCTGCTTATCATTTTCATACAAACCTTCTACTCTTCCAAGAACCATCATAAGTATATATATCATCTAAGCCAAGACATGTACAAATTATCCTAGACTCTGGTTTCTCTCCTTCACCCATTAACCAACCAAGTTCTATTCATTCTATTTCAAAATTGTTCTCTTTTAATTTTGTCCAGCATCTTTACTATTAATAACTCTGCCCTATTTTAATCCTTTCTTTTTCTTTCTCTATCTTCTTCTCTCACCATTCCTTCTTTCCTACCTCCTTTTATTTTTCTGATCCCTAATAGTTGAGAAAGACCTAGCTTGGTTCACTTTTGTCGGGGGAGGGATCTGCCTTGTATTAATTAGTTTCACTGAGAAGCCCAAGCCCTGAAAATATTTTATGTCTATGTATTTTTAAAATTCCCATGTGAAGGTTTGTTTGTCCATCACCACAGTCAAAATCTGGAGTTCCTCACTGCGAAGATCTCGCCAATTTCACTAACATAGCCACACCCACCTCCCTTTGCCCTGTCCCCAACTTCAACAAGCACTAATCTGATTTTCCCTAAACCCTTAACAAGCACTAGTCTGATTTTCACTTTATCTATTTTGTCATTTCAATTGGTTATATAAAAAAGTGTGTAAACTTTTAGAGCTTGCTTTTTACACTCAGCATAAGTGTTCCAATTCTGGCATTGCCAATTCCTTATAACTTTGAGTCAATTAATTAAACATTCTGTATCTCAGTGTCCTCATTTGAAAATTGAAATAATATTCGCATAAAACTCAATGAACTATGGATAAAACTAAAGGATTAGATAATAAAAGTAAAAGTTTTAGCATTCTAAAAAGCACTTAGTCATTGCTCAATAAAAGTGAACTATTATATAAATTATCTTGAGAATCTTTGCCAATTAAAGCATCTTTAACATTGGTTTCGTCATAAGTGCCCATATTATATGCTAATTCTGTTCAAATTGATAATCCAAGAAATGTTTAAGAGAAAAATGCTTTGAGCATCAGAATATTTGATTAATCAAAAGCTTTCATGCACCAGTCTAGTGAAGTCAGCTGCTATTTGCCCCTACTCACAAGCTTGCCTTCCTTTCTCTCTCTTTCTCTCTTTCTTTCTTACTTTCTCTCTCTCTCTCTCTCTCTCTCTTTCTCTCTCTCTCTCTCTCTCTCCTCCCCATCCCTCCCTCTATCTTTCCTTTTTTTTTCTTCACAGTCTCACGTGGTCGCCCAGGCTGGAGTATAGTGGTATGATCTGAGCTCACAGCAACCTCCGCCTCCCAGGTTCAAATGATTCTCCTACCCCAGCCTTCCAGGCAGCCTGAGACTACAGGTGTGCACCACCACCCTCAGCTAATTTTTCGTATTTTTTAGAAGAGACGGGTTTCATCATGTTGGTCAGGTTGGTTTTGAACTCCTGACCTCAAGTGATCCACCCACCTCGGCCTCCCAAAGTGCTGAGATTACAAGTGTGAGGCACCACACCCAGCCATCACAAGCTCTTAAGAGGTGAGCTCAGGATTCATAATTAGGATAGTCTCAGGAACCTGCCATTTTAATTACTGTGTTATCTTGTCTTTCACAGCGGCAAATTCATTACGCCAAGGTTTATAAAGTGTTCACAATTTCTTAATTTTTAGTTGTCCACATTCTTATTACATAGTTATCATTTGATATTTAGTGAATTTTTTGCACAATAACCACATTGTGCAAAAATTTTTTTGGCACAATAACTAAATATACTAACCCTAATGTTTTTCCATGTCTCATTCATGTACTCAAGCCATGTACAAATAGTTGAAATGAATGAAAAAACACTGATTTGCACTTCAGAATAAAGTTGTAGAAAAAGCCTGTATTTAATTGAAGTTAAAAAATATTGAACCAAATGGAAAATGCTGGAATCCTCATGCTTTATCTACTGATGTTGGTATCAGTGGAGGACAGAAGAGATGTGCTAATTGCATTAGATATATATGACAAACAAAAATCACTGATGAACATATGTTTCAAGTATGCATATGCATTTAAAACTGTGTAAAAGTCAGTGTGTTTGTTATGATAAAATTATCAGTCTCATGTATAATTTTTTGTCACTCTATGAAAGTGATCTGTCCCACAGAATTTTGTAAAACATACTGATGGATTTAATCCAATGAATAAATCAAGCGAAGAATCTTACACACCTACAAACCCTGCTTATACATATTACTTACATATCAAGCAACAAAAGGTCCTGTCTATTCATTCGTCTATTTCAGGGTGAGCCTCAAAAATTAATGTGCACAGCTGTTTTTCTCCCACCTGTTCTCCCTGTCACCTCATTCATATATCATTCTTCTCCAAGACCTCAAAGCCAATCATAAGGGAAACAGACTAGCTACAAATATGATTGAAATGCTAAAGTATTAGCAGTACCTGGAGAACAGATGTGTTAAAATGTTCAAGATAATATAAAATAACCTCTAAATCTCTCATTGCACCTGCTCGGTAATTCTATAAGGATTCTTTCTGACAAATTGTAAAGAGTGATTACAAATGGCTAGATGTGGCAAGTCATCGATAATTGGTGAGAGAAAAAAAAAAAAAAACCCACAAACTATAAATTGGAAGTCCTAATGTTAAAAATGTTCTTTACACAAAGTCTTGTTTGAGTGGAACATCAATTATGCAGTTTCATTGATGGAATAAATTGTAATAAAAAGCATAGAGAACCTTGAACAACTTCAATTCCTTTTACAAACATAATGCAGTAGCATTGGAGTGATAGCTCTTCAATAAAAGTTATACTCTCAGAGAAATCAATATCATTCTAAATGTATTCTTTATGTTTTACTCCACAAGGCAAACTCTGATATTTCTTTTCTGTAACAGACAAATGAAAATAGTGCCAACAGGTCCCTGTTCAATAGCTTATGGCGACTGATGTAAAAATTCACTAAAATGTACTTTATATATACTATAATAAGATTTTAGTATAAAGTATAAATTGAAACAACTGTGATTTGGAAAGGAGATGTCAATTCAAATCTGATAGTTTATATTACTATTGAGATTATAAACTCCTCAGAAAGAATCCTTTAGAATACAATTACTTATTTTGAGATTACAGCTGAATTGACTCAAGTGCCAGATATGCTCAAGATTGTCCTAGCAAACATGCTGTGTATCTGTCTATATAGATATAGAAACTGATATGCACACATGAACATACAAAATACGCTCATGCATGTAGAGATGTATGCTGCTTTTCACCTCTCATTTCCTCCTTATTCCTCAAGGCTATGTAATATCACTTTTGCCCCCATATTACCAAAACTACTTTTCTTCAAGAAGATTTTTGATTTCCAGATATAATGATTACAGGCAAGAAAACTGAGAATTATTACTAACAGTCTTATTTATAATTTTTTTTGTAAAATCTTGCTAATTCTACCTCTCATATAACTCTTAAATTTATTCATAACTTTATATTTTCTGAACATTTCCATAGTCAGACCTGCATAAACACTAATATGGATTATTTCATTCATCTGCTAACTGGTTTTCTGCCTATAGTCATCCTGTTTTAATTCACTTCCATCCTGAACCAAGGCAATATGTATAAATAGATAGGTCGACGGATAGATGGTATTATTTTACATGTGACATTATTGACATATCAAAAGGTAACATAATTATATACATGCATCCTTTGCTTAAATCCTTTCACTATTTCCTTATCAATATTCAATCTGTTCGAAAGACACGAGGTTAATCTGAATCACCCACTGGACTTTTTCAAACTGCACATTAACTTCTAAGATTCTGATGTGTGACCAGCCTACTTGAGTATCATTTCCAGAGACAGTTGATGTTTCTAACGTGAGTCTCATATTCTTCAAACTTGTTACAGAACACAAAAGAGGAGAATCACTGAGTTACTGGATAAAATACACACTCTTCAAGAAGGCAAATGAGATGCTCCACAATCAGGTTACTCTCTTCCTCATTAACCTCATATTTTCCAACTAAACTTAGGCATCTGTTGCTTCAAGAAATTTTCCTGAACCTCCCATCCACACCCAGACCAGGCTGCATTAGGTGCCTGTCTTTAACTACCTCTAACACCTCTAACAGGTTGAATCGTGTCCCCCAAAAATTCAAGTCCACCCAGGATCTAATGTGACCTTATTTAGAAATAGGGTCTTAATAGAGGTAATTAGTTAGAGATCTTGAGATAAAATCATACTGGACTTAGGGTGGGCCCTAAACACAATGATGTCTTCCTGAAATAAATGAGAGAGCAATATGAACAGAGACACAACAGAGAGGAAGGGATGTGAAGATGGAGGCAAAGATTGAAGCAACTGATGCATCAATAAGCCAAGAAACACCAAGGATTGCCAGCAGCCACCAGAATCTCGGCATGGACAATTCTCTCTCTGAGCTCCCAGAGGAAATCAAAAGTGCTGACATCTTTATTTTGGATTTCTGGCCTCTTGAAGAGGGAGAGAAAGATTGAGAGAAAAATTGTTGGTTGTTTAAACTACCCAATCTGTGGTAATTTGTTATGGTAGCCCTAGAAACTAATACAGATGCTTATATTCACCTCTAATACAGCAGTCATCAGATTATACCACAGTTATTTTGTTTGTTTAGCCCACTCCCACCACCAACTATATTTCAAACTCTTTAAAGGAATGCATCTGTTTATCTATATAAACAATGTCTACAGGTTCTAGATAAATGCCTGCTATATTAATATATAAATGCATTTCAACATTTTAAAAGATATTGGGGATTTGGGGAAAATGGTTGCAGGGGGGTGAGAAATAAAAGACTACAAATTGGGTGCAGTGTATACTGCTCAGGTGATGGGTGCACCAAAATCTCACAAATTACCACAAAAGAACTTACTCATGTAACTGAACACCACCTGTTCCCCAACACCTACGAGAAAAAAAGAGTAATGAAAAGCTTCCACTAGCCCTTTTTTTGTGCTGCTTCCATCTGTAATGAGAAGGGCACATCTCAGGTAGGTGCTGGTTCCAGGAGACACCTATGGAACTGATTGGTACCCAACCCCCAACCTGAATCACAGTCCCTCTCCCCAACCCACAGACTGTGAATGAGGAAAATAAATGTTTGTTTTTGTAAGCCAAATAAGTAAATAAATAAAAGACATTTTGCTAAAAAAGGTGTATAATTTGATTTTATGTTATAAGTTGCCTGTAGTCAAAGAATTACAAAGATTTTAAAACTGAAAAAAGGTCGCTTCCAAGATGACTGAATAGAAACAGCTCCAGTCTGCAGCTCCCAGAAAAATCAACACAGATGGGTGATTTCTGCATTTCCAGCTGAGGTACCTGGTTCATCTCATTGGGACTGGTTGGACAGTAGGTGCTGCCCACGGAGGGCGAGCTGAAGCAGCGCAGGGTGTTGCCTCACCTGGGAAGTGCAAAGGGTTAGGAATTTCCCTTTCCTAGCCAAAGAAAGCCACGACAGATTGTACCTGGAGAAATGGCACACTTCTGACCAAATACTATGCTGTTCCCACAGTCTTAGCAACTTGCAGACCAGGAGATACCCTCCTGTGTCTGGCTTGGTGGGTCCCACACCCACAGAGTCTTGCTCACTGCTGGTGCAGCAGTCTGAGATCAACATGCAACACTGCAACTTGACAGGGGGAGGGGCGTCCGCCATTCCTGAGGCTTCAGTCGCACAGTGTAAACAAAGTGGCCTGGAAGCTCAAACCGGTCGGAGCCCACCACAGCTCAGCAAGGAACTCCTGCCTCTCTAGACTCCACCTCTGGGGGCAGTCTGAACAAAAGGGAGCAGACAGCTTCTGTGGACTTAAACGTCCCTGTCTAATAGTTCTGAAGAGAACAGTGGTTGTCTCAGCATGGCGTTCAAGCTCCAAGAACAGACAGACTGCCTCCACAAGTGGGTCCCTGAACCCCCATGTAGCCTGACTGGGAGACACCTCCCTGTAGGGGCGGACAAACACCTCAAACAGGAGGGTGCCCCTCTGGGACGAAGTTTCCAGAGAAAGGATCAGGCAGCAGTATTTGCTGTTCTGAAGCCTCTGCTGTTGATACCAAGGCAAACAGGGTCTGGAGTGGACCTCCAGCAAACTCCAACAGACCTGCAGCTGAGGGGGCTGACTGTTAGAAGGAAAACTAACAAACAGAAAGGAATAGCATCAACATCAACAAAAAGGACATCCACACCAAAACCCCATCTGTAGGTCATCAAAATTAAAGACCAAAGGTAGATAAAACCACAAAGACAGGGAGAAACCAGAGCAGAAAAGCTGAAAATTCCAAAAACCAGAGTGATTGTCTCCTCTAAAGGATCACAGCTCCTTGCCAGCAAGGGAACAAAACTGGACAGATAATGAGTTTGACGAGTTGACAGAAGTAGGCTTCAGAAGGTCGGTAGTAACAAACCTCTCCAAGCTAAAGGAGCATGTTCTAACCCATTGGAAGGAAACTAAAACCTTTGAAAAAAGGTTAGGCAAATGGTTAACTAGAATAAACAGTGTAGAGAAGACCTTAAATGACCTGATAGAGCTGAAAACCACAGCATGAGAAACTTGAGATGCATGCACAAGCTCCAATAGCCGATTCAATAAAGTGAAAGAAAGGATATCAGTGACTGAATATCAAATTAATGAAATAAAACAAGAAGGAAAGGTTAGAAAAAAAAGAGTGAAAAGAAATGAACAAAGCCTCCAAGAAATATGGGACTATGTGAAAAGAACAAATACATGTTTGATTGGTTTATCGGAAAGTGACATGTTTTTCCATTGGTTTAATGGAAATAAGTTGGAAAACACCCTTCAGGATATTATCCAGGAGAACTTCCCCAACCTAGTGAGGCAGGCTAACATTCAAATTCAGGAAATACAGAGAACACCACAAAGATACTCCTCGAGAAGAGCAACTCAAGAAACATAATTGTCAGATTCACCAAGGTTGAAATGAAGGAAAAAATGTTAAGAGCAGCCAGAGAGAAAGGTTGGGATACTCCCAAAGGGAAGCCCATCAGACTAACAGTGGATCTCTCTGCAGAAACCCCATAAGCCAGAAGAGAGTGGTGGCCAATATTCAACCTTCTTAAAGAAAAGAATTTTCAACCCAGGATCTCATATCTGGCCAAACTACACTTAACATATGAAGGAGACATAAAATCTTTTACAGACAGGCAAATGCTGAGAGATCTTATCCCCACCAGGCCTTCCTTCCTTCCTGAAGGAAGTACTAAACATGGAAAGTGACTGGTACCAGCCACTGCAAAAACATGCCAAATTATAAAAACCATTGATGTTATGAAGAAACTGCATCAGATAAATGGCAAAATAACCAGCTAAGATCATAATGACAGGATCAAATTCAAACATAACAATATTAACCTTAAATGTAAATATGGTAAATTCCCCAATTAAAAGACACAGACTAGCAAATTGGATAAAGAGTCAAGACCCATCAGTGTGCTGTATTCAGGAGACCCATCTCACGTGCAAGGACACACATAGGCTCAAAATAAAGGAATGGAAGAAGATTTACCAAGTAAATGGAAAGCAAAAAAAGCATCAGGGGTCGCAATCCTAGTCTCTAATAAAACGGACTTTAAACAGACCAACAAAGATCAAAAGAGACAAAGAAGGCCACTGGATAATGATAAAGAGATCAATTCAACAAGAAGTGCTAACTAACCTAAATACATATGCACCCAATAAAGGAGCACCCAGGTTCATAAAGCAAGTCCTTAGAGACTTACAAAGAGAATTAGACTCCTACATAATAATAATGGGAGACTTTAACACTCCACTGTCAATATTAGACAGATCAATGAGACATCAGGTTAACAAGGACATCCAGGACTTGAACTCAGCTCTGGACTGTGGACCTAATAGACATCTACAGAACTCGCCAACCCAAATCAACAGAATATATATTATTCTCAGCGCCACATCCCACTTATTCTAAAATTGACCACATAATTGGAAGGAAAACACTCCTCAGCAAATGTAAAAAAACAGAAATCAGAACAAAATGTCTCTTAGACCACAGTGTAATGAAATTAGAACTTGGGATTAATAAACTCACTCAAAGCCATACAACTACAAAAAAACTGAACAACCTGCTCCTGAATGACTACTAGGTAAATAATGAAATGAAGACAGAAATAAAGACATTCTTTGAAACCAATGAGAAAAAAGACATAATGTACCAGAATCTCTGGGACATATTTAAAGCAGTGTGTAGATGGAAATATATAGCACAAGCAAGAGTAAACAAATTCAAAAGCTAGCAGAAGGCAAGAAATCACTAAGATCAGAGCAGAACTCAAGGAGATAGAGACAAAAAATCCCTTCAAAAAATCAATGAATCCAGGAGCTGGTTTTATGAAAAGATCAACAAAACAGACCACTAGCAAGACTAATAAAGAAATAAAAGAGAGAAGAATCAAACAGATACAATAAAAAATGATAAAGGGGATATCACCACCTATCCCACAGAAATACGAACTACTATTAGAGAATACTATAAACACCTCTACACAAATAAACTAGAAAATCTAGAAGAAATGGATAAATTCCTGGACACATACACCCTCCTAAGACTAAACCAGGAAGAAGTTGAATGTCTGAATAGACAATAACAGCTTCTGAAATTGAGGCAATAATTAATAGCCTATGAACCAAAAAAAGTCTAGGACCAGACGGATTTACAACCAAATTCTACCGGAGGTACAAAGAGGACCTGGCACTATTCCTTCTGACACTATTCCAATCATAGAAAAAGAGGGAATCCACCCTAACTCATTTTATGAGGCCAACATCATCCTGATATCAAAGCCTGGCAGAGACACGACAACAACAACAAAAAAAGAACTTTAGATGAATATCCCTGATGAACATTGATGCGAAAATCCTCAATAAAATGCTGGCAAACCGAATCCAGTAGCACATCAAAAAACTTATCCACCACAATCAAGTCAGCTTCATCTCTGGGATGCAAGGCTGGTTCAACATATGCAAATCAATAAACGTAATCCATCACATAAATAGAACCAATGACAAAAAACCACACGATTATCTCAATAGATGCAGAAAAGGCCTTCAACAAAATTCAACAGCTCTTCATGCTAAAAACTCTCAATAAACTAAGTATTGATGGAATATATCTCAAAATAAGACCTACTTATGACAAACACACAGCCAATATCATACTGAATGGGCAAAAACTGGAAGCATTCCCTTTGAAAACTGGCGCAAGACAAGGATGCCCTCTCTCACCACTCCTATTCAACACAGTGTTAGAAGTGCTGGCCAGAGCAATCAGGCAAGAGAAAAAAAATAAAGGCATTCAATTAAGAAAAGAGGAAGCCAAATTGTCCCTGTTTGCAGATGACATGATTGTATATTTAGAAAACCCCATTATCTCAGCCCAAAATCTCCTTAAGCTGATAAGCAACTTCAGCAAAGTCTCAGGATACAAAATCAGTGTGCAAAAATCACAAGCATTCCTATACATCAATAACAGACAAACAGAGAGCCAAATCATGAGTGAACTCCCATTCACAATTGCTACAAAGAGAATAAAATTCCTAGGAATCCAGCTTACAAGGGATGTGAAGGATCTCTTCAAGGAGAACCACAAATCACTACTCAATGAAATAAAAGAGGACATAAACAAATGGAAGAATATTCCATGCTCATGGATAGGAAGAAGCAATATCATGAAAATGATCATACTGCCCAAGGTAATTTATAGATTCAATGCGATCCCCATCCAGCTACCACTGACTTTCTTCACAGACCCAGAAAAAACTACTTTAAAGTTCATATGGAACCAAAAAGAGCCCGCAGAGCCAAGACAATCCTAAGTAAAAAGAACAAACCTGGAGGCATAACACTACCTGATTTCAAACTATACTACAAGGCTACAGTAACTAAAACAGCATGGTACTGGTACCAACACAGAGATATAGACCAATGGAACAGAACGGAGCCCTCAGAAATAACACCACACATCTACAACCATCTGATCTTTGACAAACCTGAGAAAAACAAGCAATGGGGAAAGGATTTCCTATTTAATAAATTATTAATAAATGGTGCTGGGGAAATTGACTAGCCATATGTAGAAAACTGAAACCAGATCCCTTCCTTACACTGTTTATAAAAATTAACTGAAGATGGATTAAAGACTTAAATGTACGATCTAAAACTATAAAAACCCTAGAAGAAAACTTAGGCAATACCATTCAGGACATAGGCATGGGCAAAGACTTCATGATTAAAATGCCAAAAGCAATGGCAACAAAAGCCAAAGTAGACAAATGGGATCTAATTAAACCAAAGAGCTTCTGCACGGCAAAAAAAAAACTATCATCCGAGTGAAACTATCATTTCCCTACAGAATGGGAGAAAATTTTTGAGTCTACCCATCTGACAAACGGATAATATCCAAGATCTACAAAGAACTTAAACAAATTTACAGGAAAAAACAAACAACCCCATCAAAAAGTGGGTGAAGGATATGAACAGACACTTCTCAAAAGAAGACATTTATGCAGCCAACAGACACATGAAACAATGCTTATCATCACTGGTCATCAGAGAAATGCAAATCAAAACTACAATGAGATACCATCTCATGCCAGTTAGAATGGTGATCATTAAAAAGTTCAGGAAACAACACGTGCTGGAGAGGATGTGGAGAAATAGGAAAGGTTTTACACTGTTGGTGGGAGTGTAAATTAGTTCAACCATTGTGGAAGACAGTGTAGCAATTCCTCAAGGATCTAGAACTAGAAATAACATTTGACCCAGCCATCCCATTACTGGGTATATACCCAAAGGATTATAAATCATGCTACTATAAGGGCACATGCACACATATGTTTATTGTGGCATTATTCACAATAGCAAGACTTGGAGTGAACCCAAAAGTCCATCAATGATAGACTGGATTAAAAAAATGTGGCACATATACACTGTAGAATACTATGCAGCCATAAAAAGGATGAGTTCATGTCCTTTGCAGGGATGTGAATGAAGCTGGAAGCCACCATTCTAAGCAAACTATCACAGGGACAGAAAACCAAACACTGCATGTTCTCACTCATAGGTGGGAGATGAACAATGAGAACACATGGACACAGGGAGAGAAACATCACACACCAGGGCCTATTGCGGGGTGGGGGGTCTGGGGAAGGGATAGCATTAGGAGAAAAACCTAATGTAAATGACAAGTTGATGGGTGCAGCAAACCACCATGGCACATGTACACCTATGGAACAAACCTGCATGTTGTGCACATGTGCCCTAGAACTTAAGGTATAATCAAAAATACAAAAATAAAACTGAGATCTTGGTAGTTAAAATATTTTTTTAAAAAAACTTAGTATACCACATTAGCTTTTCAGCCCTGGGCACTCCTTTTCTTCCCTTATAAAAGTAATGTGTTTGGCATAAAATGTCTTCAGAAGAGTAATGTATGTAAAGGTGGAAGCTTGACAGTGGAATATTAGATTCCAAAATCCAAATAGTTGGAAGAAACTCTTGGTGAATCCTGACATCATTACTAAGGAACGGATTTAGATGTCTGGTGCCAATAAAATAGATCCTCTTAGACTTCATTCTAGTATTTATAGAAAGGAAAAGTTGCTTCAATTTGTGATTTTCTGTATCAGACTGTAATAGACATAAAGTACAAGGCCCTATCATATTATATTTTGTAGAATTTATACAAGTATTTACATAAATACAGGCATATCTTGGAGATATTGTGAGTTCAGTTCTGGACCACTGCAATAAAGTGAATATCACAACAAAGTGAATCACACAAAGTTTTTTTTTGGTTTTTGCATAGAAAAGTATATTTACACTCTATTGTAGACTATTAAGTGTGCAATAACATTTTGTCTAAAAAAAGTACATACTTTAATTAAAAATACAAAAAAGCACATACCTCAATTAAAAATACTTTATCACTAAAAATGCTAATAATCATCTGAGCCCTTAACGAGTTATAATCTTTTCTGCTGCTGGAGGGTCTTGCATCGATGTTGATGGGAGCTGAAAGATGAGGGTAGTGGTTGCTGAAGGTTGGCATGGCCATGACAATTTCATAAAATAGAACACCCATAAAATAAAATTTGCTGCATCAATGGACTCTTCCTTTCACAGAAGATTTTACTGTGGTGTCTGATGTTGTCTGATAGCATTTTACCCACAGTATACTCTCAAAATTAGAGTCAGTCCTCTCAAATCCTGCTGCTGCATTATCAACTAAGTTTATGTAACACTAAATCCTTTGTTTTCATTTCAACATGTTCACAGCATCTTCACCAGGAGTGGTTTCTATTGTAAAAACGTACTCTTTGCTCATCCATCAAAAGCAAGTCCTCATCCATTAAAGTTTTACCATAACATTGTAGCAACTTAGTCACATCTTCAGGCTCCAGTTCTAATCCTAGTTCCCTTGCTGTTTCTTCCATATCTCAGGTACTTCTTCTACTGAAGTCTTAAATCCCTCAAAGACATCCAAGAGGGTTGGAATTAACTTTTTCCAAGCCCTTGTTAATATTGATATTTTGACCTCCCTTCATAAATCACAAATGTTCTTAATGGCATCTAGAATGGCGAATCTTTTCCAGAAGTTTTTCAATGCACTTTGCCCAGATCCATCAGAGGAATCACTATATATGGCAGACATAGCCTTATAAAATGCATTTATTAAATAATAACACTTGAAAGTCCAAATTATTCCTTGGTCCATGGGTTGTAGAATGAATGTTGTGTTAGCAGGCATGAAAACAACCTTAATCCCCACGTATATCTCCATCAAAGCTCTTGGGTAATGAAGTACATTGTCAGTGAGCAGTAACCTTTTGGAAGAAATATATTTGTCTGGGTAGTAGGTCTCAGCAGTGGACTTAAAATATTCAACAAACCATGCTGTAAACAGAGGTGCTGTCATTCAATCTTTGTTTAATTTCTGGAACACAGGCAGAGTAGATGTCCTAGGATTTTCAGCATGGTAAATGAGTATCGGCTGCAACTTAAAATCTCAGTCTACATTAGCCATTAACAACAGAGTCAGCCTATCCTGTAAAGCTTTGAAGCCACACATTGACCTCTCTCTAGCTGTGGAAGTCCTAGATGGCATCTTCTTTCAGTAGAAGACTGTTTGGTCTACATCTAAAATCTGTTGTTAAATGTAGCCACCATCATCAATTATCTTAAATATTCTAAATAACTTTCTGCAGTTTCTCAAAGAGCATTTGCTTCTTCATCTTGCAC
Organism: Papio anubis; assembly: GCF_008728515.1. Taxonomy (NCBI): domain Eukaryota; kingdom Metazoa; phylum Chordata; class Mammalia; order Primates; family Cercopithecidae; genus Papio; species Papio anubis. Next base: position 83,264,895 of record NC_044979.1, on the reverse strand, counting down.
TCTTATGTTATGGAGATGGCTTCTTTCCTTAAATTTCATAAACCAACCTCTGCTAGCTTCAAACTTTTCTTCTTCAGTTTCCTTGCCTCTCTTAGCCTTAGAGCACTAAAACTTTCCTCATATCAGCAATAAGGCTATTTTACTTTCTTATCATTTGTGTGTTCACTGGAGTAGAACTTTTATGTTCTTTTGAGAACTTTTTCTTTGCTTTCACAGCTTGGCTAACTGTTTGGCTCAAGGAACTGAGCTTTCAGCCTATCTCAGCTTTTGAATTACCTTCCTTGATAAGCTTAATCATTTCTAGCTTCTGATTTCAAGTGAGAGACATGCAATTCTTCCTTTCACTTGAACACTTAAGAGACAACTGTAGGGCAATTAATTGGCCTACTTTTAATATCGTTGTGTCTCAGGAAACAGGGAGGCCCAAGGAGAGGGAGAGGGATGACAGAACAACAGGTCAGTGGGGCAGTCAGAACACAAATGATATTATTAAGTTTGCTGTCTAACATGGCCATGGTTCATGGCACCCCAAAACAATTACAATAGTAACATTAAAAATATGTAATAATGACTGATATAATAATGACAAAGTTTGAAATATTGTAAGAATTATCAAGCTCACAGAGACATGAAGTGAGCATATGCTGTTGGCAAAATAGCCCCAGTACACTTGCTCAAGAAAAGGTTGCCACAAATCTTCAATTTGTAAAAAATACAGCAGCTGTGAAGCACGACAAAACAAAGTATGCCTGTAGACAGCACACCACACCAGAAAAACTCATTCGAATATTCACAGTATTTTGTTTGAATCCTCTCTGAATACATATTTGCAGATCCATAATGACATATGTTAGCCACATCATTAGTCATATCATTTCTTTTTTCTGATATTCTTCCTTAAGAATTAGCATTTAGATAATATTAACATTGTTGCAAAAATAAACATTTATTTTCTCCCCATTTCCCATCAATTGTCTTTGCTGCTCCAGAGAACCACAGCATGCAGCAAAAGATTAAATAGCTCATTTTTCTTTCTTCTAGGACTTCAAAGAATCAAGCCCTGGTTTCCACATCAAGTTCAAGTTTATGCAAAGTAGATTTAATTGCTTGTCACTCACATTGGGAAATGTTTCAAATATGGGTTGTTACTTAAAACAGTTTCAAGTTCATATTTTTCAAATCTCCATATTCACTTCAATATAAATGCACTGCAAAGAATAAATTTTTAAAATCAGAAAACATCTAGCTAAGAATTAGGAAACTGAAATTCTAATAAGCCAAGTTTTCTTTATTTTGTTTTGTTTTTGATAATAATTTTTCTCCATATTGGCCAAAAAAGTTCCAAGTGACTGTTGGAAAAATACACAGCAGACTAAGGATAAATTCATATAATATTATCTTAATTTTGGAGAATTAGTCAGATGCATGTTTTTCTTATGGAACAACCTGTCAGACTTCAGAGGAATAATCTTTCTAATTTTGTTTTCAGACATTTCTTCCAAAAGATTGCAGAGAAAATCTTCTCACATACCCTGGGGCATACTTCGGTGTGCCATTAGAGGGTAGCACTATATAGAGCCGTAACCAAAATTATTGATGTGCCCAGAGGATACCACACCCCCATCACCTATAATCATACTTCCTAGGTACTTTAAGTAAATGAACACTCTAACAAACATAGTTGATTGCATACAACTGAGCGCTGAAGACAGCACTTTATGTCTGTGTTCAAAATAACTCAAATGAATTGGCAGCTTATCTTGAATGGATAAAAGAAATGATAAATCAAAAACTGCAATACAGGAGAGAAACTCTACACCATTCTATCACTTATGCAATGGAAGAGCCTAGAAAAAGAAAGAGAGAGGGAAAGTACAAAATAATTTAGCATCTTATAAGTTTGAGGAACCTAAATCCAATGATTCATCATTCTGCCACAATCTTGACCCAGTAAATTATGTGTTTTGTGGGAAATACATATACATATTTTTTTCCAAATTCAAATTCAAAAAGAGAAGATGACTGAAACAATATATACAAAGAAAAATATTATATAATTTTGCAAGTGTTGTATTTATATACAGACATAAGAAAAAGCAGTATGTGGATAAATATAACAAGAAAAATAACTTTCATCCTCACTAAACTTAGATTTCTCTTACTTGTAAACTTGCCTATGAAAACTATCAAAAGAAAAATTCTTTGAGATCTCCCCTGAAGAAAGAGATAGAAAATAGAGGCTTGTGATTTCCCTGCTTCCCTGGAAACCTCATCTTCCTTACCTGAGTGATATTGTGTCAGAAGAAGAGCATGGTATTTGCTGTCACTCACTAGCTATAATACTTTGGATTCTCAGAGCCTGAATTTCCTCAGTTATGAAAAGAGGGTTATAAGATTTACCTCACACAGTTCTATTAGGATTATGTTAGGTTATTATTATAGAAATAATAAGACACAGAGAATGACACATAGTAGAAATTCCACAAATGCCATTTCTTTCCATCATCTCCTTCGATGGGTCACAATTTCAGATTAGAATTACAAAACCAAGAGACTTAGAGGTAGAAGATAGGTTTTTCTGTCTGTTGCCACTTTTACATAATGACTACAGTTATGTAACTTGTTAACAAGAAAAAAAAAAACTAAAAAGTATGCTAATGGATGTGTAGTATTGCAAGTATCAAAATGAATTACATTTGATCTACATAGTACTTCTTTCCTCCAGCCTTTTCCGCTGCCCTGTAATCTACTTGTGGCCTATGTCTTACCATCCTACCATTTCTGTATTCCATGTGACATATGGAAGCTCTCAGACACCCCTCCACTCCAGCATACTGGTGACTTAGAAGTAACTGGGAGAAAGGTAATGATGGAGTAGCTAAAGAATTTTAAATTCCATATGAGGAAATATTTATCACTGGAATAGAATCACTGCTACATAAAAACCTTTAATCCAAAAGTGTCTTACATCTCCAGGGTTTATGCAATTTGAATATTGAGAAGATATTATTTTAAATTTCCATAAAAGAAGTAAATTATTGTTAACTAGGACATAAAATATGCAGAGACTCCCATTTCTCCACTCTTTCTTCCAATAGTTGGACAGTTTCACAGCTGCTACAAACATCGTCGGGTAAAATTTTCTGTGCTTGGGTGTGGATGGAAGTGACTGAGGGTGGGGGATTTTAATGCCCATAATCCCAGGCAGTTGAATTTCCCAAATGCTTCAGCTGCCTGGATTCTTTTCTTACTCGTGGGTATGTAGCAGAGCTAAGCCTTTCCTCCATTCCTACTTTAGTCTTTGTTTTCCTAAGTCTGGCTCCCCAGCAGAGGGTACTTCAAATGAATTCTTGGGAACACAAAGTTCCAAGCAATGCCGTCTGTGCACTCATTTCTGACACTACTTATGTACAGCATTGGTGGATTACAGATACTGATTTTATCTCTGTGGGGGAAAAAAAGAAGGCAGTTTGCGTGTCTTATCTTGTTATGTTGTAACTCCTTTTGAATCTCTAAGAAGCCTTTGCTTAAAGACATAAACATGGGTATGTGGCGAATGTTTTAAAACCCTCGCTGTATCCCTGGCTTTTCTAGAAGAGTCCAGTGCAGGGCAGCCTTGTTAGGGAAGCTAGGTTTCACTTGGTCCCATTGCTTGGAATGAGCCCTGGATTGGAAGTCAGGACATCTGAATTAAAATATAAGCCCTGCTTTATTGAGTGGTCCCCTAGGAGAGATACTGATGGCTGCTGATCAGAGATAAAAGTCAAGAAAAGTCATCAGAATCCAGATGATATCTGACATTAGAGCTCATAGGAATTGCTGACTGACTGAAAGTGGGGTTATGAGGTAAAGAGTGAAGCCAAGGATGATTCCTTTTTTTGGTCTGAGCGGCTCGAAGAATCGAGTTTTGATTTGCTAAAATGGGGATGGAAGGGCTGTGGCAGGAGCAAGACTTGGGGGTAAAACAAGCAATTTGGAACCTGTTAAGATTAAATTGCCAATTAGACATGGAAATGCTGAGGTGGATATGTAAGTCTGGAGTTCAGGAGAGAGATCAGGACTCAGTGTTATCAGTGCATTGAAGATATTTAAAGACATTGGAGGCTGGGTGTGCTGGATCACGCCTGTAATCTCAGCACTTTGGGAGGCTGAAGCAGGTGGATCATCTAAGGTCAAGAGTTCAAGACCAGCCTGGCCAACATGGTGAAACCCCGTCTCTACTAAAAATACAAAAAATTAGCTGGGTGTGGTGGTGGGTGCCTGTAATCCCAATTTCTCGGGAGGCTGAGGCAGGAGAATTGTTTGAACCCAGGAGGCGGAGGTTGCAATGAGCTGAGATTGCACCACAGCACTCCAGCCTGGCAATGAAGTGAGACTCCGTCTCAAAAAATAAATAAATAAATAAATACAGACATTGGAAAAGGGTGATAACTGAGGGAATTAGTGACAGGAGAGAAAAAAAGTTTGACCATTGAAGATAATCTAATGTTTAAGGTGGCAGGAAATAAGGAACCAGCGAAGGCAATATGGAAGGAGAGGACAACTAGGCAAATTGTGGTCTGGGAGACCAAACAATGAAAGAATGAGTTTCAAATCAGAAGGAGCAACCACTGCATGAACTGTCGCTGACTGATGGAACAAGGTGTCTGTTCTGTTGACTCGTCTATCCCCTGCTTTGAATAAAGTTTCCACTAAAAAAATATAAAAATATAAGCCTCTGCCTTTGATTGTGTAACCTTAGGAAGACTGATTTAGAATCCATGATAATTATTTTTCGCCTGATAAATGGAAATATGGTCTTACATTTTATTTACTATCCACTAAGTACACAAAAATTGGTCTTACAAAAGATAAAATTGCATTTGGTAAAATCAAGAGCAAATGAAAGATTTTTAAAGCCTTCCTACGAACTTACAAAGAGTTAAAGAGAGCTAACACTGGGCAGCCTGGTTTTCTACTTTCACTGACATACACAAGAGCCAGATGCTTCCCAGCCGGTCTCCAATAACTGCCAGCCAACCTCTTCCTTAGTCGTAGGGAGCAAATACACTACAGTTAATGGGAAAAAGTTAAGTATTTCCCCAAAATCTTGTTGGTTTGTTTTTAAATTCAGTTGTTAAAAACCCACAACATTTTAAGGCAGAAAAAAAAATTAACAAAGGGAAAGTATGGTGATGGTGCTATAGTATTGATATGTGTATTGTGACTGGTACTGATTGAACTTGTAGCATAGTACCAATAAGAGTAAGTTTTCCTAATAATGATACAGGATTAAAGAATTTTTAAATGCAAAAAGTAAAACATTTTTTATTCTATATCAGGAGTGTCCAATTGTTTGGCTTCCATGGGCCACACTGGAAGAAGAATTGTCTTGGGCGATACATAAAATACAGTAACATTAATGCTAGCTGATGAGCTTTTTAAAAACTGCAACAAAACCTCATAATGTTTCAAGAAAGTTTACAAATGTGTCTTGGCCCACACTCAAAGGCATCCTGAGTCGCATGTGGCCCGTGGGCAATGGGTCGGGCAAGCTTGTTCTATATCATTCACTTTATTATAATAGATCCCGAGGTTTATGAAATTGATCACAAGAGTCAACTAACCAGACTCCAAAAGTGATCTGTCCACATTTTGACAGCACACCTGGTTGGAAGTAGAGCTGGTATGAGTAACCAGGGTCCCTGACTCCACATTCAGTGCTTGTTGTTGTTCCTCCCCACCCCTCCCACAAAAATGGCTTGGCTTTGGAGTATAATTTCTAGTTAAAACAGTTACATCTTTATTCATTTAATACTAATTTTAGTTTTCCTTTTAAATACACTTCTTGGGGAGTTCTAAAGCTAAATGGCACTATTAATTATAAGTTGCCTAGATCAACTATGCAATCTGAGAGATAAGATTTATTTCTAAATTATTGAAATCTAAATTTCAAACTCAAGGAAAACAGGATCTAGCCTTAGTAGTTTACCAGGGTTTTCTCATGTGAGAAAAATGCAGTAAACATTCAATAAAGATCCGTGGCATAAAGTTTTTAAATATTTCCCTCCAGTTACACAATTTTATACCATGACTCACACCACACCTCCTTTGAATATCAACTTTTTCGTGGGTGTTCATCTATTTAGAGACCGAGTCTGGCTATGTTGCCCAGTTTTGTTTAAAGACAGGTTCTCACTATGTTGCCTACGCTAAGCTTGAACTCTTAGGTTCAACCAATCTTCTTGCTTTGGCTGGGATTACAAGCCTGTTCCACCATACCTGGCTTTGATTTAAATTTCACAATTTTAGTGAGACTTCCTCAAGTTATCCTATATAAAATGCAAACTCGCACTATTTAGCTCTCTCTCCCTTGATTTTTCTACTTCGTATTTATCTAGTTTTTTTTTATATTTTTTATTTTCTATTACTGAATTTTCTCTTTTATTATATATCTTCCCCATTAGAAAGATGTTCCATATGGTAGACATTTGAGTCTCTTTTCTTTCTTTCTTTTTTTTTTTTAAGATTTGGAGTCTTGCTCTGTCACTTAGGCTGAAGTATAGTGGCAAAACCATAGCTCCTGTAGCCAGCCTCAAACTCCTGGGCTCAAGTGATCCTCCCACCTCAGCCTGCTGAATAGCTGGGTATATGCCAAACATCTAGCTAACTGTTTTCTTTTTTCAGGGATGGAGTCTTGCTATATTGCCCAGCCTGGTCTCAAACTCCTGACCTCAAGCAATCTTCCCACTTCGCCTCCTCAGTCGCTGGGATTACAGGCATGAACCATGAAACATGGCTACTCTTTTTCACAGATCAATACCCAGTGGGGAGAACAACACCTTGTACCTAATATTGCTCAATGAATATTGGTCTCACTGAATGAATGAGTGAATTTAATGACAAAAACTTCATATTGTTAAAAAAGATGTTTTAGATTATGTTTATTTTTGGAAGATATGAGGTTGTAGAAAAATGTTACAATAAAAAGGCAAAGGGAGAAAAACACAGATGTTTCTTAGCATAAATAATGAACCTAGCTGGCACCACCCAGATCAATAAACTGACTCTTGTGATCTTGTGGCCCCAATCCAGGAACTGACTCAACACAAGAAGACAGCTTTGACTCCCTGTGATTTCATCTCTGACCTGACTAATCAGCACTCCTGGCTCACTGGCTTCCCAACACCCACCAACTTGTCCTTAAAATCTCTGATCCTGGGGCCAGGAACTGTGGCTCACGCCTGTAATCACAGCACTTTGGGAGGCCTAGGCAGGCAGATCAAGAGGTCAGGAAATCGAGACCATCCTGGCTAACACGGTGAAACCCCATCTCTACTAAAAATACAAAAAATTAGGTGGGTGTGGTGGCGATGCCTGTAGTCCCAGCTACTCGGGAGGCTGAGGCAGGAGAATGGCATGAACCCAGGAGGCAGAGCTTGCGGCAGTGAGCTGAGATCGCGCGACTGCACTCCAGCCTGGGCGACAGAGCGAGACTCTGTCAAAAACAAACAAACAAACAAAAAACACTCTGATCCTGGAATGCTTGAGGAGATTGATTTGAGTAATAATAAAACTCTAGTCTCCCACAAAAAAAAAAAAAAAAAAAAAAAAGAGGATGTTTAAGATTCATCTCTGACACCTGGTTTATAACTCTAAGTATGTTATTTAATCACCCAGGCTTTCTGTGGTGATTTACAAACCAAGGATTATTAGCTTTCCCTAGAGTACATAATGTAAAGAATAAATAAAATAATGGCTATGACAGTTTTTTTTTTAAACTCTTAATCACTATACAAATATGAGGTGCCATTATGATATGAAGTAATAACATTTTCATTGTAAATTTCAGTATTAAGATATACAGTGTATCTATAAGAATAGAATAAAGTTTTCTCCAGTCTTTTTCTTGCTTGAGTAGGACAGACTACTTGTTTTGAGTTGATTTTCTAAAAACTTAACAGTCATAAAAATATAACCTGGTAATACAAATATTTTGTGCTTGTTTTAAAATGTTATATATTTTATTATAGAAATCTTAGGAAAAATAAGCAAATCACAAAAAAAAAAAAAAAAAAAAAAATCTTACCACGGATAGATAATGACTGTCACATTTTCACCTATGTTCTTTCATTTTTTAAAAAGATATAATAATTTTCTAGTTTCAGGTTCTTCTTAACACAATGGTGGGATAATATTAATAAATTTCTCTTAACCTTTTAATTACAAGTTGAGGCCAAGCTCGGGTATTGTCATGACTGGACCAGGTGTGCATGCACTCAGGGTGCTCTGATACACCATCACCCTGCCACCTTGGCCCCTTCTGACTTTGGGTGCTGAGGAACACTGGAGGGAGGTCGAGGTGGGGCTGAGGGTGGCTCAGTGCAGGCCTGCAGGCACCCCTTGGCATGAACAGCCTGAGCATCAAGGGTTGCAGGCTGATGGCAGCAGAAGGCAGGCAGCTAATGGGTAGAAAGGGGTGGGTGCCTGGTGAGGCACAACCTTCATGCCTGGGAGAGCCTGAAGCCTGGGGGTTGTGCTGCCAGTTCTGTGGACTGGAGTGAGAACTTATGGTGTTTCTTCTGGGCCTACCCATGGCTGCCCATGGACCAGTCAGCATGCACTTCCTCCTCCCCTCTGAAGACCATAAAAACCCTGGACTCAGCCAGAAGGGCAGATGTCAGTTCAACCTGCCTGCAGAGAGGAGCTACCCACTGTGGGTCTCCTCTCTGCTAAGAGCTGCACTAATCGAGATGACCTGCTTGTGGAAAGTAGCTACCCACTTCAGGTCATCAGAGCTGTACTGCTGCCTCAAAAAGCACCTCCTTGCCTTACTCACCCTCCAGTTGTCCCCGTACCTCATTCTTCCTGTTTCAGGACAAGAACGTGAATGGTGGGACTGAAAGAGCTATAACATAAACAGGGCTGAAGCATGCCCCTTGCTTGCCACATTGTGGGTGACAAGAAAGAGAGAAGAGAGGAGGAGAGAAGAGCTGCAGCCTCTTGGGAAGCCCAGACCTAGGAGCTTCCCAAACCAGAGCTGTGACACACTCTTTGGGGATCTGCAGTTCCTGGTGTCTTCAAGCTTGAAGGTGCCACCACATTTCCTGGTGCCAGCAGTGGAAGCAGCTGCCTAGTCCAACCACAGCCTTGTAGGCAGCTGGGGGCTGTGCCGGTGCCTGGAGCTGCCTGCCCCATTGCACCCAGCATGCATGGCAGTGCGCTGCAGCCAGACCCTGTGCTTGCTTGCTAACTCACGCACCCTTTGCCACTCCACACCTAGCTTGCCCTTGGCAGGAATGCAATTTGGGCAGGTAGCCTGAGCCAAGCACAGACTGACAGGCCAAGTGGGCAGAATGACCCCAGTGGGCCCAAGCAAAACTCGGGCAAAGGTGCCATCAGCCACAAAGGTTTCCAGCTGGCAAAGCAACACTCCAAGGATCCTGTAACAATGATGAAGTTTTCAACATAAGTCACTCTTCAACCAGAGTTTAGTCCACTTCTTTCATGTGTGATCTGACATCATCTCTCAAAGCTATTAAAATTTCTGAGATTGACTGGATCGAACTTTTCGTAAAGGTAGCCAGAAAGTTGAAAAAATTAGATTTAAATTAACTGAAGGTAATAACTAAAAACATATGAGTTTCTGTTAAAGGATTAGTTTACATTGTTTATAGCATTTCTTTCAGCATCTCGTAGACAGTAAGTACCTCATAAACATTATGTTGGGTTTAACTGAATGTGTAATTTGTTTTTAAAAAAGTTTAGATGAAATTATGAGTTCTCAACCTAACAAAACAAAAATGAGAAATTTATAAACAAACCTAAGAATAATAAACAGATTCTTGAAACAAAATAAGTAGATATAGTAGATAAATCTTACAGATAAAATAGTAGATAGGCTTGGCATGGTGGCTCACACCTGTAATCCCAGCACTTTCGGAGGTCAAGGCGGGTGGATCACCTGAGGTCAGGAGTTCAAGACCAGCCCGTCCAACATGGTGGAACCCGGTCTGTACTAAAAATTCAAAAAAAAAAAATTAGCTGGATGTGGTGCTATGTGCCTGTAGTCCCAGCTACCTGGGAGGCTGAGGCATGAGAATCCCTTGAAACTGGGAGGCGGAGGTTGCAGTGAGCTGAGATCATACAACTGCAATCCAGCCTGGGGTGACGAAGTGACACTCTATCTCAGAAAGAAGTAGATATATAAAATTAACAGGATTAGCAGAGAGGTTTAGTACAAACGTAATTATCCATAAATGATATTTCTTTTCACTATAAAGCTCAACACTTTTCCCTGCTTTAAAGTATTAAATACTTATGTGGATTCAAGTGTGATTTCTTCTTGGCACCTAGTAAGTGACATATGGTGTAACAAACTATTCCTTCATTGGCTTCAGTACTACCCTCATCCTCGCATCCTTGTTTTCTCCTGGATGTCTCATAAGAAAAGGTGTCAAAGTCAACACATCGTTATGGTCTCTCCTCTCCCTCTGTCCCTCCCCTACTCTTCATCCTACTCCTGTCTTCTCTGTTTCAGTAGCAGACCCATCCACACTGTTACACAATCCAGGAACCTGGATTCATCCCACTTTTTCTGGTTCTGATGCCTACATTTCCGCCAATCATCAAGTCCTGCCTGCTTTACCATCTACATATTTTTCATCCCCACCTTGTCTTCTCTACCTCTGCTGTTGCTTCCTCAATATGAGTGGTCATGATCACTTCTATTACCTCTCTCTCTCTCTCTCTCTCTCTCTCTCTCTCTCTGCCTCGGCTTCTTTAAGTGTATCTTCCACACATCAGCCAGAGAGCTCCATCGCACAGCTCTGCTTAAATATGGTCATGAGTTGCTTAACAACAGGGATATGTTCTGAGAAATGCATTGTTAGACAATTTCGTTGTTTTGCAGACATCGCAGAGGGCACTTACACAAATCTAGATGGTATGGCCTACTACACACCTCCGCTGTATAAGATAGCCTATTGCTCGTAGGCTACGAATCCGTACAGCATGTTACTGTACTGAACACTGTAGGCAATTGTAACATAATGATATTTGTGTATCTAAACATAGAAAATATACAGTAAAAATATGACATAAAAGACAAAAAATGCTCATCCTACCTAGGGAACTTAAAATAAATGAAACTTGCAAAACTGGAAATTGCTCTGGGTGAGTAAGTGAGTGAGTGGTGAGTGACTATGAAGGCCTAGGACATTACTATGCACAACTGTAGACTTTATAAACACTGTACACTTAGGTTACACTATCTTTACTTAAAATTTTTTTCTTCAAAAATAAATTAAACTTAGCTTACTGTAACATTTTTATAATCCTATAAATGTTAACATTTTAGAAAATTTTAAATTTTGTTTTAACTTTTTGACTCTTTTGTAATAACATTTAGCTTAAATTACAAACATATTGTATAGATGTACAAAAATATATATCCTTATTTTATTCTAAATTTTTATTTTTATTTTTTACTTTTTAAAATTGTGTTCAAATCTAAGACACAAACAAACATGTTAGTCTAGCCTTTCACAGGGTCAGTATGATCAATATGATTGTCTTTCACCTCCACACCTTGTCCCACTGGAAGGTCTTCATGGGCAATAACACACATGGAGCTGTCATCTCCTATGATAATGCCTTCTTCTGGAATATTTCCTGAAGGACCTGTCTGAGGCTGCTTTACAGTTAATTTCTTTTTTATAAGTAAAAGGAGTACACTCTGAAATCATAATTAAAAAGTATAGTGTTGCAAAAAATAAACTAGTTATATAGTTGTATATTACCATTATCAAGTATTATGTAAAGAACATAATTATATGTGATATGCTTTTATATGATTGGCAGTGCAGTAAGTTTGTTTACAGCAGCATCACCACAAACACATTAGTAATGCATCATGCTATGATGTTATGCCCACTAGGTTACACATTTTTCAGCTCCATGATAATCTCATGGGACCACCACCATGTATGCAGTCTATCATTGACCACAACATTGTTACGCAGTGCATGACTGTACTTTACTTGGTTTCTATCACTCAAAGAACAAAGGCCAAGCTCCTTAGTATGGTATTACTAGGAGAGTATTTATCTCAATTTACTTTCCACTTTCCCCACTTTGTATTTCCACTTTCCCACTTTGTATTACTGTTTAGAATTCAGCAAGTTTTGATTACCTGCATATAGCAGGGTGTTACATAACTCTTAGCTATTGCTCAAGCTTTCTCCTTCTAACCCCCTGACTACATTTCACTTAGCTTTCATGATTGTGTGGAAAACCTTTGCTGACTTTCCACACTGGGGTGAGTACCCTCTTCTGTACTGACAGTGTATCCACTGCATGTATTTACCCTAATACACTGAAATAATTTCATGTGTGTTTTCTCCCCAATTAGAGAGTTGAGAGCCTCCATGGAAGGGCCAATATCTGACAGCTTTCTAATACAAATGCCTCACTCAGAAAGAAAAATAAATATAATGCTAAACCAAACTGAAAATTAGAAAGTAAAAATTAGTAACAGGTAGCAGGTATAAAGCCCTTCCAACATGCCAGATATTATGCTCAGAATTTTCTATAGGATTATCTTGCTGAATTTTTAAAATATCTCTGGAAAGTGGTTGCTCTTATGACCCCCATTTCACAGTTGGAAAGCATGAGGCCTATGGGATTAAGTAACTGGCTGAAGGTCACACAGGCACTATGGCAAAGCCAGAATTTCACACAGAGGCTGACTCTTGGGCTTAAGCATCCAAGCAATATGCTACTAGCTGATTGACAAAATTACTTTTTGGAAATAACTAGACTAAAATGTATGAGTCTAGATATCTAGTAGCCAAAGCAAAATCTGTTTTGGTTAAGTGGATGAATTCATCACTGTTTTATTTTTATAATGAAAGGTCTTTTCACCACTAGAGAAGGATAGACTTAGCCCTGCACTATTTAATTTTACTCAGTTTTATTAGCAATCAGGCTGTTCACTTTCAGTATCCCTTACTGAAATAGGTTGTTTGAATGGCAAATCCCTGCTTATAGGAAGAAACAGGTAGAGGAAAAGTAAATTCTAGGATAACAACTCATGAGTTAATTTGACCCCTGCCTCAAGAGAATCTCAATTATAAAACAGTAAGCACACCATCAAATGATACCCCTCCTGGTTTCTATGAGAAGTTACATATAAAAAAGCAGAAATAAATATAAACCTAAAAATCTCTAAAGAGAATTTGCACATATGACAAACAACTAATCTACAAAAGCAGAAGTTGAGCAATGTCAAGCAAGCCTTGAAAATCAATGCAATCAGGAGGTTACTTACTATAAGCAAATATAGAACATTCTTTACAAAATTTATTTCTAAGGACTTTGGGGCTTCTTTGTGACTTTATTTTAAGATTTTAGAAATATTTCAGTAAGATTAAAAACGAAATGAAGAACATTTTGAACAGATTTATATCATCACATAAGATAAATTTGGGGAAAAAATCAGACTTCATTGTCATAAGTCAATGTTTTCAGAAACATCTTTAATATTTCTTAAATAAAATCCCAACCCAGAAATAAAAACAAGAAACAGAATTGTGACTAGGGGAAATATTAATTTTATCATCAGTAAAGTCAGAATTTTCCTAAAGTAGATGATGCTCATATTTCCAAATAAAATTTCTCCAGACTTCTCCATTCTCCAGAAAGTCTTAAACCTGTTTTCTTTACCTCCTTTTCCATCTTTTCCTTCCTTCCATCCTTCCTTCCTTCCTTCCCTCCTTCATTTCTTCTTTCATCTTTTTTTTTTTTTTTATTTTTGAGAAAGGATGCAGTGTCATGAGAAGGTCTTAAACTTGTTTTCCTTCCTTCCTTCCTTCCTTCCTTCCTTCCTTCCTTCCTTCCTTCCTTCTTCCCTCCCTCCCTCCCTCCCTTCCTTTCTTCCTTCCTTCCATCTTTATCTTTCTTATATATATATACTTTTTTAAAAAAAGGACACAGTGTCATGATTATGGCTCACTGCAACCTTGACTGAACTCCTGGTCTCAAACAATCCTCCCACCTTGGCCTCCAGAGTAGCTGGGACTAGAGGCATATGCCACCACACCCAGCTAATTTATTTTTTTTAATTTTGTTTGTAGAGACATGGTCTTGCTGCTATGTTACCCAGGCTGGTATCAAACACGTGGCCTCAAGCAATCCTCCCACCGTGGCCTCTCAAAGTGCTAGGATTACAGGTATGAGCCATTGCACTCAGCCTTAAACCTGTTTTCTATTATAACAAAACTTAAATAAAAGGAAATGTTACAGTTTTCATAAAGATCCACAAAGTACTTTGAGGAGTGCAAAAACAACTAGATTTGAGGTTCTAAAGGTCTTGTCAACTTGGGATGTGGCATTAATGTGACAGGAAGCTTCTAAGTATATGATCTTGCAAGCTAATCCATATGTCATGAAACAGGAAGTTTCACAAACCAAATTGAAATGCTTACATCACACAGCTTATTAAGTCAACCTTAAATACACATCAAAAATCAACAGGAAAGAGATGGGTAAATTAATACACGTGGCATGGGGTGTAAGTACTTACTGAATCCTACTTAAGCCATGTGCATTTGTCCTGAATTCCTCATAAGTATTTTTGCCTAAGTCCTTCTGGATTAGTTTGCTAGAGCTGCCATAACTGAGTACCACGAACTATGTCGCTTCAACAACAGAAGTTTACTGTTTCAACGTTTTGGAGACTAGAAGTCTGAAATCAATATGTCCACAGCATTGATTCCTGCTCAGAGCTCTCAAGCAGAATCTATCCCACGTCTGTCTCCTAGCACCTGGTGGTCTGCTTGCAATCTTTTGCATTCCTTGGCTTCTGCTACATCACCCCAATCTCTGTCTTCATCTTCACATGCCATTATCCCTGTGTGCATGTCTGTGTCCAAATTTCTTTTTTTATAAGTACACCAAGTCATATTGGATTAGGGGCTCACCCTACTCCAGTGTTATGTCATCTTAACCATTTACATCTGCAACACCACTAATTCTAAACAAGGTCACATACTGTGATACTGGGGGTTAGGACCCCAATATATGAATTTGGGGGACACAATTCAACCCATAATATCTTCCATTCCTTCTTATTTATATGTGTTACTTTCTTTCTGTCAATATATCTCACACGCTACTTACCTTCTATAATCCATTTCACCTACCTTATTAATTTCTCTTATTTTCAATAGATAAAATAGAATATTCTTAAATAATGTAGCAAATGAACACCATTGGGCCAAATGTTTTCATCTATAAAATAACACAAATAGATAAGAACCCAATGACATACAGCTTTTCCGGCTGTGACATACAGCCACAAATATGAAAATCCTGTCCTTGAATTCCAATTACCCAGAAAGTCTTTATTCATCATTACAGAATGACCTAGCTCTTCTATCAAAGGTAACACTACTCACCTATTCCCAGAGGCAGGAAGCTAAACGATAGCAGGTTTCATATCCATAAAATCTCAAAGTCTTGTGAGGCTCAAAAGCCTAGTTAGTAAATGAAAAGAAGAAAGCGAGATTGAGAGAAGAGACGTTTTTGATCAGTGCTTTGCAAACACTGAAGAATAACATGTTTCCTGTGGGTTTCCAGGCTTAGCATCTATTCTGATTTTGTTAGACTTGATTCTTAATATAGTAGAAACCGTGACAAGCTATAAAATCTCTGCAGTATCTAGAGAATTGTTCTCACCAAAGATAAAAGACTACAAGGAATAATAGAAATGATAATTCATAGCATTTTCTAATTCTCCCATATTTGAAAATCCATAGCATAGGGGCAAAAAAGACATAAGGTGCTAATTTTTTACAGTACAGAATCTAAAGTTATATACAAAGATAAATACAAAGGTCAGAGATTGTTCTTAAAAAATGCTACCAGAAATATAACCTTTTCTTTCTACATTTCTATCTGTATCTCTTTCCTCTGTTCTGGAAATCTTCCTAAATACTCCCGCCTGTATTTGTTAAATTTGTAAAGACAATAATTAGTAGCTAGCTTATTAGCTGCTAAGGGTTTAAGTCAGTTCTCATCATGTTTGCATGGATGCTGGGTTTCATGGAGATCCTGGAATTCATTTAGCAGATCTAGGGCTATGCATAGACTGTCAAATTTTAAAAGACTTCTGCAGGTGATCTTGATGCTCATCCAACTTGAGAAGCCCCAGTTTACTTTTTTAGCAGCTAATGCAATAATTTGAAGTCATGTAAATAAAAAAGTACTCCCTCAAGCCACAAGACTCACGCTGTTCTCCAGAACACTGTTTTCTAGGATTGAGGTCTCTAAAATTTTTCTTCATGATTCTATTGTTAAAGCACCTTTGAATATAAACTGAAAAAAAAAAAAATGTGATTTGGCTTATTCATAAATAACATAGTTGTAATACTCTATACACACAATTTAGTATTATAGAACATACAGGAAGGGGCCAGGCGCGGTGATCCACGCCTGTAACCCCAGAAATTTGGGAGACTGAGGTGGGTGGAGCACTTGAGGTCAGGAGTTCGAGACCAGCCTAGCCAATATGGGGAAATTCTGTTTCTACTAAAAATACAAAAATTAACTCGGTGTGGTGATGTGCACCTGTAGTGCCACCTACTCAGGAGGCTGAGGCAGGAGAATCACTTGGATCCAGGAGGCATAGGTTGCAGT
This sequence comes from Papio anubis, assembly GCF_008728515.1. NCBI lineage: Eukaryota > Metazoa > Chordata > Mammalia > Primates > Cercopithecidae > Papio > Papio anubis. Next base: position 83,248,218 of record NC_044979.1, on the reverse strand, counting down.
GAGCCGAGATCACACCACTGCACTCCAGCCGGGCCACAGAGTGAGACTCCCATCAAAAAAATAAAAATAAAATAAAAAATAAAACCATAATGGAAGCGGAAATTTAGGAGATAAAATGAATTAACTCAACAGTGTATGGGTCATTTTGACCACATTGAAAAGTGGGTACCTTCCACTTTGGGGTTCCCTCCACATATATTTATTGAGAGGGAACATATTGAGAGAGTTTGCTTTTCCTGCCACTCCCCACAGTCTTTTAATTATGCCACCTTATATTTCAAAAGCACTTTACAGTTTACAGAACATTTTTGTATCCAGGATCTTATTTGATGCTCAAACATCCTATGGCATAGACTTAATGAATATGAATAACCTTTTATAGATGAAGATACTAAGACCCATTCCAGGCATTTGTGTAAAAATGGGGAAACTAAGACTGAAATCTCTTTTGCTTCAAAACTGACTACTTTATAATCCAAGGTTTAGTGGTAAGCCATATGATTGTGTCTACCTTCTCTTCTACTCTAAGGCAAACAACAATAAATGGTTGCATTTTTACTATGCTTATTTAGAGATAAATACAGCTGCCTGCTGGAAGTATATGTGTCACAAGATGCGGTAAGAATAAAATAAAATATTATATGCCAGTAAAAAATATATACCTCTGTGTATTATAATATCCATACTGTAGTGTAGTGGGTCTCAACCTGGGATGATTTCTCTTGGGAAAGGTTTGGCCACATGTGGAGCCTGTTTTTGGCCCAAACTGGTGAGTATGGGGAAGAGCGGCTGCTGACACCTAATTGTTAAGGGTCTGGGATACTAGTAAACATCCTACCATCTTACAACACAAGAGGCAACTCCCACTACAAAAATTGCCCGACACCAAATGTCAACAGAGCTAAGATTAAGAAACCATGCTGTTGTACATCTACTTGTTTTAGTCATGAATCATTCTAAGTTGCTCATGAAACCTGTGCTGTCACCCCAGCACCAGCACATACACACCAAATATTGCACGCTCTTTTACAGTGTTTACTGACTTGCTGAAACATATTCATAGATCATAGGGTGAGAACACTGGATCTACAGAGTGAAGCAAACAATAGGTCCCAAAGACTTCCATTAAATTGGCTTTGTTTTTACAGCCCCTCAGAGAAGTCAATCACTATAAGACATGTTCTGGGACTCCTGTTATTACACTAGAAAGTCAGAAGTTCATATGCAGCCAATAATGTGAATGCATCAACACTTTGTGGGATATTAAAGTCATTCATAACCTAGTAAAGCAATATTTGTACATTCTAATTGAGAAGCGGTTCATTCAATCTCACTCCACAAGATATTTTTAATTATAAAAAAGGCCACTAATCTCAAAGTGGAATTTGTGGGTTATTTTATTTCCTCTAGCCCTTTTGAGAGAGATTAGAGGATTTGTTTCATAAAGTATATCAGGTAGTGATTAAGAGGGCCCCTAGTGGATTATAATATTTTATCACATAAGAATGAGAATGAATACTCCATTAAAGTCACCTGACTTTCTGAATTTAAGAGTCAAGAGGAAATTATGAAATAGGTAGTTTGTCTTCAGTAACTTTTATAGCCTTTTTATGTATCATTTCTTTCCTTTGGAGTCAAAATTCCCTCTGCCCAGTTTCCTTATTCTTTCTTGATCAAAATGTGTCAGTTATATATATAGACCATGAATTAAACCAATACGTACTTTTCTCAGTATACATTGTTCAAAGGTAAAAGAAAAAAAAGAAAAAAAAAATCATGGAATGGAAGTTGTTTCTATTTTTCCACTATTAAGTGTTTTAAGCCTAAAGAACAGAGTGAAGCTAGGTGTGTTGGCACATGCCTGTAGTTCCAGCTACTTGGGAGGCTAAGGTGGTAGGATTGCTAGAGCCCAGAAGTTTGAGGCTTCAGTGAGCTACGATCATGCCACTGTAATTCAGCCTGGGCAACAGAGCTAGAACTCTAAGAAAAACAAACAAACAAAAAACAGGGTGAATAAATATTTAGGGAACAAGAGATTCTTAGGCTATGTAGTCTAACAGCATACAATAATGGGTTTGCCAAAGACATTTTGATTCAAAAAATATTTTATATAACTTTCAACACAGGTTAAATTTTACAATATCATCTATATAGACTGATCACATTTTATCTTAGCTAAGATAAATCAGTTAAAACAATTATTTTATTAATATCTATTCAATGTGCTATGTACAGACTTTATATGTTTTAAAATTATTGTCTTCTTTTTCTCAGTAATAGAAATTTAATTTTATATCTCCTGTGCTATTTGGATTAAAAGCATGGAATTTTCTGCATATGTATTTAAACTCAACAAATATTTTTGAAGGCCTATTATCTGTAGGATCTTAAAATATTAAAATACTCCAAATTCTAAGCAAATTCTAGACTATAACTCATTCAAAAACAAACATAAAGCATTAAAAAGGCAGAATTGTATTCAAACTATAAACAGAACTATTCAATGTCGATTAAAAATATGGTTATCCAAGTCTCTCCTATGACACAAAGACGGAGAAAGATATATTCAATGTGCAAGCAGGTCAGGGAGGAGGCCAAGAAGTCCTCTTCTAAAACAAACAAACAAAACTCTCAGCCTTGGGGATTATCAAGCTCTTTTTAGATTTCAAAACCAAGCTCCTTGCATTTGTGTTGGGCAACACTATAATGAATCTAACACAATTCTTTCCCTTTCAAGGTGCTCATTACATTCAGCATTACAAAACAAAATTAAGGTTTTAGGGAAGACATTTTACAGTGTCGCAGTGTGCAAACCAAATCAACATAACCCAACCATCGGTTTGTTTCTCAAGTCTATAATTCTTTACCACAGAAGAAGGTTCATTCTAAATGTGAAGTTTCACTCCAAGTGATGGTCTAACAAAATTCAAAATATCACTAGCCAAAAGAAGTAATTATTTCTTTTTCCAATCCCAGACTTTTCACTAACATTATTATATATTCTTCCCCAAATACCTCCATCTTTACACAAACTGCACTTTTGATTTCAGGCGTTTTCATTAATAATGACCCACACTCACTTTTTTCCTATAGTGGACAAATATCCAAAGAATATCTTTGCAGAGCAAGGCCACCTGTCACAGGACCATCATGTCTATCATGGTATACCATTGAGAATCTGTCTGGAGACTTTGTCATCAGCTTTTTACCTTCACTTATCAATGCCCCTCAAATATTAGCCAAATAGATAAACTTCATGGTAGACCAGTTACAGTTGTCCCTTAGTGGACGCTTAGGGATAGCGAATACTTAGAGGCTCTTTCTCCAGTTTGATTGCCTTTTCTTGTCCCATGAACTGTACTTTATTTTATACTCTGGATGAACCAGGTAGAAAGAAAGTGTTAAAAGTTTGAGTAAATATTGACACTATAACTACCTAATAGACAAGAAAAAATATTAAACATAAAATCCTACTTGAAACTTGACATCCAAGTCCACGGCCAGCTATATAATTGGTGGCTCCCAATAAAAAATGGGAATGCTTGGGTTATTGTTCAGAAAGCAAGAAAAAGTGCCATTAAGGGTACTGAAATATCAAACATGTTCTCCTCTTCTTCTCCCTCTCAAGCTTTCATGGTGTTTTCTATTTGTTGCTGGGAGAGTGTAGATCCTCACAGGCATACTTGGGGCTCCATCTTGCAACTCAGTTCATGTGTGCACAGAGCCTACCCTTTCTCACTAGGGGCCAAACCAAAGCGCTGTGCCCTGGCTGGTGACAGGGAAGTCCATTTACTTTTCCCATTAGCTGCTGCTCAAAGTACAGCAGGCAGATAACCCTCAAAAAATTGCAACCTCTAAACCAAGATTCCCTTAGTACCTGCGTAAGTACGTAGGAGATTGGCACCATGCTGTGACCGTGGTCAACTGGCCTAACCATGTCCATTCCCACTTCCTCATAAGCTTTCAGTGCCAAGTCTACAGGCCTAAGGAAAGTTTTGGGGCTTATCTGTTAACACAGGGCTCCATAAAAGTAAATGGAAGAGAATGGCCTTTAGATTGCGAAAGTCCTACTTGAGCTTAGCTTTATTGCAATTATTCTTGCCAGTCTTGCTGACTTACATTCTACTGCGATCTGTTCTGTCTGGTGTTTGGAACATCCTACAGAAAAATAGAGAGAAAAAAAAGGGACAGTTGGCTAAAAAAGTATCACAAAGATCACACTGATGAATAATGTATGGCACCATAACATATCACACAACACATAACAGTTATTGACAGATTGGATAATGTGTTTAATACCTTTATGTAATTCACTAACCCTTGGACTTAACGCTCTGTTTACACAAACATTTTAGCTGAAGGGTAAAAACACTTTTTAAGTTACTTTTTTAATGTTGAGCAAAACAATCCACAGGTCATTTGCTGCTTTTGTTTTAGGATCCCTCAGAATTAGGCATGAGTTAGACTGTACATTATTTATTTAATTGTTTTGGAATGGACATTTCTGAACAACAAGGGAGAAGGTGAAAATGTGTGTGTGAGAGAAAGAGAGAGAGAGACACAAAGGGTATACTACCTTTTTTTTTTTTTTTTTTTTGAGACAGAGTCTTGCTCTGTCACCCAGGCTGGAGTGCAATGGCCACTGTGCCCAGCCCCACTTTTAAAAAAAAAAAATTAACAAAAATTCCATATAACTGTACTGTAAATTATACTTTTTCAATATATGTATACATTGTGGAATGACTACATCAAGGTAATTAACACATTCATTACCTTATATACTTATTTTTTATAGTGAGAATATTTTTTTCTCTAGTGAAACAATCTTTATTGACCACATTGGCATTTCAGATGGGTTAAGGATTGGCTGGAAGAGAGCTTAGTTTAACTATTCTTGTTTAAAAAAAAAAATTAAAAAATATTATTTCTTCTAAAAAAAAGGTGGGGGGTACATGTACAGATGTGCAGGTTTGTTACATAGGTATACATGTGCCATGGTGGTTTACTGTGCCTATTGACCCATCCTCTAAGTAACCTCCCCTCACCCTCCGTCCCCCAATAGGCCCTGGTGTCTGTTGTTCCCCTCTCTGTGTCCATGTATTCTCAATGTGTGAAAAGATTTCAAATCTATTATCTTAGCAATTCTTAAGTATGCAATGCATTATTAACTATGATCACTATATTGTACGACAGATCTACTGAACTTATTCCTTCTAACTGAAATTTTGTATCCTCCAACCAGTATCTCCTGAAACCCCTCTCTATCACATCCCTTGGTCACTACCATTCTACTCTCTGTTTCTATGATTTGGACTTTTTAAGATTCCACATATAAGTGAGATTATGCAGTATTTGTCTTTCTGTGCCTGGCTTATTTCACTTAACATAATGTCTTCCAGGTTTATCTATGTTGTTTCTTCCCGCATTTATTTCTTACAAACATCTATTCAAATTGCTGTTGCACTTTCTGCAATTTCTGACTATAACAATTTCCAATTAATAATTCAGCTTAACATATCAGCAAAAGATATAATTTAGTTTAGAAACCATTATTCTTGCCTTTCTATAAAATTATAAACCTAAAAGTACTTCTTGAAGTCAAAATCAAAGCATTAGAAAATAAGATCTAAGCATGAGTTGGTATAAATGATGGATGCCTTATTGATTGAGCCCCCCACACACCTGCAGAGCGCTTTTAGTGAAAACAAAAGAGAGACTAGGAAAGCTGGAGACACTTCTAATTCTTAAAGGAACTAGATTTGAATTCTGAGACATAGTTGGTAAATAAATAATGTATCAATAACAGATATTAAGGAAAATGATAGAATGGGAGACAGAACAAAAAATAACTTCAATATTTTATAACTAGTAAGTGAATTGTAACAAGAAACAACAGGAAGCAGTAAGTGGGAGGAAATTATGAGTTCAGTACCAACATATTAATTTAGGCAGAAAAGGAACTAACAATAAATATTATTTGGCGGTTACTGAAAAAGGAAACTTGAAAAGAACATAAGATATAATAACTAGAGTTGTTATTTTAGGTATGTAATGAGTATGAGAAGGTAGCTGAACCACGGAAGTCTCCACTCATAGCGGAGAGGAACATTAGAGCCGAAGGTTTAACAGGAGCAACTCCAAGCCTGATAATGGAAGGAATGAAAAGGAGCCAAAAGACTTAAAGAAACACAAATAGTGCAAAAGTGAAGGCACACTGGAGAGGGTTTGATCAGCAAATGGGAAACATTAAAATAGAACTGATAGAGATCTGAATAGAGAAAAGCAACAGATTTAGAGCTAAGTCTGCATTTTGCATTTGATTCCAACTTCTACTCTAGAAACTCCAATCTCGTAAAAATTATTCTATTTCACATAAATATGTGAAATATAATGACAAAGAGTCAAAAATCAAATATGGAGTCCTTCTCTCTGTGAATTTCCTAGTATTAATAGTTCACTGATATTTACTATTTGGAGAAATAATAACTATTATTAAAAATTACATAAAATAGGAAAATGTATGTCTAGTATTTGGCAGTTTTTTTCTATTTCATAATATTTGCAAACCTGAGCTTACATAGAAAAAAGATTTTTGAACTAAAAGTGGATGTTATAAATTCATTAATATATAAATTATAACAATGTTATATTTATTATTATGATAATTCTGAAATTATCATTTTATGTTACTTTTTATGTTAACCACAGGTGATAAATTGAAGAAAACATAGACCACTCCAGCCCATGGAAACAGCCTGCTTTTTAATTAATATTTTAGAACTTTGGTTTTCAAATATAATTAATAATTCAACAGATTGATGTTTTACCACTGTTCTAGAAATTGCCCCATGGAAACCTAAATTACCTTACCTGCTATTTCGAGCACCTTGATTTCTTTAACTTTTTTTTTAATATTCCTTATATGTTCATGCTTCTCTTAGTTCTTGGCATTCACACCTGCAATTATATTCTGCATGCTGCTTGTAATTATCTTGCTGCTATCTTGAGTCTACGTGGTTTCCCACACTTCAGATCCACACAAGCATACTTGTGATCATAATTACAGTCTTGTATTTTTGTTCAGCAATTTTAAAACCTTCTTGCTTTTAAAGCAATGAATCTTCTGTAAACAGAGCTTCTGGAACATACCCTATATAAGTGACTATCTTTTGGAATTTTTGAACCTCTTTGAAAATTGGATAAATGCCTGTTTTCCCTAGTAAAACACACACACACACACACACACACACACACACACACACACACACACACAAAATTTTCATACAAATTTAGAGTGTTTACTTATCCCCTGAAGTCTTTCCTTATTTCATCTAGGGACCACAGACTATAACAAAATCTACTGCATTAGATGTTTTCCAAGTAGAAAAAACAAACACTCTCACCTGTCCTCCCATTATGAGAATTTTCATAGCAATACAAAATGTCTTTTTAGAAATGACTCCCCTCCACCTATCATCCCTCACTCAGTCTTACTGCTATATTTTAACACCATTAGACTGAAGGAAGTTTACAGGGTATTCCATTCTCTTTCTTACCTTTGTGCCATTTCCTAATGCTCAATGTGTCTTCTGCCCCCTTTACTCTCCTCTCCCAGTATCACCAATAATCTTCATGATCCCACATTTAATAAGTGTCTTTTGGCTCTTTATGTTACTTGACTCTGTAGTAGCAGTCTATGCTGTTGTGAATCACCTGAAGTTGGGGCTACTATCCTTTCTTAGTTTCCATAATCTCCTGCTTTGTTGTTTTATGTTCCATATCAGCTGCTTCTCTACTTCTATGTAATTGCATTTTCTTCATCTCGAGTAATACATGTAATATTTCCCAAGATTGTTCATAGTTCTGCTTATCTTACTACTCCACACTCTCTCCCTAAATAATCCATCCCTATCAGAGCTTCAGTTGCAATTCACACACTGATTACTCCCATCATATTATGCATCCAATCTTGACCTCTCCTGAGCTGCATATGCATATATCCAAATTCCTCCCTGGTATTTTCTTCTGCATGTCTAAATTAGTTATTAAGTACAACTGAATGAATGATCTTTTAGCCCTAAACCTAATCTTTTTTCAGCTCTCTCAGGGCAGTGAATACACTTCATAAACTAAAATGCTAAGAGTTATTCTTGGGACCTTATTATCTCACCCTCCGCTCTAGAATGCAGAGCCTAGAATAATGGTGTATATGTTACTGCTTCATCAGCAAGGACAATCACATGGAGCTGCAATTAAAGAAAGGGAAAGAGATGGAGAACCAATACGAGAATGCATTAATTGCTTCATTTCCCAGACAACTCTCACTAGTAACCATATAAACTGCATTTCAAGAGAGTTCATGCAAAACGAAAAAAGAAGAATTTATTCACATCTAATTTTCCATGAGTCAAAAACACTAAACCTCTAACCAAGCTGAGACTAATTTTGCAGGGCTGAGAAACACAAAGTTAGCTCTTGAGTCACTGGAATGATAGTGAGAAGCACTTCTAAGTCTACTCCTTGATTCCCAGATCTACTTTAGCTGTTGCAGACAGAAGGTTATATATTATCTGTCAGTTTTTTACATAATTTCACTGCGGATTGTCCCCAACCTGGCACCTTAATTGAGATAAACCACTCAGAGGGCTGCCTCTGGAGATGGGGACATATTAATAAGATGTGCATCTTATGGACATGGACTCACTGTCACATTTCCATTGTCACAAAACAACATGTTTGTTGCTCTGACACACTTTTGTTTGTACTGAAAAGGTTAATAGATTAGTCATTCCATGAGCTTTTTGATAAAGCTCAGAGACTGAATACACAAATAGACAATAGCCAAACCATAACGAAAAATAGTACTCTAATTCACAGACTGAAGATGCCAGTCTGGTGCAGTCTAACCATAACCTCTGTAGCAACTAGCCCAAAATGTTTAAGACTTAAACAATAACCATCTGATTGCCTAATTTTGCCTCTATTTTCTTATCAGAATGAACTAGAGAAGCTAAATATACTCCACCAACCAATCACATAAGATGCCTGCTTCTAGTTAGCCTGCCTTCGACTTCCCATTCCAACAGCCTCCAATCAGGATATACATGAAGCCTTCCCTGTACTCCACTAGAAATTGTTTTCATTATCCTCCCTGCCCTTAATTATTAGCCAAACTCAATTTAAGCTGGCTGGCTGGCTTGCTATAGCAAGCTCTGAATGGTGGCCTTTGCTATTTATTCTAATTATTGATCAGAGCGTGATCTTGGAGACCCACAAACAGCAATCTGTTCATATGCATTTCTCCTAGCTTGACTATGACCTCTTCAAGGAAAGAAGCCTTATTTAATTTTATTTTAATCCTTTCTCATTAAAAAATATACATGCAATCTATATTTTTATGAGGGAAAGCAGAAAATGAGGAGAAAGTAGAGTAGTATTCACTTACAAGAGCAAAAATATTAGAGAGAATCAGAAATGGAACTTGGAGAAGCAGGATAAATGTATGATTATGAAAACTGATAGACATAAAATAATATTCTCAAAAATAAACTCAAAGTTTTAATAGTGAATTAAATACAGCTCCATGGTAAAGAAGAATAAAATGGAATTTTGAGAACATTGATGACAAATGGAAGCACAGAGCTCATTTACCATGGAAACTTGTAAACGTCTCCATATTTATGAACCAGTTCACCATAGATAGTATGATTTTATCAAACGATAAAGACAGGCCTTGGCATCAGGTGGAATTGGTTTTAATTTTTACTCTGACACCACAATTTATTAAACTACTTTTACTTCTGGTAATTTAAGGAAATACTTGACTGGTATTAACATGGCTTTATATTTAACTAGAAGTATGGTTTACTACAGACCAATAAATAAACAGAAACTGTGACTCAACACATTGGTTGCTTAATAACTTAAAACATACTGATAAAGCTTCTCAGGTCTTCAGCATTCTCATATGAAAAGTATGGATTTGCCTCATGGTGTTATTACAAGAATAAACATTTTATAATAAATGTAAAACACCTACAATCTACTTTACCTGGCGGGCACTTAATAATGTTAGTTTCTATCTCCACAAAGACACCAATTAGAGAGACAATTCAATGTACCTACCCACTATTCTTGAGGTAAGCCCTATAAACTCCAAGTAGTTCTCAGCTAAGACTATTATAAATTATCACCAAAATAAGTTATCCTTTCTTGGGCACAATTAAATCCCAACTATCAGGTAATTGTTCTTCAAACATCAGTAAAGGTATATAATTTGTAGCCTATTCTTGCAGTACATAAACTTGGTAGGGAGAATGTTCTAGTAAATGGAATATACTTTTTCATTGACATCATTTACATATAGATGTTTTACTTCCCAGGTCCAACTGTTTGTTTGTTTGTTTGTTTTGAGAGCCATAATCTTTTTTTTCGACCCCCAAGAGATGGAGTCCCGCTCTGTTGCCCAGGCTGGAGTGCAATGGCACCATCTCGGCTCCCTGCAACCTTCGCCTTCCGGGTTCAAGAGATTCTCCTGTTTCAGCCTCCTGAGTAGCTGGGATTACAGCACACGTCATCCTGCCTGGCTAATTTTTGTAGTTTTAGTAGAGACAGGGTTTTACCACGTTGGCCAGGCTGGTCTCGAACTCCTGACCTCAGGTGATCTGCCCGCCTTGGTCTCCCAAGGTGCTGGGATTACAGGTGTGAGTCACCATGCCCAGCCAAGAGCCATAGTCTTTAGCCTAAATAAATGTTGACAACATGTTTGTGATTGACTTGAAAGTCTTCAGTAATAATTATCATCATAAGATTTCCATAGTTGTTACTGTCAAAACCCCTTCACTTTCTGCCTGGCAGGTAGAAGAGTTTGCATTTAGACCAGAGGTACTGGTGACTAGCTCAAATGAAAAGGTAGAGAGAGCACATAGCATGCAAGGCCTCTGAGCCATTCATTCAGTTCCATATCTTCTGGGTCTAACGTTATTTCTATTTGGTAATTCAACAAGAAAACTATTCATGCTGGTTCATCTATCTTTGGGCTTTTTACTTGTGGGTATTCTTTAATCCTGCATTTTTAATCATTCATGTTTATCCATTTGTTCATTCATTTATACATCAGAAAATATTTATTCAGAGCCTAAATTGAATAAAATGTGAAAAATATAACTTCTATTAAGGAGTTTTAAGGTGAGGGAGTGAATGGGGCAAGTGAGACATACATGTTCAAAAATAACCATAAAACATCGTGATATTGTTGCTAATTAGCATTCTAATTGGCAATGTCATAAAGTTTTTTAAAATAACATATATGAAGGAGAAATTACTTCCAACTTGAAAAATTGAACGAAGTTTCACAAAGCATTTGAATCATATCCTGAAAGTTTTCAAATGAGAAGGATGCTATAGAGAAGACTTTTAGGAAAGAACGTTTTTGGTAAACAGAAATTACTAACGACGAGAGACTTGAAAGTGAATGGTGCAGTGTAAAAATGGCTCTTAGTTTTGGTATGATTGGTTAGTCTATGGGTTGTGTCCATTGCGGGTGTTTGATGGAGGTAGGTGTGAAGAGTTTGGGGAGAAATCATGTAATTATGTGTCAGATGGTAAAGGGAGATGAAGATATTATGAGAGCTTTCTAAAGAAAATAAAGAGACTTCACACGTTTCTGAACAAAGTCACTTGAATTTTGTATTTTTAAAAGACAAAACCTGAGGTTCTATGTTCAATATATTAGAAGAAGAAAAATTGGAAATTTGGCAATCACAAACCAGATGTGAAGGTCTGAAAAAGTGAATTACCATTAGAAATGAATATGAGAAAACAGATGTATGGCACATTTTATATTTAAAATTAAAAGGCCTTCATGATCTAATGGTTATGATCAAGTGGATGAAAAACAAGAACTCAAATCACCTTAAGACCCTAGCTTGAGTATCTGGTGAAGCAACTGAACAATTGAGAAACAGAATTATCAAATTAGAGTTCATATACCATTATAGAGGCCTGGAGGTTATTTGAATTAGATACGTCCAGTCTGCCTTGGATTTTCAAACTTACATAATGATCTCTGAAACTTATGTTCAGAGAGTATGTATCTAAATTCATACACTCTAAAATTGGTACGTACCTACCCTCACAAAATTCCAACTCTTTCCTTGCCATTTAAACAACTTCAAGTAATCCCACAAGTGACAAGTTTTTGGAAAAGGAACTTTAAGGCACTTCAGGGTAAAAATTTGGTGCCACTTCTTAATATTAAAAAAGAATCTCAAGCTTATATAACTGTACAGTATTTTTAATGGATAAATTAAAAAAAAAGATAAATAAACCCACTCTCAAAACTGGGGCTACAGCTTTAATAAAAATGAGCTTTTGATGGTTTTCATTTAAAGACTTTCCTGGTTTACTGTTTGCCTGTAGGGGCAGAAAAGGTTGGGAATTGTTAAAGAAGTAAGAGGTAACTCTTCTTTCCCAGGAGAGATTCCAACAGGGCAGATAGTTGAAAATAATGGATCTGGAAATTATGGGGCTGTGAATTTTACACATAGATTTAGAAATTATTTCCACCAAATAGCAGTTGAAACCATGGAATGGTATTAGACATGCATAGAGAAATTCTATAGTTTATTTAAGTTAAAAATCTATATTAAAACATATACTTAAGCAGGTTATTATAAAATTTTAACATATTGGGTAAAGTAATATATTAATTTATATTGCCAGCTTAGCCTGTTTTATGAAAAACACATAATAAATTTTTTTTCTACAATTTCAGGATAAACATTTGCACTTACTGAGAATATCTCATTATTAAGGAAGATTAAAAATGTGTATATTAACTTAAAATAGAATAGTAATCACTCAAGTACAGCAAACAGGGCAACACCCTGATGAATGTCAGAAGACTAGGCCTGACACCCTGTCCTCAGTGCATGCTTTTTCAGTAATGTGTACCAACTCTAGTCCCTATAACATGATATAAGAAATAGTTTCAAAGTTTTTCTGGTTTTTATAGTGCTTCTCTGCCCTGAATTTATTAAGCAGATGAACTCAGTTTGGCAATGTAGATCATACTGTTAACATTCTGATCTACCCATAATGTAGATCTTCCGCAACGTACAATGTGGAATGTATATTACATTACATTCACAATTATACAGTGAAATCTGTGCAGATAAAGTAATCAATGGTTCAATGAATGAAAGAAGAATATATAAAAAAGACAAATGTGACTGCCTTGAAATGTTGAGACAATTTCTAATGAATATAGGCATGAAGCAGTTGACACATATTATTTTATTGTTAAACCTCTTATAAAAAATGAATTTGAAAGAGTATTTTCTAGGTAACAATTACAAATTAGACTGTAACTTGTAATTGTTTGAATTCAATAACTTAATAATGAAATTATTGAACAATGACTTCAATAATTTCATTGTTCCTATTAACAGACTTTTTTTTTTTTTTTCTTTTTTTGAGATGAAGTCTCGCTATGTCACCCAGGCTGGCTCTGCCTCCCGGGTTCACGCCCTTCTCCTGCCTCAGCCTCCCGAGTATCTGGGACTACAAGCACCTGCCACCACGCCCCATTAATTTTTTGTATTTTTACTAGAGACGGGGTTTCAACGTTTTAGCCAGGATGGTCTCAATCTCCTGACCTCGTGATCCGCCCGCCTCGGCCTCCCAAAGTGCTGGGATTACACACGTGAGCCTCCATGTCCGGCCTTTCACTTAACTTTTAAATGATAAATAATTAAAATTATAATTATTTTACAATATTGTATAGGGTCATACTTACATTAAAACATATTCATTGTTTATCTGAAATTAAAATTACTTAGCAACCTGGTTTTTGTTCTTCTAAATCTAGCAACCATACCTCTGCCAAAGTTATTATTATGATATTCATTTTTTGTTGATTTACTCCTAAGACTAGTCCAGAGAACCATAGGGTTGAATTAATTGTTTGGTTAGATTCTTTCTTTTTTGAATATGGACACTCAGTTTGATCTGTTAACAACTTTTTAAAGTGAAGCACATTGTGTATCAAAACATATTCAGTGTGTTTCAAGATGAGAACATTATCACAACATTCTTTAGAAAATTTCTTTCACTACTCTACTTCAGACCTTGCAGTGAGCCGAGATTGTGCCACTGCACTCCAGCCTGGGTGACAGAGCGAGACTCCATCTCAAAAAACAAAAAACAAAAATAATTTAACTGAACATCCTGTATTTTATCTTTCAACCCTAAGTGGATGATCAAGAGTGCTCATCTGGAGTTAGACTTATCTTGCTTGTTCAGGTAATGATTTTAATATTTGACATGACTCTGACTCACTGTGTGAACAACAACGTTGTAGTCATTATTTCTGTTTAAAAACAGAACAGAGTTCCAGTTCTGTTTTATTTCTGGGCTTACAATGGAATTATACTTCCTAATTTCTCTGTAGTTAGGAGGGACTTTATATCAAATTCTGGCCAGAACACTTAATTGCCTACAAAAGACCCTTTAGATATGTCTGATTTCATGACTATTACATTAGTCCTTGGATGACTATAATAAGTAAAGCCTGCCTTCTCTGCAGTTAAGATGTAGCATGATTGTTTTAAGCCAAGAATTTTGGGTCATTTGTTGGCCTGGATAACCCATCGTATGTTGACTAATACACAGCACCCAAAGTTGAGGGCTAAATGCAGTTAAGTCGTGAAGATTGAGAATTTACAGCTAACAATAACCAGATACAGATGAAAGTAGATCTGCTATTAGACTGTGAACACATACCATCTTGGAATCAGATTTAGGAAAAAATGAGGCCATAGGTATCTTCCATATTTTCTTTCCTTTCTTCATTTACTACACCTAATATGTAGACAATATTTATTTACAATTGCCTGTGTTTTGGCGTTCAATTCAATTGAGTTAAGTAAATTAGAACACATTGTAAAAGCTCCATTTTAAAAAATCCAGCTCCGGTTTTATTTTCCTTGAAGGAGGTTGAGAAAAATAGAGAAGTTGGAAGGTGACCACAGACGTAAGAACAAACTGAAGTGAGCTTTTTTGTCACTCTTACACGCCAAGTGAGGAGGTAAATTCCAACAACAACAGCAACAACAACAAAAAAAACCATAAAACTTTCTGTATCACAGACAAGGATAGTATACTTGTGAGGAAATGGGATGTCTAAAGCACACATGAAAGAGCATATTCATGGAAAAAGTGAAAAAAAAATCTCTGTCTTCATGAGGATTAGAGTCTATTAAGAATTTGAAGACAATAAATAAAGAAGTAAAACACATAGCCTGTCAAATGGTGAGAAGTGCTAAAAAGAAAAATGAGGCAAGCAAGAAAGATAAACTGCAGTGAAAAGTGAGTGGGCAGGAAATGTGAAGAGCAGGGTGAGGGAGCCTTCTCAGAAAAAATGTGAATTTTAAAAATGAGACAAAACGAGGAAATTCAATCATCTCTTACATTTTTGATTCCTTAGTGTGAAAGTTTGCAGCTTGTAGCTGTTGTAGTCATCTTACATTCTTATGATCAAAATCTAATAACAAAGTCCAATGTAGAGATTTGAGAACATAAAAATAAAATACTTTTGGGCCTTTGGTAATGTTATTAAACCTATTTTTATGTGAAATAATGAAATCGTAACTTTTTTTTTTTCTTTAAAGAAGGAGTTTTGCTCTGTCGCCCAGGCTGGAGCGTGACAGCGCAATCTTTACTCACTGCAACCTCTGCCTGCCAGGTTCAAGCAACTCTCCTGCCTCAGCCTCCTGAAAAGCTGGGATTACAGGCGCCTGCCACCTCACCTGGCTAATTTTTGTGTTTTTAAAAGAGACGGGGTTTCACCACGTTGGTCAGTCTGGTCCGAACTCCTGACCTCAGCTTATCCGCCAGCGTCGGCCTCTCAAAGTGTTGGGATTACAAGCGTGAGCCACCACGCCCAGCCAAAATCTTAACTTTTAAAGCCAATTAAGTCAAGCTCTTTGTTATCACTTGGAACCAAAAGACAGGAACATCGCTGAAGATGCAGAGAAGCCTTGAACTGTGATAGAGGAAAGCTGAGAGAGTTTCAGTAGCTTTATCTTCTTATTGAAATAAAAATAATACAAGTTTTTGAAAGTTTATGTTTCAGAACAGTAGTGATCATTTTTGAAGAGCTGCATAAGGAAGAAAAAATAAATTTAAAAATTACAGATAGTAGTGAGGTTAGCTAACTGACAACCTGACAATGTGTCAGTAGAAATTCAAAATTTAAACACTCTTCCAGTACATATTTACACTCCACATAACATCCTACCATCTCCCAGGCACTCGATTCATACAGAAAAAGCCATAAGCTATCTATTACACTCATCACTTTTTATGCCTGCTCCTGCTGCTTTTTCTCTGGGAGCAATTTTATGAACCTCCTTAGCAATAGACAATAACTGGATGCATTTTATTGAAGGTAATATTTTATTTAATAATTTTTTCCTGACAAATTTGCTCATGCCTCACACTAATTTTACTTTTACCAGAGAGGTAACTAGGCTTGAGACCTTAGGATTAATTTCGAAAGAATCAATCTATTTCATTTACTGATTTGTTGCTAACATGCTCATTTTCTCAAATTATTAAAACCTCCCATGATATTAATACTCACAATCACCCCCCATTTCAGTATACCACGTATTGAAATTAGCAGGTGAGAAAATAGCCATTCCT
The DNA here is from genome assembly GCF_008728515.1 of Papio anubis. Classification (NCBI taxonomy): domain Eukaryota; kingdom Metazoa; phylum Chordata; class Mammalia; order Primates; family Cercopithecidae; genus Papio; species Papio anubis. The sequence continues at coordinate 83,231,511 of NC_044979.1, read as the reverse complement.
AAAAGAAATCCAATATTACTACTTATCCTACGCTGAATGATATGAGACTAGTATAGGTAATGCTAGGCAGGCATATTTAGCGTGCTATAGTTCAGCTTCCTAGTATAGATTGTTTCCTTCAATAGCACTGAAATTAAGATAAACACTTCTTATTTTAAGACTCATACAGGGCAGAAAGACTGTTGACCTAATATACAACTGTGCTATAAATAATTTGCATCCCTTTAAATTCAATATCAAACTCTGAACATGACTAATGTCTCATTCATTCAACAACTATTGAATAAACCTTTTAAGGAGGTTTTGTGTCAGACACTGTGGGTGAGAAGTTTTTAAAGGATATGATTCCTAACTGAAGAAGATCACAGTGTGGTAGTTGTAAGTATAAATAATCAAAATGTAACTTTTAATGAATATTATACAAGTTGAATAAACTAAGGACTGTAGACAGGCCGAGGAATGATTAGATCACTCTGTGTCAGAATATAATTAGGGGAGATGATAAGTTTGAATTCAGGATAAAGTACACAGAATGAAGACAGATAAAAATATATAAACAAATTATGAAAAGCAAAGAATAAAAACATGATAAATACTTAAGAAACAGGAGAAAACCTTATTACTTATACTACAGAGGTCCTGTGCAATGCTTCCTACACATTAATGTTAAAATGCAGGATATTATTCTGTAGGTACAAGGTAAAACCTTACATTTTATATTTCAAAGAGCTCCCAGATGACATCAATTCTGCTCCTACAGAAAAATAGTGAGATACAAGATAGCTTGTAAACTGACTGTAGACAGTGCTAAAAATCATGCCAAGAAATTAATCCTCTACCACTGACGCCAGGTGATTTCAACTTGTGCTGTAAAGATCCCTGAAGGAGAAAAGAACTGCTGGCATCCCAACCTCAACATAGCAAGTTTATTTTATGTGTTTTACATGTTGTCTTGATCCAAAGGCTGGTTTTTTAACAACAAGATTCACAAGAGGAAAAAATATTTTAAAAATATGGATTGACTGCTTGGAGAAAATTTAAAATCTTTTGAGCAGGTAAGTAACATCTATTTTGAAAATCAATCTGTTAGCCTTTGTAGAGTGGAATGGAAGGGTAGAATGATTGGTCTGAATAATTAGTAATAACTGACTAATAATAATTAGTAATAAGTAACTAAAATTAGGATATTTAATAAAGTGATAGAAGTGGAAATCACAAAGATCAATAAAGATAGATACCAGGAGAAAAGGTGTATCAAGCATTGACTTTAGTGAAGGGAATAAAGATTACAAAAATGGTTTGTGCTTAGGTACTTTGTGGAATCATATAATCACAAAAAATTACTTAAGGACCAAGAAAATAGTTTCTGAACCTCTAAACTTCCTTTAATAAACTGGTAGAGATTGGACCAAAAAAGACCCAGAAGATTATTCACCTGGATAAAATATCAATTAAAAATATCCAGACTGTAGCATAAAGAGAAAAAGGGGGATGGGAAATACAGACGAGAGTGTGAGAGATATAGTACCATCATGGGAAAAAATATAATAAATGTGTAATTTTTATAATTGAGAATGTGTCAGAGCAGTATATGAGATAAGTGTAAAGAATCTTCATAGCCATAGAAGATATTGAGCCACGAATTCCAATGGTTATACAAACCCCACATATAATAAAAATAGAGAAAATCACACCTAAGCACTATGGTAAAACTTCTGAAAACCGGAAAGGAAGAAACCAGTCTGAAAAACAGTAAGAAGAAGGAAATAATAAAATGATATATCTCCTGCCACGAAATGACAGTGAGCATAACAACTGACTTCATTAAATTCATGGAAACCTGACAACAATGTAATGATATCTTTAAGATGCTAAATGAATATAACTGCCAACCTTTATTTCCATATCCAGTAAAAATATTTTTTCAAAATGAAAGTAGATCATCTCCCTTTCTAGTTAGGATGTAGAACAATGTAAATTAACTTCACTCCTGTATTAATTACAAGCAAAAATGTATGAAATCTACATCAAGCTTCTCTTTGGGGCTATCATAAGTGGTGAATACAAGGAAGATTTAATGAGATACATATTAAACAAAATAAGCCCTTCATAACCAAGCAAACAGTATACAATTTCCATACCTAGAATCAGATGCCCGGTCCTGGAGCAGGCTGGAGAAGGAAAAGGCCTACCATTTACTAAGAGGATGTAAACAAATGTGAAGAAAAAGTTAAGCCTTTGATTAAAATATAGGCTACTGGGATATATTGTCATATTGAAGAGCCTCAAATACAAAAGTGTATTGCTCAAGTGTCTTTTGGCTCCAGTAATTGCAAAACAGTTTCAATTAGAATAAGATTCCCGCTAGTAATACTAATTATTAAAACCTTGGGGGAAGGAAGGGAACGTTTTATGCCCTAAAAGCACTTTTAAATAGAAACAGGCCAGGCGCAGTGGCTCACGCCTGTAATCTCAGCATTTTGGGAGGCCAGGGCAGGCGGATCACAAGGTCAGCAGTTCAAGACCAGCCTGACCAACATGGTGAAACCCCGTCTCTACTAAAAATACAAAAGTTAGCCAGGCATGGTGGCACACACCTGTAGTCCCAGCTACTCAGGAGGTTTAGGCAGGAGAATCACTTGAACCCGAGAGGCGGAGATTGCAGTGAGCCAAGATTGTGCCACTGCACTCCAGAAACAAAGTGAGACTCCATCTCAAAAAAATAAATAAAACAAAAAGAAACAAAATAGACAGAAACTGTAGGGAATTTGACATTCAACTTTTTCCAACATCTTTCAACATCGAACATAGAGAATTAAAGCAAAAATAAGAAATTGTACTAGCTTGAACATCATAGAAGAAACATGAGGCTGCCAGAACAATGGCAACTGACACTAAAAATATAATAAAGGGTCTGGGGACAGTGGCTCATGTGTGTAAAACCAGCACTTTGAGAGGCTGAGGTGGGAGGATCACTCGAGGCCAGGAGTTCAAGCCCAGCCTGGGCAACATAGTGAGACCTCATTTCTACAAAAAAGTAAAAATAAATTAGTCAGGCATGGTGGTATGTACTGTATAGCCAGCTACTCAGGAGATGGAGGCTGCAGTGCTATGATAGTGCTGCTGCACTCCAGCCTGAGATAGAGTGAGACCCTGTCTAAAATAAAATAAAGGAAGAAGATTCAGGGGTTGCCCCCCTCTCAAATATGTATGCCCCTCTTACAATTATTTGATCCTTGAAATGCACATGTATAGTGAAGACTCCAAGGAACCCAGGAGAAAGTAGTCTATAAGAAGACTGAAAAAGTGAGCAGTTATCTCAGACGCTGACCCCTGCAGAGAAGGCAGAATTAAGATTTTAAATCACACTAACTTAGAGGGTCTTAAATACCTGAAGTTTTCCACTAAAATTCCCAAAGGGTCATACTTTTCAAGTAAAGGCTATGTAGTAGAGATACTTGTTTTTCTTTGCATTCGTGGCAATATTGAAGTGTATCTGCCTTAAGAAAGTATAAAAACAAAACACAGATTCACAGTGATCAGCCAGTAACATAACTGGGTACTGGAAAACAATGGAACACTCTGCAGAAGGAGACAGAATCCAGAGGATCTAGAACACATTATCTACAATGTCAATAATTCAATAAAAAACACAAGATGTGAAGAAAGAGGAGAGCATGAACCATGTTCAAAGTTATAAACAGACAATAGGAACATATACTGATATAAATGAGATGTTAATAATAAGCAAACAGTATACAGCAGCTATTTTTTAAATGTTTAAAAACATGAATAAATATAATCATAATGGATATACAGGGGAATCTTAGTACAGAAATGAAAACTTAAAAAAGACTTAAATGGAAATCACAGAACAAAACTATATTTTAAAACAAATTTCACTAATGCAAATCTGAGACAACAAAAGCAGTAGTCAGTGAACTTTGTTGCAGATAGAAATAAATAATCCAAACTTAAGTACAGAGAAAAAAAATAGGAAAAAAAACACATAATGTTGGATAATATCATACTCTCTAACATAATTGTAATTGGACTCTAAAGAGAGAAAATAGAAACGCTGGAGCAGCAAAACTGTGAAGAAATATTAGACAAAAATTTTCAAAATTTAACTTTCAAAAAAGGAATAAAAACAGAAAAAATATCTAAGCAGAATAATAAAACATTAACAAATCACAATAAATATGCATACAGTCAAAAACACAGAAAAATTCCGAGATAACCAGCACCTAAATACAGATATACAGATGAAGAGCAATAATAATGACTGTCAATTTCTAAAGAAAAATAGCAGAGGCTAGAAGAAAACAGTTACTTTTGACTAAAAAAACAAAAAACCACCACAACAACAAAAACCACAAAAAACCTGCATCCTGGAATTCTAATATAAGTGAAAACATCGTTTTTAAAATGAGAGCAAAAATAAATTAGAAAGCAATAACAGTAACATACAACTAGAAAATGGCTAAGTATTTGAGAATGAAGCAACACCCTTCTAAATAACCCATGAGCTAAGGAATGAATCACAAAAGAAATTAGAAAATATTTTGAACTAAATGATAATGATAAGCCAATATGTCATAATTTGTGGGATGCAAGTAGAGAAGCACTTACCAAAAAAGTTTATAGCAGGATAAATGATTACACTGTTAGGTAACAAAAAATAAATGATTATACTATGTTAGATTGAAAAAAAAATTTTTTTTTTTTTTGAGACAGAGTTTTGCTCTTGTCGCCCAGGCTGGAGTGCAATGGCGTGATCTCGGCTCACTGCAACCTCCGCCTCCCAGGTTCAAGCGATTCTCCTGCCTCAGCCTCTCGAGTAGCTGGGATTATAGGCATGCGCCACCACGTCCAGCTAATTTTGTATTTTTAGTAGAGATGGGGTTTCTCCATGTTGGTGAGGCTGGTCTCAAACTCCTGACCTCAGGTGATCCACCGCCTCTGCCTCCCAAAGTGCTGTGATTACAGGCATCAGTCACCGCGCCTAGCCCCCCAAAAATGTTTTAAATAAAGGGACTAAGCAGGCACCTTAAGAATTAAATGAAGAATAGCAAATTAAACTCAAAGCAAGCAGAAGTAAAAAATAATAATAAAAAAATTTTAGTAATTGATAAGCAAATATAGGTTGAGCACTTCAATTGCTGCAGAAAGGACCAAATACCAAAAATATCAGGGATCAATGGAAATACATTCAAATATGTTGTCCTATGTTTAAAAAAAATTTAAAAAGCTAAAATTAGTGAAATAAAATGGACAAAAACAATAGAGAAGACCAATGAAGCCTAGAATTTGGGTTTCTGTAAAGATCAATAAAATTGATAAACCCCTGGGCAGACTAGTAAAGAAAAAGAGCAAAAACACAAATTATCAATATTAGAAGGAGAGTGGACCTATATTAGATCTACTGATCTCCCTGCTGTCTTCCACTGTATTACGCTTCTCCTTCAATAACACACACACAAGAAAGCCCAATTCCTTTTTACCCCCTTATTAGACTCTAAGTCTTGAATTGGTAAACGTGTGTGTGTGTGTGTGTGTGTGTGTGTGTGTGTGTGTGTGTGGTTTAACCAATGTATTTCCAATGCTATTACATAATTGTTCTCAATTAGATGTGCCTGAGGGAAATTTGAATAGAAACTGAGAATTTTTTTGATAGGCAGCCAAGTAAGCTACTCTCTGCTTTGAGCAAAAGTGTTTAGATGACTGAAATGTTATTCCCATATTTTGAGTCAAAATATGCTGACTTTCCAGGAGAAGACAGTTAATAATAACAGTACAGTTCTCAGTCAAGGTATAAAAAAATTTATGCAGTTATCTGAAAATAACTGGCTTAGTAAACTCATAAATCTCTACTCTGTAAAAGGAAACGTCTCATGTTTTTTCAGATTCTTCAAGTTCAGTTTTATGTTGTTTTCCTAGGAATTTAACAATGTTTTATGGGAACTTCTAGCCTTTCTCAGCGGCAATAAGGAAAACCAAGAGTAGGAGTTTTAGTCCACACATGGCCAAGGGCTAAAGGAGAAGGAAGTTCCCCTGTTGGAGGCAGCCCAAAGTTAACGGTGGCAAAACTGTGTTACAAATTCCAATTCATTCATTTCCCTGTTAACTGTGGCAAAACTGTGATACAAATTCTAATTCATTCATTTTCCCTTACCCCTAAGCATTCCCTAGGCCTATTTCTATCAAAGGTTCAAAGTTTTAAGATTATTAATTTTGTTCTATAAGGATGGCAGATTGCCTTCTTTCTTAGTATAGGATATTGAGGCGATGTACTCCACTATTACCACCGCAAGTTTTAGCACTGAATAAAATGGGATACCATAATACCAGAATGCTATAAAGATGGCTCAGGCAAGCAAGAGGATATGGGTTTGTCCCGTGTGTTTGATGCAAATGTCTAAAGTTCCAGAAGTAAAATTTATTTATAACAAGTCAATAGTTATAGCAAAATGTCTGCATTTATATAAGTTGGTATAAACCCAAGATTTATATATTTATCAAAATATGCTCAAGCTTACACAATGAAGCTAACTTAATAAAGTCATATATTGGTTTGTTTCTTTCCCATAAATTCTTCTCTTTGTTTGTTTTGTTTAGGCCTCAAAGACTTTCTTTAAATGTTTGTAAACCAGAACTGTAGAAATCCAAGTAACTTTCACAAGTTATTACCTTGGTACCTAGAGAAGAATTAACATTTATCAGATATTCAGGATTATAGAGAGTTCTTCCAACACTGTATCTATGGGAAATCATTCTACCACATTAATTTTCTTTCAAAGACTCCTGCTTAGCTTAGATTTCATATATTGATATGAAAATGATTTAATATGGCTGCTTCTGGCCTCAGGCAGTGGCTCAAGCCTGTAATCCCAGCACTTTGGGAGGCCGATGAGGGTGGATCACCTGAGGTCAGGAGTTCGAGACCAGCCTGGCCAACATGGTGAAACCCTGTCTATACTAAAAATACAAAAATTAGCCAGGCATGGTGGCACGCACCTGTAGTCCCAGCTTACTTGGGAGGCTGATGCAGGAGAATCACTTGAACTCATGAGGCGGAGGTTGCAATGAGCCAAGATCGCACCACTGCATTCCAGCCTGGTGACAAAGTGAGACTCCATCTCAAAAAAATAAATAATACATATATATGTATATATGTATACATATACACATATATACACATATATACACATGTATACACATGTATACACATATATATACACATATATATAGAGAGAGAGCAGCTTCTGTGTCTCTACGTTTATTAAAATGGCCATTGGTCTTAGGGTATTCATAGATTTATTCCCTGAAGACTGGCAGCTTTGACTCTTGCTTCCCTGTTGTAATTTGATGAATTGATGCGGATGCTGAAGGGCATCTGGCTTAGCCTGTTACTGTGCTCTCCTGTTATGGCAGTTGCCAGTTGCCAGAAACTACAAACAGAGCTCCATTGCAACTAAATCCCACAGACAGCCTGTTTCTATCCTGGCTTTGTTCTGTTAGCTCATTTAGTAAGGTTAAAATCTTAAGAAAAATAAACGATGTCTTCTGAAACATCTGTTATCCTTTGATTTTGTCCCAGTCCCAACTTTATGTTCTACATCTTCAAAATAACGATAATAACTTTCTAAACATATGTAATGAACTACCCTTGCTACCAAGAGAAGAGTGTTACAGCTGTATGACTATATGGCAAGTCAGACATCAAAGGAAACCAACTGGGGAAGATTTTTAGAGGCTTGGTTTTGATTCAGGGCTGTATGTGATGTTGACAAAATTAGGATTTAATGCAAGTATGTATACCCTCACCTACAGTTTTCATAATTTCTCTTTTGCCAGGCTATTGTTTCATGCCAATACAGTGATTATTGTAAAGAGTAACATAACAATTCTGATAGAATGGATTATTATTAAAATAAAATATCAATTTCAGGATAGGAATGGCTACTTATTGAGAGAGACTGTGTGAAAAAATAGATCTGTCTGGGCTATTCTGCTGACTGGTATAAATTCAGTAGGCTCTAATCCTGAAATGACCAATGTCCCTATTTCTTTATGTCTTGATGCTGTTTTCCTTCACTGATTATCATGCCTAACATATCAGAATGACCCCTAGAGGCCTGGCACTACCATTATACATGATTTTGATTATCAAAATTATTTGAAGAACTCTTAATAATATTTCTGTTGCTCTCTGGAGTCACACATAAGTGTCTATACAATCTATAAAGTGTCAAATCCAATATACTAATTTAATGGATAAAACATGGTGTGTGAAATTAATAATCTTAAATTCGGTTCCTGACTTCCTAAGAACACAATGGGTGCCTGGGGAGGTTCTTTTAAATTATATAATGATCCAATTTCCCCCATCACTCCAATAGGGAATACAGATAATTATATTCACATGACTGCAAATGTAAACTGCTAAGTCCCACAGTCAATGGGACATAAGTAAAATATGTATGGTGAATCATTAGAAAAGCACTGAAGGACTGAAAATAAAATGTTACCCTTTGTCATGACGATGAGAAAGATGATCAGTTTAAGAAAATTTCCCTTCTTGTTATTTAGGACTATGTTTCAATCATCTTTTGTTTTTTGTTTTTTCCTGTAATCAGTAGGCACATTCTTTTTTCCCCAACCTTTATTTTAAGTTCCGGAGTACATGTGCAGGATGTGCAGGTTTGTTACATAGGTAAATGTGTGCCATGGTGGTTTGCAGCACAGCACATTCTTACCTAGGACACAATGCAATGCAATCTAATTCCATCAGAACTTTGCAAGCCTATTTAAAACCATTCATTTTCCTCTGCCTTAATAATTATATATAGCATTTCCATATTACTTTTAAACTAATGTTTAAATAATAATAGAATCTCTATTTGCAACATTATGTTGCTTAACGTATTTCCAATAATATGTTAAAGTCTGATTTCCACTATCTAATGGATTAAAGTGCTTCCAGCAGGAGAAACGTGATTGAAACTCACTTGGAAAGAACTGTGTTTTTTAGTTTACTTACAAAATAATTGTAAATATATTTCACTTCAAAATCTTTTCCTGTGGAGAGTAATCACGGAGAAGTCTCATGAAAACAAAAGTTTCACAACCAAAAAAATTTGGGAAATGCTATGTGTTCTACCCACCCTATACCAGGAAATTTAGAAATTACCGTGGTATATGAAAATGTCTAAAACATCCGTCCTGGTTTATCTAATCACAACACCTTCTTTGAGAAACATCTATTAACATCTCTCATCAGAATGGCATGAAAATCATTCTGAGATTCGCTGATACAACATTCTACCATTTATTAAACATGTTCACATTTAATATCACAGTTGAGCCTTGAAAATTCATGACACATTGAAATAGAAGTCTTCAGAAGAGATTTTCCTGGCTTTTAGAAATAGAGCTGGAGTAATTTGGGCTATGAGCTGAAATGTTTGGTTTATAGACTCTGAAATAAAGGCAGCTATCGCTTACTGAGAGTTTTTATATGCTCTGTACTCTCCTAGACAGTTAAATTCACTATTTCAAAACCCCAAATATACGTCAAAATATAGATTTTTCATATGAAGAAACTAAATCTCTGAAATTTTAAGCTGCTTTTATACACTAAATACATAGACAGATGGTATGCAATCTTTAGTGTCCACTGACCTCCAAAATGCAGCTTCTCTGCAGCCTATGTTACCACCCAATATCTTTGCTCCCAGCATGATAGAGTAAAAACTCAGCTGCAGATAAGTTCAGGACTATGAGGATGAGAGTTTGTTACATTTATGTTTTGTTTTTTAACTTGGTTTCAATAGTAAGATACTGTGGGGAAAAAGGTCTTTCCCATTTCTGGGTTTATAGATGAGGAGGGCAGCTTTTGTTTTGTTTTGTTTTGTTTTGTTTTTTGAGATGGAATCTTGCTCTGTTGCCCAGGCTGGAGTGTAATGGTGCGATTTCAGCTCATTGCAACCTCTGCCTCCTGGGTTCAAGCAATTCTCCCTGCCTCAGCCTCCCAGGTAGCTGGGCTTACAGGTGCCTGCCACCACACCCGGCTAATTTTTGTATTTTTAATAGAGACGAGGTTTCACCATGTTGGCCAGGCTGGTCTCAAACTCCTGACCTCAGGTGATCTGCCTGCTTTGGCTTCCCAAAGTGCTAGGAGCTTTTGTATAAAATAAAGTGATCTGCCCCCTTTTCTCCATTAAGAAATGGCAGAAAATGCGGCACTGTCTTCGCCGTCACTGCAGTTCTGTGGCTTCAGCGAGCGCACCACTGCTTCAGGCATCTGTTGTCTCCTGCCTGCTCAGCCACTCACAGTGCTGCCCTCTCGAGCTTTACAGGCCAGCTCAGTGTCATCTCCTATCTCAGTCACTTTGGAGCTCAGAAAAGCATAAACAAGTTTGGTAGTTTGTTTTTTAATGCACAGGAAACATTTACTTTTGTGGCCCTGTGGAGACTGATAAGTGTAAGCCCTCTCAGGATGATCAAACAAGAACAAGAACTATTCCTAAGTCAAATTTTAAAATTTGTCTCTTGATCCTCTATTATATTTTTTTCCTTTTCCTTCACAATTTTTAAAAAATTATTTTCCTCAATAGGAAATTCCTGCCATGATCCTAACAGCTGAAATATGTGAGCCACTGATAACCATAAGCGACAATGAATGTAGGTATTCCTAATCTTGAATTCTACTTGATATATATGGTATATTTATTACATAGATATTTATTATGTATTTATTGTAGTATTTTCTAAAATGTTGCTAAAAGTGTAAAAAAAAATTGCTTTTTACAAAATTTCACTTTTGCTTTAATTTCCCAAAAGGGGATGCTCCCTTAAAAATGGGAAACGGGAAAAAACCTTCACTGCTCTAATACATAATATATTTTATTTTCTCTTCACATTCTATAGTTTTCTAGTTTTAATAAAGTTACTAAACATAAATGTTGACATCTGCCAGTGCCTCATTTATTCCTGAGAAATATATTATTTACTGAAATATCTGTTTATAGAAATAACATAAACTCAGTAAATATCTGATTGTTTTAATAATATAAACAGAACAATGATACTTATTATTCCAAAATGCATTAATTGGCTATCCCAAAAAAACAGATTACTAATCATACTCTATAGTGTTTAAGGAATCCCCAGCATTTCCTCAGCACAGATATTACTAAACATTAAAGAATTGGAATGTTAATCATGTAGAAACTTGTATAGTTTTTGGTTCAAAGCTGTTTCTTACAAATTTAAAGAGCTAATTTCACCAATATTGTCATCAAAATATCAAAAGCTTTAATGGAATTTTTCAAAATAAACTAATTGTTGCTGACTTTTTTTTTCTTAAGCTATATGACAAATAATTTCAGGATAATTTTTCAGATTCAAAAAAACAATGGTTAGGAATTTTTTTTTTTTTTTTCCTGAGACAGAGTCTTGGCTCTGTTGCCCAGGCAAGAGCGCAGTGGTGCGATCTCAGCTCACTGTAAGCTCTGCCTCCCGAGTTCACACCGTTCTCCTGCCTTGGTCTCCTGAGTAGTTGGGATCACATCCGGCTAATTTTTTGTTTGTATTTTTAGTAGAGATGGGGTTTCACTGTGTTAGCCAGGATGGTCTCGATCTCCTGACCTCGTGATCCACCAGCCTCGGCCTCCCAAAGTGCTGGGATTACAGGTGTGAGCCACCGTGCCCGGACAGGATTGGTTTTTAAAAAGGCTTGGCAAATACTGAATTATAGAAATGCCTGTCTGGGAATATTTTAACTCCTTAGGTTAGATTCTCAAACATTTTAGAAGCTGGTTTCTGCCTACTCTTTCAGAATTATCTACTTACACTGTTTCTTCTTTTAATATTCCAAAATGTACTGAACTATTTATAGTTCACTAACTGCACTTTACAATCATACATCCAAAGCCCTTTCAGTCGCCTTCTCTACCTAAAAGGAATGTCCTTTCCAAGATGGGTTGCCTACTAATTTCTATGGCTGTCAATGTGAAGTAAAAATGTCTATTTGGTATCTTTGCTACCGACCACAGGCAGACAAATGTAGGAGTCTATGCCATCATGTATTTATGTTTATGCCAGTTTTTAACTTGTTCCATCATGGAAATTGCATCATGATGCTTGATTGTTGGCCTACTTGTGTCTTCATTAGAGAACAAGTCACCTATGAGTAGAGATGATAGTTTTTCCTTTTGGTAGACCTTTATTTAGGTAATTAATAAATATGCATTGAATAGATGAATAATAATTAATGAATGAGATAACATATGTTTAGCACCTAAAGCACAGTTTATACTCAAATAGTTGATAATCAACTATAGTTGTGTATAAACTACTAAGTTGATACTCAAATGCTCATTGTATTTTCGATATGTAGCAAATGATTCATTATTCACTCAACTAATATTCATTAAATTGTTATCATATACTAAGCATTGCTCTAGACAATGAAAATGAAGAATAAAATGATAATGAAGGATTAGGCTTTTTCTATTGTGAAGCCTACGTTCCAGTAGGAGAGACAGACAATAAATAAGTAAACTAATAAATTAACAAGAACACATTAAATAATATGAAGTCAATAAAACCAAAAATAAGTAATAGTTCTAGGGTAAGTAATTTTATTTGGATGTGCTGAGAAATTCTCACAGGAAGGTAACACCTGAGCTGAACCTGGTTGGAAAAAGGAGCCAAGCATTTGAAGACATGATGGGTGGTCTAATAGATTTGAAAGTTAAAAGATCTTTGGAGGAAGAATAAGCTTGCTACAACTGAAAAGCAGAAAAGGAAGGTGAAGGAAGGAAAAGCATGGTAGGATAGATATGAGGTGCAGGAGATAGAGGCAGAAGACAATGTAGGGTCTTTTAGAATATGCTGGAGTTTGTGTGCTTTCCTTTTCTCACTAAGTACGGGTGAAAGCCATTGGAGGATTTTTATTCAGCGAGTGACATGGTTTTAATCACATTTTAAATTTATTACTCTGGCTGCAGAGCATAGATTATGGGGGAAAAAAAGGAGTGATTAGTTTAAAAATCCACTGAAGAAAGTAAGGTGGATAATGATAGTTGTTTGGGCTAAGGGGCAACACTGGAGGTTGAAAAAAAAATAATTATTTTGGAGGCACAGCTGATAGTACTTGTTGATTGATTTCATATGGGAGATGAGAATTTTTTTTTTATTTTTTTGCCTTTTTAAGTGTGTTTTATTATTATTTTTCTTTCTTTGCTTCTTTTGAGCTTAAGCATCTGGGCAGAACAGAGAATCAAGTAGGAACAGGTTTGGTCGCAATATCAAGAATACAGTTTTGATCATATTTAATGTGAGCCAGCCTATTGGAATTCAAGTGATTATGTCAAGTAGGAGTTTGTCACTGAGGAAAGACTTAGAACTAGAGATATACATCTGTGAGTCTTTAAATATAGGTGATGTTTAGAGAATTAGAAAAGACTTTTTTCAAGGGAGAATATAGGTCGAGAAGAGTAGAAGACTTAAGACTAAGCCTAGGGTCCTAGAATTCAAGGGTCAGCAGAGGAGGAGAATCTAGCAGGGGAGACTGAGCTAAACTACTTAGTAGATAAGAGAAAACCAAGGTAGTTCAGAGTTCTGAAAAGGAGAAAAAAATTCAATCAGAATAAAATGGTCAGCTAATCTGTTACAGAAAGAACAAATAAGATGAAGAATGATGAAACATGACAATTTTGGGTTTTTTTTTTTTTTTTCCTTTGAGATGGAGTCGCGCCCTGTCACCCAGGCTGGAGCGCAATGGAACAATCTCAGCTCACTGCAACTTCTGCCTCCCGGGTTCAAGAGATTCTCCTGCCTCAGCCTCCTGAGTAGCTGGGATTACGGGCACTGCCACCATACTCAGCTAATTTTTTGTATCTTTAGTAGAGATGGGGTTTCACCACGTTGGCCAGGATGGTCTCGAACTCCTGACCTCGTGATCCGCCTGCCTCGGCCTCCCAAAGTGCTGGGATTACAGGTGTGAGTGACTGCGCCCAGCCAAAACATGACAATTTTATCTGGCAAAATGGAGGTCATTGATAACCTTGGCAAGAGTAGTTTCAACAAAGTGTACAGGGGCGGTGGAGGGGACACCCAAATGAACTAAGTTGAGAAGAGGCTGGAATCATCATCACGTTACTGCAGAAACAAGCTCTTTCCAAGGGAAATGGCTGCACATCAGAACTTTGTAAAGAAGTTTAAAGCAACTATATTGTGTAATTAACAATTGTGTTCCTATCCTCCACAATGAGAGCTGACTGTATGAAGTCTCTGAGGTGGTTTAGCCCACCTTATAGTAAAGTGCACTGATAAGAGGCCAGATTAATTGCATTCTCTCTTTCAGGTCTGACTTCGAAATGGAAGGATATAAGCAGTGGGAGCTGAAGTTATTCAGATACACAGAGCAAGGCCTTGGGACAAGAGCTTTGATGCATCCTGAAGCAACTGAAGTCATGAATATGCCTAAGCTATAACTTATAAGGCAAGCTATTTGGGACAGAAGATAAGGCATCCACTTCTAGGGAAAAATAAGTTACGTGCTCTACGGTGTCTGGGGCAACAGAGATGAGAAGAGTAGCTGGAGCTCATTAACATCAGAGTGTTAGAGTAAAGATTTACAACCTCTTGATGCCCACATCTCTACCTAACTTCGATTTCCCATTTTGATACTTTGGTTCCTGCTCTCTCACAATGCTTTATTCTTTGGATCTCAAGGCCTGACTTATCTTTATTACTACTTTCGCATTTGTATCCTTATAATAAATCATTAACTCTGGAGATTCCTGAGAGTGTTTCTGTTCTATATAAGCAACAGATTCTCACTAATACAAGGGACAACATACAAAGAATGGTTTATTAGATGCTTAGAATAAAAAGGTCAAATAAAAACCACTGACAGAGCATTCATAAAATTGGTAGATTCAAGAAGTAATTTAGAAACCAAAAAACTATTCAACGTTTTTTGAGTCAATGAATATATATTTATTCATTGATTTATTTGCACTGCGCTTATTCATTTTATAATAGGAAATAATAAAGTATTGAAAGTAGAAGACAGAGTGGTTGTTTCTTCGTAAGCAGGAAGGGACAGGGATATCTTTAATTTTTTGCTTACCAATCTTTAGAAGCTGATACGTTTAAGTGTCATCCAATTACCTGTGTGGGCAGGTATCAGGGAGAAGAGATTTTTACCAGGAAAATTCCATAATCCAAAACTTTACAAAAACGATACGCAGTCAGGCACTTCATCCTTCCTTATTTTATTTTTCCAAAACATTGGTAATTTTGCCAACAGATTTTTTTCTTTAAGGATATGCTCTACAGGAAGAAAGAAAAAAAATTGCCATTTCTTTTAAAAATAAATCAAGAAATTATATATTATGCCATAACTGAAGATGAGCAAGTTTCTAAATTAAACTTATCATTTCTTTTAGCCAAGGTAATGGAGCTTTAAAAAGTTACATTCTAAACTTTGGTAACATGAGTGGCCAAAAAATAAAAAGAGAGTAACACTTAAAATATAACAAAGAGATTTTTGTAAGAAGTTTTCATAAAGTGCTGAAAGACCTTCAAAATAAGTCTCTCAAGGTTGTATTATGATAAAACTGCTGATTAGGATGAGGAAAAAAGGCTTTTTGACCTTGAACACATCACAGTTTCTCTTAAGGATCCTAAGTGCACCATGGCTAAATGAGAACGGACTTTTCCATTGCCCAGATAATGGGACCTGGAGCCCCTTGAGCTGAGCCCCTCATAACGTAGTTGAGACAACTGCAATGTAAAATCAAAGATAACCTCTGTGCTTATAATTGTGACAATCTCTCTACTAAATAATTAAAGGATTCCATACCAAGTAAAAGGACACATAGGGAAGGTGGCAAAGACCAATATTTGATATTTTTCCTGTTACTCTATGTAAACCATAGAGAAATTGTTAACTACTTTTCAAATCAATTAACAGTATAAGCCAAAATAAATATGATTTTCTGACATTCTGAAACAATGAAAGAATGACAAGCTTCTACATCGTTAATAAGTGTTTCTTGATAATTTTTCATATCTTTCTCTTTCATAATCTTCCACATTTCTGAAAATGGAGAGGTTCTTTTGCCTAAACATAAGAATGCATAGAGAGTAAACAGAATTACAAAACCTCCAAGTTGAAAGTGACCTTTCAGGTAATTCAAGAACGTGACTAATATTTCAATTTCCACCAAAACAACACTTAAAGTAGTCGTTCAAGTCTGTATTTGAATGCCTTTAATGGAGAAACTACTTCTATCTGTTAATCTTCTTTTGTAAGACATACGGATTTTTTTTCTAAATTATGTTCAGATGAAAACAAGACTTTTAATCCCACTATACTTACACTAGTGTTATGAAACTCTGTGAATGCTGGCATTGACACACTTAGCATATGCCTTCAATAAAGACTTTTGACATTAAGAAGAGGCTCACGCACATATCTGGTTTTATTTTTACTTTCAAAGTCATTTCTTAAAAAGTATAGTAGCCTATACTTAGGGCAACTGCATCTCAATTTGCCCCAGACAAGAACAAGTTATGTCTTTCTTTTTTTTCCCACCAGAGTAATTATCACCAGTTTCACTTCACTTTCAAAATGGTCTCATTTAGACAACACATTAGATAGGCTCACCATACCAATAAGGGTTATTTATTCTCCACAGTCTGATCTATGAGCACTCTTTTTTTTTTTTTTTTTGAGACGCAGTCTCGCTCTGTCGCCCAGGCTGGAGTGCAGTGGCCGGATCTCAGCTCACTGCAAGCTCCGCCTCCCGGGTTTACGCCATTCTCCTGCCTCAGCCTCCTGAGTAGCTGGGACTACAGGCGCCCGCCACCTCGCCAGGCTAGTTTTTTTGTATTTTTTAGGAGAGACGGGGTTTCACTGTGTTAGCCAGGATGGTCTCGATCTCCTGACCTCCTGATCCGCCCGTCTCGGCCTCCCAAAGTGCTGGGATTACAGGCTTGAGCCACCGCTCCCGGCCAGCACTCTTTATAATAAATAAGAACTCAAAGTGGTTTATCCTTTTTTAATTTCAGAAGTATTGACATCCATTATGATTTCCATTCATATGTTTTTCTCCTAATTCTCTAAACCAACGCCTATACAATTACATCTAAAATCTAGCAAACTTCTGCTTCAACAATATAGTAGATTAGATATCCTGCACAACCTTCCAATGAAACAATAATGCAGTATAAAATATATATTTAAAAAGTCATTTTAAATGCAATTCTGAACTGACACTAAAGTATGAAAAACATAGAGCTTCACAATGAAGTAAACCCAGAACGCTGAGATGTAATCTAGCATCAAATACTTTTTCACCCTTAAAGTTTCTGCTAGACCCTGTGGAGTGGATTTTGATAACTTACAGAAGATAAAGCCCTGGACCTGCAAAATGTTGACATGTCAGTGATCTAAGAAACAAACATTGGGTATTCAAGTTACTATTGTCTCAACTTTTCTCTAGGTTGAACCATTAAAAAAAACAAAAAGTTGTAGAGAAAAGTTCACACACAGGCAGACTGGATATTAAGATGATGGTTACATTTGGGAAGAAGTGAAGAAATGGGCACTGGCAGGTTCCTGACAAAGTCCCATTATTTTACTTGAATGATTAGTGTCTTTAGCTTGTAATAATTCATAAGGTCAATTTTTGACTTAACACACTTTTCAACAAGTAACTTATATTTCCATTAACATTTTTAAATGTCAAAAATATTGAAGTAAAGTGGCCTTTATTTGATAGTTTTCCCCAGTCTCTGACACAATTTCTTTTCTGGAGAAACTATCTGTAAATAAAGTCTTAAAGTATCTTTACACACAAATTTTCAAGGAAAATGAGAACTCAGAGTTTTGAAAATTTACAAACACAACAGGAAACTAAGCACCATAAGAAAAAAACAACTAAAACAAAAAGCCAATGATACAGACTCTCATCATTTAGACATATTGTTAGACGTATAGGTATGGTTTATATGTCTGAAGAAATAAAAGCTTGAAAATATAATCAGCAAAAGGGTAGAGTTAATTAAGTATACATGTAATACAATATGTATATATTATAAATTATATGTTACAGTTAAAATAGCATATATATTTGTACACATGATAAATATAAAGACTCAAATAAAGATTTTAAAAGATGTTTATTCCAGCTTTTTAAAAAAACTGAATTACTAGAAACTAAAGAAACTAAATTACTACAGTTACTGGAATTAACATGAAAATGTTAGAAGATTATTTCTGGGAGGTTAGTTTGAAAGATGAAGGGAAGAGGACTTTTACCTATTTCCATATTACAAACTAAAAACAGTGACATAATGCAGAACAATTTTAGCTTCCATTTTGTGTGCCTTTTACTTCTTGAATATGAAATATTCTTTTAAGAACTGAAATCTAGAAAAATATAAAGTCCAGGAGGATCTGGCCTAAGAAAACATTACTGGACTTGGTGATTCAATGGAATGGAAGAGATATGATTGTAGTGTTAGAATATGCTGAGAGTAGGTGGAAGCAGCATGTGGAAGTCATTCATGTACAAATAACTATTCATGAAAGGATAACCTGATGATTGATAAAGACAATAAAACCAATTTACCTTTTAAGAGGATGGTATATTTCAAAATTGAAGGAAGAATCCTAGAGGGGAGATTTTTGAGGATAATGAAAAGAAAAGGAAAGACTGACAAGAAAGTAATGGATGAGATGAATATAAAAATATGGCAAGACAAAGCTTGGAAATAAGGGTGAAGAAAACTTTCTCTAAAATGAAAGCAAAGAAAAAGCTAATGGAAGAAAGATATGAAAGTAGAAATAAACAGAACTAAATGAGGTGTAGTTTAAGGTTTGTAGCCTCAATCTTCTCATTATGTAGATAAACAGGAAAGTCATTCTGTGAAAAAGCAGAAACTATGGTTTGATGGAGCCAATTTTTTCTTGGTAAGTAGGTAATGGTGATCCCAGACACTGATGTAAGTGATCAATGTCCTGTGAGGCTGTTGACTAGGCTCAGAAGAAAAGTATCCTTAAATGATTAGCTCTGTAAAGTCATTAGACTGCACACTTACAATATCTATATTGATTTTTCTGATTTTTCTTATCACCAGGCAAGGAAAAACATCATCTGTTGTTTTGTTTGTTTGTCTGAGGTGGAGTCTCGCTCCTTCGCCCAGGCTGGAGTGCAGTGGTGCAATCTTGGCTCACTGTAACCTCTGCCTCCCGGGTTCAAGCAATTCTTGCGCCTCAGCCTCCCAAGAAGCTGGGACTACAGGCATGCGCCACTATGCCCAACTAATTTTTGTATTTTTAATAGAGATGGGGTTTCACCATATTGCCCAGGCTGGTCTCAAACTCCTGACCTCGTGATCCACCCGCCTCGGCCTCCCAAAGTGCTGGGATTACAGGCGTGAGCCACTGCGGCTGGCCCACATCATTTGTTTTACAAAGGCAAAAATTAACGAGATAATAAACAAGATAGACAAATAACACTTTCAAGTTCTTTTAAAGATAAGGTAAGTACTGCTGTGGCAAATGAGACAAGTTACTGTGCGAGTGGAGAAAAGAGAGCACATGGGGGAGAGAAGGAAAGATGAGAATTAAAGAAAAGCAAGAAAGTCAGAGAAAAAGACTTGAAGAGAAGCAGAAGGAAGGGGAATTCAAAAAGTGGAAACTGTGTTGACTGGAAGACCCACATGAGGAGAAGCAGAAAGGAGGAGGAGAAACAACAGAGAAAGAAATGGAAGAAAACGGCAATGAGTAAAACTAGGGAGCAAAAATTGATAGGGAAACAATAACAGCTGAACAAAGTGAAACAAAGCAAAAGGACAAAAAAGGAAATAAGAGTTGATATTTATACAATGCTTACATTTTGCCTTAACTTTCATAAAAAATCTATGAGGTAGGTGCTATGATGTCTGCATTTTATAAAGTTCTCACGCATGGAGAGAAGAATTCACTTTCTAAGTTTACACACCATTATATATAGAAGATTTAAATTCAGGTCGTTGGATTTCTGTGTTTTTAACCAATGTCATACTACAAGAAGCAAAGGGATGAAGAAAAAGGAAGTGAGACAAAATATGAAGGTTTTTTTGTTTTCTTGGACTGGAAGCAGCTTGCCTCTGCTCAAACTCCTTCCCTTTTCACATCTCATAAGCCTGTCCATCTTTCCACGCTTGTCAGTTCTTCCTTTTCAGTGACTAACAAGCTTTCATCTATAAGCGGAAGATCAAATCCTGTCCAAAAACCAGACCAGGAAACTCCCTGGAAATGAAGACAATAACCAAGTTAGCTTCTTGGAAGCTAATGATAATTGTCCTTCTTGATTCTAATGAACCCACTTTCATTTAATCAAGCCCTGTTCAGGTTTAACTGGGACAGATTTCATGACTGTTGAGGCCAGTGCAAAATCTGATGTCTAAATTCCATGTTATATTTATGTTTACTAAACTGACAAGCAAATAATCTAACAGGTTCAAGTCTTTATGAATAATAAGGGATGCATTAAAATCCTGGATATCATTTTGGAGGAAACTGATACAATAGTTGAAGCAATACTTATCACAATGGTAATGACATTAAGGATTTTATAAAATGGTCTTTTTTTCTCCCCCCAGAAGAAAGAATAATTTGGAAAAGACTGAAAATAGCCTGCTGGCAGACTCTTAACAATCGCAATTCCAGTGAAGCATTTTGGTTATAGAAACAAGATAAAACTGCTTGACCACATTCTCTGCTACTGTTGCACTGGGATTGCCTGGTTATTGAGCAGGGTTTCATCATGGCTTCTCACTGACAGCTTCCCAAAATTCACATGAAAGAAACAATGACCTGATATTCTAGCTAAATTGTATCTTAGCTGTAATATAAACTTCTTTTATTTATTATCTTGATTAGAGTTTGAACATATTATCAATTATAGGTCCTTTGCTTTTCTTTTGTTTTAATCTCTCTCTTTTTAATACACACACACACACACACACACAATTATTTTTCAAACATTAGCAAATTTGATGGATGCTTTCAATGTTTTGTTTCAAATTGTCATTCTAGATAATTCCAGTTTACACAATGGAGCTGAAAATACAAACTACCTGAAAATCCCTTGGATGACCAAATTACTATACATAAATATTGCAAAAGCCAGTTTTAGCCTTCCCACTCAAGGTTAGGTATCTGGAATTATTTATTGCATTTAGTATCTGATTATTGTATTGATTAGGCCTACTGAGTTTAGTATTTTGCCTACTCAACAGCATCTCAATAAATAGCCTATCTTCTTAGTAATATCCAGGATCCATGTTGTGTAAGGAAAAATGGAAATGAAAAAACATTCCTATCAAAATGAACCTAAATATAGGAAACTGTTGGATTGACACAGTTATGTACTGTATGGTTTAGCTGCCCCTTGATTCTCAGCTTTATTTCTATCCTGTGCTTCCTCTGTATCTCAGGAGGCTAGAAGGGTATACACTACATTTCCCATTTGCTGGGTAACTCTTAGCTAGGTTCTACAAGTGGCCACTCTGACAGAAAGTAGGCAGACGGTCAGAAGGGAGATTTTTGTTCTGTTTTTCATAGCCCTTGCAGCACAAGCAACAGCCATGACAGATGACTGTGGACTCTTGTGGGCAAATGTGGGTCTAGTAACAACTGCAGGTGACTGTTGGCTTTAGAATTTTTGCTGATTCAGCTGCATTAGGAGGCTAAGATTTAATTTAGTAACATCAATAAGGTTCCAGCAGCAACACTAAAAGCAAAAGCAGTACTGCTAGCAGATTAGCATACTGTGAGTTTGTAAGTTCTAGCCTAGTGGTTCTCTCCCGCCTAAAATTAGGCTTGATTCTAGGGATCAGAACAGGGCTTTGTGGAAATTTAATGGCCCCTATCATAGATAGAGGAAACTACATATGGCTTAACACTCACAAGTATTTGTTAATATTTTTAACTACACAATGGTAATCCAGTTCTTCGATAGCTGACTTGGGGTAAGAATGTAGCAAACAATGATCCCTGAGATCATGATTATGGATCAGGAAGGTGGAAAACGAATAGTCTCAGGAAGCAGCAGGCATAAATGAGAAAGAATAGGAAGCAGAAATCTGAAGCAACAGCAAAGAGGGAAAAGAACAACTAATAGGAGTTTTGCATAGTAAGTTGGAAACTAACTAGAGCATTGTATTTTTATATAAATCAAGCATTTGTTCACAATCCCAGAGACTGCGCCATTGCACTTTTTATAATATTGATATATACTTCTATTTAGAGTCTGTTTTTCCTGTTTGTTTTGTTTTGTTTGTTTTTTGTTTTTTGTTTTTCAAAGTAGGCAGAGGTAATAGGCATTTGGCTGGCAGTGCAACTATCCAAATTGCTACTCCCGAAAGGAGAAAAGGCATTTAAACACAGATGTAGAGTACTGTGTGTCATGGTAATGAACGTGGTAATGAACGCAGTTTTGACACACACCAAAGCAGAGCAACACTATATTTAATATTGGCCTTGCTCTGAAAGCAGGAGTTATATATAAACATTACAGAAGAATAATGGGAAAAATACGGTTCTGCCTCTATAATGTCAGTACCCTTTAAAGTGTACCAGTTTTCCTATCATGGGAATATCTGACAACAGAAGGAAGACATTATCAGAGGATCACACTGAAAAAAGAATTCCATTCACACATCATACTTCATGCTTCCTCTCTGTTGTAAATACCAGTAGTTTACTCCTATTTATTTTGAATAGAATTCCATTGATGAATATACCACAATTTTTCAAGGTCACCTATTGAGGTACTTTGGGTTATTTCCAGGTCTTGGCTATTATGAATATGACTTCTGTGAACATCCATTATTCAGTATCTGTGTACTTATAAGTTTTTATTATTTTGGGGTAAATACTAAAGGTAGAATTGCTGAGTCCTAAGATAGGTATATGTGGATTTTTGCAAGACCTAGTAAGGCAGCTTTAGGCAACTACTACAGTCAGGAAACTATTATCCTGGTTTGGATAACTGTATTGAAGTCATGTACAATGTGAATATTTGGGAAAGAAGAAGGTAATGTAACCAGGAACACTTTACTCTTGTTGCTTTTCTTGTTTTCTATTATTTAAAATTGAAAAATTTGAATAGTGTAGTGGGCAGGTGGGTAAATTTTTCTTAAAATCAAGATAAGTTTTGTAGCTTCTCTTACCTTTAAACAACAACTACAACAGAAGGAACACCCAGATCACAAATCATAGATAACTTACTGATAATATCACTTGCGAATACTAGGACGGTGCATTTTAACTTTTTTAACACTTTTTCTCATTAGAATAGTAAAAATAAAGAAATAAAGAATAACAGACAGACAAAAACACTGGTTTAAAGTTTTATTACAGGCTCTAATGCACTTACTGTGACACAGGTAAATGAGATCTAAGTTACCATAAAGGACAAAATTAAAGATGTCTCTAAGATGGAGATTTTTCATATGCGCATTATTTTGTTAAATTCTAATAATTTTTTTTTTCAATCCCCAGGTTTTCATGGTAGTTAGTTGGTGATTTAACTTCAAGAACACGTAGTGTGGCTGGGTACAGTGACTCACACTAGTTATCCTAGCACTTTGGGAGGCTGAGGCAGGTGATCACCTGAAGTCAGAAGTTCAAGACCAGCCTGGCTGATATGGCAAAACCCCATCTCTACTAAAAATACAAAAATTAGCCAGGTGTGGTGGCACACACCTGTAGTCCCAGCTCCTCAGGAGCTGAGGCAAGAGAATCACCTGAACCCGGGAGGTGGAGGTTGCAGTGAACCGAGATAGCACCACTGTACTTCAGTCTGGGCAACAGAGCAAGACTCTGTCTCAAAAACTAAACAAACAAACAAAGAACACTTAGAAAAGGGCCAGCACTTATTTTTTCGTTCACCAGGTAACAATCTAAGTTTTGTAGGAGCAGTTAGAGATTGTCATCCATGAGTCTGTCATTTTTTTAAAGAAAAAAATCAAGGGTGTGCAAAATCTCGGGGCTTTTTATTCATATTCAAGGTAGTTTTAGATAAGAGAAACAGGAAAAGAATACATGCAGGGAAACACATAAATGAGACACAGAAAACACAAGACTATATTGAAATGGTTTCTGTGAAAAACACAGGCGTGTCCCTGTAAACCTAATGACTGTACATGGTTGCTCAGTGGAGAAACATAGAATTTACCTAAAAGGATTTACCTAAAGACAAGAAAAGTTATACAAACATCAGTGGCATATGATTCTTCTACTCAAAATACATTATCAAATTACATTCTAGGGGTAATTTTCAAGAACACGATACTCCTCTCCCCGTAACACAACTGATTTCTAGATCCTTCCTTTAAAATCTCCTTTGCTTCACAATTAGAAATAATAAGAACATTTGTTTAAGAAATGCAAATGACTGGACTTCAACTACAGAAACATAGTAATTAATAACTACTCTCTTCCTCCTGCAATCTCACATAAATTTTGTTTAAAATAGAGTATAGTATTAAAACAAGGGAATATACAGTTCACTGAAAGAAAGCAGCAAGCAATGAAATCAAGTTATAGATATAAATGAAATTGAGAAATGACAAATGTGAATTGAAGAGAGATTAAATATTGTCTACTAATATAGAAAAAAATCAGATACTATGTTACTTAAAGAAATAAGTTTCAGAAGGATTAGAATTCAGAACATGAAAAAACATTAAATTTAAAAATAAAATGTGCACAAAATCAAAGAATTGAAAAGATTTTAAATTGCCTATGTAAGTATTTAGATGTTCAGCATGACAAAATTCACCATAAAATTAAACACAAGCAACTGATGTGTGATGTCTACAACGTAAATATTCTGCAAAAAATTACCATCTCAACTATAAAGAACTCCTAGAAACCAGTAAGAAAAAGATAAAAACCTATTTCTTAAATGGGCAGAATATTAAAAACAGGCAATTTACAAAGGAGAAAATCCAAAAGACCAATAAACACGTTAAAATAATTCACTTTACTAGTATTCAAGAACATGCAATTTGAAGCAAATATGATGCCATTTCATATCTAATTAGCAAGAAACTTGAAGTTTTTTTGTTTTTTTGAGACGGAATCTCGCTCTGTCACCCAGGCTGGAGTGCAGTGGTGCGATCTCGGCTCACTGCAAGCTCTGCCTCCCGGGTTCACACCATTCTCCTGCCTCAGCCTCCCGAGTAGCTGGGACTACAGGCGCCTGCCACCAAGCCCAGCTAATTTTTTTGTATTTTTAGTAGAGACAAGGTTTCACCGTGTTAGCCAGGATGGCCTCAATCTCCTGACCCCGTGATCTGCCTGCCTTGGCCTCCCAAAGTGCTGAGATTACAGGTATGAGCCACTGCGCCAGGCTGAAACTTGAAGTTTTGATAGTACTCAGTGTTGGTAAGGATAAGATTCAATGAGACTCTGACTTTCGTCCCTTAGACTTTAAAGAATGATGTGTTCTTATCTAAGCTGTAGTTTGAATAATAGCAGTTTTAAGAGTAACACAGATGGTCTATGACTTATGATGATTTGACTCATTATTTTTTGATTTGACAATAGTACAAAAGTGATGCACATTCAGTATAAACCATACTTCAAATTTCAAATTATGATATTTTCTAAGGCTAGAGGTATGTAGTTTGATACACTCATGAGGTTCTAGGCAATAGCAGTGAGCTACAGCTCCCAGTCGGCCACATGATCTCTACTAGGATAACAACCTATACTCTACAGTGTACTATGTTGCCAGCATTTTTTGGATACAATTTTGCCCAAATGTGCGTTAATGTAAGTGTTTCAAACATGTTTACAGTAGACTAAGCTAAGCTATGATGATCAAATGTATTAAATGCATTTTCAATTTATGATATTTTCAGTTTACAATGGGTTTATCAGGCTGTAACCCCATCATAAGTTGAGGAAAGTCTGTAATGAAAATAATTCCACTTTCAGGCATAAATCCTACACACACCAGAAATACTCAAGGAAACAAATACAAGTATTTTTTTCAAGGATTTGTTTGTAATAGCAAAAACAAAAAAGTTGAAACAAAAATAAATGTCTATCAATAGGAGACTAGATGAATAAACAGTAGTGTATTTAGATAATGAGATCATACTCTGCAGTATTCCATTTCAGAAATGACAATAACAATGAGTGACTAGATCTGTATATATCAACACAAATACTTCTTGAAAAAAGTGAATGAATAAAACAGATTAAAAGAGATGCAAATAACACGTGTAAATATTAAAGACATAGACAATAAGATATATTACTATGGTATACATATTAAATAAAATGAAGTGCATTTAATAAAGTGCAATATGTTTTCCAGAAAACATGCAGGAAAAAGTATAGCTGCCATCTCAAGATGTGTGTTACCTGGCAGAAAACAGGGGAATGGGAGAGGGCCTGGTGTCTTGGGTCTGTCTAAAACATTTAATTTCTTTAAATAGTAATAGCAAAATAAGCAAGCATGCCAAAATAATAATATTCATTAAGTCGAGATAAAATGGAAATGTGTCATATTCTTCTCTGTACTTTTTTATATATTTGAAATATTTTGTAATGAAAATTAAAATTATATTTTAAAATATTAAATAAAGAAATAATATGGTAGGGTAAAAGAAGGATCAAATACATCAGTGAGACTCCATACTGGCTTTTCTTAAATTATTATACTGTGCAATGTATTATTTCTAAAATCTGAAGTTTTCTACTGCCAGGAAACCAATACACTTAATAAGATGTGTATTATTAAGTGTACACATTAATATGTTTTACACATTAAGATGTTTTATCTATGTGAGTTGACATGAGTTCATTTAACTTTACTTAGTTTTTGTCTAGATATGCAAACTGAAGCATATCTTCAGAACTGGGTTTGAAAAGCTTTTCAAAAGGTTTCTCCATCACTTGAACCCAGGAGGCAGAGGGTGCAGTGAGCCGAGATTGCACCTCTGCACTCCAGCAAAACTCTGTCTCAAAAAAAAGTTTCTCCAACACAATCAATTGTACATTTATGCTAAATCCTTAAAAATAACTTTTATTTCTCTTCTGCCACTATACCTGTTATATATTTTCTTTGTCTGAAAAATAAAGTAGCTCTTCAAATATTTGTCTAGCATCACCTCATTAAATAGTACTATGAGTCAGTATAGTAACTTCAGCCTTATCTCATTTTTAACTTTTATCATCATTGTATATTTTAAAATCATCTTTATTTGGATAAAATGAACGTACCATAAATGCACCAATTTTAGGCTTATATTTGATGAATATATACATGCATGTAACTATCACCACACTCAAGATATAGAACATTTCCAATATTTCTAAAAATTATACTTTGCTATTTTGCAATTAATGACTTCCTCAACATCCATATCCCAGCACCCAGGCAACCACTGATCATCTTTTCTTCACAATATGTTAGATTTGTCTTATCTAGCATTTTATGTGTTAAAATCAGATGAGATATACAATTTTATGTCAGCATTCTCTTACACATTATGCTTCATACACGTTATTGCAAATATCAGTAGTTTACTTCTATTTATTTTGAATAGTATTCCATTGATGAATATACTACAAATTTTAAAGTCATCTATTGATGTACTTTTGGATTATGTCCAGGTTTTGGCTATTATAAATACAACTTCTGTGAACATTCATTATTAGTATCTGTGTACCTAGAAATTTTTATCATTTTGGGGTAAATACTAAGCGTGGAATTGCTGAGTCATAAGACAAGTATACATGTACTTCTGTAAGACCTACTAAAGCAGCCCTAGGCAACTAATACAGTCAGAAAACTATTTTCTTGGTTTGGATAACTGTATTGAAGCTAGGTACAATGTTAACATTTGAGGTATTGTAACTGGAATACTGCACCAATAACACTGTACCAGTCTTGCTTTTTTTTCTTTCCATTATTCCAAATTGAAAACTTTTTTAACAATGTCAGTTGTACTTGCTTTTGCTATTATTATTGTTGTTGTTCCTGCTCTTCCCCAGTAATCTCTTCTGGTGCAATCTCTCTTCTCTCTTGTATGTTAGCACAGTAATAATTTTAGTAAAAGGAGTGAAGAATTTATAAGCAAGACGGACACAGGATCAGATAGGGAATTTTAAAATGAATCCATTTGAAGTGGGTTGCAACTTGGACAGGTAAGGCTAGAATAAGAAAGACCAATTAAATGGTAAAAACTAATAAATGCTTGCGTTAAGTAAAAGAGAATTGAGAAGAATGTCTTTTATAGATAACAAGGGAGTAGAATTAATAGAATAAAGTAACAGATTGTATACTAGAAAAAAAGAGGTATAAGTTAATAATAATACTAGTAAAGCTGACATTATCAAACAATTCATAGGTATATACCTTAATCTTCCCCAACTCTTTAAGGAAAATAGAATTATCATCTTTTTTAAAATCTTAAAATCAGACAGTCTTTGTTTAATCCTCTTATCCATGGCCATTGTATGTTCCTCCATTTATTTAGGTATTTTGTTTATTTTTTAAGTTAGCATTTAATAACTTTCAGCTTATAGATCCTGTAAGTTTGACTAAGTTTATACTCAGGTATTTCATTTTCTTTGAAGTAATTTCAGTTTCCACATGTCAATTGTAAATACATAAAAGTGTTTGATTTTGAGTATTGATTCTGTGTCATGCAACCTTGCTGAACTCATTTACTAGTTTGTGAACTTTTTTTTTTTTTTTTTTTTTTTTTTTTTTTTTTTTTGAGACGGAGTCTGGCTCTGTCACCCGGGCTGGAGTGCAGTGGCCAGATCTCAGCTCACTGCAAGCTCCGCCTCCCGGGTTCCCGCCATTCTCCTGCCTCAGCCTCCCGAGTAGCTGGGACTACAGGCGCCCGCCGCCTCGCCCGGCTAGTTTTTTGTATTTTTTTAGTAGAGACGGGGTTTCACCGTGTTCGCCAGGATGGTCTCGATCTCCTGACCTCGTGATCCGCCCGTCTCGGCCTCCCAAAGTGCTGGGATTACAGGCTTGAGCCACCGCGCCCGGCCAAACTTTTTTTAATTGATACCTTGACTAGCTGAATTTTAGTGAAAGTGCAAAAGCAATTCAATGGAGTAAGCAAAAACTTTTGACAAACGATGTTGGAGCAATTGGACATCCACAGGACAAAAATGAAAATAAAAAAGAAAGAAAATGAAGGAGAAAGAAAAAGATTAACCTAAGTTATACACACTACATAGAAATTATGCAATTATAAAACTCATTGGCAAATGTAAATATATAATCAAATTCATAATACTCTAATATTATAATAGTGCTGCATAATCCCTTTGTGTTTTTTATTTGTTTGTTTTTAGAGATGGAGTCTCACTCTGTCAGTCACCACAGTCTGGGGTGCAGTGGTGCAATCATAGCTCACTTCAGCCTTGCACTCCTGGGCTCAAGTGTTCCTCCTGCCTCAGCCTCCCAAGTAGCTGAGTCTACAGACATTCACCACTATGCTTAATTTTTGTTTTTGTAGAGATGGAGTCTGGCTCTATTGACCAGGATGGTCTCAAACTTCTGACCTTAAGTGATCCTCCTACCTCAGCCTCCCAAAGTGCTGGGATTACAGGTATGAGTCACTGTGGCCCATAATCACTTTTAACTCTAGTATGAAAGTTAGAGGACAAATGCATTAAAAGTAGTTATAACTAAAAAGATGTTAAAAGATACACAATATTAATAGATATAAATTGTGACAATAACATAAAATTGGGAGGCCTTATGTAGAGTTTTTGTATGTGATTGAATTTAAGTTATTATAATGTCAATCACATGATGTCATTATGACTACCAAAACTGTTGCATGGTATAAAAGATTTTTGAGTAACATTTGTGATGTTATTTTTCCTCATTTATTTTTTAAAAATTAATATTTGCAACATTGTATTTCCTAGAGTAAAAGTGGCACCTCACCCCTTTAAAGCATTACTAGTTCTAGGAACTGAACTAAACTAAAAGGTGAAAGAGTGTTTATAATTATATTGCTTGTTTTTGTCCAAGATGACAGCCAGAAGTTACCATCCTGAACAAGATAGAAGGAAGAACAGCCACAGAGAAGGTGATTATGGCATTTCTGCTTCCACATAAAGACTGACATTGTTTTCAGCTTTTATTTTTCATTTACAATAGCACAATACATTGGAATAATTGTTGCTTTTCAGCAGTTCCATTCCAGGCTATGTTCTCTAGTTGACCTCTGGGCCCTAAAGAACAAGTTAATCATCTATTTCACTTTCGGATTGATTAAATTTATATTTATATTTATTTTCAATGCTCCTTTTTCTCCAGAGATTTTGAGAAGGGTTGTAAAATAACCACACATTGTCCTTCAAACCAAGACACTTTTGAAAGTTGAAGAAATGCTATTAATAATTATCGTAGGACTAGAGGCATAAATTCATACTATTCCAAGCAAACTAGGACATGGGGTCAACATAACTATATATGTTAAGATAACACTCTTCTTTCTGATCCTTGAGCCCTAAATATTAAACACAGATCACACATCAAATTGTTCTATAAGTTTCTTTACAGAAAGAAACTTATCAGCTCTGAACAATTTTAAAAAAAAACTTCAATGTAATATCAACCCATTAAACCAAAGTTAAAATAGAAAAGTAAAAAGGATAACCCCCAAATTTTGTCTAAATAAAAACATATATGTATATGTATTATATGAGCATGTGTGTGTCTATGTGTGTGTGTAGAAAGAGAGCAAATGCTCAGAGTCATATACAGAAAAAGGGCTGAAAAGGGCTCAGAGTCATATACAGAAAAAGGGCTGAATCCCTGAGATTTAGTTTCATTATGCTACTATATCATATTTCATTTTGTGTACCTCAGTATACTTTTACTTTAAAAAAAAGAAGAAAATATCTATGTTGTCTCACAGGGTTTTCCTGAGAGTAAATTGAAATAGTCATCGAGAAAAGTAATTTAAAAACAATTTAAGGGTTTTTTGTTTTGTTTTGTTTTGTTTTTAATGTATATTGACTTGAATCTAAAGATTTTGAAAGCCAGGTATTGTATAGCACAATTATACAATCTGTAACCTCCTGGCTTTTAGACCCACACAAGGTACCAGAAGGCAGCCTTATTTAAACAATAGAGGATCCTGACCAGATGAGGTGGCTCACACCTATAATCCCATCACTGGAGGCCTAGGTAGGTGGATCATTTAGGGTCAGGAATTCAAGTCCAGCCTGGTCAACATGGTGAAATCCCGTCTCTACTGAAAATACAAAAATTACCCAGGCGTGGTGGCACGTGCCTGTAATTCCAGCTACTTGGGAAGCTGAGGTGCAAGAATTGCTTGAACTGGGGAGGCAGAAGTTGCGGTGAGCCAAGATTATGCCACTGCACTCCAGCCTGAGTGACAAGGCAAGACCATGTCTCAAAAAAAAAAAAAGAAACAATAGATAATCTGGAGCCAAAATTTCCTTGTGAAAAGAATCTCTGAATTGAGTGCTCCATGTAAATAAAACATAGAATTCCTTAAAGTTAAGTGTTTAAAAAATATATTAGCAAAACACTTTTATCAAATATTTTGGTGACACTAATGTACAATTAAGTAAAATAAAAGACATCTTTGCATGCCCAGTTTTAATACTATTCCAGGACAACAGTAGATGTCAATGAGCTTATACTTATCCTTATAGCATGGCTTTTGATGAGAGAAAAAATAACTTTAAAAAAATAAGATAATCATCAAAGTCAAAGTTCTTTTCACAGTATTATTCTCCACAATGATCCTCATAATTTTAAATTAAATAATAATTTCATGTGTTTATACCCTAATTACCAGGAAGTTCAGAAACAAATTTGACTGAATTCTAGATACTTGTGTTATCAATATATTTTTGCTATCTCTCTGTAACATTTATTTTTATTTTTATTTTTTTTTTTACTAAATGCATTATCTAAAAGTCTTTTATCTTTTCTTGATGCTGCTGCCTATAGTTTTGGAAAAAGAAAAGTGAAAGCATAAATTGTCCATCTGTTAAAGCCCAAAATGTTCAGCCACAAATTACCAGTATTCCTAATGTAACATAATATTTATCTCAATAAATAAAACTTATCCCAAATTTGTTTTTGAGTGTTATTTTGAAGTGCTATATTGGTCTTCCATTACCATGGTTACCAAAATAATCTAAACAACAAAAGTAAATTTCAATTTTCCTTCCAATTATTGTCAGTCTGTCCTTGGCATAGAACTCCCATTGACGGTGTAAGAAACTTTATGTGTGGGAGAACCATGTGGCTAGTAAAAAGAGAATAAATAATCATTCTACCTAATTCCTGTTCTTAGATTTTCTTTACTAAATATTAGCTCTCTAAAAGCAATAGATGCTCCTAAACAGAGGGAAATGGCAAAACAAAATGCAATATTACTTACAGAGACTTCACTCTGTCCCTTTCATTTGACTTTCAGCATATTCTAAGACAAATACTGTTACCATCCATTGAATTTTCCTTTTATAAAACATCACAATTAAAAACTACATATGAGACTTAAATTAAGAATCAAGTCAATCAACAAAAAAGACAATTTATTTATATAGGTCTATTTATATAGATTTCATATGTTTATATGTATAAACAAATAACTATGTATGAAGATCTGTGTAAAATTAAATACCATCACCCAATACAAAAACTCATTCATTAAATAAGTAAATAACATCAGCCTGAGACTGATGTTAAAGTGACAATTGTTTTTAATATCCAAATGTCTTTTCAGTACCTCATCAGGATCTCCTACGCAAAAGCTGTGAGACAGATGATGCCTGGACATGAAATTTTAAAAACCAGGATGACAGCCAGAAGTTACCATGCTGAACATGCTAGAAGGAAGAATAGCCACAAAGAAGGTGATTATGGCATTTCTAATACCGTAGCAAGCTAATTTTCTTCTACGCTTTATCTTAAAGTCCTTTATTTCCTACGTATATCTATCTTTAGGGAAGTGGTTGTCAACCAAGGGCAATATTGTCTGGGGATGTTTTCTTTGTCACGACTTGGAGTAGGGGTAGACACAGTAGTTGCTATTGGCCTCTAGTGGGTGGAGGCCAGGGATGCTGTTAAACACCCCATAATGCACAGCACAGCCCTGCAAAACAAAGAATTATCTGGTTCACATTGTCAGTAGTGTCAGTGTTGAGAAATAGGGTTCTAGCTCAAGGATAACAAAAGGTTTCAGTCTTACATCACTGTAATCTGTAAGAAAGATTTTGAGGCTATTTCCAACTAGGAAGAAAATAATGTTGGTATTTTAATGATATCTGACATGGGTAAAGGGTGAGGATAGGAGGACTATTTCACATTTATAGCCTGGGTTCTCTATATCTAAGAGTTCTAATTGTTTTTCATGCATCCAATGACTAAGAACCTAAGAGCTTACTATTTGAAATAATTCCTCATCTTCTGTTTACTTATTCTTCCCTATGTGTTTTGGCAAGGAAAATTTACTTGAGACTGGTCAAAAATGTGTGGAATTTTTTTGAGTTTGGAGGTGGTTTGTCTCAGAGCCTACAAGAGTCCTGCATCATAACCTATTTTCATTCTGATTTCCATGAGCCATCTTTTACATGTATGCATAAACATCTGAAATTCTACCACTATTGTTCACTGTACAATGTGATATAGCAATGAAAATGACACATTTGAAATTGTAACAGAAAATCATTAGGCTCAACGTCTTATTTTATATGTTAGATCATGATCACTACTGGTGGTTTAGATGTTTCACATGACAGAAACGACAGAAATTGACACAGTCAAGTTTAGCCGTTTCTAAGAAGTATTTTCTAGATTATACTTATTTACACATAGAATGTAATGCACAGGTTCTTTACCAATCATAGAACATAAAATATTTAAAACTATCCAAAAATAACACCCTGGTGATGATGTCCAAGTCTAATATGTTTACTTTCCTAAAGCAGTAAGCAACAAAAACATTCATTTCAGAAAATGATATATGTCAAGATGGGCTGGTAATTACCATCAGCTTTTATGTTTAATGGTGATAGGATGTTATTACAGCTGTCATATCTACTAATGTCTTATAATCAAGTTTAAACATAGTCTTGGAGTAGCAGGGCCCAACTCTGTGATTTAGCAACAGGGAAAAAAGTGCATTTCATGAAAGGTTTTAAACATACCAAAGAAGAAAACAAAGTCACTCATACAGAGGTACAATTAATGCTCAGTTCTTCTTGAGTTTCTCTCCCTGGCCTTAATGCCTGCAGAAAAGCAGTCTCTTACTAGTGTTCGCATGTATTATCACTTATATGATTATCAGATCATTTTTTCTCCTCAAATTTTTTCAATGGTTTTCTGTGTCTCAGAATAAAGCAAAAATCCTTATAATGGTCAATAAGGTCCTGCATAATCCAGCCATTCACTGACTTAGTCAACATATTTCATTCTTGCTTATTACTCTGTTGTGGCTTCACTGGCCTCCTTGCAATTCCTCTAAAAGGGTAAACATGCTCCTGCTTCATGAACTTTAATTTACTATTTGCCCTGCTTCAAACACTCTTCCTTTAGATTTCTGTATAATTCACTCTCTCAGTTCTTTATTGTCTTTGTTCAAAGACTGTTGCCTTGGCCATTAAAAAATGTGAGTCTCCCACTCCTACCTTCGTCCAGTCTTGGTCACCCTCCGTCTTCCCTCCCTGCATCATTTTTCTCCATGGAGTATATTCTCTTTCCTGTCATGCTTCCTCCTATGTAGTCTGAATAAATTTTGCATTAATCGGAAACTTTTTACCTTATGTATTTTCACACCATTGCATATAATGTACTTAAATACCCTGTTACTGACATCTGAATGATCTAATCTGAAATAAATCTAAACTATTATTTAATCATAAATCATTCTTATTTTCTTAATTTCCCTTATGTACATAAACTTTCACGAGTTTCCATAAAACATAGTTGTTTTAATGTCAGCTGAAATAAAGAGTATACAGTAATTCAATAACCACATGAGGGCAAACATGAATGACTCTGTTGTTATTCTGCCTTTCCTCTCTCTGAGTTGCTTTTTAATTATTAAATAAAGAAAATGAGTTTATTTTGTTGATATTTATATTTCCAGCTCCTTGCACTGTGCGTGGCACATATTGGATAATTAACGAATGTTAGTACATTAAAGAATGTGAAATTTAGTAATAGAATTACTTAATAACTAGTAATTTTAATTAGCAATAGGATAATTTCTAAATCCATCTTTCAAACCACGCACTCTATGATTTCTTTTGTGTCTTTCCCTAGTTTAAAAACTATGTAAATATTAAAACAAGCTAGTTCTTATGATCTTTCTGTTTTCAAAGGCATACTGATTAACTTTTTCACTTTCCAGTTAAATTCTTTCTTTATAATGATGTCAACATCTACATATCTCTTAGAATGATACATGTTTTCACTGACATCACATAAATATACTACAACTTTTCCAAACTTGGGGACTAATCTTTTAATTAAAATTCTGTGCCAAAGAAAAAGCCAGCATTTCTCTGAGTTTCTAAAATTTAAAAAGGGCATTTGACAAATTTTAATTTTACAGTTACACATTCTGAGGCTGTGACAAGTTTAACTTAACATTTCACATTTTGGTCTAAACTGTGTTGTTTTGTAAACTGTATTAGATTCACAGGGCTGCTTGTAACAAAGTAACACAAACCGGGTGATTTAAAATTACAGAAATTTATTGTCTCACAGTTCTGAAGACTAGAAGTCCAAAATCAAGGTATCAGCAGGACTGTGCTCCCTATGAAACTTGCAGGTAAAAATCTCCCTTGTCTCTTCCTAGTTCCTTATGGTTTCTTGGCAATCCCTTAGTGCTCCTTGGCTTGAAGCTCCCATCTCTGCCTCTTTTGTCACATGGAGTTCTCCCCTTGTGTGTCTCTGTGACTTCTTCTCATAAAAATATCAGTCCTGTTGGATAACAGAACCACCCTACCCAAGTATGACCTCATCTTAACTAATTATATCTGCAATGACCTCATTTACAAATAAGGTATCATTCTGAAATACTGGGAATTTCAATATATTTTTTTGAAGACACGAATCCATAGTATAATCATTTTCGTAAAGATGGTAAAAAATTGTAATACCCTCATGTTAGAAATAAATTAAATGAAATTGTGCAGTGGAAAGAAATATTAAGTAATGGTCAAGACTTTAGACCTTAGTAAGAGTATTTCATTGATTCTTGCAGTAAAAACGTGTTTGATAACAAGACAGGAGAAAGGTATTCCAGACTATTCCAATGGCGAGTATGTTTAAAGCCACAGTGTTGTACAATTCATGGTGAATCTGAGGAATTATGTTTTGAAATAAATGAGGCAGAAAAATTGGTTTCAAAAATAATGGAAAATAATGCCTGCAGAAAAATCCAAATAATAAATATAGAAAAAATTGGTAAATTTGTTTTAAATCACCATTAAATACCACAGTAATAATTATTGCAGTGAAGATTCATTGATGAATGCTAAAAATTAGTGAATAAAACTTTAAGGAGAAATAGGATATTTACAGAAGAGTCTCAAATACCTCCCTCAAATCATTTATTCATTACCATGTGGTTTTGACACAACTTTAAACTTTGATATTCCTTCCTTTCTCCGGGTGGTATACATAGTTCTCTCTCCATTAAGCGTGGGCTGAACTTAGTAACCTACTTCTAATGAACCAAGTATGGAGAGGGAAAAATTGTAAAGTTTACAGTAGAGACACCTGACAGACACTGCCTTATAATCAAAAGATCAAGATGAACATCACCAGTCATAAGTCATGCTGATATCATGTAACTCTATACTATGTGATGAGAAGGGCACCTGGCCTCTGTGATATTCTTCCCCAAATTCCATAACCCGAGTCTAATAATAAGAAAACTCCAATTAAGGTACATTCTACAAAATACCTGACCTGTACTCTTCAAAAGTGTCAATGCCTTTCATGACTGAGATACATTCATATATTGCCAACCAAGGAGACATGACAACAAAATACAACATGGAACTGTGAATTCAATCCTGTAACAGAAAATGGAAATTAACAGGAAAATTATTGAAATCCAAATAGAGTCTAAAAATCCTACAAATGTTAATTTTTAAATTCTGTGGTTATATGAGATGTTACACTGGGGAAGAAATGTGAGAAATACACAAGAACTGTCTGTGCTGTCCTTGCAACTGCCCTGTAAATCCCAAATTATTTCTGAATCAGAGGTTCTTAAAAAAAAATAAAGAATGGACCAATAATTTTATAACATTAGCATAAATAAGGGAATCCTCTGCCCCAAAACTAGTGAAAAACTGGAAAACAATGTAATATCAATATCAGGGCTCTAGCGTTTGAGCAGTGGGAAAGCACACATTGAGAAGTGTTTACACATACAAAGCTGCTAGATCTCTGGCTAATAACAGTGGAAATCTACAGTCCCATCCTTTCTGGGCAGCATCCATCACAGGCAGAAGGTATAATCCAATTTTTAGCAGAGTGTAAAACCAAATGTCTAGTAGTGTTGTCAGTGAAAGTAACAAGTCCAGTAGGAAAGAAATAGTAAAACCTATATCTCTGCAACCATGAGGTTACTGTCTCAATTGGGGCAAGCAATGCGTGATCCAGAAATGTAACAGGGACGCCCCATAAATAAGAGAGGCATAGAAAGAGTAGGTAAGCACACATCCCTGGCTGGCTCAGAAACTACACATGTTTGCAGGAGAGATCCAAGGGCCTGGCAGAAAGTAAAAGCTGAAATAGACTTTAAAGTTGCTTGAATTTAGAATGTGCGTTTTTGTTGTTGTTGTTGTTTGTTTGCTTTTTACTTGTACACAATTATATTGTCAAATAGAAGCCTCGCAGGTTTGAGGCATTTGACCATAAGTTCTGCCCAAACCATTGGTGAATCACACTGTGGTGCCTACAAGGAAATGACCCCTGGAAATCAGGAATTTAAAAAGAAGAAAAATATTGTAAAGAGATATAAATAGCTGAATACCATGGCAAGACAGATCCCACAGTTTAAGTACAGGCATAAACAAAATCGCAAAATAAAATAATATCCAAAAACCTTTAGAAAAAGCAATCAAAATCCAGTCTTACTAAAGTATATCACATAAAAATGTCCACCTTTGACGAGAAACTTAGGAGTGATGTGGAAATGCATATTTGAAAAGCATATGGAACAAATTAGTCAATAGAAAGTGATTTTGAGTGGACCTTATGTTGGATTAAGCAAAGATTGCTACAAAATAGTTACAAAGTAGCTATTACAAATACACTTCAAAAATTAAGAAAAACTGTGTTAAAATAATTAAAGGATAATATGCTGACAATGATTCAAGAAACAGGAAAATTCGATGGACAAATAGAACATATAAACAATAAGCAAATAGAGAATCCAGGATAGAAAAGTCTAAT
The DNA here is from genome assembly GCF_008728515.1 of Papio anubis. NCBI lineage: Eukaryota > Metazoa > Chordata > Mammalia > Primates > Cercopithecidae > Papio > Papio anubis. The sequence goes on along the minus strand of NC_044979.1, from coordinate 83,192,980 downwards.
ATTTAAAATAATCCACAGGCTGGGCTTTTTTTGTTTTTGTTTTTTTGTGAGACAGAGTATCACTCTGTCGCCCAGGCTGGAACGCAGTGGCGCAATCTCGGCTCCCTGCAACCTCCCCCTGCCGGGTTCAAGCGATTCTCCCGCCTCAGCCTCCCCAGTAGCTGGGACTACAGGTGCACGACACCATGCCAGGCAAATTTTTTTGTATTTTTAGTAGAGACAGGGTTTCACCATGCTGGCCAGGCTCATCTTGAACTCCTGACCTAGTGATCTGCCCACCTCGGCCTCCCAAAGTGCTGGGATTACAGGCATAAGTCACTGCACCCGGCAGGCTGGTCTTAAATACAGATATGAGGTAGCAGAATGAACCTTCTTCCATTTATGATTCACAGTTCTTTGAAAGCAGGTGCCAAGTACTTGCTTCATATTAAGCTTAATTTTTAACCCTCTTCCCATTTGCGAAGAAAGTGGCAGAGGACATAATAGCAAAATGAGACTACACATACACACGCCCACACACACATGCACACAGACACACACACACACACATACGGTGACAATGACCACAACCATCACCAACTAACAAACAGAAATCCGAAGGCTATAAATAGGCTAAGGACAGATGTGACATGTGGCAGAGGCAGACAGTAGTGCCCAATATTGATTACAAAGTTTTTTAAAATCATATGTCTTAACATTAAACCCTACATAAAGTTTTTCATGACTTCCTTTTTTAATATTTTACTGAAACAAAAAAATAGAGAGGATCAAGGTGAGAATTTCTGGCTATGTAATATATAAAAGTGACATAATAAGAGATTTGTCACAAACTTCCCCTGTTTTATTACTATGTAGCATGTGGACCTGTGTCTTGACTGCAATTAAATGAATTAAAATAAATCAACATATAGGTGAATTAAATTTTTCATCAGAATACAAGTAAAAAAAATGTTTCTATGTCAGATGCTAACACCTAAAGAATGTGAAAATCTGAGTTGCAATGTTTTTATTTCATTTTGCTTTTGTATTGTTTTCTTTGCCCTCTATTTTGAATTCTAAAATTTCAAAATAACTTTTGATGATACAATTGATTTTTCTCTCTAGTTTAGTCTAAGACTAACTTAATAACACCCCTTGCGATGAAATCAATGTAAACTAAAGATGCAGTGTTATATTAATAAAGAATATGTCAGTTTTGCCTTAATTATTTCTTTTTTTTTTTTTTTTGAAACAGAGTTTTGCTCTTGCTGCCCAGGCTGGAGTGCAATGCCACTATCTCAGCTCACCACAACCTCCGCCACCCAGGTTCAAGCGATTCTCCTGCCTTAGCCTCCCAGGTAGCTGGGATTACAGGTATTTGCCGCCACGCCCAGCTAATTTTTTGCTTTTAGTAGAGACGAGGTTTCTCCACGTTGGTTAGGCTGGTCTTGAACTCCCAACCTCAGGTGATCCGCCCGCCTCGGCCTCCCAAAGTGCTGGGATTACAGGCGTAAGCCACCACACCTGGCTGCCTTAATTATTTCTATATTAACTTTTAGTTTGATATTTTGTCTCCTCCTAGAATTGGTTTACTGTATTGTTGTTTTCTATTTTTGCGGTTCTAGAGTCAGTTGCTGAATATCTCATTTTGATTTGCATGCCAACAAAGAGAGAGTCCAAATTTTTTTTCTCATCTCTTATCTTGAAATCTTGCAGTAAATGAAAGATATGTTGATGTGAATTTGGCTTTAACCTAGACAACCAGAAGTACAAATCAAAACACAGACACAAGTTCTGCATAACTTTTCACAGGTTAAAGTAATCTTAGGCAGGTTAAAATTATTTCATGTGGCACAGACAAGCTGATGTTTGCTTTATTTTCCTTCTTAAAATGAAACCACTGCAGCTTGACCAAATGCTAAGAGAGCAAGCAAGAGTGGTATTGTTCCGTTAGACTTACTTTGTTTTTATTCTAAACAGTATTTCAGATGTGAGTAGCAGACAGGCTCACAGATTACGTGAATGAAAGGACACATTATCAGCAAAGGTAGATATGAAATGAAGCATTTTTATCTAAACATCACTTAACGGGAGAGTTCGGTATCTCAAATTTAATTTCTTCTCTTTTAATGAATCTGTAATCATTTTAGAAAACAATACTGGTCAAAGAATAAAACAGAGACATGAAATACACCAATTGTGCATCATCATTACTTCAAATTGTAATCACTATGTAGTGCATGTGGCTCTCAATTTACTTCTCAGTTGTGTAAGAAATAAAACTTAATTTTATAAAATTATTTTAGTTCTAAACCCATATCCACTACTGGAGTGGTAAAAATCTAATCTCAGTCAATCTGGGATTCCCCCTTTTCCCAGGTCAGTTCTAAATTCCACGATCCATACCTAGTTTTAAAGGATTGGAGAGGAAGGAACTACCTGGTTCTCAATTGTCTTTTCTGTTATCTACTGACACACTTATTTACCAATCTTAGTCCTCAGACATCCATTTTCGAATATCATCATGGAGATCTTGCTGGTGGGCAGTGACCTGGCCTCTTCCGATCCAAATAGTTTAGCCCACAATGGTAAGCCCCGGGTGATGGAAATCATGTTGCATTCTCCATGCCAACCTAGGGCATGACCTATGCTCTGATTGTGCCTAAAACCATCCGCCTGGACTCATTATGCAGCCAGTCTAGGTCTCACTATGTCCTTGAAGGCAGAGAGTGTACTTCTCTCTCAGAGCTCACAAATACTGGGTTTTGCTGCTTCCTTTTGATCACTTCATCTCTCATTTCCCTCTCCCAGCTAGGGCAGTTTTTTCTGTCGATCAGGTACTGGGGTGTATAAAATTGCAGAGGTGAGGAAAAGAAACTTGACTCTCCTCAAACACAAGATTTTCAAATATTTATTAAATTAAAAAAAAAAAAAACAGTTCCCGTGCAAGCAAAATTGGCATCACCCAGAATTTGTTAAAAGTTCCATACTCCCACCTATGAATCAGAAACTCTAAAATTGGGGGAAGAGATAGCAAAATCCATGATTTGACAAGCTATCCATGTGATTCTAAAGCATACTAAATTTGAGAGCCACTGATTTATTCTACTCTAAACCAAGATTAGGTTTATTCCCCTAAAGGACATTAGTTTTTAAATATAAAAATCCTTAAAAAGAAGTTACTTTTTTTTCACTTTTTATGTGATCACATCTGTCTCCTGGGTTCATAAGGATAGAGTATTCTAGGTGTTTGAAGAGGAGGCAGCACATGGGGAAAACATTAATTATATGATTAAAAAGACACACTGGTAGTATTTCAAATACATTGCCTCCCTAAAACCTTTATGAAAAATCAGGACAATCATCTTTAATTTATTAAAATGATTAAAGCAGAAAGAAAATTTAATTTAATTTAAATTGATTAAAGCAGAAAAATATTAACGTCTTTTGTAGATATGTTCTAAGTTGTCTATTAACATGTAGGTTGATGAGGACATGTTGCTCATCTTGATAACCTACATCAGAGATTTTCAAGCTTTAATATGCCCAAGAATCTTTTAGGAGGATAATTTTAAATATAGATTATCAGGCCTGACCTTATGGTTTGTGGTTCTAAAATCTCAATTTTTTTAAACAAAGGCCATGAGTATGATTTAAGTGTTCATGGATTATAAGTATAAGAATATTTAAAGAGTCCTTGCCCAACAATATACGGTTTTATATGTGCATGTATATTTACTACCAAATTCCTTTACCTCTTCAGAAAAAAATTAGGTATAGCATAATTTATTTAAATATTGCAAAACCTCAAATATTGTTGAGAAGCCATGCATTCGATAAAGTTGACTTTTCTTTAGAGTTCAATAATTATTCTTCAGTAACTGTACTTTTAAAAAAGAGTCATTTTAATTGAGCTTGTTCCCTTTCCTTCCAAATGGAGATGAACACAACTGTAGCTTTTTCTTAATGACTTAAAGTCAGGGACTCTGTCTTTTTACCTTATATCCAAAAGTGACTGGTAAAATGCCTTGTATATAGTAGATGCCAAGTAAATGCTTAATAATTGAATATAGAGGTGTTCAAGATGAGAGCTATTAGACTTTTCAAAAGTCTGGTAATGTTCCTTGGCTCTATTCGGATTCAGGAATATTTTGAAGTATTTCCCCAAATGGTTTTACTATTCACAAATTTAAAAATCCCCCCTATCCCCAGGCCAGGCTCACACTTATAATCTGAGCACTTTGGGGGGCCAAAGCGGGTGGTTCACATGAGGTCAGGAGTTTGAGAGCAGCCGGGCCAACATGGTGAAACCCTGTCTCTACTACAAATACAAAAATTGGCCTGGCATGATGGCATGTGCTTGTAATCCCAACTACTTGGGAGACTGAGGCAGGAGAATCACTTGAACCCAGAGGCAGAGGTGGCAGTGCGCCAAAACTGTGCCAATGCTCTCTAGCCTTGGTGGCAGAGCAAGGCTCTGTCTCCCAAAAAAAAAAAAAAAAAAAAGAATCTTCCCCAAATATTCCCCTACTTGTAATTTTCTCTGAGTGTTCAAAACCCAGCTAAACATGCTCAGTAGAAGTGTTTATAATTTGTACAAATAGGCTTTGATAAAGAGCTTGCAGTCATGGACATAATATCCAATTTGTCTACTTAGAGGATGGTGCTTCCTTTGCGGCTTTCCACCATGCTCTAAACACCTTAAATAATTAACTTTCTTATACAGATGACATTATTTTAAGGTCATCTCACTTGGGAGCAAACACCAGATTTGTTGAGTGGTCATAGGCACTGACTATGAGGCTTTACTGTAAATCTTAATATTGTTACATGGTTGAAGTGCTTTTATTTGTAACAAGGAGGCTGAGAAGACTATAGTATCTTTAAAATACAGTGCTGGTCACCCATAAACAAGATACTAACTACCTACTTGTTTCTTATATGGATAGACTGAACTACATTTTTTCTTTAGAAATTCAAATGATACCTATATTATTTTAGAAGATGAAAACATATAACATTGCTTGCATTCTCACTTTCTATTGAAGTATCCAACATATTTTCACATTATTATTATTATTATTAAAAGACCTATATACAAGCACTGGAGAATTAGCTCTTGAGTTAGGTTGGATGAACTGGGGATATAAAATTCTTTCTCAGGTGTTGGGAGAGGAGAATATTACATTAAGGTCTATTAAATGCCTACTATATTAAGAATGATTATAACCAACAAACACCCAAATAACATAAGCAAAGGGGGAAAAAAAAAAAGGACGAAAAGTCAATGTGCTAATTCAACTGAAAGAAAGCAAGATATGACTGCCTTTGAGTAAAACCTGCCTGATCTGGTAGCTAAGCCCATAAGATTAGCTATAGATTTATTTCTATTTCTCTTTTCTGTCTACTTGTGGTCTTGTTACATTCTTGATAACTTCCCACTGCAGTCCCAAGATGGTCACCAGTTGCCCTTGTGACTCCATGAGAGAGGAAGACATTATTTCCCAGCATTTCAGTAAGGATTTCCAAGGCTCATTTTGATTGCATCAATTTAGAGTTTAAGTCTATCCTTAAACCCTAAGCCAGTTGGGGACTAACCTACAGCTGTTGTGTTAGTCCATTTGCACTGCTATAAAAAAACAATCCTTGAGAACGAGTCATTTACAAAGAAAACAGATTTGTTTTGGCTCATGGTTCTACAGGCAGTACAGAAAGCATGGAGTATTTTATTTTATTTTATTTTATTTTATTTTATTTTATTTTATTTGAGATGGAGTCTTGCTCTGTCATCCAGGCTAGAGTGCAGTGGCGTGATTTCGGCTCACTGCTATCTCCACCTCCCAGGTTCAAGAGATTCTCCTGCCTCAGCCTTCCAAGTAGCTGGGATTACAGGCGCATGCCACTGTGCCTGGCTAATTTTTGTATTTTTAGTAGAGATGGGGTTTCACCATCTTGGCCAGTCTGGTCTCAAACTCCTGACCTCGTGATCCACCTGCCTCAGCCTCCCAAAGTGCTGAGATTATAGGCGTAAGCCACCACACCCAGCTAGTGCCTTTTAATTAAAAGTTCCAACTTTAAGTTATTTCTTTGCTCTCACATCGAAACATAGGTTATTAGAAGCAGCCATGTCACATCTGAAATGCTTTGCTGCTTAGAAATTTCTTCTGCCAGATACCCTAGGAGAGCAGTCCCCAACCTTTTTAGCACCAGGGGCCAGTTTTGTGGAAGACATTTTTTCCACAAACTGGTGGTGGGGGAATGGTTTCTGGATGAAACTGTTCCACCTCAGATCAGGCATTAGATTCTCATAAGAAGTACACAACCTAGATCCCTTGTATGCAGAGTTCACAATAGGGTTCACATTACTATGAGAATCTAATGCCACCACTGATTTGATAGGAGGCAGAGCTCAGATGGTAATGCTTGCTCACATGCTGCTCACCTCCTACTCTGCAGCCTGATTCCTAACAGGCCACAGACTAGTACCCGTCCATGGCCCATGGGTTGGGGACTCCTGCCCTAGGTCATCACTCTTAAATTCAGCCTTCTACAGATTGCTAGGGTATGGACAAAAGGCAGCCGAGTTCGTTGCTAGGGCATAACGTGGGTGACCTTTGCTCCAGTTCTCAGTTAAGTTTCTCATTTCCATCTGAGACGTCCTCAGCCTGAATTTCACTATTCATATTTCTATCAGCATTTTGGTTACAACCACTTAACAAGCTCAAGAAGTTCCAAACTTTCCCTTATCTTCCTATATTTTTCTGAGCCCTCCAAACTCTTCTAACTTCTGCCTGTTACCCAGTTCCAAAGCCACTTCTAAATTTTCAGGTACCTTTATAGCTACATTCACTCTCAGTACAAATTTTCTGTTAGTCCGTTTGTGTTGCTATAAAGAAATATCTGAGGCTGGATAATTTATTTTAAAAAGAGACTTATTTTGGCTCATAGTTCTGCAGGCCACACAGGAAGTGTGGTGCCAGCATCTGCTTCTGGTGAGGGTCAAACCACAAAGGGGGACTGGATGTATCAGATGGTGACAGAGTAAGAGACAGAGAGGGAATGTGCTACACTCTTTTAAAACAATCTGATCTCACCTGAACTCAAAGTGAGAACTCACTCATTACCATGAGAATGGCACCAAGCTATTCATAAGGGATCCACCCCCACGACCCACACACCTCCCACCAGGCCCAACTCCAACATTGGGAATCACATTTCAGCATGAGATTTGGAGGCAGGCAACAAACATCCAAATTATATCAGCTGGTATGTAGTGAAACAAATCAGATTGGATGGTGGGCTTATCAAAATGGAAATCAGAACACTTGATCTCAAAAGTATGGTAATGTCAGTCAGTGAAATGACAGATGTCTGCCACTATGTCTAGGTCTTGCTATATATATATATATATATATATATATATACACACACACATACACACACACACACACACACACACACATACTCTTTATGTAATGTAGTTATCAAACTTTTTAATAAAATTAAAATTCTAATTTTATTGAGAAGAAAATTGAGGGTTTTTTTAAAATTGTGGTGAAATATATAACATAAAACTCACCATTTTAACAATTTTAAGTGTACAAGTCAATGACATTAAGTACATTCCCAATGTTGTACAGCCATCACTGCCATCTGTTTCCAGAACTTTTTCATCATTCCCAACAGAAACTCCGAACCACTTAAATAATAACTACTCATTTCCCAGTCTCCCCAGCCATTGGTTTGCCTGGTTTAGGTAGCTTATGTAAATGGAATCATACTGTATTTTTCCTTTTTTGTCTGACTTACTGCACTTACCATGTTTTCAAGTTTCATGTATGTTGTAGCATGTATCAGAATTTCATTTCTTCATATGACTGAATAATATTCCATTGTATATCACATATGTTATTTATTCACCTATAGATGGACATTGGGATAGTTTTCACTTTTCGGCTATTGTGAATAATGCTACTATGAATATTTATGTACCAGTGTTTACTTCAATCCTTGCTTTGTTATCTTGAGTATATATCTAGAAGTTAAATTTTTGAATCATGTGGTCATTCTATGTGAAGTTTTAGAAGTTTCTGAGTCAAACTGTTTTCTACAGTAGCTGCCACTGTATTATATTCTCCCCACCGATGCACAAGGATTCTAATTTTTCCACATCCTCACCAACACTTGTTAGTTTTCCTTTTTTTAATAGTAGCCATTGTAATGCATATAAAGTAATATATTATTTTGGTTTTATTTCCATTTTCTTAAAGACCAGTCAAAGTTGAACATGCTTTTATGTGCTTTTCGGCCATTTGTTTATCTTTTTTGGGAAAATGTGAAAATATTTTGCTCATTTTGGAGTTTGGTTTTCTTTCAAGAAAACTGAGATTTAATAATTTGGCAAATAAATAATAATTTGCCAAAAGTTGGTAAGTTATTTAATGCAATTTGCCCGAGATTGTCCAATGTAAAGTGGCAGAAATAGCATTCAAACTCCATGGGATGGTTTCTTAAGCTCTTGCTCTCTTTATAATTTCACCAGCCCTCCTAGTAAACCAGTGTATGCTTAGCTAAAGTTCATTCTCCCTGACACATCCAAGAGGGAAAACAAACATTTACAAATTATAATAGCTGCTGCTTTCACTATGAATATTTCTCAAATAATGAACTCAGACTTTGCTGCTATAAAAATGATAAGCACCCCTCCAGGTACTGGCCCAATTTTATTTTATTTTATTTTATTTTTTTAAGAAATAAAAGCTCTCCAAAAGTTACTTTTTCATTTAGGTAACATTTTCTTTTCACATAAAATTCCTGCTACCACAAACATGTTTTTAGGTAGTTTCCCTAAGTACAAATGGGTACTAAATCTCTAAGTGCAGTGTATAGAAAGCACACTATTGTAAAATAAGGAATAAAGAAAACTCTCCTATGAAATAAACAATAATAAACACAGACTCAGTTTTTTCTTTGCTTCCATTAGGTTTTCTATATGCAGGAAGAAATCTATATGCAACTGTGGATTGTATTTAAGAAAGCTGTTTGAAGCTGAGATTGTTCTTTCTTGTCAAGACAAAAACCAGCTGATGTAATATATATGTAAATGATTGATTGGTTTTATATCATCTGTGGGGAACTGAGATCATCTTTTTATATGGAAATAAATATTTTTGGGGGGAAGAGAAAGCCAGCTTGATTCTGGCTGTGGAGACACTAGTTTAGAAGGAGACTTTGATCCTGGTGCCCAGGAAAAAAGAATTATAGTGCATCACAGAAAGATTTGCTCAGGCTTTAAAGAAGGAGGCCACAGAAGAGTCTCATTTACAATTGCTGCCTGAGAGCCTCCAGACAACAGTGACTCTCAGGGTGACTGAGGAGGCAGCCTCTCAACTGCTCCTCAGCAGGTGGCAAAAAGACGTCACCTCATCCATCTGCAATTTAACAGGGTTATAGCATGGTCTGACATCCTTTGCCAAATTCCCATGAAAAAAGTGACTATTATCAGAGCAACAATGAAGAAGGTCACTGGAAGGGTAATTACAAACTCACAAAAGGTAAAACAGTACAACAAAAATAAGGCGATAAAATAAAACACTGCTTCCAAGAGTGTTGACCAACAGTTTGGGCTATTTTTAACCTGCATTTTATTTTTCAACTCTAGTTATAAGTTTAAGAACTAAATTGGAACCCACTCATTTGGGAAAACTGCACAGAAAAGCATTCCTGCCTTCATTGTCTACAGTCTGAAAGAGTTCAAGTCAAGCATGAAGGTGGCCAGGAGACAATGTGTCCTTAAGGAGAGCATCACACAGCTAAAGGAGGCCAAATCTAAAAAGCCTTCCAGCAATTTGATCTGCAAAGATCCCTTACAATTGTTCTGTCCATTGACCTTTGAAACTACTTTTCATCACGTAAAATTCTTCCCAGCCTCTCTGGAATGATGCTTGCCTTTCCTTTTTATCATTCCCTCTCAATATTGTCCCTTTGTAGAGACAGCTCCAAACATGTGGATAAATAAAGGCCTCTGAGAATCTTCATCAGCAGACATCTGTGTTTGTAGGAAGAGCATCATTAAGCTCTTGTCCTTTACTGATATCTTTTTAAAACTGATGATCAAAGTTGATAAACATGTGGCTTTAAGTTAGTGGACACTGATTTTCTACCCATAACTCAAAGATATCAATGCAAAAAAAAAAAAAAAAAAGTGTATTTTAACCTGAAATCACCCTGGGCATTTTTGAGAGTCAGCACATAAATCTGTGGCAAAGAACTTGGCACACATGAATTGCTGCTATCACCCCAAATATTAGAATTGTTCTCCGAACTCTGTATGAGTCACACACACAAAAATTAGTCTCCTCATTTCAATTAACCCAGTCTTCATCAATCACCTTATTCATCAGGTTTGGCTCCAAATGCCTGTTTTCTCAAATTGAATTCTTGGGCAATTGATGAAGATTATTAAGCACTGACTCATTGTGGATATGTTTGTAAATGCCACTGGCAAATTCCAGAATAATATCTCAAAAATAATAAAAATGCAACATCTTTTGGTGAATAAATATCTATCTTTCAATTAGGGATTACTTTGAAGTTAGCTCACTCTATTTTACTATCTTACGTTGAACATAATATTAAGGATTTGTGGGGTATACTTTTATTTTAGCACTAAGCCCAATTCCACTTAAACACACAGATGAGACTATAGGTTAGCACTAATGCACTTGGTAAAGTTTAGTCAAGAAAAACATATTTGCCATTTACCAAATCTAATTTGGAATATAGTAATGATCCCACTTATTTTGAAATATAAATGTATAGCTAATAATAATTAACATTTATTCAGTGTTACAGCCGAACTGATTTTTGCTAGGTATGGGATTAAGGTGATTTATGTGCATTAATTTGTACCATTTGTACCACAACATATTATTTATAATTATTATGCCTGTGTTACAGATGGTGGAAAAAACAAGGTTTTATAACTTTACAGAGAAATAAAAATAATTTGCCAAAAGTTGGTAAGCTATTTAAATACAGGCAGTCAGGCTCCAGAGCCCATTCTCTTAATTATAATACTATATTTCCTTTTAAATTTTGTGAATAATTTATAATTGAATGTTAGTATGAATGCAGAGAAGACAGATTTCTATATCCCTTATTTTCTTCCTATCATCTCCTTACTGACTTTGACCTTAACAAACAGACATTTCTATTCTTTTAAGATTTTGAATATAAACCAATAATTATGTAAATCATTAGTTTTAAAAGTCTTATGTCAATATTGTTTTAAATATTTGCTATATATTTCACTTGCCTGTCTTATGCCAGTTAAAGTTTTATTAGTTTGGCAAGTTCATGTATCACATTTTTCTAGCTTTTACAATTATTTGGAATACATAATAAACCTAATGAGCTCTGATTAAGGTTTTGAAGCACAGAGAAGTGGGTTATACTTCTAAAATACTTTGTGTCTTTTGTGAGTAAAACCTAACTAGATTTTCTTGCTTTAAGTTCTACATTTTGGGAAGCAAAGCAGTCCAGGTAAGTGGAATATATATGAATTTGATGTCTAACAGTTCTGAGTTCAAGTTTAGATGGTGATACCAGCTACTGTACTTGGACAAATTACTTGTTTCACCTTTCTAGTCTTAATATAAGCCTAACATCACTTTTTCTTTACTAGAGAAGTAAATTAGATTTGTGCAAGTTGCCACCATGATATTTCTTCATTTGAATTAATAATTTTTAATTCTGGGTGGCTAATAGTGGGTGGAAACGGAGTGTTTTTGTTTCTTTTTCCAGTAAAAATCTAGGCTGCTCATCCTGGTCAGTATTTATTTTTTGTCTTTTTGATAATAGCCATTCTAACTGGAGGGAGGTATCTCATTATGGTTTCAATTTGCATTTCTCTGATGATTAGGAATCTTTAACATTTTTCATGTACTTGTTGCCCGTTTGTCTTTTATAAAAAATGCCTATTCAGATCAGTTGCCCATTTTTAAATCGGCTTATTAGCTTTTTTTGCTGTTGAATTGTCTGAGTTCCTTGTATATTCTGGATATTAGTCCCCTGTTGAATGTGTAGTGCACAAATATTTTCTCCCATTCGTAGGTTGTCTCTTCATTCTGTTGATTGTTTCCTTTGCTGTGCAGAACTTTTTTAGTTTAATATAGTCCCATTTATCTATTTTTGTTTTGCCTGTGCTTTTGAAGTCTTACCCATAAAATCTTTGCATAGACCAATGTTAGTGGGAATGTAAATTAATACATCTATTATGAAAAACAGAATAAAAATCCATCTATAAACTAAAAGTAGAACTACCACATGATCCAATAATCCCACTACAGTGTATTTATGCAAACAAAAGGAAATTAGTATATCATCAAAGCAATATGTGCACCCTCGTGCTTATTGTAGCACTATTCCCAACAGCTAAAAATGGAATTAGCCTAAATGTCCATCAATAGATGAATGGATAAAGAAAATATGGTATAAATATATATACACACACACACACACACACACACACACACACACATATATACACACACACACAAAATGGAATACTATTCAGGCATTAAAAAAAAGAATGAAATTCTGTCATTTGTAGCAACATACATCAGCCTGCAGGAATATTTTTTTAAGTTAAATAAGTCAGACACCGAAAGATAAATACTGCATTTTCTCATTCATATGTGGCAGCTGAAAATGTTCAGCTCATAGAAACAGTAGAATTGTGGTTACTAGAAATGAAAGGGTAGAGGGGAGAGGAGGATAGGGAGAGGTTGGTTAACAGATATGAAATTGTAGCTGGAAAGGAGGAACAAGTTCTAGTGTTCTATAGCAGTACTGGGTAAATACAGTTAACAATCATTTATTATATATTTTCAAAAAAGTAGAAGAGAGGATTTTGACCGTCCCCAACACAAAGAAATAATAAGTGCTTGAGGTGATTAATATGCTAAATACCCTGATTTGATCATTACACATTGGATACATGTATTGAAATATCACTTTGTGTCCCATAAATATGTAGTGATTATGTCATCTAAAAGTAAAAAGTAAAAAAACTGTGCTAGGGCTTATAGTCCAAAGAAAATATACTTTCCTTACTGTTATCCTGTTTGTACTGTTTTTCATATGCCTTTGTAGTCTGCAGTATCTCCCATGAGATTAATTTAATGCGCTTTTCAACAGCCCTTTTGTATCAGTAACAAAAACACTAAACACAACCAGATGTAATAGCATCTCCCCAAGACGTCCTGACAACCATAGTAAATAGCTCCTTTGCTCTATCTCCTGTTCCTTAACCCATGATAACTTCTAATAAAATTCTACTCGTAGGGATCAAAAATTAAAGGTCATTCTGTGGATCTAGATTTTAAAGACCAAGGAAAGGACTGTTCAAAGAAATGCTGAGACTGGCCTCAAGAGATACAGATTTAGAACATGTCCCAGGTTATCACTGTTTCACAGAGCCTACAGGGTGCCATGCTTCACATAAAATACTGTGGAACCGCAGAGATCTCATCACATCACAGAATGAACAGGCAATGATGTCAGAAGCTAACTGTTTAGTAACACAACATATCTCAGGGTCACAATGGATTCCTCTCATTGTTTATCATTAATAAGCAAAAACCTTTATCTTTATATAATTAATTTTGGCATTAGTTTAGTTATGTTTTTGACTCAGGACATAAAATGAGAAAAAAAGGCTGAGTTTCTCCCTTAAAAACAGCGTCTAAATATGAAGAAGTTTTAGAAATACCTCAAAAAATTTCTACGAAGCATAAGTAAAGAACAGGAAACATCCTAATCATAAATTACATTGGCTCAGCTTCAAGGGGTGGAATTTTTTACGACATTTTTATTTTTACATTGTTATCACAATATCCCTGAGGTTAAATTCAGAACAATGGTCAATTTTGAAAGTAAACCACAGGATTGTTAATGCTAACATGAGGTACATATTCTTGTTAAATCTTTTAATTAATATGTTAGCTGAACTTAAAATATCCAATTTTATTTTATAAATTCTAACTTAGAATAATACTTTGTGTATGAACTCTACTCAAAATGCTTCTGAGTGGAAACTTTAGTTCTTTCACGTTCCAATTTATTAGATGCCTTTGTGAATATTCATTAATGTCTAGATTAATATGTCAATAAACAGTCCACTGAGAAGAGTCCATTAAGAAAACAGAGGACAGGGATTTTGTTTTTCAGCTATAAGTGTAAAGATATATAATTCTGGATATTTATAGAAAGATAAATACTTGACAATAGCTTTACCAGAAAGAAAAAAAAGATAAAATTATTAGGAGTAGTACAAAGAAACACGTTTTAGTAATTGTGGTATTGGGTAACACGTAAAATAAATGTTGACCATATACTCCATAGCACTAGATTTGGGGAGCACTGCAATTAAGTTTAGGGTTATATTTTAGGAAGTAGCAAGTGAATACCAAGTCATCTTCAAATAATATTGCATGCATTATTACAAGCCAATATGTTATACTTGGATCTCTCTGATGAAAGTAAGATAAAACAAAGATTCTTTGTTAGAGTTTTGGGGAAGCTGGCAAGAAATTGTGCATCTGTTCCTGTCAACATTACAGTATTGGGAATATGTAGTTTGTACATCTCTATGGATGTTCAATGTTTATCCTGTTATCAATGCTTATTCTTTAGAAATATCCTAAATTTCCTATTTTCTTTTCTGTTGGTGTTGTAACAAGTTTATGTTATAAGCTAATTTTTAAGGAGAAACCATGTTGTTTAACCCAATGTAAACAAAAGTAGCACACTGGACCTTACATATACCAACCGTGAAATAAATGCTTTTCTACTATCTTTGGTTTCACTTAATGACAGAAAAGCAGAAGTCAACATTATACACTTTCAGCATATTTTCAAACAAAGCTCTCATTGTATTCATAATATAAGGTAAATTACTACATGTGTTGGATGTGGAAGGGATGTAGGAATGGGCGGTTGGGTGCAGGTGAAGAAAGATCTGTATGCTAGGTACATGTTTAAATAAGCATATTTGATGTATACTTTATGCAATAAGACAAAAATCTACACTGGTAGTGGTGGCTCACGCCTGTAATCCCAACACTTTGGGAGGCCAAGGCGGGCGGATCACCTTAGTTCAGGAGTTCAACACCAGCCTGGCCAACGTGGTGAAATCCCATCTCTACTAAGATACAAAAATAAGCCAGGCAAGGTGGCAGACGCCTGTAATCCCAGCTACTTGGGAGGCTGAGGAAGGAGAATCGCTTGAAGCCTGGAGGCAGAGGTTGCAGTGAGTTGAGATCACAACACTGTATTCCAGCCTGGGTGACAGAGGGAGACTCCTCCTCAAAAAAAAAAAAAAAAGAAAGAAAGAAAAAGAAAAAAGAAAAAAAGAAGAAGAAGAAAATCTAAAATAATTTGGATATACATTCACATTTGCATACATTTAGACAACATATGCATATAAGTATGCATATGTAATTATATGTAATGTATATACATACATTTATGAATACAGAAATGTGCCAAATTATACAGCTAACATCTATAAAAATACAAACTTTGCTCTGGGAATGTGTTCAATGCTTCACACATATATCATATTTTAATCTTTAAAAAATTCTTTAAGGTAGATCTTAATATTATCTGTTTTTATCAGATTAAGACATTTAGACTCAAAGAAGATATTTTATTTATTGGACTTCACACCACAACCAAGTGGCAGAGCTAGTTTAAGAATTAGAATCACCTTGAATCCTGTTGCCCGATCACTTATATGGCTAGTATATGACTTAATTCTATTTACACTGAAATCACACAGAAAAATATGAATGTACAGTTCTTAACTACAATTGATGTATTCAGGGTCTATTATAAAAAAAGAAATCTAGCCCTCTATACTATGGTCAACTTCATATTTTTCTCTAATAGAGCTATACATAAGTGCTAGACTGATTATCAGGGTATATAATAATTATAATAATACTATGTTAGGTATCATTTTATACTCAAGACCCAATACTGGTATCAATATTTCTTGTATTGATGACTATAATGTTGAGGTTCTTTACCCATTTGTGGGGGATTTTATGGTTATATAAGAACAGTATGATCTACAACTCTCATTAACACCAGCCATCATAACAATTTTCAGATGCAGGGAAAGTTAATGTGACCTTAAATATCATCATTAAAATAATAATTATCAAGAACTAAAAGAAATGATCCACTTTACAGAGATATGAACACTTGGAAGATAGTTTGTGCAAATTTTAAGTTATTTTTACGGACTAGGATTCAGGCTAGTTACGTTTTTTTGTCTTCAGTCTGTTGTGTTAAAGAGTCACTTTCAGAGGTTCATCAAATATAGCTTGTGGTCCTGTGACCATCTGACGTCAAGAATTTCAACAATATTCATAAACAAGGATATGCACATAGATGAGGAAATAAAATGATTGCTTTGGTTCATTTCCCAAAACCATCTTGGCAAAGAAACTTTCACACCCCAAAGCTCCACATCTGCAATTGCAAAATAATTAATTTGTTGCCAAGCCATTGTGCATATTCCAGGATACCAGCCAAGATCTAATACTGGCATCATTAAGTGAAAAATATTGTAATGTTAAATACTGTATTTCCCTGCTTCATTTTGCCAATCATTGATGTCAGTAGTATCCTGTTCTTTAGGAAACTTAATTAAATTCTTTCATTCAGATAATCAACATTTGTGCTTCCAACCACTCTTTAAATAGAGTCATTCTTTGTCTGGCAGCTGTGAGAACTTTCTATCCCATCCCCTCACAGAAACAAATAGAGAAAAAAAAGTTCATTTAACACTAGATAATGAAATCCTTTTTGAGATACCATTCACTGGCATGGTGCAGTTTTAACAGTAAAGCTTAATCCTAACATTTATTCAAGACAAGTGAGAATCTGAATCAATGAAGCTTGGTAAAAATGAATTAGCTGCCTCAAATGACCAAATCAAAATGCCATTCTCTCCTTCAGATAGACAATATAAATATTGCTAATGGGATGGCTTTAAAATTTTAAGATACATGAAGCCAAATGCATGCAATCATACATTTTTACATTATGGTTAATGTAAAAAGGAATATTTTAACTACAAATAGACACAAATTAATTTAATAAAAACCTTCACACAAATCAAAACTAAACATCTGCTAATTTTACAGTATCTTGGTGAAAAGAGATGTATGGATGTGTGTGTGTGTGTGTGTGTGTATGTGTGTGTGTGTGTGCTGTCAAGGTAGGGTCTGTTTCTTTATTTTAATTTCTTTGGCTAGCATATTTCTGCTGTTCAATGTAACAGCTGGCATATATGTATCAATAGTCATTCTCTCTCTCTTTCTCCAGTTCCTACTCTTTCTTCCTCCCCTTACCTTATATGCATACATATACACACTTTAGGTCATTTTAAAAACTTGTGTCTATATTATACTTAGGTCATTACATGTAGATTTCTTACCTATTTACCCTGCATATCTCTAATATAAATTGTGTATTTGAAGACTTTGGATCAAATTGTCACAGAATTTTACAAAAGACATTTGCAAATATTTAAAATGCTTATGGAAATACTGATCCTTGGGAATTAGGACATAATTTAAAACAATGCATTTATTACTGTTACATGGCTATCTCAAACATAAGCCCTAACAACAAGAGGCAGGCACTAGAAAAATGCATTTATAAAATTCATCTTCACCATCTACTTAACCTACCACGAGACTGCAGTTGAAGATCATTTGCCTCTCATGTCTTTCACATTTTAGATTGTATAAACATTTTAGATAACAATATATTAAAAACTGTGCAATTGACATATGTAGTTAATGAGACAACATCAAAACACAATGATGTTAGAAATTTCATGCCTTTCAAATAGCTTTTATTTGGATTTAATTATTTTATTTTATGTTAACAAAGTTTAAATTAATTACAATACTTAACTTTTTGCTTTGCATGCATATGAAGTCTTTTCATTCTGACTCAGTTGGAGGAACTGTCTCCCAAGAGATATCAAGACTCCTTTGAATCCAACTGTGTTTGACTTCCCCCTCCTGAACTCTCCAAGCCAAATAATGGCCCAGCATCCATATAATTATCTTTACAAACGCACTTTTAGCACTAAGCATATTTGGCATTTGCTAGGAAAAAGAAAAGCTTTGCCTCTGAATCTAAAAAGACAATGAACTAATCATACACTGCATGTGTATATTGATCAAGTCTGCTTGATGTCAAAGCAGGGCACATGAAGAAATGAAATCGTAAATCTATTACTTACTAAATTCAAACATACAATCATTGTGGTTTAGTTCCTTAGAGCTCAGTACACATATTTATTAGGATCAAATTCAAGATAATGTAAAAGGTCTTGTTCCGATAGAACAAACCTACTGTGAATGAATAGGAGAATATTTTCTTGAGCTACGGAATCAACAGTGCCTTTATTCCTTAACTGATTTTCTAGTTTTACACTAAAAGTATACAGCACTGTTCTCTTTATCACATGCAAGAAGAAAGTGTAATTATCCAGTGCAACTGCTGAAAATAAAATATTCTTTCCTATTTGAAGCTTTACCCATAGCTCCTCATCCATGCACTTGTTTCTAAGATCAACGCTGATCTGTATCAGCACTGCTGATCCTAATATTGCTCTGTGATCCTAATATTATAATTCCTTTAAGATAAACATTTCAGTCACTAAAAGTATGTATTTTTACAATACCTCAGAAATCTTAAGGGTGTTTTCAACTCAATAAAAACATATGTAACCCACACATAATGAATTTCAAAATCCTTGAACAGATTGGGTGCATTGTAAATAGTGCATAATGCCCTTTGCTGTGAATGGACAGGCATGTGTGAGCCTTTAACCACAGAGAGGCACATAGGTCACATTCTCACAACAATGCCTTCAAAATGAGAAGGCCTCCCCATCTGCAAAAGAGCATGATAATTTTTTTCTGGGGTGGCTTTACGGTTTATCATATTGTTAACACTACATGTGTGAGTTGAGATTCAGTGATTTTCTTAGAATTGTAATATACACCATTGTTTTCTTCAGTTCTCATCAAAACATAATCTCTTCTGATAAATTAGTAGTGACTAAAGGAGAGTAAACTCTATGAGTTGGATTAGAGTTATAATATAAGGTTCTATGGTTGTTTCTTAAACAGACATAGCTGATGGAATGTTAATGGCTCGCAAAAGTATTTCTCTATGTCTGGCTTTTCTCTAACTCCAGCTGCCTATTCCACATTTCTAAAATTTCAAACTTATCATGTCCAACACTAAAGTTCTGACATCTTTCCTCAAACCTGCTCCTCACTGTCTTTCTCATCTAGTTAATGGCCATTGCTTACTCTACTCAAACACAAAAAAATCCATTGGAGTCATCTTTCACTATTTTCTTTCTGTCACTAATTTCCCACACTTATTTGAAATTATTCTTATTTCTGGTAATTATTAAATGTAAAGAAAAAAAGATGATTAAAAATATAAAAGGGAACAAAAGCTCTTGGGAAACTTTCTTTTTTGGTCACTAGACCAAGGCATAATAAACTATTGAAAGAAAATCCTACTGGAAAATCAAAATCACACAGTGACTCCAAGGATTTCTATGCTTTTACCTTGGTTTAGAAATACAATTATTGTAGTTAAATGTTATTTTTTTGTCCCTCACATTGTCAAATCAGTTTTAAAATAATAACACAGAGCAAAAGAAACAGAAACTCTCATATATAGCTAATGGGAAAGCAATAGGTTAATCATTTTAGATTTCATCTAGGCTCATGGCTTTAAGTATGATACACATACTCATGGCAAAATTAATTATTGTTCTCATCGCTTCACTTCTGTCTGTATCCACAGGCTTTACTAGGTAACTTTGTATTTTCTCCCACAAGAAGGGGAATGGAACTCCCTATTTCCTGACTTTGGGGTTGGTCTTGTGACTTGATTTAGTCAATGAGACAATATTAGACATGAAATGTGTTTGGGCAATGGGACTCACCCTCTTATGTCTATGACCATAAGGAGAAGGCTGAGTCCCAGCAGGGATACAGGTGGAGAAGACTAAAACCCAGATCATAGTAGCGACGTCCAGTGCAACCCTTAGCTTAAGCAGAGCTGCCTAACTAAGGCCAGTCTAGAAGAGCCAGTCATAAGTCAACTAGCAGATATGTGAGAAGTAAAACTGTATCATCATATTCCACTGAGACTCTATGGTTGTTTCTTACACAGCAATAGCTAATGGAATGTTAATGGCTCGCAAAAGTATTTCTCTATGCCTGACTTTTCTCTATTTATCATGTCCAACACCAAAGTTCTGACATCTTTCCTCAAACATGCTCCTCACTGTCTTTCTCATCTAGTTAATGGTAATTGCACACTCTATGCAAACACAAAAAAATCCCTTGGAGTCATCTTTCACTATTTTCTTCCTCTCACTCCTTCTTACAATCTTTCAGTAAATCCTATCAGCTTTAGCTTCAGGATTTGACCAACTTTCATTATTTTCAGCGCTATTACTGGTGCCCTACTGGCATCATTTCTTTCCACGGTATTGCAATGGTGTCCTAACTGGACTCTCTGCTTCTGCTCTTATCCCAAATAATGCTAGTTTTGGGATTAGATTTAGGATTAGTCCTAAGATTAGTCAGAATGCTAAGTTCAATCACATCACTTCTGAACCCAAATCCTTCAATGACATTGCATCTGAAAAAATATTTTAAATATGAATTACTTTTGATCAAGTAATTCCTTTCAAAAAAATGAGAAGAATATGTAGATCTATATCCATAAGGATATTTATTACAGATTTATTTATAAAAAAAGAAAAACAAGAAAAAACAATCTAAATATCCAACTTAAAAGGTTTATAAAAATATGGTATAGCTATATCATGATGATAGTACAACTGAAAAAATGCAAACGGAAACATCATGTAGACTAATAATCACTTAAATCATCTGGTATGGAAACACTTATGTGAAATAAACCACTTTGCCAAACCATATTGATATTAATAACCCAATTTTTTGTAAAATATTATTTAATAATCAATGAATAAATATACATCAAAATTAAAACTATCTCTGTGCCGAGAAAATAAGAAAATTATGATTGTTTTTGTGGTAGGGGGTTGTTTGTGGTTTGAGAGATTTTTTTTTTAAATTTTCATAGTGAAAGCAGCTACTTAATCCAAAAAACAAAATATCTATGATACATACCTATGTCTAGGGGGCAAGAAAATCCTGTTGTTTTCACCCAAACCACAGCATTTAAAAAGCAAGACAAAAGTTTAGGTGACAAATATATTCATATGTATCATAATTCCTAAGTCAGCACTGCCTGAGTAAGACTTCATAGGAAGTTTAGAAAGATAATCCAGAACTTCAAGACTAAAACTATACTGGGAGAAATTAGATCTGATTTTTTATATATATATATATTTTAAATCAACTACAATTATTCATTTATGTCCCTTCCCATTTGAAATAGCTGCACTGAGCGCCTGAGTGGCTCTGGAGTGAGTATGTATAATACCTTAGAAAAGGCCACATGTATTTGTTCCTGACTCAGGTCCTCAGTGGCCGAGCTGAAATAGAGGGCCTTCCATGGTGATTTTGAACAATATCGAGTTTTGAATTGTTTTAATCCAAGTTATATATTGTGAAATTTCCACCCAAGGTAGACCACTGCTTGTGGACATAAGAAACATTGATACTGAAGTGCAAATTAATGGGGCAGATACAAATAATAATAATTTTGCAAATTTGTCTCCTGATTTATTTTATCAGATTCATAATTTGCATTCATCTCACCAATTTTCTTATTTAGCTTATTTCTTATATAGTTACTTCTTTTATTTCAAAAAAAAGGAGAGTACAAAAAGTACTGTATTCATTTTAGTCTTTCATTTATTGAAAAACTATTCTCTCCTTGCCCAGAATATGTTACTTATATTTGCAAGAACTGGAAAGTAGCCTGAGCATTTTTTATCTTTTCATTTACAAATAAAAATCAAATTATTTTAAAAACTAATTTATTAAGTACAAAATGCAAGAATTACAAATACTAGCTCACTGAATCATTTTTTCATACCCTAACACATATTTCAACTAAGTCTAAATTTTAATATACAGCCAATCTTTAATTCAAACATAACAAAGCAAGTAATCTTTAAATTAATTTGCCAAAAATATTAATATTCTGTGTGAATATTGAATATTGAATACTTCTTAAAAATCTTTCTTTAAAATATTCTGCATAAATATTTTTTAAAAATAATTTAAAACATACTATTTGGTTATTTGTAAATAATTTTCTTAAATATTAGAAGGTATCTTTTTATTACACAGAAACTAAAATCAAGAAATAATTTTTAAATCTCTAAAAAGGGGGCAAAATATATTTGTAAATACCTCTCCTTAAAGGAAGACAATTCACTTTTGGAAGGCAGAAGAAATGAAACCCTGTGGAAACCACTGCAGGGTAAGCTTCTCACACACTAAGGAGGCAGGGCTAAACCCTAAACTCAGAGTTCAGATTCTATTTCCTTAAGGCCTTTGTGGTTTTACAGTCTGGTCAATTTACATAAAGAGCAAAAGAGAAAATAAAGGTAATCATTGCCCTGAACATTACTTGTGAAACTTAGAGCCACATTTTTTCACCTTGGGTAGGAAGAAAAAAAAAGAAGACAAAGAAAGAGACAGAGGGAAATAGAAAGCAAGCAAGCAAAGGAGCTTATTTATCTCCAGAAAATTCATAATTTTCCCAATGGCGGGTAAGCTGGAACAGCAAGGGAACACCAGTTTTATTTTGGATGATAAATATTATCTTGTGCAATTTCACATATAAGGTGTGTTCCTTCTCCTGCCAACTAAGTTAAGGCATGTGGGCGTCTGAACATTTGGCTTAGAGCTAAAAATGCCACGCCGAGATTTGTCTTTGCTCTATAGGACTCAAATTGGCAGAAGAAAATAAACATGGTATGTAAAACTTGGTGTTCCTGCTCCTCCTTTAAGACTTAAAACAAACAGACTGGAATCCTACAGCTGTGGATGACTCAGATCCACAAAGGAGACAACTTCAAAAGCAGCCTCTCTAGTCTCCTTTTCATCCTATCAGTAGCGAATTGATTAGACTGCTCTCCCATTATCCAAAGCATTCCACACTCTGTGGGCCTCACATAACCTTTGTGTGCTAGAGAAGCTGAGGCTCCCACACAAAGAAAAAGAGAGAAAGGTCACCCAGGACTGGCAGGTATGGATCTCATTGAAAGCAATCACAAAAATCACATTGAAAAAAATCCATGTAAATTAAACTAGATAATGTGTGCAATATCACTAACTGATTCATTTTCTTCACTTCAGATCTTCAAATCTTGTCCTTTAATATCTGTTTCTTGAAATTTTATATGTAATGCACATATATAATGTATTGGAGAGAAAAGCAATTATGAAGGCAGCTTTTGAAGTCTGTGAGTCATGTGAAGTTACAAAGTTCAGTGAGAAACAGCTTGAAAATGGAAATTCAGTCAAAGATGAGTGATTCAACTTGGCAAAGCTTTGTTAATCGGTGCTTTAAAGTAACACAATGATTAAGATATAATCATTGTTTTTAAATTTTTATTTCAAAATATCTTGCCACCTTCTTAGCATAATAAGGATATATGCATTTTAGCTGAATGAATGTTTTTCAAAATCTATTAGTGAAGAATGTTAGTGAAACGGGAAAAGTTCCCCTACCCCCTGGCAGGGCGTGCAACAGGGGGAGTGGCTCGTTTCTTCATTGCCCACTGCTCAAACCTCTAGGGTAGCATACACACGGGCAGGCTGTGGGGCTCCGACCCCACGGCAGTGTCTTGGGGTGAATGCTTACAGCTGAAGCCTTGGTGGGTGTGTGCTACAGGGTACTCTTTTAAAAGTTTGCCATCTATAGGCGGCTTGTGTCAACCAGCTCCATTAGACCTCCTTCCTTATCCAAAGGACAGCAGGATTTCTGTATCCTGGGATTTCTTGCTTTGGTGTACTGGAAGAATCAGATCACATGTGGGGCTGGAGAATGAGTGCAAGGTTTTATTGAATAGAAGTACCTCTCAGCACATGTGGGAGCCAGAAGGGAGATGGCTTTCCCCTGACCAAGTGACTGGACTTTTCTCTGACCGCCCTAGTCAAACTACGTGTCCTTCCACTGGTTGATGGCCTGCAGGTGCCCATCAGCGTGCTCTTCTGCTGGCGTGCACTCAATGACCAGCGGCTTGTGTCTTCTTCCCTGATGTGTTCCTCTCCACATCTAGCTGCTTCTGTGTGTCTGCCCACTAGGGTCTCAGGTTTTTATCAGGATGGGGGCATGGTGGGCCAGGGTGGTCTTAGAAAATGCAACATTTGGGCAGGAAAGCAGGAGTGGCTATCTTCACCTAGGTCCATGGAGGTGAAGCCCTAGCCAGGGACCCGCCTTTCTCTACCCAGCACTTCCCTTCCCCCTTCCACATATTTAAAGGGACCATGCTCTTCCCTTCCCAGCACTTCCCTATCATTGGCATGGTTATTATGTAAGACTTGCTATGTCAGCAATTAAGTTTATTGTATCATACACGAATCAGGCAACTTTTATCTTCTTTTAAGATGCAAAAATTCCATCATCATAACAAGCAATTCTGTGCAGTTGAGAACATACACTGTTCTGTGGCTGTGAGTTTGAACCGTCATCTATAATCTAAAGAATGGATGAAGTTTAGATTTCTTGGATTATAATAAACTCAACATATCATCATTCTCTGTAATACCCATTCCTGGCTCCATGGTGTGGATACATAGTAACTGGATTTCTGAAGTGTTCCAGGAAATGCAATTTAAAGGAAAGGAAAAAAGGAGAGATCTTTCCAGACAGCTTTAAGCTAGTTATTTTTCACATATCTTTTCTTTGTTAATATAAATATTTCAAATACAAGATAAAAAGGAGGTCCAACCCATGTGCATATGAAGCCATAGATGTACCACCAGATGCAATTCAGGGGTCTAAACACCATAGCTGAACAGGGCTGCCTTTGTACTTGACATAAAATGCAGATTATCTTCCAGTTCTACTGTCATGTTCCTTCCTTCTATTCATGAGTTTTCTATTACCTGCTGGACTATTGTGTTACTAGTGGTAACACACAGTTCTTTGTACACAAGGACCATCAACAAAATAAGCAGTCCTTTAGCCATTGCAAAGCCTATTTTTAGAACTAAATACATTCTTCTCAAAATGTGAGGGTTTTATCAGGTTGGTAAAGGAAGAAGTAAAATATAGAGAAAAAGAAGAATATTCACTTTTGAGCCTTTGCATTCCTTAAATAACAACAGTTCTTGTTTCTCTCCATTCCATCAAAGCATGTTTTTTCATTTATCATTTTAAATTCTGAATACTGCAAGCAACAAAAGAAGAAAACTGGGGAGCAGAAGATATGGAATCTGTCAGTTTATTCCTAGATTTCACGTGGAAAAATATGAAGTGACCCATTATGCCCCTGTATAAGGATTTTTGATTATTCAAAAAACCATAAAATCATGATTAAAATTACTTTATAATATCAGATCTCTGGTATAGCATAAACAAATTTAATCTTTACTTATTGATAATAGTAGTAAAGCATAATGGGCCTTTTATATGGTAAGCCAAAAATATTTTTTTGTTAATATTTTCTTCTTTTGGATAACTTGGACTATTCAGTTGATATTTAGTCAGCTATTCTTGCAGTAATATAAGCCATTCTGTCCACTGGATTCGTTCTCCTCTAAAGTGGTGTTTCACTCCAAATTGTGGGTGGTTCTGATCGCTAGCATTACCTAACTGAAAAGATGACTTTTTCAGATAGCTAACTTTAAAAACAGATGTCTACACAAAAGTAGAGTAAATAAATAAACCATATAATAAGAATAGCTAATAACTACCTTCTAAAGTTGAAACAGTATTGTGCAAGAAAACATAAAAATTAGAATGCAAATAATTGTCTTTTGCTAAAATTTAACAAAATAGATAATAGAGTCTAAAATTGAACAAAATAGACATAAAAAAGCATACATGTGTTTACACAAACCTTGTATATAGCAACGTGAAATTTACTTAAATCTCCTTCTAACTGTATTCATTTTGCTAACTCGGTTAGCATTGGTTTTTAAAAAGCAGATCTCAACGAATACTATCTCATCCGAATACCTGCATTTTTCAATTTTATATTGAAAGGGTAATATTGAGTTATCACTTCTACTCATCATATTATTCTAAAACAGGGTTTTTTTTAATGTGCTCTAGGCACCTCTGGAGGTCCCTGAAACACTTTTTGGGGTCTATTAGATCAAAACTATTTCATACTAAGATGATATTTTCCATTTTATACTCATTTGCTCACGAGTGTACAGTAAAATATTCCAGAGGCTACATGACATGATATTGCAATAGATTAAGTGCTGAAGCAGATATGAGAATCCAGCTGTCTTTTCTAAACCAGACAATAATAAGCTTTGCAAAAATGTAGAACAAGGCCAATTTTCTCATTATTTTTTGTTGTAGAAACATAGTTATTTTTCACAAAATCTACTATTTATGTTAATATATAATAGATTTGTTTTTGCTGTTTGAACCTGATGAATAAATAAATATTTTTAATGCCTCAGTTTTAATTTCTAACATGGTAAACATTGACAGATATTAAGTACATAAGCAAAAGTTCTTTGGATTCCTCAATAATTTTTATAAGTATTTGAAAATCTCTGCCTTAGAACATACTTGAGCTTTATGATATACTTCTTTTATAAAACTTAAAAATTAAAATAAATTCTGAATTGAGGTACCAGTCCTACCATTTTCTTTGTATCTGCATTTTTCACCTACAGTAATGTGGCCATAGAATAAGAGCTCAGTGAATACCTTTAATTGATTGACAGGCAATGTTTCATTTGGAGAAAAAAGAAAAGACAACATAAATTTATAGACCCTTGGCAAACTACAGATACCCCCTTTGCTGGCTATTTCATTAAGTTGTATCAGTTTTCCTCTAATTCAGATTTTCCTGATAGTGTAGCAAACTATTTAGAAAAATAATACTCTAAGCAGTACTGAGGATAATGAATCTGTTAGGTCTAAAAGTAATGACAGATAATGTCTGGGTGTGGACTTGCATCTTCATTTATTTAATGAGTTCTCTGTTCTCTCCGCAGGCATGGTACAGTGTAGCTAGTATAAAGTTGTCCTGGTGATATTTAATATCATTCCACCCGGTATATTAAAATCAGAGCTGTTCCCACAAGAGGCGTCAGAAAAATCAAAGGTCATTTTACAGATCTCCTACATAATTCTGAGTCATTCTTCTCCTATCCTGGATCTGACACATTCTCATTTGAATTAAAACCTAGGACACATAAATTGAGATTGTTCAATAGATCTAACTTTTTCTCAGCCAAACTCTCTTGGGATCAGAAATACTAAACACTGAATTTGTTCTCCCAAACTTCGGTGTAGAATTCATTTTTTCCATTTCTGATTGATGGTTGCTAACACTTTGACTACCAAGAAAGTCTCAAATGTGGTCCTGATTTCATAAAACAAGTCTAGATAAGGAATCTTTTCCTTACATGCTAAAGCGTAACTAAAAGCAAAGAGTATTTCTTTTATTTCGACTAGGGAATAATTGTACCCTTCTGTCCATTGCTGTTCTAGATAGAATGAAATTTCTAACTAGCTGGGCACCACCAAGTTTAGCATGTTAGCATATACTTTATCAGGTGAATCAATTCACTAAGTGATCCATGTGCATGATGGCACTCCCTCCATCACATAACCCCAGATGGATCATGAAGCTGATCTTTTCAACAAGTGGAGGGTAGTGTGACAGGAATTGATCAGACTGTTAAGCCAGGAAGGCCTGTATTTCAGATTCAGCCTTGCCACTTACTAGCATTGTGATACGAACAAGTTAATTTTAACCACCCTGAACCTCAGTTTCCTTTTTGTAAAACTGAGAAAAGCAATGGATATATTGAAGAAAAGTTATGAGGCTATATGTAAAAAAAATCGTAGCACATTAACTGTCACATAGTAGGCAAGTGACTATAATAAAGATTGTAGAGCTAATCAGGTAGACATTTTGTTATTTTATATAAGGGTATCTATTGATACATGGAGTTTAAAGAAAGTTGGAGGAGAAAAACTAAATTTGCTTAAGAAATCTAAAAACTTGACATAATAAATGACATAAAAAATCCCAATTCCCCTTTCAAGAGACAAAGTTTTGAATTTATCTAGATAGACTAGAATGACAGAATCATACATGTTAAATAACGTTAATGGTTAGACTTTCCAGATTTGGGGAATGATAATAGTAAAAATAACTTCTGAACCCAATGTCAATAGCAGTCATGGAATCATCCAGAATTTGAAGAAAATGTCTCAGTTCATCTCAAGCTACTAAGCAAAAGCAAATACAAAACCAATTAACCACTACCTTGAGAGGTTTGTTGGCTGGAAGACGGGTATCGTGTGAGCAGAGGAAACACTGGACTTCATGCTAATTTTGATAGATGAGTTCTTGAGTGTCATAATTTATCACTCTATTGGGCACCCCAACTAAAAAGGAATATTTAAGAAAAATTAGACAAGTACACATGGGATATTACAACTTTTGTTCTATGGCACAACCCATTTTTTTCAAAGACAATTTTAGTAATATTAGGTTACAGCCAGTACTATCTGCTCATTTTCTTGTGTGTTGAGATTGCCACGTAAGGATGCGGCACGAAAATGGAAATTGACTTGCCCAATCTTACTGGTGCTGGGAAAGCAGCTTAATGGTACTGTGATCAGGAAGTGGTTGTAGATACCCTAATCACTAAAGCACTACTTATGTGATTCTCTGTGATGTTTTCACAGTCATTCAAATGAAATTTCACTGAAAGTTATTGAGAATATGAAAATTATTCTGCAAAAAGAAATATTTAAAAATCATATTTCTTAAGTGGCATATCAAGATCAATGTATTAGATAGCTCTTTTAGACTAGATTTTTGTTTAGAGCAACTTACACAGATTAACTCTCAAAACTAGAAATTATTCATCCTCTTACTGATGACCTTTACTGTATTAGGCCAGTCTCACATTGCTGTAAAGAAGTACCTGAGTCTGGATAATTTATAAAGAAAAGAAGTTTAATAGGTTCATGGGTCTGAGGCTGTACAGGAAGCATAGTGGCATCTGCTTCTGGGGAGGCCTCAGGAAGCTTCCAGTCATGGCAGAAGGCAAAGGGGGAGCAGGCACATCACATGATGAAAGAGGAGGAAGAGAGAGCGAGTGGGAAGGTGCTATACTTTTTTTTTTTTTTTTTTTGGAGACAGAGTCTTGCTCTGTCACCCAGGCTGGAGCAGTGGCGCAATCTCGCCTCACCGCAAGCTCCACTTCCTGTGTTCACGCCATTCTCCTGCCTCAGCCTCCCAAGTAGCTGGGACTACAGGCGCCCACCAACATTCCCAGCTTAGATTTTTGTGTATTTTTAGTAGAGACGGGGTTTCACAGTGTTAGCCAGGATGGTCTCGATCTCCTGACCTCATGATCCGCCAGCTTCAGCCTCCCAAACTGCTGGGATTACAGGCGTGAGCCACCATGCATGGCCATTTTTTTTTTTTTTTTTGAGACAGTCTCACTCTGTCGCCCAGGTTGGAGTACAGTGACATGACCCCCACTCACTGCAACCTCTGCCTCCCAGGTTTAAGCAATTCTCCCACCTCAGCCTCTCAAGCAGCTGGGACTACAGGTGGGCACCACCATGCTGGCTAATTTTTGTATTTTTTGTAGAGCCTGGGTTTCACCATATTGCCCTGACTAGTCTCAAACTTCTGGTCTCAAGTGATCCACCCGCCTCTGCCTACCGAAGTGCTGGGATTACAGGTGTGAGCCATGGCGCCTAGCTGCTACACACTTTAAAAGGACCAGATCTTACAGTTATGAGGACAATACCACAAGGGATGGTGCTAAACCATTCACAAGAAATCCACCCCCATGATCCAATCCCCTCCCACCAGGCCCCACCTCCAACATTAAGGATTACATTTCAATATGACATTTGGGTGTGGACACTCATCCAAACTACATCAACCACTATCAAAAGTTGAAACAATTCTCAGGATGTGCTATTATCACACAATGTTCAAACACTGTTAGCACATTATGTTAGCTCAGATTTTCTACCTCCATGTGGTCTTGCCAAAATATTGAAACTCCTACACCCTTATGACAATAAATTCTTCCCCATTGAGCTTTTATATTCAGCCTTTCCCCAAGATAACTCCATTCAAATCTATTTTCACATGTTCCCGTGCTTCAAGTTTTTTGGAGTAAAAGTTATTTCTTACTGGCAAACAGTCATTCTATACCTCCCTGCTCAGGCTGTTTTAAGACTTGATTTTTTTTTTTTTTTTTTTTTTGAAACGGAGTTTTGCTCTGTCGCCAGGCTAGACTGCAGTAGCGTGATCTCGACTCACTGCAAGCTCTGCCTCCCGGGTTCATGCCATTCTCCTGCCTCAGCCTCCCGAGTAGCTGGGACTACAGATGCCGGCCACCATGCCTGGCTATTTCTTGTATTTTTAGTAAAGATGGTGTTTCACCATGTTAACAAGGATGGTCTCAATCTCCTGACTTCGTGATCTGCCCGCCTTAGCCTCCCAAAGTGCTGGGATTACAGGTGTGAGCCACCGCACCCAGCCAAGACTTGATTTCTGTTACGTATCTAGGAACAATGAATGGTGGTGACAATAAACCTTGCGGAAAACAGACATTGTCTTTGAAGTCATCTGCTTCAGAAAAGTCATTCCAGAATTCTCCTCTGGCAATGGGGAGGTTTTGTTTTCTGGGTTGTTTTGTGTTGTTGTTGTTGTTGTTTTTGCCAGCCAGGAGGTTCTAGGAAATTTGGGAAGGGTCCAAGATTTTTAAGCTCATCCACTGCAATGTCACTATCCTAAGTCTCAGAATTCCACCCCTTCTCCGTTAGGATTCTGTCTTTGGTGGAAGATCTGTTTAGGCTGAGAATTTATTTCTTTTAAGTATATAACCAAATCCTAGGCCTGGTGTTCAGCAAGTATGCCCTGTGGCTGGAGGAAATAAAAATCTCCTTTACAGCTGCCATACAGGTCCTCTGGCTATAGAACATGAATTTTAAGTTTGTAATTAGCTGCCTAAACCTATAATTTCCTTTTAAAATCTCCTGTCTATTAAAAGGAGTTACTCCACTTTATTATCCTTGAGATTATCGCTGTTCCTATAATGATCAAATGCTGCAGGTACTTGATTTCTACATTCTTTCCCTCCAACTTCACTTATTCCTGATTAACTATAGTGATAGCTTGAGGTAATCTTGATACCCGAAGTTAGTATCGCACCAATATCTCCAGTACGAAGGTCCTTATTTATTTTACAGAAATGAGCAGTCCATCTCCAATTCTCTTACTAAGGGTCTGCTTCCTAAAACTATCCTGGTTTCCTAGAAAACAGAGCCTGAGGCAAGGATTAACAGACAGTCATTTTTTTAAAGATGAAATCCCAAGAAAGCAAAGCAGAGAAGGACAGGAAGTGAAAAAATGTAACATGTGAATGCACTGGCTTCTGCTTCATAAGACCTCATCGAATATACGTGCCTAGTCACATGAGCAATCTGTAGAAAGGACGAATGGTGGAATTGTGCCTAGGAAAGTTCCATCCACTGGAGAAAGTGAAAGGTAATTTATCTACCTACTTTCTTCTGTCTTTCATTGGTAAAAGTTTTCTTCAGCTAGATTTAACTTCACAGTTTTAGGTTGAATCATCTGGGCTTTTTGGCAGGTACTTGAAAGGCAAATCCATGGTTTGCTGTGTGATATTTTATTAGAATCCAGAAGTAATGAGAGATATCACAGATTCAAATGCCATTGATCTCGGATGGGCAAAACCACTTCGGCTAGTAAGGAGTTGATTATCCATGATGATTGCTGGAGGAGTATTTCACCTGAGGCTCCAGGAGACAGTTAGGCCAAGACTACTTACATATTAAGACTACTTACATATTACATAAAAATTACATAATATGTACACATTATACTGAAATTTATGAGTGATAAATTCAACAAGCAGCAAATAGCCAATATTGAGAAAGCCTTCCATAACTAATATTTAGACCTTTCATAATCTTAAGGAAAATAATGTTTGATGATGATCATGAAGTGCTCCAGAAAGGATTTGGGAAAGTTCAGAAGCAGAGGGCTATATTGTTAAGCCTCCTGACCACATTGCAGATTGATGGAAAGAGTTGTTTGCTTGTAATTCAAGGCTAAAGACCATATAATAGACCAGTGAAGAAGACAGCAAAGTGTTTGGAAATACAGATAAAGCCGCTTAGTTTGAACAGAATCATTCAAGCTCTGACTGTGAAACCACAGACCTTGCCCAACATATTCAATTTACTGAAAGATGGGCAGGAGAAGGACTAACTTTCTTAGAGCATCAAGAGAAGATAAAAAAAGCAGAAAAGTAATAAAAGCTACTAGCAAAACTGTGCTGACATACCATGGCAGTGCTTCTCAAATTTTATGTGCATATGAATAATCTAATGATCTTATTAAAATATAGATTCTGATTCAGTGGGTTTTCAGTGGGGTCTGAGATTCCATGTTTCTAAACATTGCCTGAGTGATGCCAATGCTGCTGGTTTGCCGATCACAATTTGTGATACTACAAAATATCATATAGTATTAACAACTAGTAATGATAATACCCAATGCTATAGGGGAAATCCTAGGAGAGCCTTAATTTTTTCCAAAAAACAAGATTAAGTCCTGTTTTATAGTCTAATAAGGGGCAGGTTACAGAGACAGCATCACAAAATGGGCAAAACCAATCTTACCAGGATGCAAATGAGGGGTACAGGCAGTTAGTTATCAGCAAAAGAAAAAACTACCTGTGCTACTATGAAGGCAAGGTAAAAAGAATCTAGGCAAAGTTGGAAAATAGTGAAAGGACTTGAGGAATGGGCTGCTCTTGGCACCAATGTGGTACACTCATGCCAAATGGGATTATAAGCCCTATTGCCAATGGTCTGATGAAGTGGAAGGCAGAGGTAGCAGAGACCACAGAAGGAATTTGGGTCTCAATATTTCTGAATAATTGGTCAAAAAAGTGGCTGTGGTTTTAAAAATCACTTAAATAGAGAATTATAATCCATATCCCATCATGGCAAGTAGAGATTAAGATTTGAGTGAAACTGACATTGTTTAATTGTTTTGCTATTATAATTTTGCTAATCAAATTCCTGGGCAGCCAAGTGATGTTCAGAGAAGAAAAAAAACAAAACAAAACACTGATTAAAGTTATAAGTCCATATGTAAGAAAATATGTTTGTGGAGATGGCGAGGGCTTATGCTGATCAAGACTTTTACTCTGTAGAAACACTTGCCTAGTGTTAAGGAGGTCAGGCTTGCACAGAAGCCTATAAGAAAATAGGAGCAGAAAATATAAAATTCTTTTATTCTCCATTTGCTATTTAGGGACAAAATCAACTAGATCCTTTAAATTAAATTTAGAAAAATGTGTTCCCAGGGAATTTTTAATACTTTAAGAGTAAAAGAAAGAAAGAAAAGTGAAGGAAAGCTATAAATTGAGATAAGGAACATTTTTTCCTTTACATTAACAAGGTGTAGTCTCAAAGTGGATCTTTAAGACCCACAACACCCAAGACATTTGGAATAGGTCTATAAGATTGTGAGGTTTAATATATGCTTTGTAAAATCATACTAAAACCTCTTGATAAAAATCATCATGCTAAGCGCATTAGTTAACATGTTTCTCCCATTGTACAGATAGGCTGAACATTCCTAAGGATAGGATGAAATTGTTTCAAAGAATACTGTGAATAAAATTGATTAAAATGTCTTCAATAATCACCTCCGCAGATTGAAAAACTTCAATATAAAAACACCAATATTTGTGCACCAGACATGTCTCTTGAACTTCCAACTATACTTAATAAAAGATCTTGTCCTTGATGTTCTCTGGGAATCCCAAACTCAAGATATGCAATAATTATACTCATCATCTTATCCTCTATCACAACAACTTCATTTTTTAATTTCTTGTCTTACTGCATTTTGGTTAGTGTTGACATCATATACATCCAGCGCTCCAAAATCAGATATCAATAATTCACAAATAGAGAATTTTAAAAATAGAAAAAAAAAAACACACAGTTGATTTTTTAAGGTAAAATTGACAAATACTTAGCTAGACTAACCAAAAAAAAAAAAAAAAAAAAAAAATCCATGAGAAAACTCAAACAAATAAAACCAGAAAGAGCGGACATCATAACTTATGCTACAAAAATAAGCAGGATGATAAAATCTAGTATGAACAATGATATGTCTCTAAATCGGATATCATGGAATGGATGAATTCCTAGAAATAAACAACCTATCAAGACTGAATCATGAAGAAATAGAAAATCTGAATAAACCAATAACAAATAATAAGACTGAATTAGTAATCAAAACCTTCAAACAGAAAAGCCAGTACTAGATGGCTGCACTGTTGAATTCTACCAAACACTTAAAGAAGAATTAACACCAATGTTTCTTAAACTCTTTCTAAAAACTGAAGAGGAGGGAACAATTCCAAGCTCATTTTATGAGGCCAGCATTATCTTGATACCAAAACCAGATGAAGACACTATAAGAAAAGGAAATTACAATTCATGATGAACATAGATGCAAAAATCTGCACTAAAATGCAAGCAAATAAAATTCAACAGCACATTATAAAGATCATACATCATGGTCACATGGG
The DNA here is from genome assembly GCF_008728515.1 of Papio anubis. Taxonomy (NCBI): domain Eukaryota; kingdom Metazoa; phylum Chordata; class Mammalia; order Primates; family Cercopithecidae; genus Papio; species Papio anubis. The sequence continues at coordinate 83,158,112 of NC_044979.1, read as the reverse complement.
ATTTATCCCTGGGATGCAAGGATGGCTCAACATAAGCAATGCAATTAATGTGATGTACTACATTAACAGAATGAAGGATAAAAATCACATCATTGGCTGGGCATGGTGGCTCACACCTGTAATCCCAGCACTTTGGGAGGCCAAGGCAAGTGGAGTACCTGAGGTCAGGAGTTTGAGACCAGCCTGGCCAACACGGTGAAACCCTGTCTCTACTAAAAATACAAAAAATTAGCCAGATGTGGTGGCAGGCACCTGTAACCCAGGTACACAGGAAGCTGAGGCAGGAGAATCGCTTGAACCCAGGAGGCGGAGGTTGCAGTGAGCCGAGATTACTCTATTGCACTCCAGCCTGGGCAACAACAGCAAAATTCCATCTAAAAAATAAAAAAAATAAAAAATCATTATCTCAATTGATGCAGAAAAGCATTTCATAAAATTTGACATCCTTTCATCATGAAAACTCTCAACAAGCTAGGTATAGAAAAAATTTACCTCAACATAATCAAGGTTACATATACAAAGGCCACAGCTACTCAGTGGTGAAAAATTGAAAGCTTTTTCTCTAAGATCACAAGCAATAAAAGGATGCCCACTCTTGCCACATCCAGTTAACATAGTACTTGAAAGTCCTAGCCAGAATAATTAGGCAATAATAATAATAATAAATGAAAGAAAGAAAGAAATAGAAAAGGAAGGGATAAAATTGTCTTTCTTTGCAGATGTCATGATTTTATATGTAGAAAACCCTAAAGATCACACCAAAAAAAAAAAAAAAATGTTAGAACTAGAAAATGTTCAGTAAAGTTGCAGAGTTGTAGGATGCAAACCAACATATAAAAACCAGTTGTATTTCTAGACACTAGCAATGAACTACCTGGAAAGGAAATTAGGAAAACAATCCCATTTACAATAGCATCTAAAGAATAAAATATATAGGAATAAACTTTAACCAAGGTGGTAATAAGACATACATACTGAAAACTATAAAACATTGATAGTATAAGACACAAATAAATGAGAAGGTATCCTATATCCACGGATGGGAAGAATGTATATTATTAAAATATTCATACTATCCAAAGCAGTCTCCAGATTTGATGAAATCCCTATCAAAAATCTCAATAGTAGTTTTCACAGAAAGAGAAAAAACAATCTTAAAATTAATATGGAACCACAAAAACTCCCAAATAATCAAAGTAAATTTGAGCAAGAACAAAGCTGAAGGTGTCACACTTCCACATTTTGAAATATTGTAAGTCTGCAGTAATCAAAACTATATGGTACTGACATAAAAACAGACACATAGACCAATTGAACAGAATGGCCCAAAAACAAACCCAGTCATACATAGTGAACTAATCTATGATGGTGTTAAGAATACACAATGAGGAAAGGAGAGCCTCCTCAATTAAAAATGTTGGAAAACTAGATACTCACATGCAAAAGAATGAAATTGAAGGTTTCTGTTACACCAAACACAAAATCAACTCAAAATGGATTAAAGATTTAAATGTAAGATGTGCAACTCTAAAACTCCTAGAATAAAACCTAGGGGAAAAAAACTTCTGATATTGAATTTGGCAATAATTTCTTAGCTATGACACCAAAAGCACAAGCTTTATATAAAAGCAAAAATTAACAAGTGAGACAGCATCAAACTAAAATGCTTCTGCACAGCAAAGAAAACAATCAAAAGAGTGAAAAGATAACCCATGGATTGGAGAAAATATTTGCAAACCATATCCGATGAATGGTTAATATAAGAAATTCTTACAACTCAATAGCAAATACAAAATAAAAGCAAATAACCCGATTAAAAAGTGGGTAAATGACACAAATAGACATTTTTCTAAATAGGTTCTCAACATCACTAATTATCAGGGAAATGCAAATCAAAGCCACAATAAGTTATTATCTCATTAGGATATCGGGATTGCTATTATTTAGAAAAGCAAAACACAACAAGTGTTGCTGAGGATATGAAGAAATTGAGACCCGTCTACACTATTGGTAGAGATGGTTCAGCAACTCTGAAAAAGAGTATGGAAGTTCCTCAAATAATTAACAGTAGAACTATTGTATAATGCAGTAATCGCAGTTCCATGCGTATATCCAAAAGAATTGAAATCAGTAACTCAAAGAGATAGCTACACTCCCATGTTCATTGCATTGTTCACAATAACCAAGACATGGTAACAACTTAAATGTTGATGAATGCATGAATAGATAAAGAAAATGTGGTATATGCATGCAATGGAGTATTAGCCTTTAAAAAGAGATTCTGGGGCAGCTGACAAGATGGCCAAATAGGAACAGCCCCATTCTGCAGCTCCCTGTGAGACCAATGCAGAAAGTGGGTGATTTCTGCATTTCCAACTGAGGTACCCAGCTCATCTCACTGGGACTGGTTAGACAGTGAGTGCAGCCCATGGAGGATGAGCAGAAGCAGGGTGGGGTGTTGCCTCACCCAGGAAGTGCAAGGGGTTGGGGAACTCCCTCCCCTAGCCAAGGGAAGCTGTGAGGGACTGTGCCATGAGGGATGGTGCTATCTGGCCCAGATACTATGCTTTTCCCACAGTCTTCACAACATGCAGAACAGGAGATTCCCTTGGAAGCCTACACCACCATGGCCCTGGGTTTCAAACACAAAACTGGGTGACCATTTGGGCAGACACAGAGCTAGCTGCAGGAGTTTTTTTTTCATACCCCAGTGGCACCTGGAACACCAGCGAGATGGAACCGTTCACTTCCCTGGAAAGGGGGCTGAGGCCAGGGAGCCAAGTGGTCTTGCTCAGCAGGTCCCAATCCATGGAGCCCAGCAAGCTAAGATCCACTGGCTGGAAATTCTCACTGCCAGCACGGCAGTCTGAAGTCAACTTGGGAGGCCCAAGCTTGGTGCGGGGAGGGGCATCTGCCATTACTGAGGCTTGAGTAGGCTGTTTTCCCCTCACCATATAAACAAGTCACCAGGAAGTTCGAACTGAGCTGAACCCACTACAGTGCAGCAAAGCCACTGTAGCCAGAGTGCCTCTCTAGATTCCTCCTCTCTGGGCAAGGCATCTCTGAAAGAAAGGCAGCAGCCCCAGTAAGGGGCTTATTGATAAAACTGCCATCTTCCTGGGACAGAGCACCTGGGGGAAAGGGTGGCTGTGGGTGCAGCTTCAGCAGATTTAAACGTTCCGGCCTGCCAACTCTGAAGAGAGCAATGGATCTCCTAGCACAGTGCTCAAGCTCTCCTAAGGGACAGACTGTCTCCTCAAGAGGGTCCTGATCCCCATGCCTGCTGACTGGGAAATGCCTCCCAGCAGGGGTCAACAGACACCTCATACAGGATAGTTCCGGCTGGCATCTGACAGGGGCCCCTCTGGGGCAAAGCTTCCAAAGGAAGGAGCAAGCAACAATCTTTGCTGTTCTGTAGCCTCCACTGGTGATACCCGGGCAAACAGGGTCTGGAGTGGACCTCCAGCAAACTCCAGCAGACCTGCATAAGAGAGGCCTGACTGGAGATCGAGACCATCCTGGCTAACATGGTGAAGCCCAGTCTCTACTAAAAATACAAAAAATTAGCTGGGTGTGGTGGTGGGCGCCTGTAGTCCCAGCTACTTGGGAGGCTGAGGTAGGAGAATGGCATGAACCTGGGAGGCGGAGCTTGCAGTAAGCCAAGATCGTGCCACTGCACTCCAATCTGGGTGACAGAGCAATACTCCATCTAAAAAAAAAAAAAAAAAACAAAGAGGCCTAAATATTAGAAGGAAAACTAACAAACAGAAAGCAATAACATCAACATCAACAAAAAGGATGCCAGGCAAAAACCCCATCCAAAGGTCACCAACATCAAAGACCAAAGGTAGATAAATCCACGAAAATGAGGAAAAACCAGTGCAAAAATGCTGAAAATTCCAAAGACCAGAATGCCTCTTCTCCGAAGTCACAACTCCTCACCAGCAAGGTAACAAAACTGGATGGAGAATGAGTTTGACAATTTGATAGAAGTAGGATTCAGAAGGTGGGTAATAACAAACTCCACCAAGCTAAAGGAACATATTCTAACCCAATGCAAGGAAGCTAAGAACCTTGATAAAAGGTTACAGGAACGGCTAACTAACCAGTTTAGAGAAGAACACAAATGACCTGATAGAGCTGAAAAACACAGCATGAGAACTTTGTGAGGCATACACGAGTACCAATAGCCTGATAGATCAAGCAGAAGAAAGGTTATCAGAGATTGAAGATCAACATCATGAAATAAAGCATGAAGATAAGATTAGAGGAAAAACAATGAAAAGGAACAAACAAAGCCTCTGAGAAATATGGGACTATGTGAAAAGACCAAACCTACATTTGATTGGTGTACCTGAAAGTGACGGGGAGAATAAAACCAAGTTGGAAAACACACCTCAGGATATTATCCAGAACTTCCCCAACCTAGCAAGGCAGGCCAACATTCAAATTAAGGAACTACAGAGAACACCACAAAGAAACTCCTCAAGAAAACAACCCCAAGACACATAATCATCAGATTCACCAAGGCTGAAATGAAGGAACAATGTGAAGGGCAGCCAGAGAGAAAGGTCAGGTTACCCACAAAGGGAAGCCCATCAGACTAACAGCAAATCTCTCTGCAGAAACCCTACAAACCTAGAAGAGAATAGGGGCCAATATTCAACATTCTTAAAGAAAAGAATTTTCTACCCAGAATTTCATATCCAGCCAAACTAAATTTCCTAAGCGAAGGAGAAATAAAATCCTTTACAGACAAGCAAATTCTGAGAGATTTTGTTGCCACCAGATCTGCCTTACAAGAGCTCCTGAAGGAAGCACTAAACATAGAAAGGAACAACTGGTACCAGCCACTGCAAAAGCATACCAAATTGTAAAGACCGTCAACACTACGAAGACACTGCATCAACCAACAGACAAAATAACTAGCTAGTATCATAATGAGAGGATCAAATTAACACATAACAATATTAACCTTAAATGTAAATGGGCTAAATGACCAATTAAAAGACACAGACTGATAAACTGGATAAAGAATCAAGACTCATCAGTGTGCTGTGTTCAGAAGACCCATCTTATGTGCAAAGACACACATAAGCTCAAAATAAAGGGATGGAGGAATATTTACCAAGCAAATGGAAAGCAAAAAAAAGCAGGGGTTGAAATCCTAGTCTGTGATAAAACAGACTTTAAACCAACAAAGATCAAAAAAGATAAAGAAGGGCATTACTTAATGGTAAAGGGATCAATGCAACAATAAGAGTTAACTATCCTAAATATATATGCATCCAATATAGGAGCACCCAGATTCATAAATCAAGTTCTTAGAGACCTACAAAGAGACTTTTACACTCCCACAAATAATACTGGGAGAATTTAACACCCCACTGTCAATATTACATCAACGTGACAGAAAATTAACAAGGATATTCAGGACTTGAACTAAACTCTGGACCAAGCGGACCTCATAGACATCTATAGAACTCTACACGCCAAATCAACAGAATATACATTCTTCTCAGCACCACATAGCATTTTTTATGTAAAATTGACCACATAATTGGAAGTAAACACTCCTCAACAAATGCAAAAGAATGGAATTCATAACAGACTCTCAGACCACAGTGCAATCAAATTAGAACTCGGGATTAAGAAACTCACTCAAAACTGGACAACTACATGGAAATCAAACAACTTACTCCTGAATGACTACTGGGTAAATAACAAAATTAAGTCAGAAATAAATAAGTTCTTTGAAACCAATGAGAACAAAGACACAATGTACCAGAATCTCTAGGACACAGCTAAAGCAGAGTATATAGGGAAATTTACAGCACCAAATGCCCACAGGAGAAAGTGGGAAAGATCTAATCAACACCCTGACATCACAATTACAAGAACTAGAGAAGTAAGCACAAACAAATTCAAAAGCTAGCAGAACACAAGAAATAACTAAGATCAGAGCAGAAATGAAGGAGATAGAGACACGAAAAACCCTTCAAATAATGAATCAATCCAGGAGCTGGTTTTTTGAAAAGATTAACAAAACAGACCACTAGCTAGACTAAGAAAGAAGAGAGAGAAGAATCAGACACAACAAAAGAATAACAAAGGGGATATCACCACTGATTCCACAGAAATACAAACTGCCATCAGAGAATGCTATAAACACCCCTACACAAATAAACTAGAACATCTAGAAGAAATGGATAAATTCTTGGATACATACACCCTCCCAAAACTAAACCGGGAAGAAGTCGAATCCCTAAGTAGATCAATAACAAGTTCTGAAATTGAGGCAGTAATTAATAGCCTACCAACAAAAACAAAGCCCAGGACCAGAAGTAGAAATACCATTTGACCCAGCAATCCCATCACTGGGTATATACCCAAAGGATTATAAATCATTCTACTATAAAGTCACATGCACACGTATATTTATTGCAGCACTATTCACAATAGCAAAGACTTGGAGCCAACCCAAATGCCCATCAGTGATAGACTGGATAAAGAAAATGGGCACATACACACCATGGAATACTAAGAAGCCATAAACAAGAATGAGTTCATGTCCTTTGCAGGGACATGGATGAAGTTGGAAACCATCATTCTCAGCCAACTAACACAAGAACAGAAAACCAAACACCGCATGTTCTCACTCATAAGTGGGAGTTGAACGAGAACCCATGGACACAGAGAGGGGGAACATCACACACGGGGGCCTGTTAGGGGGTGAGGGGCAAGGGGAAGGATGGCATTAGGAGAAATACCTAATGTAGATGACAGGTTGATGGGTGCAGCAAACCACCATGGCACACGTATACTTATGTAGCAAGCCTGCACATTCTGCACATGTATCCCAGAACTTAAAATATAATAAAAAAATAAATAAATAAAATAAAAAGAGAGGCCAGGCACGGTGGCTCACGCCTGTAATCCCAGCACTTTGGGAGGCCGAGATGGGCGGATCACGAGGTCAGGAGATCGAGACCATCCTGGCTAACACGGTGAAACTCCGTCTCTACTAAAAAATACAAAAAATTAGCCGGGCGTGGTGGCGGGAGCCTGTAGTCCCAGCTACTCGGGAGGCTGAGGCAGGAGAATGGCATGAACCTGGGAGGCGGAGCTTGCAGTGAGCCGAGATGGAACCACTGGACTCCAGCCTAGGCGACAAAGTGAGACTCCGTCTCAAAAATAAATAAATAAATAAATAATAAGTAAAAACTAAAAAGAGAAATTCTGCCACACATGACAATATTAATGAACCTAGAGGACATTATGCTAACTGAAATAAGCCAATCACAGCAGGACAAATAGTGCGTAATTCCACTTAAATGAGGTATATAAAATAGTCACAGACATGAAAAAATAGAGAGTAGAATGTGGTTTTCAGGGCTGAAAGGATGGAGAAATGGGCAGTTGTTGTTCAACCAGTATAAACTTTCAATTGCATAAGATGAAAAAATTCTAGAGATCTGCTGTACAAGACTATGCCTATAATGAACAATATCAATTTTAGATTGTAAAATTTCTTGAGGGTAGATTTCATGTTAAGTGTTCCTACTACAATTGAGAAAAAGAAAGAAAGAGACAGAGAGACAGAGAGAGAAAGAGGGAAGAGAAAGAAGACAGAAAGAAAGAAAAAGAAGAAGGAAGGAAGGAAGGAAGGGAGGGAGGGAGGGAGGGAGGGAGGGAGGGAGGGAGGAAGAGGAGAGAAGATTGACTCACCTTGGGTTTCTTTCTTTCATCTCCTATATCCAAATCTTGAGTGATTCTTATAAAAAAATTATTTTTACTTTGAAAATTTGCATTATTCAAAGCCTCATCGACTTTTAGTCAGACTACTGAAACAGCTTTCTAACTACTTTTCACCACTTCTTATCTCACCCCTTCTCAAAAGATATCAAAACGGCCAGCAATTTTTAAGTCCCATCATGTCTCCCACCTGGAGTTAAGATTTTTAATGATTCTTTATTTTCTATAAAGTTCAAATTATTTAATATGGAATGTTAGGTCTTATATAATTTGTCTATCTATCCATCTCTCACCACTTCAATAACTCTTGGTTCTGCAATGGCAAAAAAATAATTTAGATCCCTAAATATGTCATGATCTGTGCCCTTTCACACACTGCCCTCTCTTCCTGAAGTGACCTTTTCTACCACATTCACTGGAATGCCTAGAAATTAATATTTATTTTCAAAACTCAGCATAACCACTACCACCTAAAAGAAGCTTATTTTCTCCTCTTCCTTTCCCTGAAGACAGAATTAATCACTCCTTTTGTGTGCTGCTTATATATTTTAGACTTAATTCTATCATTGTATTAAGTAGATTCTGTAATTGTTTACATATCTATGTTCATTACTTGAATGTGATATTAAAGTCAAGTGTATTGTATCTATTCCTTTCTTATTCACCCATGTCAAGTACTGTAAACTGTGACCATTAACAAATCTGTATTGAATGAACCAATGCCTACTTGCTTGCAAGCATGATAAATCAACTGATTAATGCCATTGCAGTTTCCAGCTATCCGACTTGCCTGAGTTCTCTGTAACTGGCAATCATCTTGATCCTCCTTTGGTATATTCTTAGTCTTCATATAGTAACTGGATATCATCAGAGAGATTATTTTCTTCATATAGGAAAAGTAAAGTTAGATTTTTCCCATATTATAACTGCAGGACTCAATATTAACTCTCTATTAGAATCATTTTGGAAAGCCTTTCAAAGAACATTCCAATATCTAAATCCTTACCCCAGAGATACAGTTTATCCTTATTGGGACTCAGGCATTATATTGTAAAAGCTTCCCAATGATTTTAATGCACAGTCAAGGAAGAGATCCACCATTAATAAATTTTAGAGACACTAGTGGACATTTAAATTACAAAGCATTGGATAAATAACCCTTCTCAGATACAACAGCAGGTCTGAACAGAGAGAAATAATGCCAAAACCTAAATACATATACCCCATCTGTGTGCTAAGAGGTGCAACACCTTTTCACAAGTGTCATCTCTTCTATCCTCTATTCCCCTCTGAATGGTCTTCACTATTTATCCTTTACTGATCTAATTGGTAAGCCAGCCAGGTGGAGAAATGGAAAACCTATCTATTCTGGCACATTTTCACCTGACAGTTGGTAGATAGCAATTTGGTTCTGACCTGAATGAACACAAGTGGTAAACTAATCACTGGTGTGAATAGTTCCCAGCCACTGCCCAAACAGAGCTCCCTTGGAGTGGACAGTGGCATAAACAATTAATCCAAATAATCTATTTTCTATAAGCATGAGAATCTATGACCATGATGGTCAAATAGTGCATTTTAATCCATATATGTTATTCTCAAATTCCTCCAAATTTTCTGTCACCTACATCTGTAAGAGAAGCCATTAATAAACTGCAAATTAAATGGGTCTGTAATTCTGTCTTCTTTCTCTGCACTTATGAAGCAGTGAAGAAAAAAAGTTTAAAAAAGCAAAAAACAGAGCAATATTCGAATTCTAATGTAACCATAGTGGGGAGGAGAGAGGAGAAAAAGAGAGTTGGAGAGGGATGGATAGGGAGCAAGAATCATAAACTTTATATCAGATTATAGCCTATGTAGAAATACATGTAGACATCTTTGCAATTAAGAAGTTTAAGCCAATATGAATAAAATAAATCTTATAAGACCTTAGAGGGAAATTTAACAACTGGAAAGATTATGGAGGTTTTGAAAATATATGTTTGAAACCCTGTGCTTCAGTATCAGTGATTCTTTTACCAAAATTACACTTGCAGAGTGTATGTCTGTGTGTGTATCAAAAAGTCTTAAATCTGAGAAGAACTTATAAACTTAGTGAATTACAAATTGAGTAATTAAGATTAAAAATATTCTGAGAGGAAAAATTGGGGGAAATGGATTTCATTAATAAATTATTTTTTAATGGCAAAGCGTTGTACTATAATGGACTAACCAGCCTACAATATCTCTCTCCAAATGCATACAATATTTTTTCAGTGCGTATTTATTAAGCACTTGCAGTATGACAGGTACTATTCAAGTTGTTAGGGACATAGGGATAAGCAAAACAGATATGGTCCCTTTTCCCGTGAAATTTACACTCTGGTTTGGGAAGGCAATGAGAGACAACAAATGAATAATTTTGGATAGTAATAAATGTCACAAAAAATCTGAAAAAAATAATAAATGTTGCCTGATAATTTTATGTATGGTATACAGAAATTTGGCATTTCCAGGATAGACAGCTTTAGGTATAAGGAGACATTTTAACAGTGTGTAGCTAGCAAGATATTGGGTGCTGAATCAGGAAAGGTTTATGGGTTATTTTATCCGTGGTGTAAGCATATAGCTTTCTATTTCTGGTTGCTGATATGTGTTTATTTTTTTCCTCCTAGCCATACATACTGAAACACACAGAGTCATAGAATACTATAGTTTCCTTTCTGGGGATAGAACAGTTTTATAGCCTCAATTTATTACACAGAAAATATATGTACACACACTCAGATATCTCTAGAGATGGGTTAATTTGCATGATTCATAGTCTGTAGAGAGAGAAATCTCATGAAAGAGCTTCCTTAAAATAACCTGTTGACACACTGGAAATTCATATTGTTGATACAGTAAATATGTTGGCCTAATGTGAGCAAATGGGAAAATTTTCCACTTGTCATTTTGAAAATCTAACATCTATGCAGCTATTAACAAAAAGCAAGGTTGGATTTTTTAATCTGAAAAACTTTTTTTAAAACCTAAGCAATTTTGAGTCTTATATGACGCTTTCTGTTGGTACATGCATGCTGGGAAGAGGAACAAGGAAAGAATATTAATATTACAAAGGGGTTGCTATGGAGATGTGGTCATCTTTTATTTCTTCAACATGTTTTGAAAATGCATGTACATTTTCAGAGAGATTAAGGAAAAAATTTGGTTAGCACATAGAATTTTCTTTCAGTCTCTTTTCTTCCAATCATGTGGAAGATAAGAATGAGGAAAATATTGCCTGTGCTCACAAAATTTCATACCTACTCTTCTCCTCAGTCTCTAACAAGAAGAATTACACCAGTTTTGAAACATTTACGATTTATAGATACGGAAAATGTCCTAACAACAGCTGGCTTGGAACTGGTTTATTATTACTTTGTAAAATTCAGGTATGCAAAATAGAACATAAACTTTGATAGTTAACAGCCTCTCCATCACCCTCCCAGAAAGTAAAAATAACATTTGCTTGTTTTCCTCAAGTTACGAGCAGTAGAGTCCACCACATAGCAAAGACATGAAAGAGAGAAGAATTAGTAGAACAGCATGGAATGAAAAAAACTGGTAAAAGGAACTCCAGATGGAGTGCTCCAGATGGCAAAGTAGTTGAAATGTAGGCCTAGGGGTGGCATGACTTTACCTACAGAGCTGTAACCCTCAGAATTTGCTAAAATATGCAGAGCCCAACAAACACATTAGAGACCTGATGTGCAGTGAGATAGTTCTGCTTACCATTTCTTACAGGAAAACGATATAGGTGAGTAAACTATGGTGCAGTTGAGATGACAGAACTGTGAGTGCTAATCCCAGGACTCCCACAAGATTATTTTGGGACCCTGGTATGCAGGAAAAATACCTGTAAAACTTATTTGTTCCTCCCTCTTAATAGACTCAACCCTTGAGATCACTAGCAAGGTGAATGGTAGTAGACATTTCATAAACACTGATTCTGATAATGGCTGTTAGGGGAGACTCCTAAAGATAGGCCATTTAAAAGCAAAGTGATGCATAAATGTTGAACACTAGCTGAGTCTACCTCTGAAAAGAGAGTAAACGTATATTTTATTGGAGCTATGGAATAGGTAATAAGATGATTACATCTGGTTTGTAGCTAGCCAAAGAATGGGAAATACCAATTTTCCTGAGTATCAGTTTCATGACTATCATGTACATACAGCTAGACTTTTTTCAATGCACATAGATAACCAAGTAGACAATATATTGAAAATGTCCTTTTGTAAAAAGAGTTCAATTTTGTCTGCTATTATAAACAATAGTAGTAAAAATAGCAATTAATTTTATCTGTTGAATATCTCAGGAGTGAGGTACAAAAATAGGATACAAGGGACATAATTAAGAACTACGGAAAAGAGAAGTGAATTTTAAACAGATCTATACCATTGCCTTCACAGATCACAATTGTTTTCTTTTAAATAGCTTTATTGAGATATAATGAACATACTATACAATTTATTCATTCGATGTACAAAATTCAAACATTTTTAGTATATTCACAGGATTGTATAACCATCACCACAAAATCTGACACTAAAACTTTTCTAGTTGGGCGCGGTGGCTCACACCTGTAAACCCAGCACTTTAGAAGGCCAAGGGAGGTGGATCCCGAGGTCAGGAGTTCAAGACCAGCCTGACCAACATGGTGAAACCCCGTCTCTACTAAAAATACAAAAAGTAGCCAGGCGTGGTGGCGCACGCCTGTAATCCCAGCTACTCAGGAGGCTGAGACGGGAGAATCACTTGAACCCAGGAGGCAGAGGTTGCAGTGAGCCGAGTTAGTGCCATCACACTCCTGCTGAGACAACAGAGTGAGACTCCATCTCAAAACAACAACAACAACAACAACAACAACAAACATTTTCTTTCTCCCTAGCCTCCTGCCCTTTAGCTGTCACTCCACATTTGCCCACTCTCACCCTCAGTCCTAGGCAGTGAGTATTCTTATTTCTATCAGTGAAGTTGCATATTCTGAACATATCCTACAAACGAAATAATATAGTATGTGGTCTTTTGTAACTGGTTTCTTTTGCTTAGCATAATATTTCCAAAATTCATCTGTGTTTAGCATACATCAGTACTTTTCCTCTGTATAGGCCAATAATGGCCTATTTTATGGATTTAACACACTTTATCCAATCATCAGTTGATAGACATATGAGTCATTTACACTTTTTGGATATTATGAATAATATGAATAATGCTATTATGAACACTTACATACAACGTTTGTGTGGATCTATGTTTTCATTCTCTTGGATATACATAGCTGAGTAGAATTGCTAGAATTGAATTAGTATCTGTTTAACAGGTAAAGAAACTGCTGAAATGTTTCCCAAAGCAGCTGTATTTACCTTCCCATCAGCAAAGCATGAGAGTTTCAATTTCCCAACATCCTCACCAACCTTTCTCATTATCTTTCTATTTGATTTTATTTTTACTTTCAGCACTTTGGTTATGACTTGCAATGCTTCTGACCTTCATAGTTTCTGAGAAGTTAATTCTTCATGTTATTGGACTTCCCTTGTACACGATGAGTTATTCTTCTCTTGCTGCTTTCAAGATTTGCATCTATCTTTCAACATTTTGACAATAATGTGTCCGGTTATCTATCTCTTTCCATCTGTCCTACTTAGATTTTGTTGAGCTTCTTGGAAGTTAAAATTAATGTTTTTCTTCATATTTAGGGAATTTCCAGACATAATTTGTTGATATTTTTTTCTATCCTTTTCCTCTTACCTCTGCTACACTCATTACACATATTTGTGTGTGTGTGTGTGTGTGCGCGCTTAATAGTACCCTATATTTCCTTAAGGTTTTTCTTAATTATTTTTCCTCTCTGTTCTTCAGATTGCCTAATTTCTATTGATCTACCTTCAGTTTGCTGATTCTTTCCTCTGCCAGCTAAAATTTTTCATTTGGGATTTTTTCTTTTTTTTACTTTTCAACTCCAAAATTCAATTTGCTTCTTTTAAGTATTTTTTCTCTTTATTGATATTCTCTGTTTAATACGGCATCATCATTAGACCTTCCTTTAATTCGTAAACATGACTTCTTATAGTCTTTGAATATCTTTATAATAGTTTTTTTGAAGTCTTTGCTAAATTTGCCATCCTACCATCAGGATATCTTCAAAGGCAGTTTTTATTGCCTGCTACTTTTTCCTGTGTTTGGGTTACATTTTCCTGTTTCTTTGCATATCTGATAATTTTTTTATTGAAAGCTAGACATTTTAGGTATATTTTTAGCAAATCTGGATACTGAATACTGCGGCGGGGGGCACTGTGCTTGTTTGCTGGGTCGTTTGCTTATTTGATTAATTACTTAATTAAACTAATTCTGCAAATTCTAATTCCCTCCAGGTGTGCAGCCTCTGATGTCCCTGAACAGATTTCTTTCCCTTGTTTTAGCTCTTGGCCTCATTCCCTAGGGGTCATCCTTGGGTTGGCATAAGCCACTTACTCATCAAGGGCTGTGTGGCCTAGAGGCTGATATCAGAGTTCAGGGAGTTTATATTTGTTGCCTGTGTTTTGCCACAGACAAGTAACTTGCAAGTCATCTTTCCAGGCCAGGCGCGGTGTCTCACGCCTGTAATCCCAGCACTTCGGGAGGCTGAGGCGGGTGGATCACGAGGTCAGGAGATCAAGACCATCCTGGCTAACACGGTGAAACCTCGTCTCTACTAAAAAAATACAAAAAACTAGCCAGGTGCGGTGGCAGCTGCCTATAGTCCCAGCTACTTGGGAGGCTAAGGCAGAAGAATGGTGTGAACCCGGGAGGCGGAGCTTGCAGTGAGCAGAGATGGCACCACTGCACTCCAGCCTGGGTGACAGAGACTCCGCCTCAAAAAAAAAAAAAAAAAGAAAGAAAGTTATCTTTCCAAACTTTCTCAAGAAGGAAGTAGCTTTGGGGGCACATACAGTCACACAGACTGACTGGAATTAGTGTGATTCTATTTCACATTTATCCTCCTAGGGGCAGCTCCCAGGTCAGAGCATGTTATTGTTTGATTTGTGTTTGATCAGAGGCTGTCCTTAAGGCCCTATGACAGTGAGCGCTCTGCCTTGTGTTGATGGGCCTGTGCACTTTGTGGGGATGCTTCCAAGTCTTTAAATATCCTGCTCACATTGTTTCTGAAAGCACATGTGCACGGCCTTCCTACCCCAAGAACTGACTGTGATCCCAAGAGGGCTCTTTTTGGTTATCTCTTTCTCTGTCGCTCTCTATTAAACCTTTGGTTGCTCTGCCATTTTGCATATTTCATAGAGCTACTAGTCTTTTTACATTGCTTTCTACTAAGATCTCTGTAATTTTTTAAAATGCCCTTAGTCATAGAATTCTCTATGCTCTGTTCCAAATAAAGGCAGTTTCCTGGGGAAGAGATGAGAGCTCCTTGTCTTTATGGCCTGCCTTTCCTCCCGGGTGGAACCCTTGTACTATTTCACCAGAGCTGGGGTAGGGACATACTTTTTGAAGAGTACATTCTGTTGTGATGAGGGGAAGGGCAGGGTAGCTGCCACTATTTTCTTACCTTGCCCCACTAATATGGAACTTTCACCCTATAAGTTTGTTGGGGCAAGGTTGATAGGGGTCCCAGTAGTTTCAGCCTGTTGCATTTGGGGTTGAGCTTCATCTTTATGAGTAGGTACTGGGTAGGGAAAGGATGATCTATTTCTCTAAGCCACATCTGCTTGGAAGAGAACTTCTCCAACAGTGGACTAGGATGGTGGTGAGATGTAGAAACCATGGCCCGAGACTGGGAGGCTGGAGGAGAGGGAGCCCCTCTCTTCTTGGTTGCAGTTGCCCAGAGAAGAGCACCTGGGGTAGCACCTCTGTAACATGGAGCTAGGGGTGGAAGTTAAATGGACACAACCTTGTGGCTCAAATGCCACGGCCTCTCACTGTTTCATTCAGTCTATGGCTTTAGGACAATTTCCAGGGACTTTAAATTATTGTTGTTTTGCTGGGGAAAGTGTTCCTCAAGCACCTTACGCTGCCATCCTGGAATTTCCGTGTCCTTCACATTACACAGCTTGATATTTAGCCAAGTAGCATAAATATATTATTCTGAATGACATCCCCCTTTTAAATTTCTTTTCCTACTTTACAAGATTAGGAGTACTAAATGAGAAGAATGGCAGAAAAAGTATCCATGTGGAATACATTATATTTTAGTTTAGTTTTTTATTATACTTTATGTTCTAGGGTACATGTGCACAACGTGCAGGTTTGTTACATATGTATATGTGTGCCATGTTGGTGTGCTGCACTCATTAACTCATCATTTACATTAAGTGTATCTCCTAATGCTATCCCTCCCCCTTCTCTCCACCCCACAACAGGCCTCGGTGTGTGATGTTCCCCTTCCTGTGTCCAAGTGATCTCATTGTTCAATTCCCACCTATGAGTGAGAGCATGCGGTGTTTGGTTTTCTGTTTTTGTGGTAGTTTGCTGAGAATGATGGTTTCCAGCTGCATCCATGTCCCTACAAAGGACATGAACTCATCCTTTTTTATGGCTGCATAGGGAATACATTTTAATATGCTGATAACTTCCATGACCACATACGCTTTACAAATAGCACTGACATATTCTCAGTCAGATACAGGAATCAAAACTATTTCAGAATCAGGCTTTGTCTATGAAGGCCCCCTCTGACTTCTGGACTTCTAAAACCTAGTTAGGCAGCAATGACATTTATGCTTTTTCCCTAAGGTGGTTTACTTTTTAAAATCTGAGGTTCTTTCAATTTGATAAATACTTTCAAGAATGATAAAGCAAGTTCAGTTCTTTTTCTTTCTTTTATTTCCCTCTTCAAGAGAATCCGTTGAAAAGATATTAAATGTCAATTTAGGTGATAGGCATCTCCAGCTGGAATCAATATCCATAAATATTAAGGATATTTTCTGACTATTCATTAAAACAGTAGGCTACATTTCTGGCAGAATTAAAATACTTAAAATCGCCTGAAGGGGTTAAGCAGGTCTAAGTTTCTGCAGAGTGTTTGTTTACTCATTAAACTGTGTTGGCTGCCAAGCCTGGTAACCCAACCTTTATATGGATAGAGCACTATACATTTTCAAGGAGTTTGGCTACTTGTTATTTGAAGAAGAAAGTCATTCTACAAACAATACAATATGGTTAGAAATGGCACAAATGAAATTGCACAGCAAAAGAAAAATCCAAGATTGGTTATTCAACGGGCAAGATAAACTCTAAATCGATAGTTCAAATGCAGCAATGTAACCTAATATAATAGCATACATTATTCTGACTATATAAAAATAATTATCTATAAACAGCATGGTTATCAAGAACCACCTCCAAATAATATAGGTATGCTGATATGTCCCATCTCTTATTCTACCAAATATTTGCCACTAAAAACTTGTGAATGTAATATTCGTTGGCAAAACTGTATGCTTTTCTATATTTTTAATTACATGACGTCATGTTTGCTGTTCTTAAAAAGGTTTTGTTTCCAATAGTCTTTTTCATGTTTTTACTTATGTTTTTACTTATTTCAAACGAGATTTTTGTGCTGTAAAAGAAAAGCTATTGAAGAAATGCTAACAATTATGGTATTAGCATTTTAATACTAATATTAAAATGTAACTGTTTTTTCCTCTCAATTGTCTAAGTTTCTGAAGAAATATTTTTAAATACACGGATATTAAGTAATGCATATAAGCACAAGTAGCCAGTAATTTTAACAGTAAAATATCAAATTTTTATGAGTTATGTAGTGAAAACTAAAATATACTTTGCAAAGGTCCCCTAGAAATGGAAATATCTGGAATGCTGAAATGGAAGCTTTTCTGGCCTCTCAGATTCATTTGAATGAGACTTTACCTCAAGTCTCCAAATACTCTTTGAATCAGCACTTAGTATCTAAGAGAAATAAAATACAAGTCATAAATATAATTTTTAATTGTTTGGCAGTCATATTTTTAAAAAGGTGAAATTATTATTCATTTTTGCCATTTCTCCATGTAAAAATGGTTTCTTATTTAAAAAACCTAACTTACTTATAAGCTCAGTTTCTTGGAAAAAAAAATCACTAAAAATTTTTTGTTAGTCTTTTAATTCTATTTCTAACCAATTTATCAGTTCGTTTGCTCTGTTCTTTTAAAAATTATTTCAAGTGGCTAAACTCAATGATTCTTTTTGTTAGAAAAAATCTTATCAAATTCACTGTAAATTTGTTGAAAATGTCTCATGTTGTACACTTTGTCCACAACAAAAAAACACTGCCCACTACTTTTACCTTTTAAGGAAATATACACAAAAATAAAAGTGCTTTTTTGCTCTGCTGTGCCCTACTGAAATGCAATCCCATTCCTCATGAAATTTGTAACATGACTACTAATCTCCTTTTTTCTGTTTACTATTCTGGTGGTAGCATTTTCACTCAATGTTGCATCAGTAGTAAGGCTTCATTTAAAATGTAAAATGTGTTCAATCTGAATCAATCTATTAACAATGACTAGATGCATGCAGCCAACCTACACGTTAGCAATAAGGCAATAATATCTTATGCAATGCTACAGGTAAAGTGAAATATAAGTTTTACCAAAACAATAAAGTTGCTTTAATAGAAAAAATGTTTCATACTACTTCAGTGTTGTAATTTAATTAAAATTATACAAAATTTTAAAAAAACTTTTCTTAAGTCACACTGGTTAGTGGTTGCTACAGTTTTAGATAAACACTTAACCAGATCTTACTAATTAAAACAGATACTCCTAATATTCCCAGGTAATCCCTGCATGCTATTTCTCAATGATTTTATCTGGGTAGATAACAAGCGGCTTTGTTATCAGACCTGGCAATTGCCAAACCTCTGGTGCAGATGGACAAATTGGAGCCTGCAAAGGAATCCAGGGAGAATGACACATTGAGCTGTGGACATGGGGCCATGTAATGTTGCTGGGGTTGTCGTCTATAGAAAGCTGTTGCCTTTGTGTAGTTACTGCTTCTGTTAGTCAGCAGCCCAAGGTCCAGTTATGGGGCCTGAAGGTCATGACTGGGCAGCAGGGCCAGCAATCAGGATGATGACCTGGGAAGAGTGAGGACACACTAGAACCTGCCCTCACATCTGGGTTTACGATGCCTCTCACAACACTGGCCTTCAGACATTAACGGCTACTGCTTCACTTCCACCTTCCAAATCTCACACAATCTAGGATCACAGAAGGGTGAGGGTTTGGAGAAACATCATTCCAGTGTGACCAAGTTGACACAATACAAACCATCACAGACACTATGCTCAAAATCTCCTCTAAAGCAGAAGAGTTGATGATTTTTTTTTTCAAATCAGTGTTTGAAAAATAAAACCAGAATTCCAGTTTCAACTATGATAATGTGAATAGATTGAATGCTTATTTCTGACAGAAATTATACATAGAACGGTAGCAAAGTATTGAATTTATAATTCCCTCACTTGAAAACAAGTACAAATCATGCTTTTCTCAGTAAATATATAATTTTCTCAGTAAATATACAAAAAGACAATATTCTGACAAAAAGACAAAAACTACCAACCTGAGAAGAAGTATTTCTAAATAATTTAACACTCCATTGGTTCAGGACACTGTCATTGAAGGAAGCAAACATTGTCTGTGGTGCACAATCCTTCCTATTTATTGCTACACATATGGGCAAATATGAGTTATTTCTATTTTCTGAGTAGTATAAAGATGCTAAAGCAGATTTAGGAAAACAATGTTAATATAGGATTTTAAAACAAGATTATATGTGAGAAGTGGTTCATCCTTACCCAGAGAGACATCTGATCTATAATTCACATACTTCTCAGAACAAGGTAAGTGTATTATTAAAGACCAGGCTTGTTAGTAATTATCTAGCACTATTTTTTTTTTTTTTTTTTTTTTTTTTTTTTGCAGGAATGCAATTTCAGGGAAATAATCTGAAAGTTACTTCCACTTCCACTCCCATAATCAAGGTAAACCCAGACCATTTTAGGTTTCCATTTACCCTAAGGCTAACAACTGGAAAGTTAAGGACCCTTTAAACTTTCAAATGGTCAGAGGATTTAGAAAAGTTCACATGTGGCTTCAACCAGTAAAATGTTTCTTTCAATTCTGCTCTTTGGCTGGAAGAACAGTCAACATTAATGAAATGATTTGTTAGATTAACTGTGTAAAGTGGGCTAAAAATACAATCTCTTTTTCCCTTGGTGGAAATTCCTTCATCCAAGTCTGCTGTAATCCCTTCATACTCTCCTCCAAGCACCCACCAGAATGCATGTCCTAGTACACCAGGAACAACTTCTGGCACACTATAAAGAATGATTCCAGTTGCGAGCAGAAGATACCAGGGCTTTTCACGCAGAAAGCCTGATTGGAGAGACAAACAGTATTCGCAACCTTCCTGGAAAGGAATCAGAAGGAGAAACTACTCCCCAGCAAGCAAGCATAGACCATTTCTAATAAAAAAGAGAAAGTGACTCAGGTCATGAAGCTAAAAGCCCAGAGGGAGTCAAGAGCCACAGAAACCCACTCCCGGTAAGTCAAATGGCAACCTAGCTAGAACTAGAGATATATGCCTATCTACCTCTCAGAATTTGCTTGGAACTAGTGACTGTTATGTTTCTCCTGTTCTCTCTCACCATGTCTGCCATCCAGTACCCTACTGAATAGGTGTATCTGTTACGGCTATTCTGTCCCCATCTCGCCACTCATTGAGTGTGTGGAAGGCAACTAACTTATCTCTTTAGTTCACAGATTTTCCAGTTGAAAGAAACCATATGGCCGGGCACGGTGGCTCAAGCCTGTAATCCCAGCACTTTGGGAGGCCGAGACGGGCGGATCACGAGGTCAGGAGATCGAGACAAGCCTGGCTAACACGGTGAAACCCCGTCTCTACTAAAAATACAAAAAAACTAGCCGGGCGAGGTGGCAGGCGCCTGTAGTCCCAGCTATTTGGGAGGCTGAGGCAGGAGAATGGCGTAAACCTGGGAGGCAGAGCTTGTAGTGAGCTGAGATCCGGCCATTGCACTCCAGCCTGGGTGACACAGCGAGACTCTGTCTCAAAAAAAAAAAGAAAGAAACCATATTTGTCTCATCCTTACCTGGAACTGATTTGAATATCAAGATTCTAGACCTCAAGCTTGAGCCTAATCCCAGAATGGGCTGAGACACTGAGACATTTTGGGAAGGTGGAAGTATATTCTCCAGTTGTTAAGAATGTGGATTATGGTGAGTATACTGGATGAAGAGAGAGCAATTAGGAACTATTACAATACCCCAGTAAAAAGTATCTATTATTGCATATATTAGGAAAATGTCAGTTGTCTTAGAGAGAAGTGGAGAGATTCAAGATATATATAGAAGGTAGAATGGGCAAGTTTTGAGGCTGATTGGATGTCAGGGTTGAGAGAAAGGCAACATTTTTGAACGACATTACTTTGAAGTTTACATCTTACACAACTGAGTGGATAGTGATCCCAATTCACTATAAAATATGGGAGAAACAGGAGGTTCATTGAGGAGAATGAGGGTTCACTTTTAGACACTGAATTTAAGGTGCTTATGGAACATTCAAACAGAAATATCCAGAGTACGGTTACAAACACTGGTTTAAAGCTCAGGAGAGATCTGAGTGAAAGATACAAATTTTAGGCTAACTGTAATTACTGAAACAATGAAAATGGATGATAGAGGCTAGTGGTAATGTATAGTATGCTAAAAGAATAAAGCCTAGAGTTGAATCCTGATAAACACTAGAACTTAAGAGTAAGGCAGAGAAATAGAAGGCAACAGAGAGTAAAAATAAGCAGTCACAAAAGTAAGTGCAAAGTTGTAAGACTGCAGTGACAGGGAAGGTAAAAGTGTTTTTTGAAAGCAAAAGTGGTAAGCTCTCCTTGCTCCCTGAGAAGCAGGAGGAGATATGACGACAAGGTTAGAGGAACAGCACTAACTAGGAGGAGAAATAAATGTCCATGGTAGTAAGAGGTATGACAGAGGTATGGGTAAATTTATCTGATACTTTCAACTTTCCCCCTTAAACAAGTATTAAAATAAATAAACATGGAGACCAAGACTGAAAAATTTCTGAGCAATCAAATCTAGTCAGGCCTGTTAAGCAACTTTAACCTTGCTCAATACACAAACATAAGTGAAACTTAACTTGAGCTATTTATTGTGAATGCATGTATTAAAGAAAAACAGAAATTAAGCTCAATCAATTGGAAGCAGCCAACAAAATTATAATTATATAACTCAGGACTATCCAACAGCATAGACCAAATAAGGCCAATGTATAGCTATAAACAATCAAATATATTCTTTGCTTTACTTCTGTATTCATTTCATAAAAACCTCCCTCTTGCATTTTCCTGGTGGATCTCCTGAACCAATTATTGTCTGGAACGTCCCAATTAATTAATCATTGTTTGCTCAAATAAACTCTTTAAAAAATTTACTGTGCCTCAGTTTACCTTTTTAACACAGGGGTTATTTTTATATTTTAATAATAAATGAAATGGAAGTAAAGTTTGAACAAGTACAGATGATTTGATAGAGTTGCTACAGAGAACGGGAGAGAGAGTCAACCAACCAGAAGACTTTGGAGAGAATTCGAGAGTTTAGCTGAGACTGGAGATCATAAATGTATCCTTTCACCTATCTGCCATGGAGAATAAGTGTTGATTACACTTAGCAGTAGGCAGGTTAATGTAAACTTGCAAAGGCAGTTTCAACGAAGTGTGAAGGCAGATACCAGGGTTAGGAGTGTAAGCTCTGGAACCTGATTTTTGGGCTTCGTAGCCTAGTTCCAAATCTCAGTTGTGCCACCTTAAGCAAGAATTTTAACCATATTTTCCTTTAGCTTTTTTCATATGTGTAATGAGGATAACACAAAAGTTACCTATGGAGTGGTGAAGATTAAACTAGACACTACATGCACAGAGACTAGAATAATGTTGGGCATGTAGCAGGTGCTCAAAAATGTTAACTATTTATAATAATATTGGCATTAAATGTAGTATTAGTTTTAACATGGAATTAGTATTAATATTAATACTATCTATGTAGAAGAAGAGTGGATGAAGTGATAGGTCATGAAATCTAACCTTGCAAAGATGGGAAGTTACTATAGAAAGCAGCCGATGCTTTCAGGCAAAGGAAAACATTCAGTGGACATGGGGTTCAACCCTTAGATTCAAGATTATATTTAGTTTGAATAACTGGCTGAATAACTGAGTTTAGTGCAAAATACGAAATCATGGTCAGAAGACTACAGGTGGAAACTGATTGTATCAAATGTGAAAGCTTTGCAAGTGTTGGCAAGGTTCAAGGTGTGGTCCTGGGAATGGGTAGCTGAAGGGGAGAAGGGAAAGGATATTGAAAACGAAGATGTGAAAAGCACTGGATGCAATATCTACCCAAGATCCTGTGGTCAGAAGGCTATTGGGATGTGAATGCATATGACCAAAGGAGAGAGGGCAAATATATTGTATCTAGGAAAGCAAATTGGATGTTTTAAAAAAACTACTTAAAATAATGAATTCTAAAATGTATTGTGATTTTGATTATTAATATAATCATACCCTTCAGTTAATGTATTTTACCACAGAGGTGCTTCATAAATATTTTATAGATTCTAAATTTTTAATTAATCTATTCCTCTACTCAGTCTATTAAGAATGCTTTTTAAATCCTTGAGAGTTAAATCTCTAGCCTTGCCTAGAAATGTATTGTGATGTTTTGCTTTTATGGCTAGTAATTTCTTCCATATATTTTCATTTATTCACACATATTTATTGAATGCTTATTATGTGTGAGCATTATTCCAGGTGCTATGCGTACATCAGAGAACAAATTACACAGATCTCTATCCTCTTGGAAGTTAGGTTCTGTCAGGGAAGATAAACACAATTATAAATATAATAAATAAGTCTAAGAACTTTTAGAAGGTGGTAAGTGCTATGAAAAAGGAACACACAGAACAGAGTTAAAAAAAAAAAAATCCAGATGAAGGAATAGGTGGGCGAATACAGTTTTTAAATGGGGTAGTCCAGGTAGGTTCCACTGAGAAAATGCCCTTTGAATAGATACCTGAAAGAGTCTTGTAGCACTCAAAAGGAGATCCATTTAATTATCTAGTCTTGCACTTTACGGACAAAAATCTATTTGCATCTCACAATGTCAAATGTGGTTTGAGGAATAACATCTACCCCCATAAACATTCTCATTTTTTTACTTATTTTTTATTTCTTATATTCTTCACTTTGTTACTTTGTTTCTTTTCTTTTTTTGAGGCAGGTCTTGTTCATGTCGCCAGGCTTCTGGAATGCAGTGGCGTGATCGGCTCACGTTCACAAGCTCTGCCTCCGGGTTTTACCATTCTCACTGCCTCAGCCTCCGGGTAGCTGGGACTACAGGCCTCGCCTGCATGGCATTTCTGTATTTTTAGTAGACACATGGTTTCACCGTGTTAGCCAGGATGGTCTCCATCTCCTGACCTCGTGATCTGCCCGCCTCGGCCTCCCAAAGTGCTGGGATTACAGGCATGAGCCACCACGCCCGGTCGGTCTTCACTTTGTTTCTTGATACAACCAGCAAATGAAAATAAAGAATGATGATTAAATATTTTTTATCTTGATTCGCTAGAAATACCTTATGCAAACTCAGATGTAGAATAACTCAAATCCTTTTTTTCATTTTCTACTCCACTAAAGTCCAGAAGAAGATGATTCTTGAACTTTCGAGCTAAATAGCATTTTCAATTGTTTGATGTAAATTTTAAATACAACCGTAGCATTCTCAATTGTTTGATGCAAACGTTAAACAAAACCATATTATCTAAGAGATGGATTTTATATAAATAAAAATCCAGATTTCTTCTTTGCCAATGACAGAATTGCTAATCTCGTAACATTTTTAGTAATTTGTTTTATATAATATATGAAATATGCACTAAAAATCAAACGCTTGTTCCTTGTTTAATTTTGTACGGGCTTTCCTGTTTTATTCTTCTCCATCACATATATTTACCAGATACTTTTTAGAGATTGTGAGTCACCATGTTGCACACTAAAAGAGTTACAAGATTCTTAATAGAAAGGAAAGAAAGAATGTGTTTTTAAAAATTAAAATTTTGACAAGATATATATAGATATATATATATATATAATTAGTTTAAATAATGTTGTCATGAAATATTAATGGCATATCTCCTGGAACTGAATCTAATTTTAGCTAATTGAGAAAAATCATTAGAAACAAATCCAGATATCTTTGATGTCTTCCCAAGAGCGTTATTTTATTCCCTTTTTCTTTTTTATTTATAACTCTTCTCATTTTGTTCCAATCCCTTTGAGTTCAAATTATATATTTACAAATAGCTTTCTTTCTGTAAGAATAAGACCACAGATCCACAACACTCTGCAGTTTGCTCTCTTCACTTCCACTGTAGACATCCTCCCTTTAACTATCCAACAAGTTCATTAATAAATAACATGCACTGGTTAATGTACAATAAAATGGTATGTCACTTTCATTTCACAAACCCAATTTCTATCCAAGGCAGAAACAAAATTAAAATTTTTTCTTAACATTTGATGTTGAAATTTAATATTACAGAAGATAAATTTGACTATACCATTTTCTAAAAATGTGAGTACATCATACTCTTTTGCACTTTAATTTCTCCTACAAATATCACTTATTCATTTGGAAAGGATATTCATTTTATCATTGCTTCTAATATGGAAGTAATTTAATGCCTAGCCATAGGTTATATTTACGTAAGTTATAATATGGTTCTAAATAAAAAAAACATGTGTTATTCAAGTAATGCAGATGTTTGTGTGCCAGATATCAAAGGTTTCTGTGATATATTGTTAAGTAAAATCTATTCACCAATGTTTATTATCCCCTGGTTTAGTATTAATTCAATTTCATTTTTAAATTTAAAAAGAGTTCAGAAGAAATGCAGTGTTTTTCCCCAAAGAACTAACATTTGGCTCAATACCACATATAAAAATATTTGAAATCAAATTTCACGCTGAATTCTCATATGAAATTACAGTTATTTTATACACTATTCTGTTATATTTTTCTATCTTTAAAAGACATGGAGAATTATTTTAAGCACCATAATGTCTCCAAATGAACTTTGAAACCAAATTGTCAAAATTTTTTTTTTAATGCTAGTTTTTTTGTTGTTGTTTGGGAGCACTTTTAATTTATGAATTAATTTGGAGATTTATGACACATTTTCAGGAAGCTTTTTAAACCAAGAACAATGTATTTCTACTTAATTGAGCCTTCTTTTTTGAAAGCTCATAAATAGAGTCAAAATGTTTTTTATTTAGATCCCTTAGATATCTTCTTAAATCTATTCCAATATATTTTATCTTTTACTATTTGAAATAAGATACCTTTTCATAGTTTCTAAAGCATTGTTTTGTTTGTGTATATGAATGCTACTGATTTTTTAAACTTATTTTTTAGTTGACAAAAATTGTACACAGTTATGGTATACATTGTGGAATGACTAAATCAAGCTAATTAACATATCCATTACCTCGCATACTTATTATTTTGTGGTGGAGTACTTAGCAATGTACCCTCTTAGCAATTTGCAAGTATATAACATATTATTAAGCTACTGATTTTTATATCAAATTTGTAACCAGAAATTTTAGTAAAATATTTTTTCTTTCATATCATGTACATTTACAACTAATTATTTAGAATTTTCTAGTAAATATTATATCAACTGCAAATAGTAATAAATTTGTCACTTCTTTCTCACTACTCACACTTTGCCTTACTCTAATCTTTTTTATTAAAATTTATAGAATGATATTAAATAGAAATAACAGTGAATAGCATTTCTTCCGCTAGACTTTAATAGAAACGAATCCACTGCTTCATCATTGAGAATGACCCTGGTTTTTGGTTTAATCTGTTTCTTTTTGATTGGATGTTTTTTAAAAATAAGAAACAGATATAACTCATATCAATTGCCTTTTCAGCATCTCTGGAGACAAATAGGATTTCCCCTATTGACTTATTAAATGATAAATTACAGATTTATTAATATTGAACTGTTGTTATTTTCTTGATATGAAGTTTACTTGTCCATAATTCATTATTTATTTAATGTGATTATTTATCTGACATTTGGGATTCTTCGATAACACTTGTAAGTAAGCCTAGTCTCTAATTTTTCTCTGTTGTATTAGTTTGTCAGATCAACACTATGCTACTTACTTTTAAAAAATGAAGCATTTTTATTTTTCATTCTGTGTGCTTGAAACATTTTTAAAGCATCAAGGATATCTGTCTAAAAATGTTTGATAAAATTCACCTAAGAAGTCATCTGAGTCTGAAAACTTTTAAGGAAAGTAACCATGACCATTTTACTTTTTGCCATCTATCTTGTCTATTAAATTTGTATATATTTTCTTGTATAAGTTTTAGTAATTTATAATCCTCTGTAAATTTATTTACTTATTGCAGGTTTTTTAAAAATTCATTTGCCTAGAGTTGAATCAAGTCATCTCACTGATTTGGTAAATATATTTTGAAACTATAGTCAATCCTCCCTTCTCATACTACCACATTAGTGGAAATATATGTGAACCAAGTAAAGCAAGAACATGATTCCAACATGACAATTTTAGTTAACACAGTGTAAAGCAAATGATTAAAAGAAAATGATAAAAGCAGCCAGAGGGGAAAGAGACATGTACAGGGAAACAAAGAATGACCATAGACTTCACCTCCAGAATCCATCCATGCAAGCCAAAAACTGGACACCATTAAAATGTGCACCAACAAGTGAATGGATACACAAATTATGGTACATTTAAACAATGGAAAATTACTCAGGAACAGATTTCTCATGAATGCAATCATGTAGATACATTTCAAAGTCAGAATATTTTCCTTCTTTATGCTAAAAGAAAAAAAGTCAGCCAAGAAAGAATGCATTTGGTGTGATATCACTTATATGGAATTCTAAATAATAAAACTAACAGAAAGCAGATTGGAGGTTGTCTAGGGCCTGAGGTGTGTAGTATGAAAATCAAAGGGCACAGGGAAGTTCTGGGGACAATTGAGATTTTTCTCTGTGTTGACTGTCAAAACTCATAAATTTGTACCCTTGAAATTAATACATTTCACTGTATATAAATTATTTTTTGATAAAGTGGATTTTAAAAATACAACAGGTAGACAGACAAGCCACTAACAGCAGTAAGATCTATAACTTAGCATCTGTGCAGGAGAAAGCATGGGAAGCAACAGAGAATCTGACAAATTTTAGAACCAAAAATTGCTATTAGCCAACAGGTACTCACTGTAAAGAGGCAGCCCAATTTGAAAATAACTTAAGAAAATGGAACGACCATTGTCCATTCGTGATAAGAGTGACTGCGGAAGACCCACAGTAAAATGTTCTGAAGGGTCTAGAGTAATCTAATCTCTGTGTGTCTCAAAACTATTCTGTCAGGACTGTCTTGCAGAATAGGACCTCATAATGAGGAATAATCAAAACTAGTGACCAAGACTGGGGGATGGAGGGATTAGAGAACTGTTCATCAAAGGATACAATATTTCAGCTAGAAAGGTGAAATAAGTTCAAGAAATGTATTGTGTATCATGGCAACTATGGTTAATAACAATATATTTTATAGTTGAAAATTTCTAAGAGTAGGTTTTGTGTTCTCACCATAAAAAATAAGTATGTGAGATAATCCATATGCTAAATAAGTTTGATTTAGCCATTCTGCAATGTATACATATATCAAACATAATATTGTACACCACAAATATATATACTTTTCATTAAAAAAATTAGAAAAAAGTAGTAATATTATTGGTATGAAGTTATACGTGTAATGTGGGAATTTTAATAAATGAACAATTGTTGGATACTTTCATCTCTGTGTTCTTAAGAACCAGGATTCTCAGAGTGGAAGAAAAAATAAAAATATAATATAGAAGAGTTTGGGGAAAAGCTTCTTAATCCTCAATTTGAATTGACAATATCAAACTTATGCATAAATTACTTTATCTCTAATTCCTTTATCTCTAAATACATCATATCCTAGCTTTATCTAAGACATTCTAGAAACACTAACAACTTAGTAGCAACTTATTCCAGAGAGTTGTCATAAAATACTATTTCCTATTAAAAGAAACCAGAGCTTCTTGGATACATGGTTGAATCCATGCCTAGGTCAGGAAATACTCTGAATAAGCCTGGAACATTTTGACATACCAGACACCTAGCAAGTTTCCATAGACTACTCTGCTAAAAAAACCTCAGGAGCCAACTTAAATAGATTCCCACTAGCCAAAAAAGGGGGCAATTTGAGTTTGAGTTACAATAAGAATTACAATGGATTGAATATAAAAAAAAAGTTCAGTTCATCAGTTCATAATGACATACGATTTTTTTTAAAACTAGCTACTTTCTCAAGGTGATGACAGGAACTTAATTTATAATGTTGAAAATGGACAAATAAGATAAAAATGTTAAAAACATATACTTCCTTTCCTATATAAAATCACACTATCATAGAAGATGAGGAAGTATATCCTTATAAAAATCATCAAAGTTAATAAATGTAAATGAAATGATAAAAATAATATCACTATTTTGTCTTTGCCAATTAATTAATGGACTAGATATTGAGAATTAACGGCTGGTAACTCAAAAAGGAAGGACAATCAGGCATTATGGACTTTCCGATGAAAAAACACACTACCATCTATATACAGTCTTTGCAAAGGGATCAAAACTGAGTCTGATTAGATTTCTGAATAAGGTTGCCAATTTCCAAAAAATGTAGAAGGCAGAGGAACCGGTGGAATTGCACCATTAGTCAACAACAAAATCCAGATGCAGGAAACTACAGGTAAAATGTCCCAGGTTCTTCATCAGATAAATTATGAGGAAAAGAAAAGGATAGTGGTAGAATATGAAATAAAAGTAGAACTACCATTTGATCTAGCAATCCCACTACTGGCTATCTACTCAGAGGAAAAGAAGTCATTATATGAAAAAGATACTTGCACATGCATGTTTATAGCAGCACAATTTGCAATTGCAAAAATATGGAACCAGCCCAAATGACCATCGATCAACCACTGGAAAAAGAAACTGTGAGATAGATAGATAGATAGATAGATAGATAGATAGATAGATAGATAGATGGAATACTACTCAGCCATAAGATAGATAGATAGATAGATAGATAGATAGATAGATAGATAGGTGGAATACTACTCAGCCATAAAAAAGGAATGAATTAATGGCATTCGCAGCAACCTGAATGGAACTGCAGACTTTTATTCTAAGTGAAGTAACTCAGGAATGGAAAGCCAAACATCATATGTTCTCATTCATAAGTAGGAGCTAAGCTATAAGGATGCAAAGGCATAAGAATGATACAATGGACTTTGGGGACTTGGGGGAAAGGATGGGTGGAAGCTGAGGGATAAAAGACTACAAATTGGGTTCAGTGTATACTGCTTGGGTAATGGGTGCACCAAAATTTCACATATCAGCACTAAAGAACTTACTCATGTAACCAAATATCACCTGTTACCCAAAAATCTGTGGAAATTAATACATATTTTATATATATGAAATATAAATAATTTAATATATTATATATAATATATATTTTATATATATATATATAAAACTCTGTCTCTCCAAAAGATATCAACTTAAAAGTTGGCCAAGACTACACTACAGATTCTAGAAATTCACATTTGGATAACAAATACACAAAGAAATGCAAAAAAAAGGCCGGGCGCGGGGGTTCAAGCCTGTAATCCCAGCACTTTGGGAGGCGAGGCAGTGAGATATGATGTCAGGAGATCGACACCATCCTGGCTAACCACGGTGAAACCCTGTCTCTAAAAAATACAAACTAGCGAGGCGGAGTTGCAGGCACAGTGATCCCAGCTACTCGGAGGCTGAGGCAGGAGAATGGTAAACCCGGGCCGGGCTTGCAGTGAAGGATCGTACGCACACTATTGAGCGACAATGAAACTCGTCTCAAAAAAAGAAAAGAAAAGAAAAGTAAAGTGGTTACCATAAACTTCAGGATAGTGGTTACACTTTAGGGAAGTGGAGGGCTATAAATGAGATAAGGCACATGTAGGAGATGCTGAAACAGCTTGGCAATGTTCTGTTTCTTAACCTGGGTAGTAATTGTGAGGACAGTTTCCTGGGAGCTTGTTAGAAATGCGGCATCACAGGCCCCAGATCTACTGAAACAGAATCTGTAGTTTAATAAGATCTCCAAGTGGTTCTTATGTGTAATAAAATTTGAGAAGCAGTGTTCCATAGCATCCCCAACAGATTATTATTTAAATACTTCTGGTTACATTAAAGTTAATATTTCCCAAATTGTTTATTCCAAGTCTGCTCATTACTAAACCTTTCTTACATTTAATGAACAGAACACTTTCTTCTTATAAATTTTCTCTATAGAAGTACAGCACAAATTGAGCATTTTCCACATGGTATGCATCTGTATTTCAAAACAGTCTTCTATTCCACAAGCTAGGCATCCTAAGTTGTTCAGTTATTCATTGTATGGACTGGTTTTCAGACCTTTTCACAATCTCATTATATTTTTGTGAATGCACAATATCCTTCCGAAAATGCGGCTATCCAATTGTCTAAGCATGTCTTAGACCCTTGCAATGTTATGTAGGAAGAATTAAATATTCATGAGTATATTGTTATAAAATAACAACTAATATGTATACTTTTCATTTTAGAACAGAAAGTAAAACAAAGGTCCAATGTGACAAAAATAGTAAATGGCAAAACCTGATATTTTTATTGATCATGATCTGCACACTCTATTTTTTGATGGATACTTTTCTGCACCTTTGGATTATGATAGGCTTGGAGATAATTTAAAATTTCCGAATATTTTGCATATGAACTTTTTTCTTTCTTGAGACAGTCTCTCTCTCTGTCCTCTAGGCCGGAGGGCAGTGGTGCTATCTTGGCTCAATGCAACTTCTGCCTCCCAGGTTCAAGCGATTCTCATGCCTCAGCCACCCAAATTGCTGGAATTATAGGCACACACCACCACATCCAGTTAATTTTTGTATTTTTAATAGAGACAGGGTTTCACCATGTTTGCCAGGATGGTCTTTAACTCCTGACCTCAAGTGATCTGCCTGCCTCAGCCTCCCAAAGTGTTACATATGAACTTCTGTCAAGCTTGGATTATTTTCTTGACATATATGACTGATTTTTATTATTAAAATATAAATTTCTACACTTATTCACACTAAATATCATCTTATTGTGTAAATAAGGTTTTCTTTCTTATCAATATCTAGTCAATCATCATCAATAATGTTGTCAGGTAGGCTGGGCACGGTGGCTCACACCTGTAATCCCAGCACTTTGGGAGGCCGAGGCGGGCGGATCATGAGGTCAGGAGATCAAGACCATCCTGGCTAACACGGTGAAACCCCGTCTCTACTAAAAATGCAAAAAATTAGCCGGGCGCAGCAGCAGGCGCCTGTAGTCCCAGCTACTCGGGAGGCTGAGGCAGGAGAATGGCGTGAACCCAGGAGACGGAGCTTGCAGTGAGCCGAGATCATGCCACTGCACTACAGCCTGGGTGACTGAGCGAGACTCCGTCTCGGAAAAAAAATAAATAAAAATAAATAATGTTGTCAGGGAAAATCCTACCTTTGTACTTTTTGAAATTTTATGCTGGAAGTTTGGAATATAAACTTAGGACAATGTTTAGAAACCAGGCGTTAGCAGAGATCAGTAGAATAGCACATGAAATACATTATTTGTTTATTGTTACATTATAGCAAATGTACTCCACCTTTTTATTGAATAGCCAGCTTTTTAGTTATATCTTGTTTCTAATAAATAAAGTCTTCTATGTATTACCTCCACTTTTATCTAAAATTCAATAGAGGTGGGTGAGGAACTGATGGCAGGTGGAGCAAAAAGTAAACTTACTAGTTCAGGGAAGGGCATCTCATTTATTGAATAATTACTGTGTGTCAGACACTACAGATACCAAGACTAATGTAGTTCTTCTGTTAAAGAGCTCACAGCCGAGCTAATAGGGAAGCCACACATATTTACGAGTTAAGAGTACTATTCAATGTTCAAAATGCAATTGTGGTACAGAAGGGATAGCTCATTTAGCCTGGAGGATCAAAGTCGTGGCAACTATTAACAAGCAGTGAAAGTATAGTTTTTCCTTGAGACTATGACCTACTTTGGAATAAAACAGGAATTTGGCTACAACCACACAGAAGAGTGCAAAGCACCCAGGATGAATTAAATTTGAATCTGACTCTGTCACTTTTTTTTTTTTTGAGACGGAGTTTTGTTCTTGTTGCCCAGGCTGGAGTGCAAAGGCATGATCTCGGCTCACCACAACTTCTGTCTCCCAGGTTCAAGTGATTTTCCTATCTCAGCCTCCCGAGTAGCTGTGATTACAGGCATGTGCCACCATGTCTGGCTAATTTTGTATTTTTAGTAGAGACAGGGTTTCTCCACGGTGGTCAGGCTGGTCTCGACTCCCGACCTCAGGTGATCCACCCGCCTCGGCCTCCTAAAGTGCTGGGATTACATGCATGAGCCACCACGCCTAGCCTACTCTGCCACTTTCCAGCTTTAGGATTTAGGGCATAATTTGAGTTCCCTCATCGGCAAAACAGAGATAATAATGCCTAGAATGTTGGGTTGTGGGAAATTAGACTTAATGCACCCAGTATGTTATTTGACACATGGTAGATATTTAAAACAACAATCGATATTGCTACTAAAGATAATAAACAAATGAACAAGCAAAAAAAGAAGAAGGAATGAGGGAATTAGCCTGAGACAGGTAATAATTTTGAAATTAAAGGCTTTATAAAAGTCTTACAGATCAGCTTTTCTTTCAGGGATGACTTATACTGGAGTTATAATTTAAATGCCCACTTTGTGATAATAAAGACACAGCACTTACTCTTAACCAGCCATTCAGACTTATTTAGAAAAGAATTTAGGATGGTGAGAAGAGGTTAGGACATAGCTAGGCTAAGCTGCAATTGGGGTCTCTCAGGTGGACAACAGAACCTCAGGAAGGTCACAGGAAATCTGGCTGTTTCAATTCAAGCCCATCTGTGTTCACAAATTGCTCCTCTCCAAGTAAGCACTTTGCCCTGGGCCATCACACAATGGAAATTAGATTATTAAGAATGTAGGCTACTCAAATAACAAAAATAGCTGGCATTCTAAATCAGCTTTGTATTCACCTCAATTAAATAAAGGCCAAGCATTTGCGTCAGCCAAAGGTTTGGTTGAGAAACACTGCTGCAATTTTCTACATTGCTGGTCCAATGTGAGCTGAGCACTCCAATGTCTTAATAAACTTCCATCCTGACATGCTGATAGTCTCTCCGATAAATATAAATTAAAATGTGTATAAAGAAAGTAAAGTTTTAGAGAAGGAACCTCATACAGGCTGTTTTTGCTTAGCTCAGGCATTTATGAAAATAACGACAATTCAAGCAAAAAGATCAAAGACAAATCGCCTGGTGGTTGTCAGCCTTCAGGAGAATGCTGAAAATACTGCAAACTTCAAGAATGCTGAAAACAGAAACAGTTGTTTAGGTTGATTTCAAATTATACTAATAAGCCAAATAAAAGAAAAATCATCTCTCACCCTCATTAATTCCCATAGTCATTAATTTAAACTTGCATGCCCCCTTGCTACTTGCTTAGATTTTTTTACAGTACATCTCCTTGTATATAGGTCCGACTAAGTCTTATAAAATGTGAGAGAGAAACAGAATTCACAACCCATAGCATTTTAAAAAGCAACTGCATAATGACCTCAGTTTTTAAAAATGAGATAAATATCAAGAGATTCATTAGATTAAGGTCATTGTGAAGATTAACCTGAAAGAAGAAGAGTTTTATATTTTTCCTTGGTGGATAGAGACCAAAATACGTATCATTCTTTATAAGTTTTCACAAAATAGAGCTTTTCAAGACTGAAAAAATAATAAACTTTCACTATTTCTTAATGTTTAGCTTTTCTTAAAATAATGCCTAAAAATGTCTTAAAATATTCCAGGAATATTTTACTACTCTTATTATATTATGTTTTCATTGTTAAATATAAATGGCAAAAACAATATTAATTATGAATCTTTCTAAACAGCTATACAAAAACTGGCAAGCAAACAAACAAAAAATACTTTAATTAAGTTATTCACCATGCAGAGGTGATGATTTGGGGTTCACATTTCCAAATTTTAGATATTTTTTGTTATTGTCAACACAACTACATATGTGTCTTATTTTCAAAAATGAACCATACAACAGAGGAACATGTTAAACAATATGGGGGGGTACAGTTCTCAATATTTAGACGGTAGGAGATGCTAAAGGAAAAGCAACCTGGTTTCCTTCAACAATAACATCATAAAAAAATTGCAAAGCAGAGAAAGAGAGACGTTATCTTTTGATGCATAGCAAATCACTTAAATTTATGGAATAAAATAATAATCAATAATAACGGTTTTAGGGGCTGATGGGTTCAATTCAGTGGTTCTAACTTGGGGTCTCTGATGCTTTTGCAGTAGGACAGTGGTTGGGGCTAAATAAATAAGACATAGGTTTTTTTTAAGTGAATAATTGATTAAGCTTCACTAAACAAAAGAGAAACTCTTTCTTTCTTTACCCTTAAAAAACAAAACCTGAAAAACAGAAACAACTAGTGGTTCTTTCTTGATGCATAAAGATGCTTATGCCTAAAGATGCTTCACCTCTATACAACAAGGAGAATGTATGCAAAGTCAGATTCCCTCTATTCAAAAGTTATTTGTCAGGACAGACTCTCTGTTTTAATCCCGTTATTGAGAGTCTTTAATTCTCTGCATTGAGTACTGCAAGCAAAAGTGCACTCTGCAGTTCTAAGGCAGTGAAGCAGATCTCTGACTGCAGAAAGGATGATACAAGGCACTCCTTACCCCATTCTAGAGGGAAGCATATTGGCTCAGTATGTCTTATCCTGTCTTCAAAACCATAGCCAGGGCCACTTGCTGCTGGTTAGAAGAGCTTGCAGTTTTCCCAAGGTCATGAGTTCTAAAGTAACTAATTCCTGGATAACATTTAATAAAGTCCACTTGAGTTATTTCTCAGTTCTGACCCTTTGCCCAGCTAGCTGGCAGAATCTAGTACAGTAAATCCTCATTTAATGTCATTGATAGGGTCTTAGAAACCACAATTTTAAGCAAAATGACACCTCAAATAATGTAGTTTTGTTCAACATTGTTTCATTATATGTTAATGAGAAGGGAAAAAAGTGATTTTCCTATACATCATTTTGCTTAAGGTTGCCATTTCCAATAAGTTATTAATGATATTAAGTGATGACTTAGTCCAGCTTTTAAAGTGGACAGACCCACAGGGAGAAAAGTTGAAAGCTTCATAGAGATGGTCCTTTGAGAGTTAAGTATCAGAGAACGAAAGCAATGAGACCATATGATTGAGAATTATGAGGAACTTTGAATATATGATTTTGTGTCCAAAATCCCTATGCATGGAAAACCAAAAATTGAATCTTTTTTACTATACACATGAGTAATTACATTGTTATACAGGGGAGGAGTAAACAATAAGAACAGAGATGGTAAGAGAAGGCAACATTCTTTTGGTTACAGTGAAAGTTATTGAAGCCAGTGAAATAAACCCTCCAAGTTTCTATTGGGAAAGTTATGTCCAGAGTTGGTTTCACTATAGGCAAAAGAGTGATTACAAGGAAATATGAAGAGATTCACTATCTAGAGAATGCTACTCAGTAACAGAAGGCTCAAGGGAGTAAAATCCATACATTAGTAGCAAACTCTACGGACAGTGATTGTAATATTAGGTGTAATGAGGTAGGGCCAATGACTGAGCCTACTTTGATCACCTCTTCACATGAAATTATTTAACACAGAACAATAGTCCATTGATATTTACTTTTGTTTTGGCATGAACATAAAACTTTATGCAAATACTGATTTCAGATTTCTATCTTTCCCTGAATACTGATTTGTGAATGCCAGCTTAGCTTTATCAGACAAAGTCACAGAGTTCCTTAAATATTCAGACTTCTAGGTCTCAACTCTAGAGATTCTGATTCAGTAGGTCGGGTTTAGGGTGTGCAAATCTGTATGTACAAATTCCCTGGATACCACTAATGTATAACTAAACTTCAAAACTGACAGCATGTTTAGCAAGGCACTAATTGACTAGAAAATATCCATTGAATACAAATTTGGTATGGATGATAGTTTAAGAAATCATCAGACTATGTATCTGTAATCTACATGTTTAATCCTAATAGCATAACCCATTAGATTATAAACACCATGAGATCAGGGATGATGTCCATCTGATTCACTGTTTTCTCCTAAGTAATTGGCATTGGTTAAGTCGAAGGCAAGGAGTATTTGATGAATAAATAAACAAATAATTCACTTGTTAAATAATGTTTAATTTCCAAATAACCTTGTGTTGCCAAAAAAGGCAAATCAAAAACTTGTATTTTTTCATTTATCAACTTCTTTTATCAACTCACAAAGTAACAAAAATGCATTGAAAGCTTATTGAATGATAGATATAATGATGGAATATTTGTATACCCTATGGTTATACAGTGCCTCTTTCTAATGAAAAAATAAAACCTTTTGAATCTCCAAAATGAGAGTCATTCTTTGAGTACCTGAATGCCTCTGTTTTCTGCAATGGTGATTATTATGCAGCTGTGAGTCACTACAATAAAACCCTAGACAAAATTTCATACTCTCTGTGACTTTTTTAGCTGAGGTCTTGAATCTGGTTCATTTTCCCAATGATCTGTGTAGCGCTGAATGCCCATTTTCCCCTAACAGTCAGAAAATTTCAACAAATTCTTTCAGAAGCAAACCTTTCAAATCTATGACCTCTTGACCAAAAGACATTCTCTACCAGTTTTTTTATTTACTAAACAAAGGATTTTTTAAAAACCAACACATAACACACATGCACACCTATACAATATTTTCCTAGACATGCACATGGAAGGTATTACATCAAGACTGAAAAAGATAGCTAGGGAAGGTTGGCTTAGGTAATCAGAGTAACTATGCAATTATAAATGACAGATACAGTCAAACCAGAAACAAATTTCAATCTATTTCCTATCTCTGCAGTATTACCATGGCAGAGTGTTAGAATAGACCTGGCATCCTATTTCCTTGGAAGCAAGATGAACCATTTCCTCATTGCCTTCATAGAAAATCCCATCAGAAAAACATCTGTCTCTAAAATTTCAGTATTTTCTGCAGTTCTCTAAGCCATTTTTTATATCAAGCTATATTATTTGAGACAGTTGTGTTTATCATTTCAGGAATGTTGTGAGTCTCATACCCCTGGCTCAGAGCAGCAGGGCATAACTGGATTTGAATTTTTACATATTCAAAGGGGTCCTAAATGGTGGGCATAAGGGGTAGTAATATTGTGAATAAATAGAACCAAATTGGTATGCCTTTTATGTGTGCATTGTTTTGTGAGAATCCAAGCATTTTCATTTTTCATTATCTAATTATGGCAACAGTGAAAAGAATATATTCCGGGCAGTTCACATCCTTAATAAGTTATAGTCTGTTTTAGTTTATTTAAGGAGGGTGGTGGTCTTAGAAAAGTACTCCACAAAAATGAGATTTATTAAGATTATAGTTTTAGAAATTTATGTAGAAGGAGACCTCAATATACCAGGTCAAATACCCAACAGAACTTAGAGTTTGTTTGAAATAGAAGATAACAGTAAAAGGCATTTCCTGCATTATTTCAATTAAACCCTTCATTTTCTTGAAGGTTAATAATTTCAAGAATATTCAGAGTGGTTGCCTCACTTCAATTTAGTTAATTAAATTATATTAATCTTGGTTGATTGTATCATACAACACATGATTGTATAATCATCCCTTATGTGGTAATCTGGCATAACCCGTGCCAAGGAGCTGACATAACAAATTGCAAATTTTATTTTATCTGGTTTATTTATTAAGTTTAGTTTGTTGACTAAGCTACTTGAATCAAACATTAAAAAGAGAACAACTTTCTGATTCTTAAAGTAAGTGTTTATCAGAGATCAAAGAAAATTGTGACTCATTCCCAGGTGTGCTGGATTCACTTCATCTTCAGTGGGGCATTATGTAATTTTTTTACAATAATCTATGAATACTGAACCAGTGAGTGGCCTCTCTTAAATGGCATGGCACTCATGGCAACATGCTCTGAAAAACACTAACCTTATTAAAAAGTGATGAACAGATATGTCAGTTTATAAATGTCATGCCAATTTCAACTCCCCATGCTTAAATAGGTTTTAAGCAAGGAAACCCACAACTTGGATTGTAAAGTAGCTATCTATTCATAATTCCTTGCAATAGCTGAGATAAATTTAGGTCAGAATTCTAGATATTTATGAGACTAATGTAAATATAAAATGTACCTCAAAAAGTTTCAGACCTACCAGGGTAGGTTAAAGACCTGCTTGAAATTTTCTAGAGTTTGTTGTTTAAATGACACAGCAGTAAAATGAAATTTTCAACACTATATGGCATAGGTTTTCATACTATAATGGGTGTTAGACCTAATTAGATACATAATTTAAAATATAATGGAATGCCAAGCAAAGTATAGGAAATCTACGACAGATTTCTCGCAAATACATTTCACCTTAGTCTTTAATAGAAAGAACATATATCAAGGAAGGAAAAGTGAGTTAGAATCCAAGCAGATCAATGTAATCTGCACTTGAGAACAGTCAGTGAACGAGATGATTCGTTGGCCACTTACACTCTATCTAACCCGGAAAGCTTCCTGAAAGTGAATTTCTCATGGTAGCAGTGGGGATGAGAGATATGCTGAAGACTTTAACAGATGTGCTATGTGGAAATCAAAGATGTTTAATTAAAACTTAAAAAGACCCTTTTTGGGGAATTCAAATAATATTTTCTAAAAGCAAATTGTGAAGTTATTTTGTCTAACCAAAAATGCCTCCAACTAGAGGCAATAAGCCCATTGCCATTCCGAATGATGCACAGTTCTGTAATCAACAGAGCAACCAGAGGACCCATTTAAAACACAAGTCACATCATGTACCTTCTCTACTCCAAATTATACACTAGCTTCCCTTATTCAGAGTGCGACAGGATCTTTCCCTCCTCACTGACTGCTGGCCTTTATTGCCTGCTCTTCTCTACTTTCCTCTCTGCTGCCAAGCTGGCCTCCTTGTTCCTCCTGCAACATGGGAAGCAGGAGCAGGGCATTCATTTTCCTGACATCCACATCTCCTTGAGGTTTTGCCCACCTTCTCTTTTGAAATTATGATCCTCTTGCCTTCCCCATTTACAATTCCTACTTCACTTCCTTGCTTTATTTTCCTCTATAGCAATTATTTTCCATAGATAGAATATGCCATATATTTTGCTTCCTCGAACTATGTCAGCTAGGTAAGGGCAGAGGTTTAATCTATTTAGTCACTGCTGTGTCCTCTGCCTCTAGAATAATTCTGGGCAAACAATACGTGCCCAATAAATATTTGAGATATAAATAAATTAATGACAACCACAAATCCCCAAAACTCTGGGAATATTAGCACATAAACTATGTTTTGCAAATTCCCAACTGTCTCCTTTTTTACTTAAGCTTCAGCTCTTGCCAGCATCCTCCGACACCATGTCATGAAAACTGCATGTGGGAGGTTAATCTCATCTCTTCTACCTGCCATTCGTGTAAATCCTAATTTTTAAAATCCTGATAAAGATACATCTCCTCTTGGAAAGTAACTTCTCCAAAAATAACTATCAAAACTTGCAATATATTAAGTAGTCCTCCAGGCATAGCACTCCTTAGAGATATAATATTTAAGAGACAGAATATGTCTCCTTGAGCAGTTTTCGCCCTGTAAAATGTTTATACCCAATAATTTCCTATGAATTTCTCTAGTGATTATTACCTGTATCAACAATTTGGCTCGTGCGCAGTTACATGTATTTTCATTAATCAGTTTCTTCTTTCGTTCACTTAGTAAGTACTTATGAAGTCCCTATCACATGTCTGGCATTGTTCTAGCTGCTGAGGATACAGACACAAATGAAATGTACAATGTTCTTCCCCTCAAAGAACTCACAGACTAGTGGCCAAAGACAGCTGGTAATAAATTAGTACATCAGATGCATAAGTTGTATAGGTATGTATAAATTGATAAGTGCCATAGAGAAAAATAAAAATAGGGTAAGTGGAATGAGGTGTATCTGCATATTTTATATTATAGAGTCAAAAGAGCCCCTACTAATTACTTGATATTTGAGTAGAACCCTGAGGGAAGTGAGGGAGTGAGGTATGGTGATGTCTTGAAAGGAGAAACCCGAGAGGAGAAACAGCAAATGCAATCTCCCCTCCCCCGCCAAGAAAAAAAGCCTCAGAGGCAAGTGTGCGCAATGTCTTATGGATGTCAGTGTGGGTGAGGCAAGGTGATGGAAGTAGGGAGGGAACTAGGACAGTGGGGGACAAGATCATGGTAGGTCTTGGGGGTACTGATGTCTCCATCCTGCCTCCCCAACTCCCAGATGAAGTTTCTTGAGTAGAGAACTGTCTTATATATGTACTTTACATCTTCCACGGAATGTGCTACACGATCTTGCACAGAGGATATTCAACATTAACTGTGAGTAGAAATTACCGTTTGTATACACACACAAAAATAGCTGCAAATACCCTGATGCTCCTCAAATGAGAACAATTTACCCATGGAAACATGAAATAAATTCCAAACTTATTGAATTATCCTACCTGTACAAATGTATACAGTTCAGGCCAGAAATAAAAACTTTCCTAAAATTTATGGCCTCTCTCTCTCCCCTTTCCCTATAGCCCCAGAAATTACTGAATCATTCTAAATCTTTTATTACTATGCTTAGTCATTTTTTAAAACTTCTCAATTAATCTTTATAATTTCAGAGTTTTTTTCAACAATTAAAATGTTTTTAATTGAAATGTTTTTAACTGAATTTTTTTCAACAATTAAAATCCTTCTGCTCCCTATGCTTTTCCTTCTTTAGATGTGCCATTTGCACTTTCAAGCTGTCCTGCTGCTCAAATGTTAATATGCAATCAGTCATTCACTAAGTAGATATGGATGTTGGACATTGAGAATGCAAAGGCAGGGTACCATATAGCATTTGAGATTCAAACACAGA
This sequence comes from Papio anubis, assembly GCF_008728515.1. NCBI lineage: Eukaryota > Metazoa > Chordata > Mammalia > Primates > Cercopithecidae > Papio > Papio anubis. Next base: position 83,116,044 of record NC_044979.1, on the reverse strand, counting down.
TGTTGAAATTGGAAAGTCAGACCTGGTTTAGAATCTCTCTGCTAGCAGGAAGATCACATTTATAAAAGAAGAATGAGAATAGTAAGTAACTCATAGACCTCTTGCAAGGTTTAAGTGAGATAATTCATGTAAAGTGCTTATCATAAGCTTGTAACATAGTGGAAGTTCCATAAACATTAAATATAAATAGTATATTAAATATTACTCGTATAAATATGAATATTAAAGATGACAATTTCAAACTTTCTCTCCATGCCTACTCTTTCTCCTGAGCTTTGTTACCAGGCATATCTCTACCTGAATGTCATTCCAGTGGCTACCATCAATGAATCCAGAACAGAAATTTCATCATCACATTTTTACAGTTTCTGCCTTATAATAGTATTTCGACAATTGTCCCTATATCTGTAAACCCAAACATAGCACAAAAACAGCTTTCTTTTTTTTTTTTTTTTTTTTTTTTGAGTGGGGGTGGCTCTGTCACCCGGGCTGGAGTGCAGTGACCGGATCTCAGCTCACTGCAAGCTCCGCCTCCCGGGTTCACGCCATTCTCCTGCCTCAGCCTCCTGAGTAGCTGGGACTACAGGCGCCCGCCACCTCGCCCGGCTAGTTTTTTGTAGTTTTTAGCAGAGACGGGTTTTCACCGTGTTAGCCAGGATGGTCTCGATCTCCTGACCTCGTGATCCACCCGTCTCGGCCTCCCAAAGTGCTGTGATTACAGGCTTGAGCCACCGCGCCCGGCCAAAAACAGCTTTCTAAATGATCTGTCTGCCTCAGATCTTCCTCTCCTCCAAAAAATAAAGGGCATTATCTAACATTAATATTAGTAGCCATTAGTATTATATGTTGCATGAATGAATCAATGGATAAAGAAAAAAGGCAATGCGATGTGTTAGAAATTCAGGCTGGTGTGTTCATTGGGTTCTTAATTATTAAATGATGTACTTTTTTTTTCTCTTTCTCTCTCTCTCTCTCTCTCTCTGGTTTCTCTGACAGGGAAGCTCTTAGAACAAACTCCACGGCGAGTCTGCCGCCAGCTTACCTAGAGTGAAAGTGATTAGCTGCCTTAGGCAGATCATATGGCTAAAGCTAGGCATGTGGGACAATGATAAGCAAATAATCTTTCCATGAGTAAAATGGGAAGTTTTTCTCTCCTCTCTCCTTTAAGTACTTTTCCTTTCCTTTATTAGCTGCACCTAAAACTATGGTTAAGCGTTTTGCTCTGCATCTTGCCCTATTTATTCAGGAATCTTATGAATAGTATGCTTTGCAAATCTGTGATTTTAAAAGCTAAAATACCCATGTTCAATTCAATTGTTTCAGAAACCTCAAGTAACAAGCACACTCTGATATAATTTCAAAACATTTTTTAAATCAGAAGATCCTAAAGTGTTTATCTATACCTACAGAATTAAAATAGTGTTTTAATTATTAGATTAACTGCACTGGTCTTTTTCACCTAGTAGTGAATAAACATAAACTAATTGGTACATATGATATTTCAGTGTGACAATAATGCACATTAATTTTCCTTTAGTGTTTTTATTTGGCTTTTTCAGTTTAGCCAAACGAACGCTAATATCAAAACAAATACCTTGAGAAAGTCTTGAGAACTGTGTTGCTTCAAAATAAATTTTTAACAATTCAAGTAAGAGTTTTTACATGCTTAATAAAATTATAAATTAACTGATTATTCTACTGTGCTTCTCTGGGTTTGAATATAGTAAGCAACATGGAAATGGGTTTATCACCATAATTTCTTCATTACCATATGTTATGAATGCAAGTTTTCTTTTTAAAAATAGATAACTAAAACCGCATAATTACATGTAACTATTATTTTAGCTGGTAACCGAGAACATTACCAATAATATGTCAGAATTTTATTAATAGACTCCCTTGCCCTTTGAAGTAAAAATGTATAAACTGCTTACTCCAAGAATTGTGGACTTTCCAGTCCCTTAGCTGTGATTCTTTCTTTTGTTTGTTTTCTGCTTACAGTGCCTGTCTGGTGCCCTATTATTCTGCAAGGCATAGTGCATGGAATTTAAAATCCAGAAACTTTTTTTCAACTAGACAAGCTTTCCCTTTTAATAAGTCACTTAGAAGAAGATGTTGGTACTAAGGAAATGCCTTACTATGAGGAATAGTAATCACTTTCTCGATCTTTCTTACATATAAAATATTTCTTGCCAATTCTATGAGAATGAATTTTTTTCTTGGAAAAGCACTCATTTCTAATCAAGAATAACATAGCAGAGGTTTTGGCTGTTGAATGTTTGTTAATTAATTTTGTTTCATTTTCTTTTTAAGTATGTTCTCAGGTTTCTTTGGTGTGAGATTCTCAAAACATAAGATAGGATCCCAGCAAACAACTTTAATCTTCTCTCTGTTCTTTTCTCTCTCCACATCTCATCTCCTTTCTCCAAACACAGATGTCAGAAAAGTTAGAGAAAATGTGCGGTGTAGAGGTAAAACTCTAAGGTGACAGGATCAAGTATTGGGCTGTACAATTTTTCTTAAAAATTTTTATCACAGTGGAGCATTCTAAAGTTCTGTAGGGAGATTAAATATACCACAGGGCATTGAATGGTCCATGCTGAAGCGAACTATTACAAAGCTTGAAATTTGTTACTTTACAGCTTTCACATGAACATGGATTTTGTATTCTACATTCTGCACTACAGTTTATATAAATGCAGGTACATGAATAGATGTATAATAGACATACACACAATAACTGATCAGTTTTCAACTTTTCATTATAATGGCTCTTGAAAAGTTACACTATGGTTTTTTGGGTATTTTCGTTTGTTTGGTTGGTTGGTTGGCTGGTTGGTAGGTTTTTTTGTTTGAGACAGAGTCTTGCTCTGTTGCCCAGGCTGGAGTTCAGTGGCACGATCTCGGCTCACTGCCACCTCCACCTCCCGGGTTCAAGCGATTCTCCTGCCTCAGCCTCCCAAGTAGCTGGGACTACAGGTGGACGCCACCACGCCTGACTAATTTTTGTATTTTTAGTAGAGACAGGGTTTTACCATACTGGCAATGCTGGTCTCGAACTCCTGACCTTGTGATCCACCCACCTCGACCTCCCAAAGTGCTGGGATTACAGGCATGAGCCACCATGCCCAGTCCCATGTTTTACATAATTATTTCTTTGACATTCTCCCTGTGTAATGACTCTTCACCCAAAGCACAATAAATATGTAAGAGTGCTATGTCAGGGATTCAACTTCTTCCTGGTTTAGTCTTGGAAGAGGGTAAGTGTCCAGGAAATTATCCATTTCTTCTAGGTTTTCTAGTTTATTTGCGTAGAGGTGTTTATAGTATTCTCTGATGGTAGTTTGTATTTCTGTGGGATCGGTGGTGATATCCCCTTTATCATTTTTTATCACGTCTATTTGATTCTTCTCTCTTTTCTTCTTTATTAGTCTTGCTAGTGGTCTATCAATTTTGTTGATCTTTTCAAAAAACCAGCTCCTAGATTCATTGATTTTTTGGAGGGTTTTTTGTGTCTCTATCTCCTTCAGTTCTGCTCTGATCTTAGTTATTTCTTGCCTTCTGCTAGCTTTTCAATGTGTTTGCTCTTGCTTCTCTAGTTCTCTTAATTGTGATGTTAGGGTGTCAATTTTAGATCTTTTCTGCTTTCTCTTATGGGCATTTAGTGCTATAAATTTCCCTCTACACACTGCTTTAAATGCGTCCCAGAGATTTTCGTATGTTGTATCTTTGTTCTCATTGGTTTCAAAGAACATCTTTATTTCTGCCTTCATTTCGTTATGTACCCAGTAGTCACCAGCAGCAGGTTGTTCAGTTTCCATATAGTTGAGCGGTTTTGATTGAGTTTCTTAGTTCTGAGTTCTAGTTTGATTGCACTGTGGTCTGAGAGACAGTTTGTTATAATTTCTGTTCTTTTACATTTGCTGAGGAGTGCTTTACTTCCAACTATGTGGTCAATTTTGGAATAAGTGCGATGTGCTGCTGAGAAGAATGTATATTCTGTTTATTTGGGGTGGAGAGTTCTGTAGATATCTATTAGGTCCGCTTGGTGCAGAGTTGAGTTCAATTCCTGGATATCCTTGTTAACTTTCTGTCTCGTTGATCTGTCTAATGTTGACAGTGGGGTGTTGAAGTCTCCCATTATTATTGTATGGGAGTCTAAGTTTCTTTGTAATCTCTAAGGACTTGCTTTATGAATCTGGGTGCTCCTGTATTTGGTGCATATATATTTAGGATAGTTAGCTCTTCTTGATGAATTGATCCCTTTATGATTATGTAATGGCCTTCTTTGTCTCTTTTGATCTTTGATGGTTTAAAGTCTGTTTTATCAGACACTAGGATTGCAGCCCATGCTTTTTTTGTTTTCCATTTGCTTGGTAGATCTTCCTCCATCCCTTTATTTTGAGCCTATGGGGGTTGTTTGTTTTTTTCTTGTAAATTTGATTGAGTTCTTTATAGGTTCTGGATATTAGCCCTTTGTCAGATGAGTAGATTGAAAAAATTTTCTCCCATTCTGTAGGTTGCCTGTTCACTCTGATGGTAGTTTCTTTTGCTGTGTAGAAGCTCTTTAGTTTAATTAGATCCCATCTGTCAATTTTGGCTTTTGTTGCTGTTGCTTTTGCTGTTTTAGACATGAAGTCCTTGCCCATGCCTATGTCCTGAATGGTATTACCTAGGTTTTCTTCTAGCATTTTTATGGTTTTAGGTCTAACATTTAACTCTCTAATCCATCTTTAATTAATTTTCGTAGAAGGGAGTAAGGAAAGGATCCAGTTTCAGCTTTCTACTTATGGCTAGCCAATTTTCCCAGCACCATTTATTAAACAGGGAATCCTTTCCCCATTTCTTGTTTTTGTCAGGTTTGTCAAAGATCAGATGGCTGTAGATGTGTGGTATTATTTCTGAGGGCTCTGTTCTGTTCCATTGGTCTATATCACTGTTTTGGTACCAGTACCATGCTGTTTTGGTTACTGTAGCCTTGTAGTATAGTTTGAAGTCAGGTAGCGTGATGCCTCCAGCTTTGTTCTTTTGGCTTAGGATTGTCTTGGCAATGTGGGGTCTTTTTTGGTTCCATATGAACTTTAAAGCAGTTTTTTTCCAATTCTGTGAAGAAAGTTATTGGTAGCTTAATGGGAATGGCATTGAATCTATAAATTACCTTGGGTAGTATGGACATTTTCACAATATTGATTCTTCCTCTCCATGAGCAAGGTGTGTTCTTCCATTTGTTTGTGTCCTCTTTTATTTCACTGAGCAGTGGTTTGTAGTTCTCCTTGAAGAGGTCCTTTACATCTCTTGTAAGTTGGATTCCCAGGTATTTTATTCTCTTTGAAGCTATTGTGAATGGGAGTTCATGCATGATTTGGCTCTCTGTTTGTCTGTTACTGGTGTATAAGAATGCTTGTGATTTTTGCACATTGATTTTGTATCCTGAGACTTTGCTGAAGTTGCTTATCAGCTTAAGGAGATTCTGGGCTCAGACGATGGAGTTTTCCAAATATACAATCACGTCATCTGCAAACAGGGACAATTTGACTTCTTCTTTTCCTAACTGAATACCCTTGATTTCTTTCTCTTGTCTGATTGCCCTAGCCAGAACTTCCAACACTGTGTTGAATAGGAGTGGTGAGACAGGGCATCCCTGTCTTGTGCCAGTTTTCAAAGGGAATGCTTCCAGTTTTTGCCCATTCAATATAATATTGGCTGTGAGTTTGTCATAAATAGCTCTTATTATTTTGAGATACATTCCATCAATACCGAATTTACTGAGAGTTTTTAGCATGAAGGCTGTTGAGTTTTGTCAAAGGCCTTTTCTGCATCTATTGAGATAATCATGTGGTTTTTGTCTTTGGTTCTGTTTATATACTGGATTATGTTTATTGATTTGCGTATGTTGAACCAGCCTTGCATCCCAGGGATAAAGCCCACTTGATCATGGTGGATAAGCTTTTTGATGTGCTGCTGGATTCGGTTTGCCAGGATTTTATTGAGGATTTTTGCATCAATGTTCATCAGGGATATTGGTCTAAAATTCTCTTTTTTTGTTGTATCTCTGTCGGGCTTTGGTATCAGGATGATACCAAATGAGTTAAATGTAAAATGAGTTAGGGAGGATTCCCTCTTTTTCTACTGCTTGGAATACTTTCAGAAGGAATGGTACCAATTCCTCCTTGTACCTCTGGTAGAATTCGGCTGTCAATCTGTCTGGTCCTGGACTTTTTTGGTTGGTAGGCTATTAATTATTGCCTCAATTTCAGAGCCTGCTATTGGTCTATTCAGAATCTATAAAGAACTCAATCAAATTTATAAGAAAAAAAAACAACCCCATCAAAAAGTGGGCAAAGGACATGAACAGACATTTCTCAAAAGAAAACATTCACACAGCCAACAGACACATGAAAAAATGCTCATCATCACTTGCCATCAGAGAAATGCAAATCAAAACTACAATGAGATACCATCTCACACCAGTCAGAATGGCAATCATTAAAAAATCAGGAAGCAACAGGTGCTGGAGAGGATGTGGAGAAATACGAACACTTTTACACTGCTGGTGGGACTGTAAACTAGTTCAACCATTGTGGAAAACAGTGTGGCGATTCCTCAGGATCTAGAACTAGAAATACCATTTGACCCAGCCATCCCATTACTGGGGATATACCCAAAGGATTATAAGTCATGCTGCTATAAAGACACATGCACATGTATGTTTATTGTGGCACTATTCACAATAGCAAAGACTTGAAATCACCCCAAATGTCCATCAGTGACAGACTGGATTAAGAAAATGTGGCACATATACACCATGGAATACTATGAAGCTATAAAAAAGGATGAGTTCGTGTCCATTGTAGGGACATGGATGCAGCTGGAAACCATCATTCTCAGCAAACTATCACAAGAACAGAAAACCAAATACTGCACGTTCTCACTCATAGGAGGAAATTGAACAATGAGATCACTTGGACACAGGAAGGGGAACATCACACACCAGGTCCTATTGTGGGGAGGGGGTAGGAGGGAGGGATAGCATTAGGAGATATACCGTAAATGACGAGTTAATGGGTGCAGCACACCAACATGTCACATGTATACATATGTAACAAACCTGTACGTTGTGCACATGCACCCTAGAACTTAAAGTATAATGAAGAAAAAAAAAAGAAACACTGAAAAAAAAAAAAAGAGTGCTGTGTCTACAATATTGATTGAGGCAAATACACTCTATTTGCTGGTCACTGTGGATTCTAAGCAAAGAATATCACAAAAAAATAAAAATTATGCCCTATTTTTGAATGAACCAAAAATTCTTTTCTTTGAGTACGTGCACCAAACAGGAGTAATAGTGGTATAAAAGTGGATACATATACCAATGGTACAGAAATAAAGCCAAACTTAAAACAAACTGATCTTTCACAAAGCAAACAACAACATAAACTGGGAAAAGGACACCTTATTCAATAAACGGTTCTGGGGAAACTGAATACCTACATGTAGAAGAATAAAACTGGATCTCTATCTCTAACCTCATATAAAAATCAACTTAAGGTGGATTAAGACTTAAATATATGACTTGAAGCCATAAAAATTCTAGAAGAAAATTTAGGAAAAACTCTTCCAGACATTGGCTTAGGCAAAGAATGTAGGACTAAGACCTCCAATGTAAATGCAACCAAAATATAAATAAATAAATGGAACCTAATTAAACTAAAAAGCTTCTGCACAGCAAAAGAATAATCAGCAGAGCTGGGCGCGGTGGCTCACGCCTGTAATCCCAGCACTTTGGGAGGCCGAGGCGGGCGGATCATGAGGTCAGGAGTTCAAGACCATCCTGGTTAACATGGTGAAACCCTGTCTCTACTAAAAATACAAAAAATTAGCCAGGTGTGTTGGCGGGCGTCTGTAGTCCCAGCTACTCGGGAGGCTGAGGCAGGAGAATGGGGTGAACCCGGAGGCAGAGGTTGCAGTGAGCGGAGATTGTGCCACTGCACTCCAGCCTGGGCGACAGAGTGAGACTCCATCTCCAAAAAAAAAAGAAGAAGAAGAAAGAAGAAGAAGAAGAAAGAAGAAGAAAGAAGGAGGAGGAGGAGGAGGAGGAGGAGGAGGAGGAGAAGGAGAAAGAAGAAGAGAAGGAGAAGGAGAAGGAGAAGGAGAAGGAGAAGAAGAATCAGCAGAGTAAACAGACAATTCACAGAATGGGAAAAAATACTTGTAAACTATTCATCTGACAAAGAACTGGTATCCAGAATCTGGAAGGAACTCAAACAAATCAGCAAGAAAAAAACAAATAATCTTATCAAAAAGTGGGCAAATAACATGAATTGACATTTCTTGGAAGAAGATACATGAACGGCCAATAAACATATGAAGAATATGCTCAACATCACTAATCACTAGAGAATGTAAATTAAAACCACAGTGAGATGCTACCTTACCCAAGCCAGAATGGCTATTATTTGAAAGTCAAAAACAATAGCTGCTGGAGTGAATGTCATGAAAAGGGAATGCTTATACACTGCAGGTGGGACTGTGTATTATTACAACCTCTATGGAAAACAGCATGGAGATTTCTTAAAGAACTAAAAGTAAATCTACAATTCAATCCAGCAATGCCACTTCTGGGTATCCACCCAAAGGAAAATAAGTCATTATATAAAAAAGACACCTGCAAGTGTATGTTTATGGCAGCATAATTCACAATGGCAAAGACACAGAAAATACCTCAGTGCCCACTGATCAATGAGTGAGTGGATAAAGAAAATGTAGTATATCTACACCATGGAATATAAAAGAGAACGAAATAATGTATTTTCAGCAATTTGGATGGATCTGGAGGCCATTATTCTAAGTGAAGCAACTCAGAAATGGAAAATCAAATACCGTATATTCTCACTTATAAACGAGAGCTAAGCTATAGGTCAGTCCACTGAGGCTGGCAGAGATCAAGCTACCTGCCCAGGTCCACACTACAGGTCCCCGTTGGAGCTGAGACTCACACCTTAAGTGCCCTAGAGTCCCCACGAATCTCATTAAGAATGCTGGGTCATCTGTTTTGGAGTGATTCAGGCTTTGAGGGTCATAGCAAGCATCAAACCCAGGCCAGGCTAGGTCACAGAACAAGATTATAGAGTCCTTCCCAGCACTGTGGGGCCTGAGACCACTGTGGCACTTCTCTAAGCCTCTGCAGGGACCCCTTCTCTGGCCCCAGACCTCTCTTCCACAGACTTCTTTAGTTGGGGGATCCTGGCCTTTGAGATCCCATTTCTTTGGATGGAGGATTAAAAATACCTATGTCATCAAATACAAGGTATCTTTGGGAGTGAGATGCACTATAATTTTGTGAATTACCATGGAATTCATTAATTTGATGGCATTTAAACAGTCAGGGTGACCTCCAGGTTGGTAAACTGTGAAAAATGGTAACACTATAGTAATAAGTGATATTTATGACAATTAAAAAGAAAAAAAGAAAATTCCAGGAAACCTCTGCCCTACCTTCACTTATGTGCAATGACTGGGGCAATCTTAATCAGTTCAATCAATTCAAGTGGAAATAACTGAAGAATGAGTGGTTGAATACTTAGATTTCATTTTGCTTCAAAGATCATCTTAACAAGTGTTTCTTAATTCAAGGCTAAAAGTTGGGGATACGGGACTTCTGTATGAAAAAAATAGTCTTTAGCATCAGAGCACCTTTGTTTTTTGGGGAAAAAAAAAAAAAAAAGGAGGCAGGGAGAAATGCATTCTGAACCAAAGCTAAACTCTCAGTTCCAGTTGATTGAAATTCTGTCCTGGAAGAAAAATGAGTTTGGTGTAGTTTCGCAAGGAGCCTTCGTTGAAAAACTCATGAGCAGGCAGAATTACTCTCATCCTCCACTGTGCTTTTATTACTCCAGCTAGTGCTGCTGGGATGGCATTTATCACACCCTGCCCATCATAAAATCAGTAGTCCACACCCCGGCCCTCCCTCTAGACACTTGGGCTGCACAAGACCAGGCAGATTCTGTCAATATTCTGCTTTATTTCTTATCAGTCAGTGTATTATTGTCTTGAACAGTACTTGATGCAGAACAACTGTAAGAAATGATTATCGAATTAAAACGTTCAACTGCAGATTAACTGATGTCATGAAAGATATGCATCTTTCTCAGATAAAGTGTGAAACTAACCAATGTTCTTGCATGTAGACAGTAAAATATATTTAGAGATTTTTATACCGTAATGGGAATTTTTTGAGTCTGAGAAGGCACGTGGAATACTGGCATTGCTTATATGAACATTTGCTTCATCCATTTCCTATTTCATTTTATAAAGGAAATAGTCTATCCTTCTCTCCTCTGAACTCCTATGTCAGCTTTATCAAATTTGTTTTTTACTCAACACTGCAAGGTTTAAGTCCATTCTTCCTTCTAACTCTCCTTCTTCCTCCTTCATACTCACCTTTTTTCCTCCTTTCTTTCTTCTTCCCAACACCCACTTTTTTTTTTACCCTTTTAAAAAAAAAGTTTTTCTTACTTCTCAGATTTTTATGTGTAGGCACCCTAAGGACAGCACCTTTCTTTTACATCACCTATTCTCATTTCCATCTCACCTTTCTTGCCCTGTTTTATAATATAGATGATAGATGATCAGGAATACTTGTGGGGAACAAAAAAAAATACATCCTTTTATTCTTTCTAAAATAATAAAGGTTGGATGAATTATTTTCACAGATTTTTATGTTTTCCCTTTTTTTCTTGCCATCTCACTTTTCAATACTATTTTACCATTTGGAACAATTTATCACGTCTCATTTTACTCACAATATCTAAGAATACTTTATCTTATAGAGACTATTCAAAAGTCTCATGAAAATGAACAAATATTTTCATAATGAAATCAATGTTTTTGTTCTCAGATTACTTAATGCCTCTAATAATATGAAATAACTGCTTTTATTTTTTGAAACCCTCCTTCTATGGATTCTGCCTTTTATTGTCCCCGATCTTCTTACCCCATGTCATGGGGTTCTTTTTGTTGGGAATGGTAATGGTGAATGTGAAAATAATAAAAACAACACTAATTATCTATATATCATTTTATATTTTACAAAGTATTTTCATATGAATCATGATGCTTTAAAAATATTGATTTACCACACAGTAGTCATAGATACCATATGGGTGCACATATGTGCATCTACTCCACACATTTTCTTTTCTTTTTTTTCTTTTTTTCTCAGATGGTCTCCTTCTGTCACCTAGGATGAAGTGCATGATCTCGGCTCACTGTAGCTTCAACCTCCCAGGTTCAAGTGATTCTCATGCCTCAGCCCCTGCAAGTAGCTGGAACTACAGACACTCACCACCACTCCTGGCTAATTTTTGTATTTTTTGTAGAGACGGAGTTTTGCTATGTTGGCCAGGCTGGTCTTGAACTTCTGGGCCCAAAGGATCTACCTACTTCAGCCTCCCAAAGTGCTAGAATTATAGACATGAACCACCAATAGCCTGTGCTATTCCAAACTTTTTTTTTTTTAGGTTTTTTTTTTTAGTTTTTTTCAAAGAAAAGTGACTCCTGTTCATGTCATCGCTTTTTTTTTTTTTTTTTTTTTTTGAGTCGGAGTCTCGCTCTGTCACCAGGCTGGAGTGCAGTGGCGTGATCCCTGTTCACTGCAACTTCTGCTTCCCAGGCTCAAGCAATTCTCCTGCCTCAGCCTCCCAAGTAGCTAGGACTACAGGTGCGTGCCACCACGCACAGCTAATTTTTGTATTTTTAATAGACAAGGGGGTTTCACCGTGTTGGCCAGGATGGTCTCGATCTCTTGACCTTGTGATCTGCCTGCCTCGGCCTCCCAAAGTGCTGGATTACAGGGATGAGTCACCACGCCCAGCCTGTCATTGCTTTATCTTTCCTTGTGACATTTACTTTCTTATATTGATGACTGTGATGTAGTTTGAGGAGATTTTTTCACTGACTAGAGGTTGGATAATTGTATTAATAACAGTTAACATTATGCTAAGTACTTTATGTGCATTGTTTCCATTTAACCTCACAAAAGTCCTCTGAAGGAGGCACCATACCGTACTCAGTTTACAGATCAGTAAAGTGGCATGATGTGTAAGAAACATACCTGAAGTCACTAAAAATTCTTGTATATGATATTAATAAACCTGTATTCTTAGCAGTTACAATATCAGGCTCTTCTAGATCTGCCAAAACACAGCTTACTGTTGGCCACTCTGCTGTGAGCTTAGGACATAAAGTGGATCAAAAGCTAGGTTATCCTCTAATTTCCATCCCAAGGTTCATCTCGTTGCACTGTTATTTTTTAATTCAGAAGACACACAAGATGACCAGCTGTGTAAAGTGTACATACATGGGGTCAATAATTTAAAGAGATATATAAATTAAAACTGATCTATTATGTAAAAACAAAATTACAGGTACACTTAGGAAGTCTAGGCCTCTGCATTTGTGGGAAAACATCCCTTGCATAGTTAACCATTCTTAATCAGGAAAGCCTTCTTCCAGAAATGAAGATTCCCAAGGTATTTGAGCAATGGGAGAAAATAATACATTGGGAAACCTGAGAAGGGCCAGTCTAGTAACAGGGTGTAGCTTGGGGAAAATGGTGTAAAGTGTCAGGTGATGGAGTGAAGAGTCCATGTTCCTTCTAGGAAACCACCAATAAGTCATTTTGTAGAAAACCTATGTAACCTTCACAGAAGCCTGGGAGCATGTTTTCCCTGTGAACACTATGGCATCTGGCATAATGAATGGATGTTCCCCACCCAGCTATGCTTAAAAAATATCTGGGGAATACCTCAGATATTAAGGGCTCATTGGAATATTCTCTGCCTCATTTAGTCATCCCAAACAGGCTGCTGAGATCTGAAATTAGAAATAAAATGGCTGAAGCACTTCAAAGAAAACAGATTCCACTGATATTCTTATTTCCTCATAAAAAAAGAAATAGTATTTCAGTATGTCAGCTGCTCCAGATTCCAAAGCAGGCCACAAATTTTGTGACAGCTGCTGACATAAGCAATTTCCTTAGATTAAATTTTCCAGTGTATGTCATACAGAAGTAGAAGCCTTTGCCTGCAGACTGAATTTTAACCTAAAATATGGTCCCATTCTGTTCTCTCAATGTGTATATAAAACAACATAAAATAACAACAGTAAATCCTACTAATGTCTTTAAACTATTTATAGAAAATGAATAAAGTGCTAAATAAAAAGAGGTGTTGAGAAACTATTTAAAATGATTTCTGGGGTCGTCATAATAGAATAACTTATACTCTTGAGAACTACATAAAACTCTACTTTTGAGAACCCAGGCCTGGTATCGGTGGCACTATGAAGTCTATTAACTCATCTCCCCAAATCCAGTCCTTACTCCTCATGACTCATACTGATCAAGCACAAAAACTAGACAAAGTATTCTATTTCTAAAAGAGGTCTAAAATCTTTTAAAAAGCACTAAGGAGCTTACTGAAATACATGTAAATACTGAATATGTTTTTAGGTAATTCCTTTTGCTCAGGAAGATTGAAAACAAACATACAATTAATGAGGGAAAAATGCCACCACCCACAGAAGAAAAGTACACATGCTCAAAGGGAATGGAGGCACATTAGCCAAGAATGTGAAGCTCCAAAACACTTTTTCCAGGAAGAAGAAAACAGACGTTCTTTGTAAGACAAGTATCCTGCTCTGGAAATCATCCCACAAGCTCAGGTGATGACCCTCTCCTGGAATTAGACTTTTTCTTTTAAATGCCAGGAATGATCCAACCTCCCATTGGAAGGCAACAGACTAAGAAGGCACCACTGTGCTCTCTGCCCTGGTTATCTCCAGGATCTAGCTGAATCCCCTTTTCACAGAGAAAGTAGTCAATTTGGTTCATGACACCACAGAGATGTGACTTTAGTCAATCCTGGAGGTGGTCTTCATGTATCACTTTATTCTGTAAGATTCCGAGGTACATTCAGACTTCCCATATTTTGTATCAATTTCAATGTAGGACACTATTTGAAGATGGTTGGATTACAATAAGCTTCAATCAAAAATTTTATTCCAGAGAGAAAGATGTGTTCCTGTTTAGCAGAAATATTTAGTACTTAGATAAAAAATGATATATCCAGCCCTCTTTTTCAACAAATAAGGAGGAGCAACATACAAAGGCAAAAACTTGGCTAAACCCTTTGTTGCCTACATCTTATGTTAGGTCTCTGCCAAATCTTGCTCTTTTGCTCTGAATACTGACTGTTTTAGAAAACAATCATGCTCAGAAAAATGTGTTCTAATTAGAATTATTCAAGGACCATCTTAGATTAATGGGAACAATAAAATGTAATCATTCACAATAATGAAACTAAGCTAAGAACTGTATAGTCTTAAAGTTTGTGTACTGAAATACACATTGTTTGTAGCAAACAGATGGCTTTAGAAGATCTTATTAATATTTTTAGACCAATGAGGAGGTAACAGAGTACAGAAACCTGGGTTTATGTATATTAAAATTACAAGGTTGAAAGTATTCTTAAAGATCATCCAGTTCAACTACCAGTCTACAGTCTGAATCCCTTTGCTATCATGTCTTTCACAACATTTCTCAGCATGTTTGAATGTAACCATTAAAGTGCTTTTTAAGTGCATCTAAGAGAAACTCAACTTAAAATTAACTTAAATAGTAAAAGTAATTTACTGGTTTGTGATGCTAAAGTTCAGAAGTAGATTCAATTTCAAGAAGGCTTAACTGAATGGCAAAAAAAGGCCATTATGGTCTATCTTCTATCCATGTCTCCGTTTGGTTTTTCATGGTGTTAAATCCTCCTAAAGGCAACCCCTCTCGTGGTTAGAAAAGAGCCAACAGCCCCCAGCAGTACATGCCACCTTCTTCACCTACAGGAAGAACTCTGTCCTGACAACCCAAGCAAAGGCCCAGTTTTGCTAGGATATGCTACCTTAAATCACATGCTCACTCAAGAATCACTTAATGTGGCCCAGGGGCTGAATCATCTGTTGATGTAGCCTTGATCATGTGCTCCTACTCTCAGAATGGGATTAAAGTCAGCTTTTCTAGAACTACATGAATTCCTCGTGATAAATCCAGACTTCTGAGGAAAAGTGGGGGCCACAACATTGAATGTGTCCGATGACAATCATCTCATTTATTCCCAAAATATTCCGTCTGTAT
Source organism: Papio anubis (assembly GCF_008728515.1). Classification (NCBI taxonomy): domain Eukaryota; kingdom Metazoa; phylum Chordata; class Mammalia; order Primates; family Cercopithecidae; genus Papio; species Papio anubis. Next base: position 83,100,860 of record NC_044979.1, on the reverse strand, counting down.
TTGGTCTTATCTGATAGAACTATTCTAAACCATAGGCAAACATCTATATAATAATTTTTCCCACCTCGTATGCATGAACAAAGCATTAAAATAATCATAACTGTATTAAATTTTCATCACCACAAAAAAGAAGAGTTATACTGAGTGAGAATGTTGGCATGTTACCTGTAAGCATTGCTCTATTTTTTTTAAAAAAAGACAACAGAAATAAAACAAGGCAAGATGAGTAAATTGGGGTTAAGTAAGTAGTATGTTTTGCTCTCATCTATTTGAGCTGTTGGTGAAGCAGCAGCTGACAATTGTAATTTGGAGTCTAATAGGCAAATTTCAATAATAGAGATAACAGATATGTCTTCAAAAATATACATGCCCTCATAATATTCAGAGAATGCCACATTTGTGCATGTATATGGTTATTCCCACATATCAGCTGGGGTAACTCAGATCATCTAAGATGCTATTTACAAATTCTTATTTTACTTTTGACTCTGTTACCCAAAAAAATGTGCTTTTATTTGTTGCCTTGCTAACTCTGGATTTATTTCATGACCTAGGCCATATCCCAAATAATCGGAAAATCAGGAAAACTGAATTCATATAACTGTTACTTCTTCTTTAGTGTTCAACTCTTCTCAGAATTACCTTCTTGATTTGACATCTGTGACTTAAAACTGAAGCTGTGGTTGTTTAAATGACTCACTTTCTTATCTAGTCATCTTCTCAACATACGGTGTGAATAAGTGCCAAGAGAAATGTGATTGTTTGTGAAGAGAAAAACAGAAAGAAGCTAAAATACTATTCTTTTAAAATGTTTGCTAAATTAATTAGAAGATAAATTCTTGCTCTGTCACCCAGGCTGGAGTGCAATGGCATGATCCCCGGTTCAAGCGATTCTCCTACCTCAACCTCCCAAGTAGCTGGGATTACAGGCACCCACCACCACACCCGATTAATTTTTTGTATTTTTAGTAGAGATGAGGTTTCACCATGTTAGCCAGGATGGTCTTGACCTCCTGACCTCGTGATCCACCCACCTCGGCCTCCCAAAGTGCTGGGATTACAGGCACGAGCCACCGTGCCCAGCCAGATAAATTCTTTAATATAGAATTATATTTGGTAAAGTCATAGTAGCTTGTAAGTTTCTGAAGAAAGAGATAATTTCTTATTTTTATTTAACGCTAGGTCTGAAACCAGTGCCAAGCACAAGGTAGGTCTTAATGCATGCTGGACAAATAAATTCGACAGTCTTTTGACATAGTTTGACAGTATATTGAAACAGATTTCCTTTAATAAACTTTTTAGATAAAATAATGATTCAGCAATTTTAAATTATTTCTACTTTATAAGTACAAATGTCAAGTGAACGAACTGAAAATATGTGGTCAGTTATTTCTAATTATTTTCTGCTAGCATAAATTTCTTAAAAACAAGCACTGGAAAGTGGAGCTGGAGATGACTAATTTTCCTGTTGCTTTGGGGACCTGTTGTGGCAGAATTGAGAGACTCTTCAAATGGTCTCTTTATAAATATAGTCCAAGGCTCTGCCGGCCATCATCCTTACACACTTGGTGACAATGCTTTTTCATTAGCAGTATTTGACTCTTTTTAGTATCTATTTCGGATTCCTCCATATGCTACAGCATGTGAAGTAAATGGGACCGTATGTGCAGACAGGAAGAATGACAAGAATAAATTATAGTGCAATATATTTTCCTTTGGTAACATGAACCATTTTATATATTATAGTAGCTATCATATACAAATAACAAACATTTAACTACAATGATATACATTTGGTTTTATTTTTTAAGTGAACTAAAGACTGACTTTTGCTGTCAATCACATCTTTACATTTAATATGCGTACATCAACATCTTTAGTTGATAATATATAGAGTTCTGCATTACATTAGAAGGTATTACCTGTGTACCATTCCATCTTCTATTCACCTTTGTGTAATCACAGAATGTAGCACTCTTAATGTGTAAAGGTTTATTGTGTGATTGAATAATATCTTTAGACATTGCCAACAGAAAAGTCATTCAGTACATATAATTCACATTAGTGACCTACACTTTTTGGTGGAGAAAAGTAAGAGAGTCTGAATTAGAAGATGAAATGAAGTCCATACAGGCTTTGTATTACATATGTACATTTATATATATACGTGTATATATATATGTATAGATATAAGTATATACATATAAGTGTCTGTATATATATAGGCCTTGTGTATCTACATGTGTTTGTGTACATATGTGTATATATACACACACATACATATATATCTCTCTCACAAATTACATTCCTTATAAAGCTTTATTTTCTATGGTGAAAAAAGAAGTCTGGAGTTTTGGGGCATGGAGATTCTAACTACATGTAATATCCGTCATTTTACTGCTGGATTCTGAATATCACCAACAAGCTCATTCTCGTGTCCTTGCATCTTTGCAAACTCATAGCTTGTTTGAACCCACAAACTGGGTTTGTACTTGTAGTCCTACCATTAATCCTGTTACATAAAAACAAGTTTGTCTGGCTGCTGAACAGTTTAAAGACAAGACAGAATCTCTTTGTACTCAGTGCACAATTATGAAGTTGTGCTGCTCAGAAAGGACACTTAAACATTGACATCTCTTTATTTTTTTCTTTGGAGGACTTTATATTTAACTTGTTACCGCCACATGCTTGATGAAACATGTAGATAAATACACAGAGAATAAGCGCTGACTGGGATAGCTATAGAAGAGTTACAGCCAAGTTAATGTGAACTAAATTAGGCCCTTGGGAAATTTTCACTTGCTACTCCTAAAAGTAGTAAGAAACACAGGAGGTGATGCGAGGTACTGCACTTGTTTTGTCAGATGTGAAGAATGCTTTGAATTAAGTCAGTGGGCTACCACTATAATTCCCTGTCAATGCTTATTCACAGTCACTGTGTCAACAGGACACCAGGGTCCCTTCTAGTGCAATGTTTTTACATAGTACACACACACACACACACAAAAATTTGTTACCTGATTTTTTCACTTCTGCTGTAAGCATTTTTATGTCTTCTCATCATCTTCATAGTCATTGTTTAATGGTTACAAATCATTTTATCCAGTTAAATAGATTTATTATTGGCTCTTTAAGTTTATATCTAGCACTCTGGTAAGGAGAGAACCTTAAATTGGCAGACTTTAAAATTGGAAAATTTGCATACAGCTGATGTTATCTGTACAGCTATTGTCTAGAGGTATTGTTTTAGGAAAAACAAAAGACCACTTAACAATTTTATGTCTTTTGAAAGTTAATGCCATGAGTTTTACAAAAGGAACAGATCAATTTTCACTGATTTAGTGATATAGGAGTGTCCCATTTTCACTACACTTCACAAGGAGATGGCATTTTTCCTAGAAATCCTCTTAATAAAAGTTAACATGTGTTTAGTACTTACAGATTTCAGACATAACAATGAGGATTTGGGGATATAATCTCACTTAATCCTGGAACAACTACATGAAGTGGGTTCTACTTTTATTCCCTCTTCATAGCTGAAGCAACTTAGTCCAGAGTGGCTTTGTAATTTGCCCAACTTTACACAGTCTGTAAGCAAAGAGTCAGGGCTCATCTGAGGTAAAACTGGCCAAAATTCATGCTCTTAACCTACAGATTCATACAATCATTTCCTATGTATAAACTGTTCTAACATTTATCTACTTATTTACTGATTGTGCTATATTAGTAATCTATACTTTATTTCCATTGGGAAATGGTATGCAATAAATATGCCAATCTGCTTTTTCCTTCACATTTCAATATCAATAACCTATTACTTAAAATCTAGCTTCAAAAATACAAACATTATTCCAAACTATACTGCAGATTTACTATTTAGCCATGGAACAATCACTCTGTCTCAGTCTTGTCTTTGTTATAGAGTGAGCTACGTAACTTCACTAATGCAAGGTACTAGGAAAATAACATGACATTGCAAAGAGGAAAATGATTTTAAAGCATTATTGCATTACTGATGAGTTTGGGAGGTGGATATCTCAAGCTAATATTAGTCTCTAAGGAAAAAAAGCAAGGAATAAAAAACTGGTAATCAGGCCTTGATTTTCATCGGAGATCTGTACTCTAAGTTTATCATTGGCACCCAGCTATCAATTCAGAAAAGATAGATCAAGTTGGGCGTGGTAGCTCATGCCTGTAATCCCAACACTTTGACAGCCAAGGCAAGAGGATGGCTTGAAGCCAAGAGCCTGAGACTAGACTACCCCAGGTAACAAAGCAAGACCCTGTCCCTAATAAAAATTAAAAATAATTTAAAAATTTTTAAAAAGAAGAAGGAAAAGAAAAAAGAAAAAAGAAAGCCAGAAAAAAATAAATTGTTTAAAAAACCTTACATAAAATTACCACAGAATTTTTCATTAAATATTTTATAGAGCTTTCAGTTCTAGCATATGGTTCTTTTTTTCTCTCAATAAATAAAATCCCTTTGTATTTTTGTGCCAGATACAATGCTTCTTATGCTAGGGTTTTGGATGGAATTTAATACAATGATCATATAGGTTATGAGAATGTATCTTCAACTATTCTAGTTGTCTTCAAAATGCCTCTTGGTATTCAATATAAGCATAACATAAAAATATGGATATCTGAACAAACGAAAAGCCAAGAAAGAGTTCCACATGTCTAAAAACTTTATTGGAGAGAGAACGTTCATAGCAGCATTATATGAATGCAAAATCCTGAAAACAAAGCAAATGTCCATAGATATGGAAATAAGTATATCATTCATGCAATATAAAGGACAGTGAAAATTAGTGAACTACAACTTTCTTATCACATAGAATAATCTTATAAAAATAATGTGTAAACAAAGTGTGACAATATAACACATATTACTACTCTATGTAAATGTCAAAAAATTGCAAAACTGAAAAATATTGACATAAAATTATTTTTACAATAAGAGGACAATTAACTTCTGGAGGATAGTGGCAGGGTAGAGAGATTAAAGACAAATACACCTGTCACTTCAAAGTTTCCTTAAACAGGATTTTGGATTAGTAGTACAGTTCATACTTACATGTACATTATTTATTATGTAGTATTTATGTCATGTTTAATTTCCAGAAATATAAACTCTAATAACATCCCTATGTTTGTAAAATAAGAGAATTAAAAGAATTATTTTAAAGATAATAACTAATGGAAGCAGAGTAACCGAATAGCAATTTGGAAAGAAAACCTGGAAACGTATCTTGAAAATCAAACAAAATACACCCCAGCTAGAGTCAAAAGTTTAAGAAAAATTCTGAAGGTCAGAGAAATTTATAGGCTGTTTATCGTATCTGGAAACAAATGATTATTTTGTCAGCAAATGAAAAAACTGTATAAAGACATCACTGGAAGATTAAAATAAGTTAATATTTTAAATATCTCTACCCTGCAAGAAAATAAAAAGGCAATGAAAACTATTCAATTAAGATAAAGTTAAAATATGTTAAGAGTTCTTAAATTTAAAATAATCCTTAAATGCTCTAATTGGTAAATGATTGGAGAATCTTACAGAAACATGAAATTATTATTATTATTACTACTACTATTACGATTTTGAGACTGAGTCCCATCCTTGTCACCCAGGCTGGAGGGCAATGGCGCGATCTCAAGTCACTGCAACCCCCACCTCCCTAGTTCAAGCGATTTTACTGCCTCAGCCTCCCCAGTAGCTGGGATGACAAGTGCCCCCAACCACGTCAGGCTAATTTTTTTGTGCGAAACATGAAATTATTTAGGGATACCTACACAATTGCATCTCTACAGAATTCACCACTCCCGAGTTTTAACTTTCCAAAGGCTACTGGTGTTCCAAAGGAATTTTAAAAACAAACTAAAGAACCACACTAGGAGTAAATAAATGAATAATTTTTGCATTATCTTATTATGTGGCTTCAGATTTTATCTACCCACTAAGAAAAAAATAAAATAAATACTAACTGCCTTTTTGCCATGAATCCAGTGGCAAAGCAGGCACATTATTTTGCATAATATTATGTTTAGTTTTACTACATTTCTCTTGGCAAGAGAAAATATTCTTGTGAAAGAGGACGACTACAAAGACCATTTGAAGCACATGATATATAAAGTCTTTCCATACTTACGCCATTAAATTGGATTATCAAAAAAAAAAAGTGGTGTTTTTCTTCATTATCTCATAGTTCCCCTAGAAGAAAACTACTACTCTGCTCTTGGCAATGAAAATTAAATTGTGATAGTTGTTGAGAATAAATCTCCCATTTTTATATCAGAATTCTGAACTACCAGAAAACATTTTAGCCTTAGATAAGAAGAAAAATTATAGAAGCTTATAGAATTAAACCAATTCCTAAAATAGAAATATAAATTTAAGTTAATCACAAAAAATACATTTTATTTCTCTACGATGACTCAAAAGGGGTATTTACATGTGCAAAAATGTATCTTTGTGATTGAAAAGATTATGTGAATTCATCTGCTTCACTGATGTAGGTACAGAATACATTTGAATGCCAAATAATTATTTTAGATATTTATTTTAATGTCATATCAATAATTTATTTTCCTGAATCTAGTAAAATTATTAAACTGCCCTCTGATAATTCTTTCATAGTACATTTACACTATGTGAATAATTGAAAGATATCAATTTACATATGATTGACCTAAACTGTCCAATGAAGTATTATTTTTATGATGCTAATCACACTGATGAAACTATTTGATGAGATTAATTATTTGATCTCAGATATACTTAAAAATGAAGGAGATTCTCTGGGAGAAAACTTTCCTACATTTTTATATTATTAATCTCCCACTGACATAAGTAGGCTATTGGTTCTATGCATGCTCCATAAGTGGATGTATATGAATGTGTTATGGTTGGGGTGAAAAGAATTTAGAAGTAAGCTAAACTTGCCAGGCCAAGGCCAAGGATCTAGGTGGAATAAATAAATTCCTGAGGATAAAGGATACAGTTAAAAGTCAGTGTGTGAATTGTGAAACATTCCTGGGAAGATGAATCTCAAGTTTTGGCTCTAAAGATCAGTGTGGTTATCTTCATTCACTGACCAAAGAAAGTCTAGGCAAAAAGGTAACGTAGGATAGAAGGGAAGACATTCAAGAAGTTCAATACAAATCAGTCAAGAGAAAATCAATGACAAAGAATTCATACATAGATTAGATTTTTAAATGCCTAAAGGAAGAGACACAATCAGCATTAGGAAAATCTTTTCTTAGAAAGCAAAGCCCATGACCACTAGGCTTGAGTGAGAGGAAAAATTATACAAAAGTGGGGAAATGCCTGGAAGAATTTTAGAATATTTTTAAAAAGTTTGGCCAGGCGCCGGGGCTCACACCTGTAATCTCAGCACTTTGGGAGGCTGAGGCGGGTGGATTAAGAGGTAAGGAGATTGAGACCATCCAGGCTAACACAGTGAAATCCCATCTCTACTAAAAATACAAAACATTAGCCAGATGTGGTGGCGGGCACCTGTAGTCCCTGCTACTCGGGAGGCTGAGGCAGGAGAATGGCGTGAACCCAGGAGGTGGAGCTGGCAATGAGCCAAGATCGCACCACTGCACTCCAGCCTAGGTGACAGAACAAGACTCTGTCTCAAAAAAAAAAAAAAAAAAAAAAAGTTTATCAGAGAGAATACGGTGAGAGGAAATTGCCATGCCAACCAAGATTCTGGCACAGGCATACAGAAGTAAAAATTTGAGTGCAATATTGAAGTTGGGGATTCAGCCTCAAGAAAACAAACAGAAAAAAAAAAAAACCCTGCCCAATCATAATCTGGGAGCCAGTCTAAATGACAAAGGTAAAGATAAAATACAGATAATCAGGCTAAAGCTCCTTAAAAACCCCTCCTGCTTATGTTAAGATTATTACTGAAGACAACAGTGAGTATGTAAAAATTTGGGAATATCCATAAACGTTGGGAAAAGTAGAACTAACCAGTGCTAGTAATTTAGCAGAAACTATAGCTGGTTCTTTAGAACCAAATCTACACTGTTACTTGTAATATGGAAACTTCATTTATTTATGCACTATGCATTTTGCTCTGTGAATGATCAAGGCTTTCACAGAGCAGTGGGTGAGTCAGAAGCAAACCGACAAACAACGGTATACGATCAAGGCTTTATTTCATTAGAAGGATGAGTGCAGGTAGGAGGCCTGACCACAGGTGGGAATGTTTCTCTGAGAAGGTAATGTTCCTGCTGCTGGAAAGGAGGTATTTGGTAAGGAAGGGAGTTAGATAAGACAGGTAAAGGGGACAGCCACAGTATAAAATGTGTGAAAATATTGCAAAATCACAAAGCTGTAATGCAGTGTGAGATAAGAAAATTTATTTTCATTTAGGAGTTTGAAGTCTAATCCTCCCTCCATTTTTACTCAAGACCATCTACAACAAAAATAAACAACTGACTTGGTGTCTTAGAGCAGTCACTTTTCTACTGTGTCTGGATTTCCTTACTGATAAAACGGGTATAACATCTACCATATTTATCTAGTGGAATGTAAGTATCTAATGGAATGTAAGGTTCAGTGAGGGGAGAGAGAGATGCTGTATTAGTCCATCCTCATACTACTAAAAAGAAATACCCAAGAGTAGGTAAGTTGAAGAAGGTTTAATTTACTCACAGTTCTGCATGGTTGGAGAGGCCTCAGGAAACTTACAATCATGGTGGAAGGAGAGAAAAAGCAAAGGCACATCTTACATGGCAGTGGGTGAGAGACAAGAGAGTGTGAGGGTGCAGGAAAAACGGTCACTTATAAAACCATCAGCTCTCATGAGAATTCTCTCACTATCATGAGAACAGCATGGGAAAAACCACCCCTATAATTCAATCACTTCCCCAGCTCCACATGTGGGTATTACAGGTCCCTCTTTTGACATGTGGAGATTACAATTTGAAATGACATTTAGGTGGGAACAGAGCCAAACAATATCATATATTATATATATGATATATATAACATACGTATGTATGGCATATATATCAAATGTAAAACCCCAGGCCATTTTTATAAGGCTGCTTGGTATCTATAGGCACATATAGAATTCTTCATTCTATCCCCCAAAAAGACAGTGGATGGATGGGAATCTAAGGTAACCTATTTCCAGCCATGTCCAAGATGGGGTCATAAATATCTTGGAACTACCCAGGTGGCAGCTATGTCTGACCATTAAAGACTTGGAATACATATCTGCTTATCTGTTTTGTGGTCTTTATTCCAAGTCCAACTCTCTCGTTAAGGTCTAGGTTAATTATTGCTTGAGCCAAAACAAGCTGGCAAAGCAAAAAATCCAGCTGAAGAAATCCAAACAAGCTATTGTTGACATAGCTAACATCATGTCTGCCTTGAAATTTTTATAGGGCTTAACTACTTGCCAAACACTTTCGCCTACAATAATTCACTTATCCTTGCACTCATCCTGTAAAATGAGAAAAATAGATGTCACTGTCCCATTTTAAAGGTGAACACAGCAGACTCTGCATTAAGTGACTTGTCCAAGATCAAGTTACGAGGAAGGCTAGAACTTAATTATTGTTTAAGTAAAAACGCAGTGTTTTTTCTTATTGTGACCTACATTCTATCTAAAGGACACCTAAATCATGAAAGAAGGAAAGTACCTGTTTAAAATGCCATATTCCTTTCTAAGTTCACTTAAACTTCTACATTCCTCCATTGGAGAAGTAATTCATTTCAAAATATTTAAAGTGGTTAAAAATAGCTTTTTTGTCAAAAACCACTTAGTGTTTATTAACAAATGGTTATTAATGTGTATAACGGTTATAAAAGTGTGGCTGGATGCTCACTTTTAAAAGAGAGGGGTATTTTATGTTTGTATGTACTTAACCAATTAGTCTACTACATGATATAGGCAGAGAGAAAGATGTGGATCCCAGCCAATAATTGGCAATGAATTATAAGACCCTAAGAGAACAAGAGAGTGAAATTTTCATATAAATCTGTCTGTTTTGAATAAAACTGGATAAGAATTCATACCCTAGTTGACATATTTATAAACATATTTTCTAAAATATTTAAGTATCTTGAGAAGGAGGCATGCTGTATGACAGCCTGAAAACCTTTATCTGGCTCTTTCTGTCTCATTGATATTATCCACGTTCTTAAGCAGATAAAGTCATTCTGGCTTCTGGAATATCCCTACAGGAATAAAAGGGGATATCTCGAGATGTCAAGATTTTGGTGGATTGTACCAAAATGAATAGATAACTCTTATTTTCAGATCGTTCTTAGTAAGAGCCCACAGGCAAATAACTTGTCGAATTGTACAAAGATATTTAAGTCAGGTTCACATAGGATGAACTGCACAGACTTGTCGAGCTCCTGTCTGAGTTTTCAAGTGTCCTTCATTAAGTACATGGATCAGCCTGAAGGGAAGTCAGGTTCTGCTTGTGCAATCTAGTGTGTTTATACCTTTCTGTTTGACAAGGAGGTTGTTTGTTGTCTAACTCTGCCTGTTCACACAAGAAAGGACAGATATAATCTCAAACTCATGCACCTAGCAGAAAAAGAAAATAAAATTGAAATCTACATATATAGAGTTTGATTAACTACCTTGTTTTATTTTTCAGATAACTCCCAGATGTTCTCTCATTTAACAGAAATTGTAAAGGTAATTATAAATATGTCTGTTCATTAAAAGCATCAACATATTTAATGATATTGGTGTATTCACCAGTTTATTGTGCTTTTCTTCAGTTTTCCAAATATTCTGAAATATCATAAAATTAATAATGTACATTAAAGAAACTTAGAAATATAGGTAGGAAAATAAATCACCCCAGTCTAATCACTCACCCGGTCATGCTGACATTTTAGAACCTTTTCTTTTCAGACTTTTTCTCCTATGTAAATACATCATCATTTTCATCACATTGCAGATAACCTTAACATATTTTTAATCTTATATGCATTTCTTCCGTGTACTAATTTGTTTCCTCACTCTTTCATTTATTGCACTCAGAAATGTATATTAGGCACATAACACAGACTAGCACTCTGCTAGATGTTGGAGATAAAACAAGGAAAGATATAGTTCTCATGTTCATGGAGAATACGCCCAGGGAAAATAAAGACTTGTGCATTAGAACTTTCCAAACAGTCTGATAAGTGCTGGAATAAAAAACTATATTATAAAAGCACAAAGGCAGAGTTCAAGGCTTTCCTGGCAGGGGAAAAGCATGTGTAAAGGACTAGAGACATGAGAGGGCATGATTTTAGAAAACTGAAAATAAATTCAATATAACTGGATCATAAAGTTTAAGTTGAGGGGATACAGGCAACAGAAATGACTAGAAATGTAGCTGTGCCAGATCACTCCTATATTCATTTAGCAAATATTTACTGAGCATCTACCTAATGCCAGGCACCTGGGATAGATTGATGAACAGAGTACAAGCACAATTTCTGTTCTCACAGATCTTGCGGAAAAACGCAAATGACTGAAGCCTTCAATGATGGGCCAGATTTAGCCAGATAATTGAGGAGTAAGGAATGAAGAGTCAGAAGGAGAAAGAAATATTGAGAGGCTTCTAAACCACTTTAAAGAGTTAACTTCCATCGTGAGAGTTTTAGGGTTTTAAGAAAAGAAATTAAATATTCAAATTCTCATTAGAGAAAGATTTGCAATGAAGAGATTGGATCAGAGGAACAAGACTACAGGCTAGTGAGTGATAAAGTGGTTGCATTGGTCCAGATGAAGAAAACTGACACTCAGCTAGGGCTGTGGATTGGGTTGGACAGATTTAAGAGATACTCAGAATAAAGATTCAATAGTACTTGTAACTAACAGAATAGAGACAGAAAGAAAAAAATTATGAGTAATACTCACTCTAATTAAAGAAAATGGCTGTTTCTGTTCCAAGATGGCTGAATAGGAACAGCTCTAGTCTACAGCTCCCAGCATGACCAACATAGAAAACAAGTGATTTCTGCGTTTCCAACTGAAGTAGCAGGTTCATCTCATTGGGACTGGTTGGACAGTGGGTGCAGCCCACGGAGTGTAAGCCTAAGCAGGGCAGGACATCGCCTCACCTGGGAAGCACAAGGGGTCAGAGAATTCCTTTTCCTAGCCAAGGGAAGCCGTGACAGACAGTACTCAGAAAATCAGGACATTCCCACCCTAATACTGCACTTTTCCAATGGTCTTAGCAAATGGCACACCAGGAGATTATATCCCATAACTGGCTCAGCAGAGCCCATGCTCACGGAGCCTTGCTCACTACTAGCACAGCAGTCCAAAATTGAACCGCGAGGAGGCAGTGAGGCTGGGGGAAGGGTGTCCGCCATTGCTGAGGCTTAAGTAAGTAAACAAAGTGGCCAGGAAGGTCAAACTGGGAGGAGCCCACCACAGCTCAATGAGGCCTGCCTGCCTCTGTAGACTCCATCTCTGGGGGCAGGACATAGCTGAACAAAAGACAGCAGAAACTTCTGCAGATTTAAACGTCCATGTCTGACAGCTCTGAAGAGAGCAGTGGTTCTCCCAGCACAGAGTTTGAGATCTGAGAAAGGACAGACCACCTCCTCAAGTGGGTCCCTGACACATGAATAGCTTAACTGGGAGACACCTCCCAGTAGGGGCCAACTGACACCTCATACAACCAGGTGCCCCTCTGAGACAAAGCTTCCAGAGGAAGGATCAGGCAGCAATATTTGTTGTTCTGCAATATTTGCTGTTCTACAGCCTCTGCTGGTGATACCCAGGCAAACAGGGTCTGGGGTGGACCTGCAGCAAACTCCAACAGACCTGCAGCTGAGGGTCCTGACTGCTAGAAGGAAAGCTAACAAACAGAAAGGTATAGCATCAACATCAACAAAAAGGACATCCACACCAAAACCCCATCTATAGGTCACCATCATCAAAGACCAAATATAGATAAAACCACAAAGATGGGGAGAAACCAGAATAGAAAAGCTGAAAATTCTAAAAACCAGAACTCCTCTTATCCTTCAAAGGATTGCAGCTCCTCGCCAGCAATGGAACAAAACTGGACAGAGAATGACTTTGACGAGTTGACTGAAGTAGGCTTCAGAAGATCAGTAATAACAAACTTCTCTGAGCTAAAGGAGGATTTTCGAACCCATCGCAAGGAGGCTAAAAACCTTGAAGAAAGGTTAGAAGAATGACTAACTGGAATAAACAGCATACAGAAGACCTTAAATGACCTGACGGAGCTGAAAACCATGGCACAAGAACTACATGACGCAAGCACAAGCTTCAATAGACGATTTGATCAAGTGGAAGAAAGGGTATCAGTGATTGAAGATCAAATGAATGAAATGAAGTGAGAAGAGAAGTTTAGAGAAAAAAGAGTAAAAAGAAATGAACAAAGCCTCCAAGAAATATGGGACTATGTGAAAAGACCAAATCTACATTTGATTGGTGTACCTGAAAGTGACGGGGAGAATGCAACCAAGCTGGAAAACACTCTTCAGGATATTATCCAGGAGAACTTCCCCAACCTAGCAACCTAGCAAGCCAACATTCAAATTCAGGAAATATAGAGAATGCCACAAAGATACTCCTTGAGAAGAGCAACCCCAAGACACATAATTGTCAGATTCACCAAGATTGAAATGATGGAAAAAATGTTAAGGGCAGCTAGAGAGAAAGGTCAGTTACCTACAAAGGGAAGCCCATCAGACTAACAGCAGATCTCCTGGCAGAAACCCTAGGAGCCAGAAGAGAGTGGGGGGCCAATATTCAACATTTGTTTAAAAAAAAAGAATTTTCAACCCAGAATTTCATATCCAGTCAAACTAAGCTTCATAAGTGAAGAAGAAATAAAATCTTTTACAGACAAGCAAATGCTAAGAGATTTTGTCATCACCAGGCCTGCCTTACAAGAGCTCCAGAAGAAAGCACTAAACATGGAAAGGAATAACTGGTACCAGCCACTGCAAAAACATGCCAAATTGTAAAGACCATGGATGCTAGGAAAAAACTGCATCAACTAACGAGCACAATAACCAGCTAACATCATAATGACAGGATCAAATTCACACATAACAATATTAACCTTAAATGTAAATGTGGTAAATTCCTCAATTAAAAGACACAGACTGACAAATTGGATAAAGAGTCAAGAACCATCAGTGTGCTGTATTCAGGAGACCCATCTCACGTGTAGAGACACACATAGGCTCAAAATAAAGGGATGGAGGAAGATCTACCAAGAAAATGGAAAAGAAAAAAAAGCAGGGGTTGCAAACCTAGTCTCTGATAAAACAGACTTTAAACCAACAAAGATCAAAAGAGACAAAGAAGGCCATTACATAATGGTAAAGGGATCAATTCAACAAGAAGAACTAATTACCCTAAATATATATGCACCCAATACAGGAGCACCCAGATTCATAAAGCAAGTTCTTAGAGACCTACAAAGAGACTTAGACTCCCACACAATAATAATGGGAGACTTTAACACCCCACTGTCAATATCAGACAGATAAATGAGACAAGAAGTTAAAAAGGATACGCAGCAATTGAACTCACCTCTGCACCAAGCAGACCCAATAGACACGTACAGAACTCTCCACCCCAAATAAACAGAATATACATTCTTCTCAGCACCACATCGCACTTATTCCAAAATTGACCACATAGTTGGAGGTAAAGCACTCCTCAGCAAATGTAAAAGAACAGAAATGACAACAAACTGTCTTTCAGACCACAGTGCAATCAAACTAGAACTCAGGATTAAGAAACTCACTCAAAACCGCACAACTACATGGAAACTGAACAACCTGCTCCTCAATGACTACTGGGTACATATTGAAATGAAGGCAGAAATAAAGATGTTCTTTGAAACCAATGAGGACAAAGACACAACATACCAGAATCTCTGGGACACACTTAAAGCAGTGTATAGAGGGAAATTTATAGCACTAAATGCCCACAAGAGAAAGCAGGAAAGATCTAAAATTGACACCCTAACATCAGAATTAAAAGAACTAGAGAAGCAAGAGGAAACAAATTCAAAAGCTAGCAGAAGGCAAGAAATAACTAAGATCAGAGCAGAACTGAAGGAAATAGAGACACAAAAAAACCCTTCAAAAAATCAATGAATTCCCAGAATTCATTGATTCTGGATTCCCAGAACCTGGTTTTCTGAAAAGATCAACAAAATGGATAGACTGCTAGCAAGACTAATAAAGAAGAAAAGAGAGAAGAATCAAATAGATGCAATAAAAAATGATAAAAGGGATATCACCACTGATCCCATAGAAATACAAACTACCATCAGAGAATACTATAAACACTCTATGCAAACAAACTAGAAAATCTAAAAGAAATGGATAAATTCCTGGACGCATACACCCTCCCAAGACTAAACCAGGAAGAAGCTGAATTGTTAAATACACCAATAACAAGCTCTGAAATTGAGGCAATAATTATTAGCCTACCAAACAAAAAAATTCCAGGACTAGATGGATTCACAGCCAATTTCTACCAGAGGTACAAAGAGGAGCTGGTACCATTCCTTCTGAAACTATTTCAATCAATGGAAAAAGAGGGAATCCTCCCTAACATCATCCTGACACCAAAGCCTGGCAGAGACACAACAAAAAAAGAGAATTTTTAGACCAATATCCCTGATGAACATCAATGCAAAAATCCTCAATAAAATACTGGCAAACTGAATCCAGCAGCAAATCAAAAAGCTTATTCATGACAATCAAGTTGGCTTCATCCCTGAGATGCAAGACTGATTCAACATATGCAAATCAATAATGTAATCCATCATATAAACAGAACCAAAGACAAAAACCACACAATTATCTTAACAGATACAGAAAAGGCCTTTGACAAAATTCAACAGCCCTTCATGTTAAAACTCTCAATAAACTAGGTATTGATGGGACGTATCTCAAAATAATAGCTATTTATGAAAAACATACAGCCAATATCATACTGAATGGGCAAAAACTGGAAGCACTCCCTTTGAAAACTGGCACAAGACAGGGATGCCCTGTCTCACCACTCCCATTCAGCATAGTGTTGAGAGTTCTGGCCAGGGCAATCAGGCAGGAGAAAGAAATAAAGGGTATTCAATTAGGAAAAGAGGAAGTCAAATTGTCCCCGTTTGCAGATGACATGATTGTATATTTAGAAAACCCCATCGTCTCAGCCCAAAATCTGCTTAAGCTGATAAGCAACTTCAGCAAAGTATCAGGATACGAAATCAATGTGCAAAAATCACAAGCATTCTTCTACACCAATAACAGACAAACAGAGAGCCAAATCATGAGTTAATTCCCATTCACAATTGCTTCAAAGAGAATAAAATACCTAGGAATCCAACTTACAAGGGATGTGAAGGATCGCTTCAAGGAGAACTATAAACCACTCCTCAATGAAATAAAAAAGGATACAAATGGAAGAACATCCCATGCTCGTGGATAGGAAGAATCAATATCGTGAAAATGGCCATACTGCCCAAAGTAATTTATAGATTCAATGCCATTCCCATCAAGCTACCAATGACTTTCTTCACAGAATTGGAAAAAACTGCTTTAAAGTTCATATGGAACCAAAAAAGACCCTGCATTGCCAACACAATCCTAAGCCAAAAGAACAAAGCTGGAGGCATCACGCTACCTGACTTCAAACTATACTACAAGGCTACAGTAACCAAAACAGCATAGTACTGGTACCAAAACAGAGATACAGACCAATGGAACAGAACAGAGCCCTCAGAAATAATACCACACATCTACAACCATCTGATCTTTGACAAACCTGACAAAAACAAGAAATGGGGAAAGGAGTCCCTATTTTATAAATGGTGCTGGGAAAACTGTAGAAAGCTGAAACTGGATTCTTTCCTCACGCCTTGCACAAAAATTAATTCAAGATGGATTAAAGACTTAAATGTTAGACCTAAAACCATAAAAACCCTAGAAAAAAACCTAGACAATACCATTCAGGACATAGGCATGGGCAAAGACTTCATGACTAAAACACCAAAAGCAATGGCAACAAATGCCAAAATTGACAAATGGGATCTAATTAAACTAAAGAGTTTCTGCACAGCAAAAGAAACTACCATCAGAATGAACAGGCAACCTACAGAATGGGAGAAAATTTTTGCAATGTACCCATCTCACAAAGGGCTAATATCCAGAATCTACAAAGAACTTAAACAAATTTACAAGAAAAAAAATCAAACAACCCCATCAAAAAGTGGGCAAAGAATATGAACAGACACTTCTCAAAAGAAAACATTTATGCAACCAACAGACACATGAAAAAATGCTCATCATCACTGGCCATCAGAGAAATGCAAATCAAAACGACAATGAGATACCATCTAACACCAGTTAGAATGGTGATCATTAAAAAGTCAGGAAACAACAGATGCTGGAGAGGACGTGGAGAAATAGGAACACTTTTACACTTTTGGTGGGATTGTAAACTAGTTCAACCATTATGGAAGACAGTGTGGTGATTCCTCAAGGATCTAGAACTAGAAATACCATTTGACCCAGTGATCCCATTACTGGGTATATACTCAAAGGATTAAAAATGATGCTACTCTAAAGACACATGCACACATATGTTTATTGCGACACTATTCACAATAGCAAAGACTTGGAACCAACCCAAATGTCCATCAATGATAGACTGGATTAAGAAAATGTGGCATATATACACCATGGAATAGTACGCAGCCATAAAAAACGATGAGTTCATGTCCTTTGTAAGGACATGGATGCAGCTGGAAACCATCATTCTTAGCAAACTGTCACAAGGACAGAAAACCAAACACTGCATGTTCTCACTTATCGGTGGGAACTGAACAATGAGAACACTTGGACGCAGGGTGAGGAACAGCATACACTGGGGCCTGTTCCATGGCATGGGGGGATGGGGGAGGGATAGCATTAGGAGAAATACTTAATGTAAATGACAAGTTAATGGGTGCAGCACACCAACACAGCACATGTATACATATGTAACAAACCTGCACGTTGTGCACATGCACCCTAGAACTTAAAGTATAATTTAAAAAAAAAGATAACGGCTTGGGCAAATGCCTGGGGTCATCCTAGAAAACAAAAGTGATAAACTGGTTTGGGGAGGAAGAAGATTAATTCAATTGAGGGCATGTTATTTTTGAAATGTGTTTTGAGACATTCAAATGAAGTTGCCCAGTGTTATGCTATAATTATTAAAAATAGGAATAATATGGGTAAGCCCAATAGTGAATTCTATTGCATTTCTGGGGGAAAAAAAAGGCTGTACTTTATCCTTTAACACAGTGAAGCAGATTTTGGCTAAGCAAGTTGATATTCTTTACATACTATTATTTGATTTGCTAAAGAGCAGGAGCCCTCTTTAGAGAGAGACATATCCAGCACCCTAAATAGGGCCCAACTAGGCTTCATACGGATGCCACTTTAGCTCACATGGATGGGTGATGTGCTCCTCTCCAGTCTGTATCTGTATTGCAGGGCAATCAAGTATGGCTTGAGCAACACTAGTCAGCTTTCCCCATTCTCCCCACTCCACTCCACTAGAGCCTATGGATTAATCTTTCTTTGCTCTGCTTGGTTCCCAAGTCTGTACATGTCTGTACAATCCATGGGCCTCCAAGTATTATATTGACCTTTTAGGCTTATTTTTTGTACTGCTCGTAGAGCCACAGTGGCATACGTGCATATGAGGATCTGCAACCCAACAGTGAGAAATATTATAATGTAATATCCCTCTAGTTTTGACATATCAGTATGATTCATAATTTTTATTTCAAAAAATATGAATAGTAAGAACATTTCAAATCTTATCACTTTACCTACTGCAAACTATCTGTTGAACTCAAAACGTGATTACCTGAAAATCTAACTTGTAAAAATTTTTAAGTGTTTTGCTTCATAATTAAACTCTTTACTTACCAGATGGCTAATGTGAACTCATGGACATCAACAGTAGAAGGATGGTTACCAGAGGCTAACTAAGTAAGTGTAGTGGAGGGTATGTGGGGAGGTGGAGATGGTTAATGGGTACAAAAAATGTTAGACAAAAATAAGTAAGACCTACTATTTGATAGCACAACAGGGTGACTATAGTCAATAATAATTGTACATTTAAAAATAACTAAACGAGTGTAACTGTATTGTTTGTAACACAAAAGATAAATGCTTAAGAGGATGGATACCCCTTTCCCCATGATGTGCTTATTTCACGTTGCATGCCTGTATCAAAACATCTCATGTACTCCATAAATATATACACCTACTATGCACCCATAAAAATTAAAAATAAAAATAACACAAACAAGATGGCGTATGTTAAAATGAATATTTTTAAATGCACCTAACATTTTAACAAAAATAAATGACACACGCTCTTGGTATTTATATACTTGATTCTAGTTACATTGTTTGGACAGCAATACGTACCATTCAAACTTAAATATGCCAAATCAATATGCAGAATGTCAATAATCATTTCCATTTTATTTTATAAGAAAATATAGTAGCACTTTTTCAGAGGCAAATGAAATGCTTCCTTTATGAGTAAAACAACTCAAAGACTATAGATTCTTTGAAATGTAGTAAAGGCTCAAAATTAATTCATTATTCCAAAATGCTTTATTCATCACACCACAATATGAAGCTTTTAATTTAAAAACAATCATATTACACACATACGGACAACACACACACAACACACATACTGTACGTATGTATATACCACACATCTCCTTAAATTTACAAAAAATAGTAATGTTTTCCTAGAATAATTAATGTTTTTATCTGATATCCGATATATGAGAAAAACAAATGTATTCTAGACATGGTAAGAATACTTCATCCTCTCTTTTATCCTTTTGTTGTTTATGTAATACACAAATGTATTATCATAAAAGCATCACATAACTCAGTTATATAGAACAAAACATGAAAATCACTTTACATTATTATAAACCTCTGACTTTCCTGGAAAAAAAACACTATCGACAATTTAAGGTATCCCTCTATCTAACTGTTCCCCCTCTCCCCTGTTTTCGTGAACTATTAAATACCTAGGAATTTAATGTAGTCACTAACCTCCAAGGAATAATAAACAATGTGCACACATTGACTGCAGGCTTCTACACAATACTTCTTTTGAAATTTTAAAACAATTGTATTAATATTTGGAATGTATAAAAACATATTTTTACAAAGTAGCAAATCCTTATGTCCTGACCCCTTTGCTTAAGCCATGAAACACAACCAAAATATTTGAAAGTCTGTGGATACCATTTCCCCATCCAACTCCTCCATCCCAGAGGTAACTGCTCTTATGAAATTATCGTTTCTCATTCGTATGCATTTATTTACATTTATAAAATAACAACGTTATCACTAAAAATGCATTTTTTATATTTTAACTTATATTAATGGCATTAAAAACCTATATTCATTTACAGCTATCTTTTTTCTTTCTCATTCAAAATTATGCTTGCAAGTTTCATCAGTGTTAATCCAAGTAGCTGTGGCTTATTTATCTTCACTGCTGAATAGTATTCCATTGTGTATGTGTATGTGTGCACATTTGTGTATATACACATACATATATCTTGGTGTTTCCAATATTTACCATTGAAATAAATCTCATATATACACCCTCCTTTATTGTGTAAATATTTATCTTTAGAGCCCGTAAGTGGAATAAGTTGGGACATGGGATGAATATATCTTCAGCTTTGCCTAAGAGAGTCAAATTTTACTCCAAAGGTTACCAATTTATCTCTCTACATAAGGTGTATGAGAATTCCCTTTGCTCCATATACTCCTCAAAAACTGTCTGACTTAAAAAACTTTTTCACCAATTTGACTCATAAGAAATAATGCTTTTAACATACACTTTTCTGATAATTTCTGTAAAGCAATATCTCTCAATGATAAAATTTCAATACAAAAATATGCAAGGGCCTGATATTTACTAATATCTGTTGCATAAAAGCTGAAAAAGTGCATATATTAAATATAATTCCATTTTGATTAACAGAAAATTTAGATGCTTGTACAGTTATTACCAAAGACCAAGAATTGACGCATTTTACGTGACCACTTTCAGTCTTGGAGACTACTGATTCCACTTTATTGATTAAATTTTTGTGGTCAGAATTCTACTAAAAATTGTTAGAAACTTAATATGTAATAATGTTATTTATATGCACACTATGTTGTATGGATTAAATCCTGGACAAAATTAGCCAAAGTAAGAGAAATCTATATGACATAAAATCTTAGAACCAATGCTCACAGAAATGCCTTCTTTATTTGTCATTGCTACATCTAATGAACAAGAGTTATGTCTGTTTGTTTATTTGCCTGAATCATTTGGATTGTTCTTGCAAGTTGCACTCCTCTTTTGCTGTGTGAACATTAACTTTGGTGGAGAAAAAAGGAAGTATGATGATCTACATTTAAATTTATTTTCTCTTTTTTTTGCAGGTAGATTATTTAGTTTGAAAAACAGCCATATTTTTTAGTTCATGTGCAGATATAGTGCCACTGTTAATCTCAGTTCCTTAGGGCTTTTGAAACAACAATATTGACAGACCAAATGATACCTCTCAATACATACCTTCAAATACAACTTCAGCCCATGGCTGCCTCATTTTTTTATTTCCTGAGGTCATTTCTTCTAAGAAATCTCCTCAGGCATCCAACCTTCACATGATACTGGATAGCCACTTTACAAGAATATTATACATGTTTATATACAAAAGATTATATGTTGAATATTTTATATATATAAGAATATATATTTCAGTAATCTTATTTTCTAGTCTATATATTTTCCAGCACTCCTCTCTTCCTATATTACATATACACTAAATATTGTACAATGTGTATTCTTCCTTGTAAATATTTTATCAGCAAGATGAGGTTCCCTTGTAAGTCTGTTACAAACTTAATATTTATGATTGATAGGATAGACAAGTATTCTGAGAGCACATACTTTTAAGAAACGAGAACTGTTTGAATGGCTTACAACCTCTTCAACTGTTTAAGATAGATGAAGGCAATTGCATCAATTTTTTTCCATGCAAAATTTAAAATAACACATAAACTAGGAGGGACTCTGCTAATAAATCACATCAAAATTATTAGAATAGTTACAAACACCCACCACTGAGAAGAGATGCTTTGGAGAACATGGTAAAACCACCAGCCATGGCCACTACACCACTTACCTAACCACTAAACCAAGGCCTATATGTCTGAAAATATTTCTGCCCAACTTCTTCCTATTGAAATCAAAAGGTTTTATTCAAATTATCCTTCAAAGTAATGTGTGTGAGCATACACAAACACATAGACACACACACACACGCTCATGTTTTTGACACCAATTTTTAGACTGTTTATTGAGATATTCTTTAAATGTTTAAAAACTTAAATTTGAGAAGGCATCTTGATGAGTCAAGCTATTTCTACCGTTATTACTAGATTGTCCCCAAAACTAAATTCATGCATAACTGCATATAATATTTTAAATTTTTTCTTCGTATTAAATGCATCTTAATTTAAAATTATGTGCAACTGCATTTTCAGGTATCTTTCCAATGTTCTGACCAAATAATTCCTCACACACACAGATATAATCTTTATGTTTGCAGCCCAACCACTCACCTCTGCAAATAGGCTACTGGCCATATTGCACAGTCTTCAAATTTATTTTTTACAACAGAAGAAGAACACAGTACCATAATCCTGCACATGTAACAATATCTCTCAATTTAAGGAAAAAAGCCTCAGGATTGAACAACATCTATGTGTCAGATTGCTTTGTAGTAGAAACCCTGGCCACAGATAGTGTTTTAGGAGAAAAAAAAATTAAGACATTATTATTTCACATTGCCAACAATATAAAACATTTTAAGTCATTCCATATTTTTAAAACAGTATTGCTATAGATTAGTATGCCGCGCAAATTTTAAGAACTTCCATATTTTATGTTCTAATTTTTTCAGTACCTGAGGTTTTGTTCCAAAATAAAATCCAAAATAACAAGTAGAAAAACAGGCCTTGTCATCTAGTATACTCTGGTTCATTGTGATAATACAATAGAGTAATATATATCATTATATATAGTCATGTATATGTATAAAGTTTCTTTTTTAAGATACTTTCCTATAATATTTTTAAAGCTCTCCATATCAAAGTAAGAGCTCGCATTTCTTAATGATAATATTAATACAGCATAAAGAAAATGTGTTGGAATTACAATAATGCAGACATAAAGAAATCTATTTTCACTTAATTTTTCTACAGAGATACAACACGGCATGACAAAGCAAGTTATTTCCAAGGGCACTGCCCCTGGCCCCTCCACATCTCATGTCCTCACATTTCAAAACAACCTCAGCCTGGACTTTATTGTCCATATCACTATCAGCGTTTTGGGCAGAGCCATTAAACAAGTCTCCAGGAAGTTCCAAACTTTCCCACATTTTCCTGTCTTCTTCTGACCCCTCCAAACTGTTCCCACCTCTGCCCATTACCCAGTTCCAAAGTCGCTTCCATATTTTTGGGTATCTTTTCAGCAACACTCCACTCCACTGGTACCAACTTACTGTATTAGCCGGTTTTCAAGCTGATGATAAAGACATACCCGAGACTGAGAAGAAAAAGCGGTTTAATCGGACTTACAGTTCCACATTGTTGGGGAGGCCTCACAATCATGGCGGCAGGCGAAAGGCACTTTCTCCGTCAAGGTAGCAAGAGAAAATGACAAGAGGCAACAAAAGCGAAAAACCCTGATAAACCCATCAGATCTCGTGAGACTTACTCACTATCACGAGAGTAGCACGGGAAAGACCGACCCAGTGATTTAATTACCTCCTCCTGGGTCCCTCACACAGCAGGTGGGAATTCTGAGAGATACAATTCAAGTTGAGATTTGAATGGGGACAGGGCCAAACACATCTGTCACCTAAAGCATACACCAGCTGAGCTCTCTTCTTGTGAAGGTTTTTGCTTAGGGCTTCAGTTACCCTCATCCTTTCTTTCGAGTGTTAGATTGGTGTTCTGTGTACCTGCATCTTAGCAGTAAGACAAATAAGACATGTTAAGACATTTTAGATTTAAAATTATCTTTATTTTATACACAAGGAAAGCAAGAGGTAGAAAGTTTCAATGACTTCATCTGAATAACCCAACCAGAGCTCCCTGTCCACTCCGTGCACCCAATCCATGTTTCATTATGCCCTGCTTTTGATCTATAAATATAGGACATCTTCCCAGCCCCACCTTCATTCTAAAGATTAATAAAAGCTCACCAAATCAGTATGCACTCAAAATCTTTGTTTTTGTTCTTTTAACTTAAATTATATACAATCATAAGCAATTCATTAACTAATTTTCTGATCACTCAAAGTGGTATATTGATCCCTGTTTCAGTTCTTCATTGTAGGGACCAGAATTATCTACAAAAGTCATCACCATAATCATGACTCTATTTTAAAAACAGGATGAGGAAAAAACAAAGCCGTATGCTAAATTCTTAAGCCCTTCTATCTAAACTGTAAATTTAAGGGTCATTTGCTGTCTTGAAACATATGAACTTAGTAGGACACGTTATCTACAGACGTACTTATACAGAGGAAATTTTGCACTTAAGAGATAAACATACTTTATTGAAGCCTTCTTGAAAGATAGTGTAAAGTACATTCATCACATCAACTCTTGATATATTCCTCTGATAACCAGCAAGCAGCTGAGTCACATTATTTTTTCTTTGTGTGTGTATGTGTGTGTGTGTGTGTGCGTGTGTGTGCGAGTTATTAAAGTCTTTGATGCTGGATTGCAACAGGGTCTTGTGAAGTAAATCCACTGTCCTTATGTCTGGGAGAATTTTTGTCAAAGAAACTACAAAGCATTTTTATGTTATTCAATCTATGTTCTGCTACGTTTTTTCCCTCCCTTCCTAACAAAGAAAGAAAAAAGAGTAAGACATCAAACAGGAATAGAGACCAGAATGGGGATCAAATAAGAATATATATGAAAGTGGTTGGAAACTGTGGATTTCTATATAAATATCAGAGTTTATAAACCTGGTGATCATCAATATATGGAAGAAAAATAGTTATGTCTTTATTCCTCAACACACAAGTCCCCCTATCATGTCCATCACCACAAAAAAAGCACAAATGAATTAATTTAAATTTTGTCCAAAAGATGAAGTCTCCTGAGACAAGAAATGATATTTCTGTGATACATTCCTCAATGAATATTAGATGGTTTCTACTTAGGCGGACCTGAAAATTAGCACAAGTCAAGCAAAACAACAGCATTACAACTCAAAAACAAGAAAGAAAGTGAGAAAGGGACGGATGTATCAAATTTTGTAGCCAAAGGGCAAGATCAAGGACATTCAAGCTGGAAAAATTCATGAAAATGGGACTTGGCTGCTTTTGTTCTCTGAGTCCTCAAACTTTCCCTTATAAGGGCTGATCTCTCTGGACCTAACACTGTGGTGATTTCACTTAAAAAAAAAAAAAGTATTTAAAAACAGGCTCTTGCTGGTGTCAGAGATAGTCAATTCTCTTACTAATCTTCTTGAACGTCCTGTTTCTATCCAAAGCCAGCTGTTAGAGCCTATAGGTTACAAGTCTTTCAACAATCTAATCTTTAATTCAAAGTTTAAAAAGCTTAAAATAACTTTTGACCTACAAGCAGGTTTTGCTTGTTCATACAGACATATTTATACGTAGTGTTATCAGAAGCCTCTAGAAGTCTATGAGATAGTACTTTGTGAGATACATTTGAACGAATATCTCACTTCAGCCAACCTCCTGAGGTTTTAGTAGGTATCTCCTCTCTGGGGACCAGTGACTCAACTCACTGAAAGTTAATAAGTTATTAGTAAAGTATAGGGAAATTTTAAAAAACAGTGAAGAAATACTGATAAGTAAGTTGGATAATGGAAGACACTTCCTGGCAATTTTTATAAGCAAGAATTCCATTAAGAATAGAAACTTAATGTTCCTTTGTTGGATTATCAATACACAAAAGAAGAGCAAGGAACTTGTTTTACATTTCCGTTTTGTGACAAAATTCCTAATTTTTCTCCAGTGGTTCATACTGACATACTTCTTAAAGCCTTCCCTGGCTGTAATTTTCTCCCCCTAGTGTTCTTTCCTCTCTTTTAGAAAGGCTAGATAATTGTTCCCTAGCTTCATCTCTATAGTATTTTTGTCTCCCCTCCTAAAGTTATAATCTCCTTGAGGATGGATTCCATAGTTGTGAACTCTTTGTAACTCCGGAAGTACAATATTGCTACACAGAATACACAACCATTTATGGAGAGAGAAATGATTTGTTCTCTTAGTCTCATTTCCTCAGTATGATACATGAGATTTTGCCTCTATTACCTCCTAATGCATAGGTAGTTTGGACATAATATATATTATTTATCTCCATAGGGTTTATCTTTAGAATGTCTTTGCAGAGCTCCAGAAAAGATGTATTTCGTGTGTAATGTATGTTTACCTTTCAGAAAGTGAGTTATAAGTTACCGATGTTTTGAGGGTACAGGAGAAGGAGGACTGGGGCAAGGAAGGCAAAATGTGGGGAGAGGAATGGACAGTGCTGTGGGGAGGAGGCAGAGTGCCCTGTGGGCAAAAGACCTGGAGAATCACAAAGCCCAAGACTGACATTTCCAATTCTGACTCAAAATCTCAGCAAAGATTCATCGAGATTTGCAGCTTTCTCTTTTGAATAGAAAATAATCTTATCAAGGGCCGGTAGGATCAATCATATTTAAATGTTATTGGTTTTATCAGCTACCACAGAGGGAGAAGTAATTTTGCACCGTTGGATAGTTGAAGGAAGGCAGACCCAGGCGAGTGACCCTTGACAGATAGGTCACAAAGAGAAATTGGAGAAGACAAACTTTACCTACTTGGCAGTTGTGCTAGGTGTTGGCAGCCACTTTTCCTTGTGTCAGAGGGCTGTAGTAGAAAGGACACTAAATACATTTCAGAAAGGACCCGGGAGAGAATGCTACTAGTGACAGTAATGACAACTAAGCAACAAAAGGAGCCCATCATTTATGAAGGGCTTTCTATAGACCAGGCACTACCTCTTCACCGTCTCTACTGGTTTTTATTCATTAATGTATTTATAATGTTACACTGACCCCTCCCTGTCTCGTAGCTTTCCTTCTGAAAACCGCTTCTCTAATCGTATGTTTGCTGTGGGTGTGGCAGTCTTGGAACTCTGGAACCATGCAGAAACGTATTTAAACTGTACAGTAGGTGAACGTTGGTAATGTATGCTCCTCACCAAGAAAGAAAGAAAGAAAGAGAGAGAGAGAGAGAGGAAGGAACGAAGGAAGGAGGGAAGGAAGGAAGAAAGGAAGGAAGGAAAGAAGGAAGGAAGGAAGGAAGGAAGGAAGGAAGGAAGGAAGGAAGGAAGGAAGGAAGGGAGGGAGGAGGTTAGTTCAGAACACTCTCATGCATGTTTTTCAGTCTGGCTAGAAGAAAGGAGACTTTTTCCTTTCTAATAGCAAAACGGTTAAAATGTGATGCTTGGTATGGAAACGACTGTAACCTTTATCTCATAGAGACACATATACAAAGAGAGAAGCAGGGAAAAGAAATAGAGAAGGAATCTGGCATGGTTGTATGTCTAAGTGGCCCTTACTTCTAGGGCTCCCTAAAACTAGCTCAAATCTCTCCTTCCTACAGTTGCTATGTGAGCCATTGAGTCCATTCTTTTCCTCCCTTCGAATCCAATTAAACTATTTTCTTCATTTACAAATATGCATGGAACATTTACTTCTCACAATCTTATGCTTCAATTTATTATACAAACAAACAGCAACTTAAACAGTATAGCTGAATAACTTTCCTCAAGGTCATGAAACTAATAAGTTGTGGCCCAGGTCCAACTTGTTGTCCCTGCACTTTTAATTGCTTGCTTGTCCACCAGGATCCTTAACCATCTTTGCCTTTGTTCCTCAAGGTCAATTTTATTGGACTTTTTTTTTTTTTTTTAGTCCCAGGAGGGTCAAATGAGATAATCTAAGGAAAATCATTCTGACTACTGTAAAATGCCATAGGCAAAAGTACTGTCGCAGCGGTCCAAGTGCCTAATGCCTGCTGGAGGCTACACAGCATTAAACTCAATATACTCCATGTTGAGCTGGGCTTGTAAAATTGTTTAATGATCCTAAAATTTATGTATTTCTTGTCTGTTTAATCTGAGGTTTATTTTCTTTATACTTTACAAAAAACATTATCAATTATATATGACTACAATATAAATTGAAACTTTAAAACAGGGACAGTGCAGCCTTTAAACCTCTGTATTCAGCATGAAAACATGTGAACACCAGGGAGGGCTTTAGAGTGAATATCCAAGAAAATAAATGACAGCTCCCATCATTCTCAGAAAAAAGAAATAGTACATCATTCCAAAGAAAAAGTATCTTACATGCTACAGCTACCAACATGTGTAAAAACAAGAAGCTTGATGTATCCGATGGATTGTAATTCATGGAAGAAAAATACTATTTTATAACATTTATTGAGCCTGATACTATTCATGCCACAGAGTTAATTGCTCACTGGAGTATCAGTAATTATTTTACACCACTAAAATATTATCTTTGTGTTACTAGGGAAACAAAAGACAGTTTTGCATGCGAGATTCTAACTAAGTCAGAAATTATATACAGATTTCCTAAACCCTGTGCTTATTTAAATAATGATTTTTGTAAAGAAACAGAAAGGCATCTTTATATTCAGAACCTCTAGACAGATCAAATCAAAGCTAAATTTTATGAGACATGTTAGGATATTTCTGTTCAAGCAATAAATAGTGATTTTGAGCAATGTCTAGACATGTGAGAAACCAAGTTGAACAAAAGTGGCAAGAAAATAAGTAAAGCTAAATATTGTCCCTAATTGTAACAGAAAATACAAGTCTCTAATACTTCTAAACGTTTCCTGGCTGTAAAATCCAGGATGGTGTGATGAAAGCCTCTTGTTCTCTCTCCGCCAGGAACAAGTTAAAGCTGACCTCAGCCATAACATGGTTTTCAGAGGGGGGGACTTCAATGCCCTTAACTCTTCTGGAAAGCTGATAACTTTTGAATGCAGGCAGCAGGGAATCTGGCACAGGCTGCTTTCTCTTTGGGTTTCATGCAAAGATCCTGCCAGGTTGTCTAGAGCTACCAAGGGCAGGAAAGTAGGGCAGTAGTCTCTAATAAGAGGCTAAAATTAACAGGAAAAAAAAAAAAGCCTTCTATGCAAATTTCACTTAAAAATATTTTAAATATTTAATAATTATCAACAAACTCATCTACAGATTTTTTGAAAAGGACTGAATTATCTATCAGTAATGTGTACATGACATTGCTCATGTTACCAACTGTTATTATTTGTCATAAGAAAATAAGCATTTCAAATGTAAAGCCTCTCTTTGAAATATTTTAGGTTAAGTTACCTTTCTTCTCTTTGAAACCTCATATGCTCCCAAATTTTAATAATACAGTAATTAAAGATAAGACATATTTCTTTTATTTCCATAGCACCTCTAGCTGAGAAGTCTGAGATGTTATAGTAAGAAACCCCAGAGGTCAATGGTCAGTAGTAGAAAGATGGTATGCACTTGAGCAAGCAAACAAAGCAGGCCAGCTTTGCCATCTATAAACCTGACACTCAAAGCATACAGATCTCCTTGTGGTCAAAAGTGGAGAGCACCTGAATTCTAGAAACTTGTTAGTGTTTGATAGACCCACTATTTCATAGCTTCTGTCAAAATCTCAGTTGAGAGAATACATATTCAAGAGCGATTAAGAGACAAGCTGTTCAATTATCTCTCAAGATCAACGGCTCTTAAATGTTAATATGCAAAATACACACAAACACACACACATCACTGGGGTCATATTGAAAATGTGTATATGTGGCCGGGCGCAGTGGCTCATGCCTGTAATTCCAGCACTTTCAGAGTCTGAGGCGGGTGGATCACGAGGTCAGGAGTTCGAGACCAGCCTGGACAAGATGGTGAAACCCCTTCTCTACTAAAAATACAAAATATTAGCTGGGCATGGTGATGGGCCCCTGTAATCCCACCTACTCGGGAGGCTGAGGCAGGAGAATCACTTGAACCCAAGAGGTTGAGGTTGCAGTAAGACAAGATTGTGCCGTTGCCCTCCAGCCTGGGTGACACAGCAAGACTCCGTTTCAAAAAGAAAAAAAAGAAAGAAAATGTATATATGTATATGTGAGATTTCAGAGATTCAAATTGAATAGGACTGAAGTCCTTATTTGCAACATGTATTATAAGCAGTGCTACTGAGAATCACATTTTGATAAACATTTCTAGTATCCTTAAGCTTCATTCATTTACCAAATCATAGCACCAAAAACTTATATATGAACTACTTACTCTAATTTCTCACAGAAGTGGCTTTGCAGAATTATAATTCACTTTTCTTCCTTGACTTTCATTAAGGGTTATCATGTGAAGTAACTACATGAAAAGTCATTTTACATTCTAGAGAAACTTAGATTGACAGTACTGTTCATTTTTGTTCAAAGATGCCTTTTCCATGGGCAGTATATTTCTCATAGCACTAAGGACCAGAAAAAAAAATTTATCAAACAATTTGTTAACAAGTCTGTAATTTATCATAACAATGTTTGTCTTGGATACCTGAAAACACAGAGAGAAATTTTGTTCTGAATCACAGTGACTGTTTGAGCTTTTACCTTGATTTTAATCATGTGTTTGTCTTTAATCATAAGTGTATCAAATTATTTTTGGAAGCAACTAGACTCATAATAATAAGTTAAATTGCAAAGGCAGATGTCATTTTGTAATGAGTGCCTAAGCATTGGGGCTGGGACGGGGGGTCCAACCAAGTTTGTTGACCCATTTATTTATGTAAATTTTCAATACCATACATTCAAGTTATATAAGCACAAAGTCAGGACAGCTCACCAAGGCACACTGTTAGTATGCAGTGTATTCATACTCCTTGTAGAATTAACTTTCATAGTGGCCACTATTATGCTGTCCTGTTAAAACCTATTCATATATTTGCCTCACTATGACAAACAATGCCTCTCATATACCTCCATGTAGTTTTCTTTTAGATCCCTATTAGTGCTTTCCTCTGTTCAAACCAAGAGGCTTGACAAGTTGCTACCTTTCATCTGGATTGTGTCAGCCTTGGAACATATCTTCCTAAGCCAAAATCTTTTACACATCACTGCCAGATTAATCTTCCTGCAGACTAATTCTAATGAAATTTAAATTATTTAGCTGGTCATCCAAGGCAATCTATGATCTTGATGCTACTTGTCTTACAAAGTCAATTTTCTACTATGTGTCCCATAAGCACCCACTCCAGCCTAGCTCATTTTCTACTTTATTTCCCTCTGCTTTCCCACTCCCAGGTAGAACGACATTTAGTTGGTCTTTAAGAACATAAATTGTATTCATCCTTAAAGCCATCAAAAAGCCTCATTAGAAACTGCTAATAAAAGTAATTTCTTTTCCCTCTATGACTCTCATAATACCTTTTAGATTTTCCTCTACTACATATATCTTTCATTATCATTGTTAAGGAATAGGTCATATTTTCCCCTCAAGACTAAAAGCAAGATCTGTTATTACCGTTAAGACAAACCCAGTACATTCTGTATCATATAGGTTGAGTTCAATGGCACTTAACCACCTGGAGAAAGAACTGAACCAATTGCTTTCTTTTCAAGAAATTATTCACCATTTGAATTTATCTCAGCAACATCTTACACAACAAAGAGGTAAAGCAACCTGAATATCATTGTGCAAAGAAGGGAATCAGCCAATTCCTTCTGGAGCAATGTTTACCAGAGAAAGCTTATGGATTCAGGATCAGTAGCAGGTAACCCTGTCACCCTTGCCCCATCACATTCTGGGCAATCCACAGCCATCTCACAGGACCAGACAACTGATTCTGGAAGCCAGACGCCCCCCAGATGTGTGGTGCTGAGGGGTTTTTAAGACTTGTGTGACATGGCAGAATCTTGTGTCCAGTTCTGTGGGGCCAAATACTAGGTCTTTATATAATCAGACATCCAAGCCTAAAAATTACAGCTACAAGGCATACGATTCATCATACCAAGATTCTGGTCAGGAATGCACTGGCCCCTGCTTTGGCATGATAGGGAAGCTGGATTCCAAGTTCAGTGGCTTACTAGTACCAGAAACATGAAGTCATAACTGCTTTCCATGGTACTTTGCAAGAAGCATTTCTTTCTAAGAGATCAGCTTTCAGGAGATCAGCCTTAGACAAATTCACTCTTATCTTTCCTACATTCAGAGTTCTAAAACAACATGAATTATATTTGCGACACAAAATTCGGGTATTAGGAGACTGACCCACATGTACACCATGCAAACCACCCCCAAAACCTGTTACATATGTGCAAAGCACTGGCTGGCAGAGATGAATCCCTTCACTAAAGTAAAGCTCATCAGTGAGCTAAATTAGTAGGAGCCCCCCAGCTTAATATGGTGCCTCAGATGTCCTGGCCCTCCAGTAGCAAGGACAGACAGTAAATCTTGCTCAAGGGTCTTGCTTAGAAATTAACCGAATAGGTATATCATCTACATATTCTCACAATACGGAAAAATATTAACATTAATCTCGTATGGAACGAGAAGTGTTGTAAACCCAAATTATTCTCTTTTATCATTGTTTTGAGGTTCAGAACATGGTTCTGGCTGTTGTCAAATTTAATAGACTAAAGATCAGAGGAAGAATCATCTGAGTCAACCACATATCTAACTATGGGTCCCATGAAAACATAGAGGCTATGGATTATGAAACACTGCTCTGGGACAAGGTGGTGGTGCTCAGAAACACTGTCCAAATTCATATCCATATAAAGTCCCCTCCTCCAAAAGTTTTTGTGTTTCATGAAAACATGAAAAACAGAAACAAAAGCAATTTACCCTGTCAGTTAACACCTAGGCAGTGCAAAACAGCTACCTTCTCACCACACAGAGGTAAGATTAAAAAGAGAAAGGATAACTAATTTATATGTGCTGGGGTTGGGTAGTGGGGCAGCTGTCAGAAATCTAAGTCCAGAAGCTCAAAGAGAGGCAAAAGCTCCCTACTCCCCAAGACCTGGGCTACTTGCCATGATGAAGTAGAGGACCCAGCAAAGAGGAAGAAGGAGGAGGAGGAGGAGAAGGAGGAGGGAGAGGAGGAGGAGGGAGAGGGAGAGGAAAAGTAGGAGGAGGAGGAGGAGGAGGAGGAGGAGGAGGAGGAGAGGGAAAAAATCAGGTCATAAGCACAATCCCTTTAGCAATTGCAGGAGGGAGAAAGAAGAGGAAAAGAGTCAGGATAGGGTCAAAGGTGGAGCTCACACATGCATCCTGGCTCCCTGGAAAATGGTCTCAGAGTGTGGCTGCAGAAGGAGGAAATCCTGGAGCATAAAGAAGCAGATACTCCTGAACAGAGCCAGCGCCCTGGGTTTCAGTGACTGCTGGCTTCACATCTGAGCTTTGTTCTGCTTAGTTGCTCGATTTGGAAATAGAGGGTGATTTTCAAAACTCGTTTGCTATTTCTCTGAATAGAGTCCCTCCACCTGGGGGAAATAAGTCATTAGCAATAATTTAGGGTACATTGTCTTCGCTTAGATTGTAGTTTCAAATAAATATTCAAAAGAACCATATTTAAAATGTTCAGAAGTCTTGCCATGGATATAATTGTTAAAGGAAGAGAGGAAAGTGGATTTTTATAAATAAAAAATATTTCTCACAGGAGACTTGGTTGCTTTTTTTGTTAACAAAACTTGACTCCTTCTTCATTATTCATAATTTAAACAGTACCAAATGTTGTCATATAGAGTATTGAGAAATTTCTAGCTTTGTACACTGAAAGTATTGTATCCTACTATCACATTGAATAGCACACAGTATTTTATCCCTGATACGTAGTTTCTGTAAAGTTGTACAGCTTACCCATAGCAGGATACAAATTAATAATTAATATGACCCTGTCCCCAGTTTGATAATGATATATTTTTACTTTTGAGCAACAAAAAAGAAGAAGAAAAGAAAAGAAAGGTCTTATATTTTTATAGTTTATCATGTTTTCTCTGTCTAAAATTTTAAGAAGCTACTATATTGAAAACTATATTAAATTCCATATTGTCTACATAAACTGGTGATATTTTATTTTAAAAGGGGGAATTTATATTTTCCTTCAACCAACTTGCCAGATGTTAGAGCTTTTTAAAAAATTCTACATCTAAAATTTCTTTGCCACTGATTCAAAGCAGCCTGGCATTTCATTTATACATTTAAAAATATATATGAGAAAATATTATTCACTGAAGAGAATAAAATATTACTTACTCTCAAGTGGGTGTAAGACAGAAATTGAATTAATAGTCTCTGCCTTGTCAGAACTGCTAGGCCAACACTTTCTTAAGTCTTTAAAGTAACAAATGGGGTATTTGCAGTTATACAAAACACGAATTGTCCATGACATTTTCAGAAGGATTAGAACAACCACTATGAATAATTTATTTACTTTCACCAAGATAATACTTACTTTATGAAAAATAAACATGTAACCACTACAGGGGTAATCAGACTTCATTTAATTTTTCCTTTATAAAATTTAAACCAATTCACAGATGTTTCCATTTCTAAAATGCTTAAATTTAGTATTATACTCTCTTATGACATTTTATCATTCTCTGTATTGCAACATTTTAATACGGTTTCACAAGGACACCAATTAATATGAGCACAAGACAGAAAAAGGAAAGAAAGAATTAAGAGAGAAGTAAAGAAAGAACAAAAGATAGAGTAAAGGGACTGAAGGAACAAGAGAGGCATGGAGGGAGGGGAGAGGGAGGGAAAGGGGGAGCGGGGGAGGGAGGGAGGGAAGGAAGGAAAGTTATCCAGAGGTTTATGGGAAGACACAGACATTTATAGCTGCCCATCACTTTGAACACCCTTTTCTACCTTGAGTTCCACCTTTCCAAAATGGAAATAATTACAGAACTTCTGGTGTCCCTGCCTAAGGATAATCAACACCACACGGCGGGCTGAGGCCCACAGTTATCCTCATGTAGAAGAGATCCCATGTTTGGTTGAGAACTCTCCCAGCTAGATAACTTCTCATCACTTTTTTCTAGCATCTGATGTTGCTACCTTTGCAAAAAGACAGACCCTGACTGTCACACATGGTTGACTTGTGACTCTCCATGTTTTCTTTTATTATTTCTCTATGTCTTGTACTGAGGCTAAAAGAGTACATACAATTATGTGAACTCTTACTACAGCATAGATTTGCTTGAGAAATATCACATACCCAGCTATTGCAAATTTTAATAAAACATGTCAGTCTTTTTCATAGTGCCTCATGCTGGAATAAGCATTCAGTGAATAAATGTGTAAGTCAAATGGGTTATCAATAGTAATAAATAATTAAAATCTGCTCTTCGCATGGCATTTGATGGGGCATTTAAAGTAAGT
This sequence comes from Papio anubis, assembly GCF_008728515.1. Lineage (NCBI taxonomy): Eukaryota > Metazoa > Chordata > Mammalia > Primates > Cercopithecidae > Papio > Papio anubis. The sequence goes on along the minus strand of NC_044979.1, from coordinate 83,065,294 downwards.
TTAAAGTAATTGCCCCTTCCCAGTAATTTCACCCTATTTGTCTCTATCTAATATCCAAATAAAAGTAAAATAAAAATTTGAATAGGCATACCTCACATGAATGTATATACACATACTGAATAACACATGTAACATGGCCAATATTATTCAGTGCAGCCATCGGAGCAGTTTGGACGATTCAAGTGGATTCAGTCATCAAAGTGAAGAAGAGTCCCTTTTACTTTCATGGTTCCTAATTAGGGGGATCAATAGAATAGCTGTCACATTATAGAAGACTTTACAATCTGCTAATTAATCAAAAGCAAAGCTCATCAAAGCTTGCTGTGTATTTATTGTACCTCATTTTCTACCATTAGCAGTTACAAAACTGAAGAGCTTTCATTTCTAGTTATACTCTTGTCTAATTAATTCAATGGTTCCACGGTCTTGTTTGTATCACAACACAGTTATACGTAATACCCACGACCACTAACACTGAGAAGACACCAGGATCAGGCTCTCCAGACTAAATTATGACCCCTCTCATTGGAATTGGACCATTACGTATCCCTGACTTCAGTTTTTCTGCACTGAGGACAGTGGAGGTCAATTAGAAGTATATAAAGCCCTCTGAAAAAGAACCCCCTGTATGAGATTATGAGTGTAAAGTATCTTAGAATCAAATGGCTGGAAATATGATTTCAAAAGCCAAAGACACTGTAGCAATACAGCATTGAGGCATGTTGCTAATCCCTAGACTTTGTTTTCATAAAATGTAAAGTTATTGTTCCTTTAAATTACATTGTCTTAACACCTCCTTCCCCAAAAAAGGCAATATAATCTACATAACATCTCAGTTTTCAACTTTAAAAAAAAAAACACATATGAAAAATATACCGGTTAGTAACATTATGTCAAATGATACTCTTTCATCAAATAATTTCGAAATAGCTTTTAAGTGCAACTTCTTTTCTTTATGCTTTCCCTCATAAGTATATATTTCATCATTCATTTAGTCAACGTAATTTTTAAGCACAAATCGGGTCTGAGGTACCTGAAGACATATGCTTGAAATACATTTTCCCTATCCTCACATAACTCAGAAGTCAGGCAAGAAAAGCAATGAGTAAGAGCAGTAATAAAGTATGCATAACGTGGTATGACAGTAAGGATAAAATACACCCCGTAAGGGAGCCTACTTGGATTGAAAGGAATTTGTCAGGGAAGGGATCTCTGAAGTCTTTGATGTAGTTCTCTGTCTTAGTCCACTTTCCACTGCAAAAGCAGATGGGGTAATTTATGAATAAAAGAAATTTATTTTTTACAGTTCTGGAGGCTGGGAAGTTCAATATTAAGTTGGCAGCATCATGTGAGGGTCTTCTTGCTGCATCAGGACCTGGCAGAGGACATCACATGGAAAGAGATTGCTTGGGAGAGAGTTCGTTTTTATAACAAACTCACTCCCAAGATAACAGCATTAATCCATTCATGGGGAGAGATTCCCCCATGACTTAACCACCTTTTAAAGGTTCCATCACCTAACACTGTTACAATGGCAATTACATTTCAACATGAGTTTTGGAGGGAACATTCAAACCGTAGAACTCTTGAAGATAAAGAATTTACCTAGTTCAGCCATTCTGGAAAGCAGTGTGGCAATTCCTCAAATAGCTGAAAACAGAATGACCATTTGATCCAGCAATCCCATTACTGAGTACCTACCCAAAAGAACATAAGTTATTATATCATAAAGACACATGCATGTGTATGTTCATTGCAGCACTCTTCACAATAGCAAAGACATGGAATCAACCTAAATGCCGATCCGTGGTAGACTGGATGAGGAAAATGAGGTACATACAAACGATGGAATACTATGCAGCCATAAAAAAGAACAAGATTGTGTCCTTTACAGAAATATGAATGGAGTTGGTGCCCATTACCCTTAGCAAACTAATGCAGGAACAGAAAGTCAAACACTGCATGTTCTTACTCATCAGTGGGAGCTAAATGATGACAATACATGAACACAAGACACTGTGGCCTACTTGAGGGTGGATGGTGGGAGGAGGGAGAAGCGCAGAAAAAGTAACTATTGGGTACCAGGCCTAGTACCAGGGTGATGAAAAATAATCTGTACAACAAACCCCTGTGACACAAGTTTACCTATGTAACAAACCTGCACACATTACCCCAAATCAAAAGTAAAACATTTTAAAAAAAGAATATTGCAAAATTAAATAATATTTACTTTTAAAAAGAGAAAGAATTTCCCAACCGAAACCCAGAAAGAGGGTGTGGGAAAGGATGATAGCCACAAAGGCAAAGGTACGAGCATGTCCAGAGGGAATAAATCCTATATGAGCATCTTCACATATCTCCATGCCACCCTCACCTTATGATCCTTGGAGGATGAACTTGTAGAAACTTCATGCTTATCACATCACAGTAGTTTACCCAGAAAGTTTCATATCAAATTTTCTCTTTTTTTCCTCATTAATATAACACAGGAGTCTAAACAATATCACTTCATGTAGTGAAGGTGTGACACTTTTAAACTCGAGAAGCGTAGGGATTTTCGATCTTTTCCTATCTATATCCTTGAAGCTAAATAATGTGCTTCTAAGTAATCTAAACCCCATTGCAAGTCTTTTGGGAAAAAGCAATGGGTGAGGGAGGAAGGTGTTGAGGTTGAGTAGAGAGTACTACCAATGAGTGATAATTTTAATATAATTACCCTATTTATCATCACAGATTACTGAACTGATAAAAATAGAATAACAAAGCACTCCTCGTGGAAAATAAATGTGTCATATGACCCTTTGCTATTAATATGTGGTAGGCTGTTTTTCATTGTAGGCTTTTGTCCAAATCCTACATCTTAATACAATTTTACCATTTGCTCCAGGAGGACTATTATTTCATCTCAAATAAGACAAGATGAGACAAAAAGCAAGGAAAAGGAATTTGCCAGGAAGCCAAGCCAAGGAAAAATATATAAATGAAGAAAGTGGAAGAGAGAAGAAATAATAAACTTCAGGGAGGAAATGCCAAGGAAAGATATTTTTAAAATTTTTGGTTCTGAAATCAGCAGACTAAATATATAATCAGAGCATGGAGATGCTATTTAATACTGTACATGGAGTATTAATGTACATGAAGCAAAACAAGATTTCATGAAAAATAAAATCTTTCTGGACACTTACTACTAACTCAGATTATCAAATAAGTTTTCCAAGGAATATTGGCAAATAAGATGCTTTCTCTGATTTTTTCCCTTAGTTTTAAGGATTTTTATTCTAAAAATATTACTTTCTATTCGCTATGTTAAACAGCATAAAATTTAAAAGATTTTTATCTTCCTTAAGCCACATTTTTTGGTGGTACAAAAGGATGCTTGACTTGTTATTTACATGTCAATTTAGTATTTTTGGATTTAGTGAAAGTTTCCATAAATATTACGGCTATTACTCCATGGATGCCAATTGACCAGATATGTCCATTTAGTCAAAATAGGATTATATAAGGAAGCCAACTTGAGTATGGGAGAATTTGAGTACATGCAGCGATCCTGGAACCAATCCCCCGAATACATAGTGGGATGACTGTACCTCCTTACATAATGCCAACATATGGACCCTGATGTATTTATCCTTTTATTATTTTTCTGATTAGTGGGATCCAATGTTGTACATACTGATTCTTGTTATAGAAAAACTAGACCTCTGAGGCTGGGCACGGTGGCTCACGCCTGTAATCCCAGCACTTTGGGAGGCTGAGGCAGGTGGATCAAGAGGTCAGGAGATCGAGACCATCCTGGCTAACATGATGAAACCCCGTCTCTACTAAAAAAAGGTACAAAAAATTAACCGGTGGCGGGCGCCTGTAGTCCCGGCTACTCGGGAGGCTGAGGCAGGAGAATGGCGTAAACCCTGGAGGCGGAGCTTGCAATGAGCCAAGATCCCACGGCTGTACTCCAGCCTGGGTGACAGAGCAAGACTCCATCTTAAAAAAATAAAAATAAATAAATAAATAAAAGGAAAACTAGACCTCTGAGCAAGAAGTATTCGTAAGTGTAAAAAGAGGGGGTAAAAGATGATTGATTGGAGAAGAATATGTTTTTATTACTTCAGAAACTATTTTGAGGATAATCAAAACTGAATTTTTGTTTTTCACAGATTTCATAGCTTATTTATACTAATGGTGACAAGCAGTTTCCCTATAATTTGAAGAATCTTGAAACTTCTCAGATATGATGAGCTAGTTAAAGAGCCTCGATCTTTGTCTTTAAATTAGATGAATATCATTTAATAGTTTCTCTACTGCTGAAGTGCATGAGATCATCTGAGGTCCTGCCATCTCACTTCTTACCAGGAAGCCAACAGTGTTTAAAAATCTAAAAGTCAAGGGTGTCACGCAAAAGCCCGAAGCAAGTAAACATCAGTTTGGTAGAGATTTCAATGAAGACTAGAAAGAATTGAAGACTCAAAGGCCAAGAGCCATTGACATATTTTCCTTCCAAACTGCACTGCTAGAACTAGATTAAGGTTGGACAACCTGTGGCATATTTTAGCAATTGAAGGAGGGTTTTTCTGGCTAAAGCATATTAAGTGAGAGAGAAGGAAGGAGATAATTGGTATTTAATCTGGAGAGATACTGTGCTTAACGTTGCAAGCCTTTTAAAGAGTTTGGTCTTTAAATTAAGGACAAAAGGAATCCATTGAAGAGTTACGAAGAGGTACTGGTATGATCAGATGTTTTTAAAAGGTTACTCTGACTAAAGTGAAAAGATTAAACAGAAGCAAAAGTGGTATAAGGAGACCAAACAGGAAGCTATTCCTACAGAAGTCCAGAAATAGGTGGAGGTAGCTTGGATCAGGAGGGCACATAGGAATGAAGAGATAGACCAATTCAGAAAATATTTGGTTCTCCTACTCAGAAAATTGTTATCCTTGATTCTTCTCCTATGCTTTCCCTAACAGATCAATCTTACTATCATGCCATTTTGATAATCTAATTTTCTTTTACATCTCTGCAATTTTCTGATTCTTATAACTATGTTATGGTCTAGCTTAAGTTCTGTGATAACCAGCTACACGATCAATTTTCAGTGCCACATCACAAGAGATTTCAGTAATATATTTTATCATATCACCCCCCGTTTAAAATGTTTCCATTTTTAATCATCTACATATAGAATAATGTCAAAACTTTCTAGCATGGGTTAAGGGTCTCAATAAAATTCAAGGGCTCCAATTACCTTAAGCCATATCTTTTAAATCTTCTCACCTCCAACTCTATGCTCCAGCCATATTGGATCGTCTCAAGTCCCTGTCTTCCTCACAAGTTGGGCCTTGTTCTCACTTGCTTCCAGCTCTTTCCATGTGCTAGCCCATCTGCCTGAACGCTGTCCAACAGCCACTCACAGATACTCCACATCCCTCCCCTCATATGCAAACTAGATATCTCTTGCTCAACCTTCACTTCTTGGTGGAGTTGTCACTTCCATTTCTGGGAATCATTTCCTGGCCTCTTGATGAAACGTAGCCATCCATCCTTTGTCCTCCAAAACACAACCAAGCTCTGTGGTACAATTTATCACACTAAGTGATATTTTCTATTAACTGGTCCTTAACTCCTTTTGGCTTCTTGAAGGTGGGAAATGCATTTTACTTATCTTTGTATGTTCTGTGCTTTGACATACAGTAAACCCACAAGGAAAAGTTAATAAATGATAAAGAAGTGAATGGTGTCATCAATCCTAAGTTTAATCTCAGCTTTTTTTCTTAGCAGCTATATTATTTCAGTCAGCTCACTAGTCTTGTGAACTTTGGTTTCTTCATCTTTAAATCTGAGGCAATAATAATACATAATTGAATTCAAAATTGTACAATAATTGACACAGTTTTTTAAAATTTAAATGCATATATGTTACACTGGTAGTTGACTTCTTGGTAACTTGATTTCCTCCTGTGTAGAATAAGGAAGGTTTGACCAGGACTGGCTTTTAAAAGGAGCTGGATAGGTGAATGAATGAGTGAATGAATGACTGCCAGACAAACACTCTCTAATTTGATATTCCTCAGCAAAATTTTGTAATTATCTATTTCTTGAGTCGTTTTGAAACTCTACCACTGAAGCCTTAATTGTCTCATTCCCTCAAAACCCCTGGTTATTATCAGTATATATATTTACATTGTATCTGTTTAACCTCAAAATTAGAAAAGGAAAATCCTTCCATCTCTCCCAATCTGAGAATGAGCCTTTGTTTCTGTAAAATAAAAAACCAGAACAACAAATAATACCAACCATAAATATAGCCCCTCTTATAGCATTTTTATTTTCTCTGTTTTCTTCATTTAAAAAGTGAACTTCCCACACACATCCACACCTCACTTTTTTCAGGTCTTCTAATACTCATTTAAAAATAACTTTCACTAGATAAAATAATTTTTCTTTACAAAAAACCAGTGTGACAAATATAGGGAACAGCAAAAAAAAAATTATTCCCCAAGACTTTTATAAAACATGGGTTCTAAATTAAGAACTTATAAACATAGAGTTCAGTGGACCCTACTGTGTTTCTGTGCAAAGTCAGTTTAGATATTAGTTTAACATGCAAGCAAAATATCAGAAGAATGACCCCTGGCCCTTTCGTCAGTGCTTTTCTTCTCCCATAGTGACCCACTGGTCAACCAAAAGTCAGTAACTTAGGCAGTAATGGAAGGTGAGGTCAGATATAGTTCATGTGCTTCTGTAATCTCTTCACATCTCTGTGAGTAAAACTTCTTAGAAAGCTTTTTCAAGATGAAATCAGCTTGCACTTTTTCCCCTTCCTTTCAGAGAAATGCCTTCAAGCACTTGATGAAAACCACTGTACTCATCATTTTACTAATTTATATTTCATGTAATATATATCATCTTTACACCTACTTCACATATGTTTATACCTATTTCACATCTTCATACCTTGTTCACATATAACATATTTCATGCTTATTCTATGTATGAACCATAGCTTTGAATTCTCATCAACTTCAAGAGGCTTTGAAAAGTGAAAGGAAGAAAGGAAAAGAGGATGGTCTTCACAGATAAAAGATTTCAAACATTAATAATTTCTTAAAATAATCATATTTGACAGGATATTTTCCATTCCATTACATATCTTTTAAAACATATGTTTACTAAGAGTCTCAAAATCCTACAGGAGAGTCTGGGCATGGTGGCTCACGCCGGTAATCCCAGCACTTTGGGAGGCTGAGGCAGGTGGATCACCTGAGGTCAGGAGTTTGAGATCAGCCTGGCCGACCTGGTGAAACCTTGTCTCTACTAAAAACACAAAAATTAGCTGGGTGTGGTGGTGGGTGCCTGTAATCCCAGCTGAGGCAGGAGAATCACTTGAACCCAGGAGGCGGAGCTTGCAGTGAGCCTAGATGGCGCCATTGCACTCCAACCTGGGAGATAGAGCTAGACTGTCTCAAAAAATAAATAAATAAAGGAAGGAAGGAAGGAAGGAAGGAAGGGAGGGAGGGAGGGAGGGAGGGAGGGAAGGATGTTACAGGAGAGAGAATGTGAACATGTGAACATGTTTGTCTTCACACAGAGCCCATACTGGAAGGCTAGCCAAGATGTTAGAGAAGAGGGCCCCATCAGAGGTCTCCCAGCTTCCTCCTAGGCCAGCTCTTGTGCTCAGAAACGGGCTCAGACTTACCCCTCCAGTATCATTCACAGGGCACAGTTTCTCCACCATCAGGGTCTCGTATTCTCACACACTGAGTTGCTCTGAAAGTACAGTGAGGCAGTGTAAGCTTGGGCAAATAACCTAATCTGTCTGTGTAAGATGCAAATATAAGCATTTATGCTTTGTAAAGCATGTATTGTTTAAATACATAGGCAATTCTTTTTTTTTTTTTTTTTTTTTTTTTGAGACAGAGTCTTGCTCTGTTGCCCAGGCTAGAGCACAGTGTCATGATCTTGGCTCACTACAAACTCTGCCTCTCAGGTTCAAGTGATTCTCCTGCCTCAGTCTCCTGAGTTGCTGGGATTAGAGGTATATGCCACCACGCCCGGCTAATTTTTGTATTTTTAGTAGAGATGGGGTTTCACCATGTTGGCCAGGCTGGTCTTGAACTCCTGACCTCAGGTGATCCACCTAACTTGGCCTCCCACAGTGCTGGGATTACAGGCGTGAGCCACTGTGCCCAGTAAATACATAGGCAATTTTTTTAAGCCTTCACCCTTCTGAGTCAGTACTAGAGTAATATCCAAATCACAAGAATAGAGTCCCCATTAATTTCAATATAAACGAAGTCCTTTAGTAGTATTTCTTAAATGTCATAAACAATTCTATCCAACAATACCTCTTACCATCCACTTATTTTTTCCTCCCCCACTCACTTGTTCTCACTCACCCAATTGCTTCAGTACCAAACCTTCACTCCCTAAAGCATACTCCTCTACTCCCACTGTTGACTCCCTAAAACACACTTCTCTACTCCCACTGCTAAGACTATTAATACCTACTTATTTTTCTCATCCTCTATATTCTGTAAAATGCCACCTTCTGTCCCCAAGTTTTGTAACCTCCTCTTACTGCCCACCTGGCCCTGGCACTTGCTGCCTGCTCTCTGATTCACCAACACAAAACGAGAAGAGCCTGTCTAACAAAGCAAGATGTTCCTTAGAAAAGAATTAGAAGAAAAGATCATCTTCTTTGGAGAATTGAAGGAAAAGAAAGGCAGAGAACACGTCTATATGAATAATTCTTGCGCTTCCAATAAACTCTTAACGTTTTCACCTTATAGTAAGCTGAACAGATCGACAATGTGTGTGGTTACAAAACACAGCTATCTCATTTTAGATTTTACAAAAAAATATGTATCTGGAAAGATCAGAGCAAATCTAAAATAAGGTATGAGGAACACATTTCAAAAGTATTATACACACATGAGAATATGTTTCAAAAAGGAAAATAAGAATTGGAAAGGAAAATAAACTAATATTTCATGAATTAAGATTAAAGACTAACAAAGTTAAACATTGCGAATAAGATGAAAATTAGTGGTTTTAGCTATTTAAAGTCTTATACTGAGAAGAAATAAGATGTATTACCTTTTGCTTCAAGGGTCAGTGGATGGAAAGTTTAGGAAGAGAAACTAATTCAGCTTATAAAATAAATGTCGCAATGTATTACCCCAAAATGGAATTTTTACATTGGAAATTGGTGAGTTAAGCTTTCCAGTGAAATACTGAAGAACAAACTGGATAACCATCTGAAAGGGGTTTTATATACTTCACCTTTACTGGGACTCTTACAACTCTAAACTGTACTTTTCTAATATTCTAGATTTGAATTTGTGATATAGTCCCTGGATTTCCCTCAAATTTCTTCTACACAATGTACAGGCCCAAGAAACCTAGATGGATCTGGTACTGGTTACATCTGTTTGTTTTTAACCTTCAAATGGACATATACCATTTATACGTAGATTTGGTGTTTTATAATGAAAATTCTGCTTATACATACTAACAGTACAGCATTTAATCCATTTACTTAAATATTCTTCTTTCATCTGTTCCACAAAAATGTAATGAGAATAATTACGGAAGAGTTTGGTAAAGGGAGGAGCTGTGATGAGTGGGTGCAAAGGTGTCCATATCTAGTCTCAAGAAATACAACGTAATGAATTTGTGGAGCAGTGAGCCAGAGATCAAGAGCCTTAAGATCAGCCCAGGCTTTTCTACTATGGATGCTTAAGCGCTAGGACCAGTGAGTTACTTTATCTGTAAAATGGAAAGCCTGGACCGGATGACAGCTACTCCAGTCCTGGGGTTGCCAGCTGTCCTGTATTCTCTGGGACCTTCCTTGTTTTAAAACTGAAAGGCCTACATTCCAGGAATCCCCTCAGTTCCTGGCAAATTGGGAGAGTTAATAAATGAATATAAGGTTAAAATTTCAAAATCACATACAATAACAAAGTTCCAGATAATATATTAACTTTCACTTTTGAAAAAATATGGAAGGAAAAATTTTAATTGTTGGAGGGAAGGCAAAGGATGTGAAGTTCGCAAATCATGACCAAGATCTGACTCAGCTCTTACTTCACCAAAGGAACTGATTTAACAATTAGTCCCACCATGTTCCACTTACAGTTGATGCCATAAAAGGGAATTTGAATGTATTCACTATGAGAAAATTTAATGAGTCTCATTATAGAATGGAGACAAAATATTCATAGAGTTGTCTGAGACGTGACTCAGATCCACACCTTTGGCCATCTATTAACTGATTATGGGCTATGGCTTCCCGGGATCTCAAACAGCATCCAGGTAATCTAGTCCCATTTTCTCATTTCCTATGGCAAAAGTTCCTAAGAGTTGCAAATCAACTTAGCTTTTAATAACAAATTTTAAGATGGAGTATGAGAGGGTGAGGAGGCAGAGTCTATTTCAAGGCTAAAGAAGCATTTCAAAGACCCAAGGCAATAATCTAACTCAGTCTTATGGGACATTTGTAGACAAAACTAATTAAACTAGAAGTTCATCATCTCTTCTTTTTCTCTTTGGATGGACTTTAACTGTTTCTCCATTTTCCTATTAGATATGCCTATACCATACTCCCAACTTTACATGCTACAATTCCTGACATATATTCATAATTTTGGCTGTCTTTTGGTCTTAGTTCCAATTCCTCAGACAGAGCATCTGCTTAAGTTGCTTAATTGTTCATCTCTTATTTAACAAATATACCCAGAGGAGGGATAGGGAGGTCACAGTGCAAAGTACTACAGGATAGTCTACATGAAGCTGAAGGAAAAGGCTCAAAAAAGAATTTTTTTTAATTCTCATATGCTCAGTTTTGTGATTAGTTCTGTGCAGAAATGTGAAAATTTGTTTCCATCCTCAGCTAGATTATAAATTAATTAAAGAGATAAGGAGAATATGTGAAATAATTAGAAAAAAAGCACTGTATAATTGTCAATTAAATCATGGCATATAAGCAGTAAGTGTTATAAACTTGACATAAGGATAGATCGTTCAGGATAAAATGTAATAACTAGAAGAAAACTGCTTGAGGATAATTCTGTTTCATTATCTAATGGAGGTTCATATGTGGGTATCTGACCATTGCCCCTCAGAATTCTAAACTTCAGGACAACTGGACTTCTGTTTGTCCCCATAAACCAAGCTTGTCCAACCCATGGCCCATGGGCCACATAGGGCCCAACACAAATTCATAAACTTTCTTAAAATATTATGAGACTATTTTTGGTAATTTTTTTACCTGATCAGCTATCATTAGTGTTAGTGTATTTTATGTGAGGCCTAAAGCAGTTCTTCTTCCAATGTGGCCCAGGGAAGCCAAAAGATTGGACACCCCCGCTATAAACTACTATGTTTTCTCTTGACTCAGGTCTGCCTATACCTCTTCCTTTATTGCCAAACCACAATCTCATCCTGGCCCTCCTATCTAATCTTAACTAGTCATCCAGTTCATTTTTACTCAAACTTCAGGTTTGGGTGGGGCTAAGAGGGTCTTCGGGAAACCAGGGGACTCTCCACAGCACTTGACCTCTTACTACACTCCTTTGCAACTACAGAGCTGAGTCTTGCTTGGCCCTGGTAATCCACAAGAGAAATACTTCTTAAACCAGAGCAGAGGGCTGGCAGAATCTCCCGCGGATCAGTGTTCATGTCCTAGTTTTGCTCAAAGTCTGCATGTCAAAATGTCATTTCCTGACTGTTCCTTTATGCTAGCTTTGAGTGCCAGACCCTACTTCATGCCCATGTTATTGGATTTTGTTGCTGCTCGACCTGGCTTTCCAGCTTACCACTTCCAGACCAAGTGAGTCCCTGCCTGTACACCGTGACTAACCTGTGTTTGTGCTACTTACCTGGGTTGAACATCTGGAAAATTATGATAATGACCATGATAGTATTAGGCTGGTTCAAAAGTAATTGTGATTTTTGCCATTACTTTTAATAACAGCTTTGTTTCTTGCTGTCATTGTTAGAGAATGAAGGAAGTATATATTTGCTTACATGATGAGAAAAGGGGAAAAACCAGCAGAATTAGACGACATTCTGGTGCAGAAGCACTCATGTAGGGAGAAAAAGTCTCTGTAGGATCTTAGATATTTATGAAAAATACCTGAGATACAATGAAAATAATATGGAAAACCTTTAAAAATGTGTTGGATTTCATTTGAATTTGATATTTTTCTCTTTTTTTTTTTCAGATAAATCTTGCTTCTTATGCATTTGAGATATTTTGATGCTGTCAGTGAGAATTGGAAGATCGACTTTTTTGTCAATATGGTATTGGAACTGATATTTATTTTCTTAACTTCCACTTAAAGTTAAATCTCTTACTTGGAATATTGAGAGGTATAAAGCACCTACTTGTGAGGTAGGGCTCTTGTCCCCTCCTATAACTATTAGTGTTAACCCATTTGTCAGGGGTTCCAAACTTTATTGAACATTAGTTTGAATCACCTGGGGTGCTTTAAAAAGTTGCATGGGCCTCACCCCAGAGAGGCTGTTGTCCTAGGAATCCAGATTTTTTCTAAGCTCCTTGGTGATTCTAATAAACAGGCAAGGCTGTAAAGCACCACTGCAATGGTTCTCAAAGTATGGTTTCTGGATCAGCATCTGTGCTAACAACCTGGGAATTTGCCAGACATGTGAATTCTCAATTTCCCTCTCTTATATACCAATGCAGAGACAACAGAGGTGAACTCAAGCACTCAGCATATTTGTTAACAGCTTTCTTGAGATGTACTTAATATGCCATACAATTTTTCCACTTGAAGTGTAAAATTCAATGACTTTTAGTATATTCACAAAATTGTACAACCAACACTACAGTTAATTTTAGAACATTTTAATTACTTGAAAAGAAACTCTGCATGCCTTAAGCCATCACACTTTCATTTCTTGATCCACCCATACCTAAGCAAACACAAATCTACTTTCTGACTCTACAGATTCGCCTACTCTAGACAGTTAATATAAATGGAACCATACAATATGTGGTCTTTCGTGACTGACTTTTTTCATTAAGCATAATATTTTCGAGGATCATCTGTGTTTCAGCATGAATCAGTACTTCAGTTCTTTTAATTGTCTTTAATTGTCAAATAATATTCCATCATGTGGATATACCACATTTTATTTAGCCATTCATTGATTGAGGGATGATTAGGTTGTTTCAACTTTTTGGCTATTATGAGCAATGCCGCTAGGTGCATTTATGTACCAGTTTTGTGTGGACATATATTTTCATTTCTCCTGGGTATATATCTAAACATGAAATTGCCGAATCATATGGTAATTCTGTGTTTAACCTTTTGAGGAAATGCAAAACCGTTTTCCATAGAAACTGCACCATTGTAGTTTCCATAGAAACTTTCCACCATCAGTGTATGAGAGTTCTAATTTCTCCATATTTCTGCCAATTCTTGTTATCTGACTTTTTGATTCTCAACATCCTTGTGGGTTTAAAATGATATCTCAATATGGTTTTGAATAGCATTTCCCTGATGTGTAATAATGTCAAGTATTCATATGATTACTGGCCATTTGTGTATCTTCTTTGGAGAAATGTCTATTCAAGTCCTTTTCCTATTTTTACATTGAGTTACATGTATTTTTATTATTGAATTATAATTGTTATTTATTCTAACACAAGTCCCTTAGATATATTATTTGCAAAAACTTGCCTCTTTCTGTTGGCTGTCTTTTCATTTTATTTGTAGTGTCCTTTGAATTACAAATGTTTAAATTTTGATGTTGTTTAACTATTCTGTCTTTTGCTGTTTATGCTTTTGGTGTCATATGCATGAAACTTATCTAAACCACAGGCACTAGTTTATTCTAAATGTAATATTTTTTTAGGTTCAGTTCATATACTTAAATGTCTAATCCATTTTGAGTTAATTTTTGTATATGAGTTGAGGTAAGGGTACAACTTCATTATTTTGTATGTAATTATCTACTGGCTCTAGCAACATATTTCAATAAAAACTGTGTTTCAGTACATTGTCTTACAGATCATTCTGATGCGTGCTAATGTTTGAGGACCACTGCACTAGTATGCTAAACCTCTGTAATCACTAAAAGATTCTTGTAAGCACAGTATATAGGATGCTCTATTACATAAAATCATCAATTCCCTCTTTAAAATCACATAGATTGGTCAAGTGCAATACTATTATTCTACATTCATAGGGAGAAAAAGAATCAACATAATTTTTCATGTATTAGTCCTAAAACTTTTCAAAACTGGACAGAAAAATTACACTTCATTACATTTTGAACATCATGTGTTTTCCAGCTTTGAGCATAAATGTACGTAGCAGTTCCCTTCCCAGCTGCCCCAGTTTACTTAAGAAACACAGTTAATGCTTTGCATCAGCAAAACTGTGAAACGACTTGACGACTGTTCACATTAGAAACAAAGGCACGTGCAAAAATCCAATTAGTTGTTCTCTACTTCTTTTTGTCCTTTTTCAAAGGAAATAGTAAGCATCTATTTTATAATTAAAGGGGTTGTTTTTCATGATGTAATGAGGATGTTGTATTTTCTCAGCCAGCTCTATTATTATATTTTCAATTCTGCCAGGTTGAAATTGGATTGTTTAAACTTAAACATGGCCAATGCCAAAGCCATCTGTCAAGCAAGTGTGACTTACTTAAAAACTACTGTTTCAAATTTGCTACCGTTTTTAGCATGTTGGGGAGCTTCTCTTGGTTTACACATCTGAAGAATATAGCTTGCTCCATGTCTTTCCATATTGGCACTATCAAAGTGAAGTTATTAAAGCTATAAATAATTGAAGCCTAGAACTTATTTTATTTTAGTTCCAGAGTACATGTGCAGGATGTTGATTTGCTGCACGAATCAACCCATCACCTAGGTATTAAGCCCAGCATCCATTAGCTGTTTTTCCTGATGCGCTCCTTCCCTGGACCCACCTGGCAGGCCCCAGTGTTTGTTGTTCCCTTCCCTGTGTCCATGTGTTCTCATTATTCAGCTCCCACTTATAAGTGAAAGCATGCGGTGGTTGCTTTTCTATAGAACTTATTTTTCAATCTAATGCAATTTTATCTTAATTAAAACTACTGTCTATCTATCTATCTATCTATCTATCTATCTATCTATCTATTTATCGGCTATAACAGTTACTATGGAAGACCATGTTTTCAGCTCTGAACTAATCCTCATAACACAATAGGTATTTTACCACTGCTTTACAAGAAAGAGAGCCTAAAAAATATTCAGCTCTGTCATATATCCAAAGTTACCTAGCCAGATAATGATAAAGATTTGAACAAGGATGCTTCAGACTCCAAAGGCCCAGTTCTTGGTGCTGAACTGCGTAAAATCAAGTGTGTGTGCGTATACATATATTTGCAGTAAAATAAAATTATAAAAGTCTTGAAGTAGAAAAACGTAGGCCCAGTTTAGAAGTACAGGGTCTTCTAAAAATATCATAAATTATTTGACACAATATGCTTTATGAATATAGCTTCCATCCCACAGACATAATTAATAAATAAATACAGCAGCAACCTTTTATTCTTTAAGCTGTAAATTATAATATAGAAAAGGAATTCATAGTGACAGAATAAGAAAAATACTTAGTTTCCATTTGGGCAGAAGGTGAACATATATTTCATCTGTTTGCCTCGGACAGTCCTGGTTTACATGTGTTGTCCAACATAATTATTGTATTTATTTATTTATTTATTTATTTATTTATTTATTATTTTTTGAGACAGAATCTCTCTCTGTCGCCCAGGCTGGAATGCAACGGCTCCATCTTGGCTCACTGCAACCTCTGCCTCCCAGGTTCAAGCCATTCTCCTGCCTCAGCCTCCCGAGTAGCTGGGACTACAGGGGCGTGCCACCACAACTGGCTAATTTTTTGTATTTTTAGTAGAGATGGGGTTTCACCGTGTTAGTCAGGATGATCTCAATCTCCTGACCTTGTGATCTACCCGCCTCTGCCCCCTAAAGTGCTGGGATTACAGGCGTGAGCCACCACGCCCAGCAGTCCAACATAATTATTAATATCTTCCCTTTACTCTCAAAAACATCCGGCTTATATTATATAATTATGTGGTTACCTCATGTACCGGCTGGTACTAGCTATCCAACAAAGTACAGATTCTTCCCAAGATAATTTGATAACTACTTAGAAGAATAACTCAATGAATCACAAGCGCATGCCTGCATAAGTCTTTTCTTTCTACTAGCTTACTATAGGATGAAAAATACACTGTTTAGAATTATTTCTTTGGGTTAAGACATTGCATCTCCAGATGGCCTGTATTGGAACATAATCTATTGTCAGACAATACTCTATTGATGTGGATTATTTATCAAATATCAAACAACTGCATAAAAACTGAGAGATAGGATTAATGCCTGAAATGGCATGAGACATGGGTATTTACTTCAGGGGAGGAAATGGCTTTTTGCTTGGTCTTTCTGTTAGTTTGCAGTTACCTAAAGAAAACTTTAGTTTCTGCAACAAAGCATGATGAATTGGAGGGACAGAGAAAAGAAAGGCATGAGTGTGAGTCAATGTCTAATGAAGGTCAATGTCTACAGTGTTTATAAAAAAGTAACTCTAGAACCAGTACCACCTCTGAGACATTGTAGTTTAGTTGATAAACTCATCAACTGCCTTTCTTCAAAAATCTGAAGTGAATTGGAATAGAATTAAACTTCCTTTTTAAAAACCTGGGGACTTCTATTTGGATTTACTAACTAAGCTGTTTTTTCACATCAGAGCCTGACTTTAACCACCAATAGTGGTTCCTGATTTTTGAAGACTAGGTCCTTAATATGTTCCCAGAGAACTAATTTGGTACTGTTCTCCACCATGGTTAAGGGCTCTTGGGGCTGAGCACAGTCAGAGAGTGTTTGCATTTATGGGTTGTAATTATGCACATGATACAAGAAAATCAATGTGATCAATCTGTTCATGCTTCCTGGTAGCCAGAGAAATAAAGATTATCTATCTCAACCAAGCTTCAACAAAACAGCACAACTAGTTTATTATTTATTTATCTTATAAAATTAGGTCGTTATCTGGTTCCCTGCTTTTATAATGTCGGATTTTCATTCTCAAATGTAGCCGACTTGCAATTATTTAGAAGGAGTTACAGCATTTGGGGTTGACTTTCTACAAGGCAAGTTAGGGCAGACATACAAGATTCTAGGAAACTGTCCTTTGACACTCCTCCACCTCCCCACCCTGTTGATGATCTATAGAAACCCTCCAGCACAGGAAATCAGAGAGTTCACCATCATTCTCCCCAATGTCATAGTCTTTCTCCATGTGCTCCTGCCTTCCCAGAACAGATCCTTTGACTAACAGAATAAAGGGGTACATTCCATGTCTATAGCCCCTTTCTTCACCCACAAGTCCCTCTCACTAAGGGAGAAATGAATAATTCAGGTCTGATAAAGTTTATTTTCTGGCCGGGCGCGGTGGCTCAAGCCTGTAATCCCAGCACTTTGGGAGGCCGAGACGGGCGGATCACAAGGTCAGGAGATCGAGACCATCCTGGCTAACACGGTGAAACCCCGTCTCTACTAAAAAATACAAAAAACTAGCCGGGCGCAGTGGCGGGCGCCTGTAGTCCCAGCTACTCGGGAGGCTGAGGCAGGAGAATGGTGTGAACCCGGGAGGCGGAGCTTGCAGTGAGCTGAGATCCGGCCACTGCACTCCAGCCTGGGCGGCAGAGCGAGACTCCGTCTCAAAAAAAAAAAAAAAAAAAAGTTTATTTTCTACTTTTTCATTCTCTGTCACTCTTTTAAGTTGCTTGAATGAATCTAATTTCTTTCCAAGAGTCACATGAATTTTCTTTATTCGTTTTCTCTTCTCTCTCTTTTCCTGTTAAGTATACCTCTTCTTACTCCCTAGACCTAAATCTACACTGGTGATTTATTATTTCATGGCACTCCTTAGAAATTGTATAATCATCATTTAGAAGTAACATCAGGAGTTGTGGATGTTTTCCCACCCCCAAATTTTCTGAATGTACCAGAATGGTCTTTGCACAGGTGAGGTAAGTTCTAACATTTAATCACAAAAATATAGCACTTACCATGAGCCATACAGTATTCTAGCTGCTTTGCATACATTAATACATCCAGTTTCATAACAGCCCTGTGAGTTTAGAAATGACTGACATCATCCTAATGTTATAAATGAATTTGAGACCCAGAAAGACTAAGTTTATTGTCCAAAGTTTTATAGACTATAACAGATAGTGCTAGGCATACACCCAAGGCAGCTTCACTCTATGGTGTGTGCTCTGAACTGCTGCCTGCCCTATACCATGCCACCAAGAATGTAACTTAAGTGAAATCTGAGCTTGCCAAATTAAACAAGTCATACCACTGTAACATCATTTTAATATATGCCTATATTTAAATGCATCATCTGTAGTGTCTCACAATTAGAACTTTCCCCCACCTTACAATTGGCTAATAAAAGGAAAATGAAATAAATTTCATAAAATTATCCTACAAATCATAGTAGAAATAACAAAAAAAGGATGTAATCTGTCTAGGCTCCAAAAATAAATCATTTTCATTTTTAAGTACAAATAAGACATTTGTGGAACTATTTCACATAACCATGGATATTTTGTATGGTAACCCAAGAAAGTAACAAACAATTCAAAAATAATACAAATCTTTTGGAATTTAAATCTTATGTCATGTCTTTCTTCTGGTGAACTCTGTCTGCCATGCTTCTTTCCCCATGTGGCATTACTTTTAACATTCTCTCCTCTCTCACCAGCTATTAGCCAGTCATCTGTCATGCTTCCAGCAAAGAAAATGTTATCCTGAAAAAGGCACACTCACACAGAAAATTATTAAATGTCCTTTATGTCACCATTGTAACAAGCCTGATAAAGTGTTGTTGCTTTTTTAATTTCAAGAACTTATTTTGATGCTGTAATATCAATATACAGAAAGTTGCTAATATGATTTAAAATAAAAGCAATTAATCCTGGATTTCTTCCATATGGTCAAATTGTAAAAGTAAGGAATACAAATTATGGAGGTTTTTTTTTTTTTAAGACAAAAAGATATTTCAGTAAATCTTAGTTTTAGTATTTGATGCCTGATTTTCCCAATTACGCTGTTTTATCTTCTAGTTCTATATTATTTTCCAATAAATTTATATTAATAAATGACTTTTTTATAAGTATAAATGACCACATTTAACCTTACAATTAATATACTTACAACTAATAACCTTACAACTAATATAATAACATGTATTTGTAACATGTACATCAGCTTGTATTGTTGTATTTTTCATAAAGCACAAAAACATGAAAGTAAAAGTATATTTTTTCAATTACCCACCCACATAGTCATCTACATGTATATCCTAGGTATTTCCAAAATTAGTTAAATAATAACATTATTATTAATATAACACTGGGCCGGCCAGATGGTTTTTTGATTTAAAATGTCATTTCTTATATAATATCTAATGTCATTGTTTTCAAATTTTATAAACTTGATTTTTATGACCTGGGAAGTTGAGTCAATGTGAAATTTAATAAGTGGCATTTAAATGTACAGCACAAGTTCAAGATTACTCTGGCTTCCCCCAATAATGCCAAATAGAAACACGATATTCTGGTGTTGTGGACACATCTCAGAAAGCAGCTTCCTTTCTGTAAGAAGCCCTAGTCTTGAGAAACTACATTTTTTCTGGAGTCAAACACATGTCAGTCTTTCATTGCTAAATGGACAAGAAACACAGCAAAACCTGATTTTAGAAGTGCTGTGTCAAAACCAAACATCTTCTGAATTTTGCAGTTCTTAAACACTGGGCTCAGAGATCTGTTTATGAATATCACATGTATCAGTGCTGCTGAAAACCAGTCATTCTGCAGGGGTAAGGACAGGGATCATTTGTGCTTAATAACTTTTTTGCTCTGCAGATTGTAATCCCCTCTGGCGTTTCAACTGAACACTCAGGTTTTTAAGGAATCTGGAGGCCTTGCCTGCTCACTAATTAGCTCTCTCTGCTGTCATGAAAATAGGTTAGAATCTTCCACTTTCACATCAAAATATCAGACTTACTTCTGCAGCATCCTTTCACTCATTCAATCAACAATCTCCATTCTTGCAACTATTGTTTTATTTTTTGAGCATGTGTTACGTGACAGAAACTGTCTTAGCACTTTCCTAGGAATTCAGGCAATAAAGATTAGTTAAGTTTTCAAACATATACTGAGCACATACTGTGCCGGGTGTTGATTGGGCCCTGGCCGTACAGAGGGAAGATAAAGAGTCCATATCCACAGAGTTGATATTCTAGCTTGGGATACTGGTTAGAAAAGCAGTGACTCAAGTAATCAGATTTGTGTGATAATGTCTAACTGACTGCAGTTAGACATAATGTGCTACAATTATGATATAAGTAGATATAGAGGGTTATGGGCCTATATAGAAAAGAAGTGGAAGAGCTTTTCAGACATCTTCCAGAAGTGTGTGCATCTTTGAAGGAACAAAGAGGAGGGCTCTGCCAAGGAAACCAATAAAATAAGGTATTTCCAGGCAGAAGAAGTTTATGTGTGGAGGCAATGTATAGCATGCACCTCTCTAGGAACTACAAAGTACTTTGTGTAGCTGGAACCCCGACTTCAAGGGACAGGTAGGGAGGAGTGGTGAGATGTGCTACTGGAGAGAGAGGGAGAGCCATAAAAGGCTTCTTTGACTGTGGAGTCTAGGGAAGATCATTAAGCGATGGTAAGCAGGACATGAAAACCCATCTAACTTGGGTCTGAGCCTCATAGTCATGTGGAAAATGGACTGATGCAGATGAGAATATAAAGAGACCAGTTAAGGAGCCATTGCAGTGATCCCTAAAGAGGTGGGCGTGGGAGAGGATCTCCTCTCAGCACCAGAGACAGCGCCAGTTTAGGTGCTGTCTTAAGCCCCTCAATAGCGTGGTCTTGCCATTTCTTCTCTGGCTGTCATCATAAGACTAGCTGAGAGAAGTTACATCTATGGAGAAATTGTCTGATAGGACATCTCGCTATGTGCTTGTCTACATTTTCTGAGTCCTGTCCTTGAATTAAGTTGCACTAAAAAGCCATTAGTTCAACCCTTTGTAGAAAACTTTCTGCTGAGTTTGATTATAATAACATAAAAAGTGTATGTTTGCTATTGAATTTCTTTTAGAGGTGTAATTAATACACTGCACGTCTCCTGTATAAGATCTTATGTGACATATATAATTTAGGATATAGAATGAGGAAAAAAATTCTTTCAAAGATTGCTTCTCTTTTTATTTGAAAATTAATTGTAAAACCTACCATATATCTTTCTTGCTTTGGTTGCCATGGAACTCAGACCCATTCCCCAACCTCCCCATATCAGAAACACTAATTCTACCCTCAAAATACAGTTGCTGTCTCCTTTTCTTACATATGTGTCTTTTACTGTACATGTGTCTTTTACTGTAAATCAACTCATGTCCATTTTGAAAGTAGCCAGTATACAAATATAAAAGAAATTATATCATAGCACCTTCACATGGGTAATTCCTGCAGAATTTTTTTAACGTCTTAAGCATAATACAATGTACTTCCATAAACAATTATGTCAAAGCCTTAACATTTTTATTAGGCCATAGAAACACTTCTGATCTATTTAAAAGAGAGAGACCTAATTTTTTAAGTGAGAAAACTATTTTTATAACAGTGTTTTGAAAAAATTTAACTACCCAAATATAGGAATTTATTCATTTTTATCCACCTCCAGAGCATCTTAAAATTTATAGCTATTACATAAATGTGTTCTAAAAAGAATTTACTGCACACCAATGATATAAGAATATTACATGCTTACCACATCTAGTCTAACTCAGAAAGCTGTTACACTGCACTATTATCTTTAATCACTTGGAGCTATTATAGACATAATTCTTAACAATCACAAATCCTCAAGAATAATTCTAGAAGGAACTGTTTCAATAAACATTTCAATAAATTTGGAGTGTGATTTATTTAATTGGTCAAAGAGAAATTAGAATAAACAGCTTATGAGTAGGTACGCTAGATGTTTGCCTTTTGATACGCAGCCCAGAAAGCTAACAGTAATGTTATGTAACCAGTCACTGTCAGAGAATTACCTCTAAGACTGTGTAGACCACCTTCAATGCAATCTGACATCCAACCTGAATTTAGGCTGCAGATATTAATTGGGTACCCTCAGTCATATCTTAGTAACATCTTAAGGGTTCTGCTCATCCTATTTATAGTTTTATAACCTGTACATGATTCTATAATACCCATGATGCACTGTAGATTATTCAGGTCTTCTCAAACTCTTTTAACATAAAATCTATCAATTACTTCTTTCTAATATAAATCAGAAATAAATTGTTTGCCCTGAAATAAATCTTTTGCCCCAGTGTTAGGTATGCCTAACAGAGGTGCTAATCCATTTATGATCTCAGACTTACTGAGCTGTTTTTCCTTATCTAATTCCTCCTGTGAGGGGCCTGGTTTTCCCTCTGCCCTTGTCTTTTCTGAACAAGTCATTATAAAGAAGAAATGTAGACAGTTGTGGAAGATTAAAAGAAAGGGAAGTAATATTCCTTTTTTTTAAACATAAGAACTGCTTAACTATTTAAAATGTAATTAATTGCATCATTCAAAAATGAATGAGAAATGCAAATATGGGAAAGAAGGAAATGCTGATCCTAACAAGATGAAAGAAAACATAATATAATTGCCAACATTTGAGGGAGAATGTTGATAAAGGAAAGAAAGTCATTTAAATCTATCAATAGGTGAACCTATCTTTTTTGGAATTTATAAGATTGTCAGGAGCATGAAAACACAAGGTCTCTGTGAAATTCTATTATCTTTTTTAATACATGAATGTATTAGGCCATTCTTGCATTGCTATTAAAAAAAAAAACGAACACTGGGTAATTTATTAAAATAAAAAGGAAGTTTAATTGGCTCATGGTTCTGCAGGCTGTACAGGAGGCATCGTGGCATTCAGTTCTGGGGAGGCCTTAGGAAGATTCCAATCATGGCGAAAGGCAATGGAGGAGCAGGCACATCACATGGTGAAAGTGGGAATCAGAGAGAGAGAGAGTGGGGGAGGGAGGTGACACACACTTTTAAATGACCAGATCTCAGAACTCACTATAGCGAAAGGCAGCACCAAGCTGTGACAGATCCAAACCATGATCCAAACACCCACCAACAGGCCCCACCTCCAGCACTGGGGATTACAATTCAACATGAGATTTGAGTAGAGACAAATATCCAAACTAAATGAAATTCATGAAGATTAAATTAATGGAAGGATTAAGAAAGACAGGCTTTAAGTGAAACATAATAGCACTTTTAATCTAATTCCAGATTCTGAATAAGTGGATTGTAAATTATGTTAAGCTAAATATATTTAATCAAGATCTAAGTTAAGTTAAGCCATAAAAATGAATAACAAACATGATGGGGAAGTGCAACAATTTATCAATTACTAAAAGGACATAGCTGAATTTGAATCTAGCTTTTTAAAATCGTACACTATTTTAAGGGACACATTTCACATTCGTGTGATTGTGAGAGCCAGTTTTGAAACAAAGAAAGCCGTAATTAGAGTTACATGCAAGACTTCTTCCAATTGTCAATTTCAGTTTTCTGGAAAATACACATTTGCTCAGCATTCAGTCTTTCTTGCAAATCCTTCGCAGCTAATGGTCAGTTGCAAGAAGTTCAATATTTTCACTTTGAACAATTCGCTCTACTTGAGAAGTAAAGGCTTGCTAAATGATAACCACATTTGGAAGAAAATTCAGCACAGCAATGGAACTCTTCAGATAATGCCCAAGGCCATTGGATTCCATCTCTTTCTTAGATCTGAGTCCAAAAGATGGTTTCTTCCCACAGCAACTCAAAGATCAACCAAACTTAAGATTTCCTCACAAAAGTCAGGCAGCTGAGTAACCCTGACAGGTTTATGTATATCATATTATTTAATTCACACAATATTCTTATAAAAAGAGCTCTATAATTTGTCCCAGGTTTATAGCCAAGAAAATGGACTTTAAGGTAATTTAAGTCACATAGCATGAAATTGGCCCAAAAAAATTTTTAAAGGGTTATAAACAGGGGGCATCCCACTGAAAATCCCATGTACTTTCTAATATACTATATAGAATTCATCTCAATTTCCTATAACCTTAACATAGAAATAATCTAAAATTGGTAGGACTTTGGAGAGGCTTTCCATGACATCATTCATTAGGGAGATTCTGAAATCATTCTCTATATACAGGTAAAAAAATAGAAGTTACATGCTATTGAGTTATTTTATGTCTCACAGGGCCGGACATGTTTTCCAGCTATAAATTGCAATGTTTCATCTGCATTTTTTCCTTTTTAGGTTTCTTGGCACATTTAACTGATTGATCACAGTTACAAACAGCAACAATAACCTTTTATTTTAAGTTGAGCATCTATAAACAGTGATAAAGTATCATTCACTGGAAGTTTGGGGATTTCTTAGTATGTTTTATCATGTCTTGAAAGATGGCCAACGTGTTTTGCTCATCCAGCTTTCCTTAAAGTGTAAGGACAGCATGTTATAAGCACACGTGTCAGTCTTACAAGTAGAGGCCTGAAATAAAAGCATGAGTCACAGAAATGTGTAAGAAGTGACTTTCCCCTGCTGTGCTCTACATTGACTTTGTAGAGCTTATTGATGGGGCAAAAGAATTCTCCATTAGTCAAAGAAAACAATTCATTAAACCATTAATGGGAGAGTGAAGAAATCATTTCACAATGACACATCACATGTCTGGGATCTTTTTTCCTGAATGAAGCAAGAGAAGTTGAAATTGTGCCCTTGTGGACAATATCCCCAATGCTGAATTGAGGCGCACATGTAGAATGACAGTCATTCGTTCCATGCAATGAGCTGGACACTATGGGGCATACAAAGAGGAACAGAATCCAACTCAGGTCCTGGGAAAAATCCTTATTTACAAGGAGAGACAGAAATTCAAACTATTATTAATATAGTACAACTTGACAACTGTCATTATGAATTTATAGCAATATTGGGAAAGTGCAATAATACAAAAATTTTTTCCACAGATATTAGAAAAACTTTTACACTTGAAAAATGAAATGCAGGGTGTGGTGAAATATTCCACACACAAAAAAAGGGAGTAAGAGAAGAAACAGAAACTATAAAAGTACCAAGCTGAAAGGATAGCGTGCCATCAGGAAACAATCATTTCCATTAGCATGAGGAGAGGAGTAACAGATGGTGATGAGAGAAATTGAGAAAGTTCATTCCTGTGAAGTCATTAGCCGAATCCCAGGACTGTTCTCAGACATGTCTTGGCAGCCCTGATGCCAAATTCCAGGGTGGCATATCCCATATATTAAAATTACATGAAATTCATGAGGATTAAATTAATTGAAAGTTTAAGAAATATAGACTTTAAGTGAAACATACTTTTACCTTACATATGTTCATACAGCTTACTTGTAGTTTGTTTTTAAAAAATAGATTCTGAGCCGGGTGTGGTGGCTCGTGCCTATAATCCCAGCAGGTCGAGGCGGTAGATCATCTGAGGTCAGGAGTTTGAGGCCAGCCTGGCCAACATGGTGAAATCCTGTCTCTATTAAAAATACAAAAATTAGCTGGGTGTAGTGGCACGTACCTGTAATCCCAGCTACTTGGGAGGTTGAAGCACGAGAATCACTTGAACCTGGGAGACGGAGGTTGCAGTGAGCTGAGACTGCATCACTACACTACAGCCTGGGCAATGGAGTGGGAACTGTCTCAAAACAAAAAACAATTAATAATAAAATGATCCTGTTCTTATTATCAGATATTCTAACCCAGCAGGTCTGAAGTGGGGTCTGAAAATCTGCCTTTCAGCAAACTCGCAGGGTGGATATGGTGCTGAATGACTGCAAAATACACTTCATGTTTACTACATAGATTACTGTCTTCTCTGCAAGGTATAAAGGTTACATTTCCCATTAGCAAAACTTGAGTTTGATATTACTGTGCTAAATCAGAAGCCAGTTCCAAAGTATACTTTATTGAAAATGTATTATTTACTAGCTCAGCAAATTATGTAATAAGAGGGCCAGAGTAAAAACCTAAGCCGTGTACCCACTGAAAATGTGAGTATACTTGGGCAGGCGCAGTGGCAACAGGGCATTGAGGAACTGCCAGGAGCTCCCAGTTATCTCACAGATGAGTTCAGCTGCCAACTAGGACCCCAGTAAGGACCACAAAGGCAGTGATTATGCCTGTCTTATCCATTACTCTATCTCCAGCACCTAACATTGAGTCTGACATGTAGTAGGTATAATATTTAATAAAATATCTGTGGAGTTAAACCCAGCCCCATACAACAGAGAAAACATTGAATACTATTTGGTCTTCCAGACAGTGCACTTGATGAAGAAGTAGCGCATTCTTCTTCTCCATGAGGGAGAGCCTGAATATGCAACAGTAGTCAAAAGACTGCTCAGAGACCAGAAACAGGTAAGATATTAGTGATTGTGGAGATTCACTCCCTGGCTTAAAGCCTGGGGAAACATAAATTTCATTTACACTGAATTTCACTAGAAATAATTTGTGTCCATTATGACTTTAAAAGCTTGGTCGTAAAACTTTACTTATAAATATGATTTTCACTTATATCATATCATCTTTCTCCATACACCTTTGAAGATAATACATTTTAGATTTAATGACTTTTAAAAAGTGGTTCTTACGTTGGAATAAGAATATGAAAGCCATCACTTTTGCAGTTAACCTTCAGAGGAGAATTGTAAGTCTCTTTTTCTTGCCACAGAAGTATACTTTTACCAGTCCTTGCAAAACAGTTATAATCATTCACAAATCTTGATGAAAATAAATGATCTGTGCCATTAGTTATGCAAATATCCTAGAAATGTAAACCAATGTAACAAGATTTTAGGTAGTTGTCTCAGTCTGTCTGGGCTGCTATAACAAAATACCATAAACTAGATAACCTAAAAATAACAGAAACTTATTTTTCACAGTTCCAGAGACTGAGAAGTCCACAATCAAGGTGTCAAGAGATCTGGTGTCTGATGAGGACTCGCTCTCTGGTTCATAGACGGCACCTTCCAGCTGTGTCCTCGCGCTGCGCAGTAGTAGGGGTAAACAAACTCTCCCTTGGGCCTACAAAGGGCACTAATCCCATTCATGAGGGTTCTGACCTCATGACCTAATTACCTTCCAGAGACTCCACCTTCTCCTACTATCAACCTTGGGGGTTAGGATTTTAACATATGAATGTTTAGGGCACATATAAATTCAGACCGTAGAAGTAGTAACTTTTTTAAAAAACCAAATGAGCAAATTAAGCTAAACAATTATGCTTACAGAATTTTAATTCAGTTAATTAACAGAAAGTTAATTCAGAATTGTAAGATGGAATATCAGACATTATTTTGTAAAGTGTTTCCTGTGTCTATAGAATGAAAATTATGTATTTTCCCTACTTAACTGGCCCATTTTTCTAAACTTTTTCTCTTTCCTAAAATTTTAAGATATGAAAACTTCCCTAGTTTGATTTAGAACCTAGGGCTATACACTGAGTTCCCCTTCAATGGTCCTAATACCTTAAACATTAGAAAATCCAAAGCAGATCATTCTCTCCTCCTTACCAAGTGAACTCTCTCATGCTCACCCCTGCTTTTCAAAATATACCAGGGTAAGCTATTAGTTTTCAGAATTTTCTCAGAATACATGAGAGAATAATAATAACAATAATAGGATAATAATGGAGTAAAGAAATGAAAGACAGAAACATTTTCACTGTCTCTATAACTCTTGCCTCTCCACTGCCCAATGGAAAACAAAATGAATAGGTTTAGGTAATGAAAATAGAATCTCAACATGGATGTGTTTTAAGGATAGAAAAGGCTCTACAAACCTGGTTGGGATTAAGATCATAAGAAAATTATCAAGATTGTTATAAGAGGACTGACTCACTAGGAATTTGCCCCCATGCTACATGGCTTTAATAACTTAAGCCAACATATGATTTTATTTACAAATGTTGATTGAGGCAAGTGTTCTTTTGATTTTTTTTTTAAAAAAGCAAGAATGGGTGGAATGATTCATACTATCACAAATCGATGCTTTGTTTTGAATACATCAAATAGAAAATGAGAAATAATACAATTCAAAAGTGTTGGTTTAAAAAAACCAATATATTGACAACCAAATTAACAAAATATCCAAGTAAAGATTCCATATTAATGACTTTTGAAAAGAAAAAAAAAGATTCATTAAGTCTCCATGTTCTTAAAAATACATTTCTCTTTGAATGTTTTGAAAGAGATAATAAGATAAGATGAATAACTAAAAGTTTTTACTCTTTCAGTCAGATTATGACTCTTACCTAAAAAGACACGCAATGAAAATGGCACCTAACTTTTGCTTGTCTAGCATAAGAAAGTAGCTTATTATATTCTAAAAGGTTTTTACATATCATCTCATCCTGGGCTTCAAAAATGCCTTGGGAGCTAGAACAATATTTTATAATACCCATTGGCAACATGTAAGTAGGTAGAGACAGGAAAGTAACAGCTTGTTGAAAGCAAGTCTCAAGTTACTATCACTGAATCTTTTTTTTTTTTTTTTTCTTTTGAGACGGAGTCTTGCTGTGTCACCCAGGCTGGAGTGCAGTGGCGCGATCTCGGCTCACTGCAAGCTCCGCCTCCCGGGTTCACGCCATTCCCCTGCCTCAGCCTCCAGAAAAGTAGCTGGGACTACAGGCGCCCGCCACCAAGCCCGGCTAATTTTTTGTATTTTTAGTAGAGACGTGGTTTCACCGTCTTAGCTAGGATGGCCTCTATCTCCTGACCTCGTGGTCCGCCCGCCTGGGTCTCCCAAAGTGCTCGGATTACAGGCGTGAGCCACCGCGCCCGGCCATTGAATCTTCTGTATTCACAGCATTGGGCCCTCTGTAGGAATCAAACAAATCAATAAATAAGTAAGCAATTTTTGCCTTCCATAAACCCTCAGTAACTTCCAGATTACTTTATTCTTTCTTCTGATCCATGTAGCCCCCAAGTAGTGAAGTACCAATCGGTACCAATATGAAAGGCCCAAACAAATTTGTCAAAACTAAAAAAAAAAAATTATCCTTTTTTTTTTTTTTTTTTTTTTTTGAGATGAAGTTTCGCTCTTGACGCCCAGGCTGGGGTGCAATGGCGCGATATGGGTTAACCTAAACCTCCGCATCCCAGGTTCATGTGAGTCTCCTGCCTCAGCTTCCCGAGTAGCTGGGATTACAGGCATGCACCACCATGCCGGGCTAATTTTGTATTTTTAGTAGAGATGGGGTTTCTCCATGTTGGTCAGGTTAGTCTAGAACTCCCGACCTGAGGTGATCCACCCACCTTGGCCTCCCAAAGTGCTGAGATTACAGGAATGAGCCTCTACTTCCGGCCTTCCTTTTTAATAAAATAGTAATATCTCAAATTCCATTTGGACATAGTCATTTCTTAAGTTAAAAAAGTCTAGACACCATGAAAGATAAAAATAGAATTTCTTCACATTTTTCACATGCAAAATGTGCTGGAGGAAATATTCATTGAGGTGGTTATGGAGATTAGACTTTAAAAGTTGTGAACCATATAATTAAATGTCCTATCCAAAAAGTCTAGCAGCCAGCAATTTGCCATAGGACTTTCACATTGCATTCAAAGACTAGAGTTAGTAAATCACTAAGTAATATTATTTGGAAAATTGCAATTGTACTTTTGTTCAATTTAGTGTACTAGGAAATGGCTCTGCATGACATTTCATTCCTACAAACAGTATCATTTAGAAATCCTTGTAATCTCCTTCACAAATTCTACAAATAGAACAGTAGTCTGTTCAAAGGCCATTTGAGTAAATATATAAAATTCAAACTTCTGACAAATTACAGCATTTTTCTTTGAAGATCTACGTTGCGTTTCCTAATTTAATTGATCAAAAGATTCCTGGGGGTAAGCTAACTTTTAAGAGTAAGATACTCTGTCCTGAAGTAAATTAACTGTTCCCTCTGTAATGTATATTAAGTAAATCATTTCCTCACTGACAATTTTGTGTAAGTACCACTGTGACTAGTTCTCTTATTTCAGAAGTGCATGGCTACATGCCCTTCAAATATAGAAAGGTCCCTCTCCATTCACAGACAACACAGAATTTTCTTCGTCATTCCAAAACATTATGATTCCACTGGAATGGAAACA
The DNA here is from genome assembly GCF_008728515.1 of Papio anubis. Taxonomy (NCBI): domain Eukaryota; kingdom Metazoa; phylum Chordata; class Mammalia; order Primates; family Cercopithecidae; genus Papio; species Papio anubis. The sequence goes on along the minus strand of NC_044979.1, from coordinate 83,034,994 downwards.
AAACACCACAGCAGCAGAAAAAAACAGAAGCTAAATTGTGGTTTTAAAAAACCCACAACTTTTGGCCAGGTGAGGTGGCTGACGTCTGTAATCCCAGCAAATTGGAGGTCAAGGCAGGAGGATCGCTTGAACCCAAGAGTTCAAGATCAGCCTCAGCAGCATAGGGAGACCCCTGTCTCAGAAGGAAGGGAGGAGAGGAGAGGAGAGGAGAGGAGAGGAGAGGAGAGGAGAGGAGAGGAGAGGAGAGGAGAGGAGAGGAAAGGAAGGGAAAGGAAAGGAAAGGAAAGGAAGCAAAGCATAGCTGGATATGTTGATGCCCATCTGTGGTCCTGGCTACTAGGGTGGCTGAGGTGGTAGGATCTCTGGGGGCCAGGAGGTTGAAGCTGCAGTGAGCTGAGATTGCACCAATGCACTCCAGCCTGGGTGACCGAGTGAGACCCTACTCAAAAGCAAACAAACAAAAAAGTAAAAAATAAAATAACACAATGTGTGAAAAATGCAACAACTTCTAAAAGTTGTTAATATTCTACATGACACTCAAACTGGGGAGGGAGAGGCATGGCTGTGTACTCATTAATATAATAGTATAAAAGTACCTGATCACTCAGGAAAGTGAGTCAATATTCTTGTATTAGGATGCCTAAATAGAGAATTCTCTAATATATTCATGGTTATCTACTGTGCTCCAAAGAACAGAGATTTCATTGACTATATTATTTTATTTTATAGTAAATGGTTTGAAAATTAGGTACTGTAGAGTAGCTTTAAGTTCTAGAAGGGTAATGACTTAGTTCTCTTCATCTGAAACTTACAGTCCAAATGTACGTATTGGAAGATTACTTCCCCCTTGATAATATAGTTGACAAATTCCTGGAGATCACTGCTGTGTGGGTGAATTCTTTGGTTCTATTAGGTTAAGTTTATCAGAAATGGAAAAAGTAGTTACTTCATTCCTGTTTTGATGTAACATAAATCATCCCTGTCATTCAAGTTGGGAAAGAAAAAATGAAAATCCTGAGACTCATTTTCATCTAACATCCAGCAGGACACATGGGTTTTACCTGCTTTGACAAGCCTGCCTGACGGGTAGTGGTTGTACAGAAGGCCATGTTGAAGATTACTTAGGGCTGCAGCGAGTGTCAGACATAAAGAGTACCCTGGAGACTGAGCAATTTTGTGTATCAAGGCAGGAAGTGGCAGGCTCTATGTTGGGGACACTGTTTTAAATGATGTAGATTGAATGCCCGCGTTGAATAAACTTACTGAAAAATACACAATCCTTACTTTCATATTGTGTTATTTCTTCTAAAATAAGTTAGTACCACTAAAATAGTAAATACTCTTCTACAAACTTTCCATCTACTATTTGAAAAACATAAAAAAGTGCTAATGTTATAGTTTGTACTATAGAAAATGTATAAAAATCAAAAATTAAATAAATCATATTTGATATTTAAGCATGAAAAAAACAAAATGATTGATACAGAACTACAGAAAGAGTTTTCCCCCAAACTATTTAATAAGGTTTAAATACTTGGGGATGGTCAATTAAAAAAAAATTAATTCTGGAATTTACTTTTACTAACTGGCAATTATTGATCATTCTTATTCATTTTTATTTTATTTTTATGTATTTATTTATTTATTTTGAGACAGAGTCTGGCTCTGTCACCCAGGCTGGAGTGCAGTGGCGCGATCTCCGCTCACTGCAAGCTCCGCCTCCCGGGTTCAGGCCATTTTTCTGCCTCAGCCTCCCGAGTAGCTGGAACTACAGGCGCCCACCACCACGCCCGGCTATTTTTTTGTATTTTTAGTAGAGACGGGGTTTCACTGTGTTAGCCAGGAAGGTCTTGATCTCCTGACTTTGTGATCCACCCGCCTCAGCCTCCCAAAGTGCTGGGATTACAGGCGTGAGCCACTGCACCCGGCCCCCATTGTCATCATTTTATTTTTACTTCCCTTTAACATTTTTCAAATAAAGTATGCAAGGCTATGCCATTATAAAATTGCAACATAGATTTGTTTAAAATTAACTATATAAATACTATGTAAAGGAACAGTGGAAAGATTAGAAAATTGCAGATACAATTTTGGAAGAATTTCCTTAGTAAACAGTATACTGAAAAATGTACTACAATTGAATAAAATGCAAATCCAGAAAATTGTCTTCATTCCATTCAAAGTAAAGATACACTAGAAAACAACTTGCTTTCTCTTTTTAATCAATGGAAGCCACATATGGCTAATTATTAGTCTTATTTAAATTTAAACAAATATATTTTGTGCTTGGGGTAAAAGTATTATCACAAGGGTCACGAACAATCATTTCTTTTACTGACAAGTTCCAATAGGGGCAAATCCTGACTACAAGTGTCACAGGGTAAGACAATGTGAAGAAAAATATAGGAGTAGAAGAGAGAGAAGAAGAGAGAATCCAGACATAGAAGAATAAAAGGTCATAATAGCAATGACAATTTTTATTATGTGTCATTATGGCGCATAGTGCTAAATATTCCCATGCAGTATTTCCTTTAGCTCTCAAACAGCAGTATTGTATAAGGTAGATGTTAATTTCACTTTTCAGCAGCTTTGGTGAGATAACTCACACACTATATGATTCACTCACTTAAAGTTTACAATTCAGTGACTTTTAGTATATTCAATGTATGTGCAACCATGACCACAGTCAATTTTAAAACATTTTCATCACCTCAAAAGGAAACCCAGTATTATTTAACAATTATACCTATCGTCTTTTCTCCCTTTCCCACTAATCTACTTTTAGTCTCTATAGATTTCCCTATTCTAGGCTTTCATATGAATGGAATCATATAGAATATGGTCTTCTGTGACTGGTTTCTTTCACTTAGCATAATGTTTCCCAGATTCATCCATATTGTGGTATATACTGGCACTTCATTCCTTTTTATAGACAAATAATATTTAATTGTATGAAAATATCATATTTTGTTTATGCATTTGTCCACTGATGGACATTTGAGTGGTTTCCCCCTTTTGGCTATTATGAAGAAGGCTGCTATAAACATTCATACACAAGTTTCTCTGTGCCTATGTTGTCATTTCTCTAGAGTATATACCTAGAAGAGGAATTGCTATGTCATATGGTGACTCTGCATTTAAAATCATTTGGGAAACTTCCAGGTTGTTTTCCAAAATGATTGTACCATTTTATATTTCCACGAGCAGCATAAAAGTGTTCCAATCTCTCCAAATCTTTGTTAACATTTACTGTTACATGACATTTTTATTCCAGCCATCCTAGTGGGTATGAAATGGTATGTCATTGTAGTTTTGATTTGCCTTTCCCTGATGACTAATGATGTCAAGCATCTTTTAGTGTACTTATTTTGTTAACTCCTTTTTACATATAGCTAATAAGTTGCAGGGCTTGGCTTCAAATGCAGACTTACTGGTTTCTAAGTCTATTCTCTGAATCACTCTTCTTAGGTGCTTCCTAATCAGCAATTGCTAAGAGGTCACCCTACCCTCAAAACAGTAAGACCACTGATTTTAATTCCGTATCTATAGGGAAATTTGCCAAAAGTTTTTGACACTGAAATAATTCTTTCATGATTTCTCCATGCCCACAGTTTCTCAGCCATAGTCTATACTTTCTCAATAAAGGTGCTATCATCTCTTAACTGCTAAGTGGAAAATCCAAGTGCAAATATCACTTTCTAACAGCAGTAATTATTGAAGTGACTGAGTCAGCTTAACACTAAACAACTCAAAAAAGGAAAAAGAATCCTCTTTGTGTGAATTTGTTGCGTGGTGATAGGAATAACAGTGGTTGTACAGATAGTAGAAACAGGAAGAAAATGATTGAAATAAGTAATAGTATGACTCGGAACAAGAAAATTCATTTGAAGCATACAGTGTCCGGAATTGTTGGGTTCTTGGTCTCGCTGACTTCAAGAATGAAGCCACGGACCCTCGCGGTGAGTGTTCTTAAAGATGGTGTGTCAGGAGTTTGTTCCTTCTGATATTCGGACATGTCCAGAGTTTCTTCCTTCTGGTGGGTTCATGGTATCGCTGACTTCAGAAGTGAAGCTGCAGACCCTCGCGGTGACTGTTACAGTTCATAAAGGCAGCACGTCCGGAGTTGTTCATTCCTCCCAGTGGGTTTGTGGTCTCGCCGACTTCAGGAGTGAAGCTGCAGACCTTTGTGGTGAGTGTTACAGCTCATAAAGGTGGTGCAGACCCAAGGAGAGAGCAGCAGCAAGATTTATTGCTAAGAGCAAAAGAACAAAGCTTCCACAGCATGGACGGGGACCCCAGGTAGCCACTGCTGGCTTGGGCAGCCTGCTTTTATTCCCTTATCTGGCCCCACCCACATCCTGCTGATTGGTCCATTTGGACAGGTGCTGATTGGTGCATTTACAAACCTAGAGCTAGACACAGGGTGCTGATTGGTGCATTTACAATCCTTTAGCTAGACATAAAATTTCTCCAAGTCCCCACTAGATTAGCTAGACACAGAGCACTGATTGGTGCTTTTACAAACCTTGAGCTAGACACAGGGTGCTGATCGGTGCATTTACAAACCTTGAGCTAGACACAGAGTGCTTATTGGTGCATTTACAATCCTTTCACTAGACATAAGGACACCTAACTTCCAAAATCAGGATCAAAATACACAAGGAAAGTATAATTAGAGGGAAATGAAGATATATCACTATAGAAATGCTGAAGCAATTCACTTATTCTATGGCTTCAATGATAAACTAATTGAACAAATGTTTGTTGAGTAGTTTCTGTGTACTATGTCATCTTTGTTACTGAGGAAGAAACAAAGAAGTGGTAAATACATTTTAAAATCTGTATTAGAGAATAGACTATAACTGAGCCTTTGCAATGGAATAAGTACACTTAATCTGAAATAACCTTAAAAGTTCTGCTTACAGAAAATTGATTTGTTAATAATTACTTACATTAAAATGCCAGACATGAGTAGAAAGAGATGAAGTGGCACATGAATATCAAATTTTCAAGACATTTAAAAATTCTACTCACTGTAATCTCACTTTTCATACATTACTCTGAATCTTAAGTTTAGTCCAGCACACATTCTGGCATGATCTAAGATCCTAGCCCACTCATATATATTAATAACTACACTCCTTGGACTCTATATCTATGATATAAAAGTAAGACATTAGCCATACAATAACTAAAAATGGACTAACATCTAATGCCAAAGCACTTCATGTACTAGAGAACATTTTTTATATAGTAACATTTGATTCATGCATGCAAACCTGTGCTTCTTGAAATAATAGGTAAAATCAATTTTTTTCTGACAATTTTCCTTGGTGCTACTTGTTTCTTGCCAGATTTATCATATAAATTAATGGCTTTTAAAGTTAAGGTCAGAACTAAATTTTTTTTTCAAAGGCTTTAGATTCTGTGCCTTATTTTACTTTGGAAAAAAGAACTTGAAGTCAACATATTCCACAGTTCATTATCATTTGGGAAATGTCAGAAAGTGGCTCAGGGGAAAAAAAACCAAACCAGAAACACTGATTCTATTTCACCAAGAAGAGGGAAAGAAAGTAACCTTTATTCAGTAGTGCTAGCTGGAGAGAATGTCCTTCTCCAGGTTCACATCCCCTCCTTCCTACCTTCCTTCCTCTTTCCTCCACTTATTATATATCCATGTATTTTGCCTATGCTTCCTACAGTTACCCATGGCGGCTAGCACTTGAAAAGCTGAGGTAGGATGATCACTTGAGATCAGCAGTTCAAGGCCAGCCTGGGCAACATACTGATGCCTTAGTATCAAAAAAAAAAAAAAAAAAAAAAAAAAAAAAGAAAGAATAAAAGCAATAAAAAGAAAAACAAAGCAGAATGAGCTGTTTTGTGGCAACTTTCCAATGAATCGAGTTATGATAGTTAGAATTTCAAGTTTGGTTACAATTCATCAATTATGATTAATAATCATGAATGTAAAAAATGTATTTGCTTTTGTGTTGCTTTTGAGAGTATAGTTATTTAAAGGTCCAGAAAATATACGAGGACTGCAAGGAGTCCAAAATTGTCCCTCCTCACCTATTGACCAATGTCAAAATTCCCTTTAGGGGTGGCAGTTTATATTTTTTATTTTACACACTTGTGTGAAAGAAAGGAGAGGAGAAAATATTTAATATGAGCCAGGAAAGAAAAAAACAAAATGCTGAGAGGGAGTAGGAGGTGAATTCTATGAAGATTGCAGTTTTAGAGAAGTTATAGGAAACAGTCTCACTCTGGGAGGGATAGTTATTTTCCCCTTTTTGTTTGAATACATGTTCTTCGTTTAAATTATTTTTTATTTAAGTGTATTTCTGTCTTCTTGAAGCTATGGCAGTGCCACTTGCATCTCAGTGTCTCTGGACGAGAGCGTGCTCAAGTATGAGGATAGGTCTGAAGCTCACCTCTGCCACTGAGCTGTGTGACCTTTACAGCACCTCTGACCCCCAGTTTCTTCAAAGTGAAAGGATGATAATAATTGGTTTAGAATTGCTATATGAGTAATTGATACAATGTATAAATCAGTTAATACTCCTTCTGAAACCGCCCAATAGTCCCAATAGACAATTGTTTTTGGATTAACATAGATATTGACCCTTCTGCTGTTAAAGCTTGAAACTTGTATTTGTTTTATAGGAGTTCCTTCCTTAGGAAAGGATCTTCAACCCTCTCAAAAAGGTATCAGAGAACTGAAACCACTACATCACTGCACCAGGTACTTTGTTGCCCCTCTCTAGTTCTTGTTTTCTTATATATTGTTAACATTTTTTCCCTGCTATATAAACCTGTAGTTGTAGTCAGTCACGGAGATGGATTTGGGACTGAATTCCCACCTCCTCAGCTGCAGCATCCTATTAAAACCTTCTTTCTTGTCAATATTTGTCTCCATGATTAGCTTTCTGTGGGGCAAGCAGCAGGATCTAGACCAAACCCCTGGTGTTTCAGCAACACTTCCGTCACCAAGCATGAAGTTAATATGTTTTTCTTTTAATCTATGTTCAAGCACGAGGCAGGCCTTCCTCAACCCCCTTCCCAAACAATGTTTACATCTCCCTCTTCTTTCTGTAATACTTGAAATCACATTCTCTATTTTGTAATATAATAAGGTTAGCTCTAAGCCAACAAGTTGATAAATGATTAATAATCAACCAAAAAAGGAAGCCAATGAAGGAATGAATTTTTTTTTTTTTACCAAAAGTCTTTTATAGGCACCTGGTATATACTTAGAGAATAATATATGTTTACCGAAAAGATGAATAAAAGCAATGGAAATTAGATCTCACAGTCAAAAGATAAGTTTTTTTGCATTTGTTTGAATTAATTTTACTTTCTATGGTAAATAGAAGGAAAATAATGTGAGTATAGCAATATTTGAACTCCCTGCCTCTGAAGACCAGGTCATTCAACTCTTTCACCTGCAGAAAAGACAGAACTTTGGCAGAACTCTTTCATCTGCCAAGCATTCCCATGGATCTTTAACTTGAGAAAGAGAAAGGACTTAACCATTAGAATATTCTAGATACATGAGAATGAGGTAAAAGGATATAATATTGTTGTAAAATTACAAAAGTGGAATTTTAAATTCGTAAAACTAATCTGAAAAAGAAAGAGTAAAGTACTTATAAAATAAGATGTTAGGAGATATGAAGAGATGTAGCAACTGGAGAATTAGGACAGGAGAGATGAACGGGAAATGGTAGAAAACATGGCTGAAGAGAGAAATTCTCAGAGAATTTTTAATAGTGATGTTTAACAAGAGTTTTTAATTTTTAAATAAGTAATCCATTTATATATTTGAAAACCAGAACAATCTAAAACAACTATACGGTCTCTTAATTGTTTGGTTGGTAGCTATTAATACACCCTCCCTATATGTAACCCATGTTCTAAGTTTTTAAGATTCCTTCCAGAGATACTTCAAATAAGTGTAAACATTGTCATTTTCCTTTTGTACAAAAAGTAGCATGTTGATAAATCTATATTGAACCAATTTTTTTCACTTCAACTATGCTTTGTGGAACTTTTCATATGAGTAGATAATGAGTTCTCTCTCTTTATAGTTGCATACTATTCCACTTTGTAGATGCAACATGACTTATTCAACAAGTTTTTGATGGATGAAAATGTGGCTTGTGCTGAGTCTTTGGCAATTCTGTGTAATGCTGTAATGAATAACTGTGTACAAGTTACATATGTGCAAGTACTTCTGTAGAATAACGTCCCTAAAGTGGAATTGTAAGATTGAAGTGTAAATACCTTTAGTTTTTCATGGCTACCAATTTCTATTTATAGCAGTTGTTTGTGATCCATAAAATGATAAACTCTCTTTGCATTATTCTAAGCCTTCAGAAAAACTCTGCAATGTGGTGTGGTGTTGAGTTAATTCTTTTACGGGAAATTAAATAATAGGACAAAGAGAACTGGTGCTTTCAGTAATGGCATCATAGAAAGAATGGGCTGTAAAGGCTCCAGTGGGATTGGAGCCACAGAGAAACACACTACAACATGGGCTGCCTCCAAAGAGCACATTAAAAAAAAATCTCTCATTCTGTAAATATAATAGATGGGGTGGACCCTTGAACATAGTACACATACTTTCTATTTAAAGAATACCAGGCCAGGTGCAGTGGTTCACACCTATAATGCCAGCACTTCAGGAGGCCAAGGCAGGTGGATTGCTTGAGGCTAGAAGTGTGAGATCAGCCTGGGCAAGACGGCAAAACCCCATCTCCACAAAAGTACAAAAATTAGCTTGGCATAGTGGCATGCACCTATAGTCTCAGCTACTCAGGAAGCTAAGGAGGGAGGATTGCTCGAGCCCAGGAGGATGAGGCTGCAGTGAGCCATGATTGTGCCACTGCACTCCAGCCTGGGTGACAGCAAGATCGTGTCTCAGAAAAATAATAATGGTGATGATGATGATGATAATACCATTAAATGAATGTTCATACATAAATATATTAATTTTCTTCCCACAGCTCTCCATTTATTAACACAAGTTTAATTAAGAACCCCTTACTATATGGAATCTTCTATTAAACATGGGAAATTTCGATACCAACATTAGAAAGAAATATAGCTAACCCTCAAATAAATTTGCCCTGACCATGATTTCAGATGCCAACAAACAACTGCTTTCATGTGTCAATGGTATGCTATCACAGGTTGTCAGAATAATTAAATTTGACTAAAGTATGGGTGCTTTCTGAGTAGAATAATGGCTTTTAAAACCTAAACTATCAATGGCCCAGTAATGAAGACCTACATGGAAAGTCTTAAAATTATACTTGAAAAAATATAGATACAGAAAAAATATTATTAGGTCCAATAAAATTTCATTTATAATCTTTAACTGATTAATGTAGAATATGGTTAAACACTATTAAACATTTTCCACATTTGCTTTTGCATCTTAAGGAAAAATAACACCTAAAATTCTAAGCAGAGCACTTCCCCTTCCACTCACTTCCAACAAAACAAAGAGATTTAGGAAAAGTAGCCCCATGCCAGGCTTTAGAAATCTTTCATTTCCATAGATTTAAAATTGTGTTCTTCAGATTCCAAAGTTTCCATTAGGGTGCTTTAGAGTTTCTATTAACATTTGATTTGAATTATTTTTAAAAACATTTATATTTATATTTGTTTTTGAACTGTAATAAAAAAGTTATTTATAGTTAATATATACCAGAAAACTTTACCACACCAATGGCCCTCATCCATTAATTTGTACTACCAAGCTACTTATTTTGGAATACAATGTAAATAATTTTTCATTTCTCCACCTATATATGAAAGTCTTATAAACCTATCATGTATTATAATGACTATGTGCAACAGATTTTTTCTTTTTAATTGAAGACCAAGCTTGCATCTTGAATATTTTTTTTTTAATCAGACACACCAGAACGTTAACAATGTTTAATTAACTGCCAAGCATGACTCAGGTAAAATTGGTCATATATTCAACTCACGGAATAACTATCAGCATAAAACATAACCACATATCTTATTCTTCTGAGATAGGTTATAAATACTTCTCATACTTCCTAGACTGAGGTATTTCTTAAATGGCTTTTTATTTTTAAATTTTTAACATTTTCCTCAGTAAAATGAATTAATATTTATTGAAACTAAAAATGGGTTACTGTTTTATTTGTTATTGTGGTTTAAAGGAAGTTTTTGTTATACAGAAAAGCACTAGAGGATGCTTTCAAAAGTGTTGGTAATAGTATATAATTTTTTCATTTAAATAAGGGTCACAGTCTTTAAAGATTGGCCCTTATTTAAATGTACAAATTATATGTTATTTGTAGTATACAATGATAATGAGTTCCAAAATTTCTATTACCAGGCTAAATTTTGGGGATAAATGCCAGTTCAATGATATCAAAAGAAATAAGATATCCCAATTGCTTTCTCATAAATAAGTTCATCAGATAAATATCTTTCATAGTAATATAGCTATATTACCTTTTTTATCTTCCTAGCAATTTAAATCACATATATATAATTTTGATTTATACAAGAAATGTTACAGTGATTTTGACTCTGGCTTTAAAAAATGAGAAATTTTAAAAACAAACTTCTGGACTCAGTATGCAAAACAAGCAATTTTCATTCATTTGAAACTTTTTGGATGTTTCTTAGAGGCAAACCATGAGATATCTGAAATTTTTTGTTGTTGTTGTTTTGTTTTGTTTTTTGAGACGGAGTTTCCCTCTTGTCGCCCAGGCTGGAGTCCAAATGGCGCGATCTCGGCTCACTGCAACCTCTGCCTCCTGGGTTCAAACGATTCTCCTGCCTCAGCCTCCGGAGTAGCTGGGGTTACAGGCATGTAATTTTGGCTAATTTTGTATTTTTAGTAGAGATGGGGTTTCTCCACGTTGGCCAGGCTGGTCTGAAACTCCAGGTGATCCGCCTGCCTCAGTCTCCCAAAGTGCTGGGATTACAGTACAGGCGTGAGCCACTGCACCGGCCCAAGATATCTGAAATTTTAAAAAATTTACATAACATTGTAAAATAGATTGAAAAAGTATTTTACCAAACAATAAGTTTACAATAAATAAGGAAACAATTAAATTTTCTTCAATTAAACACTAATTAAAAAATTTTGGTAGCTGTTAGATATTTTAATAGTCTACTCTGAAACCAAAATGTCTTATGATTATTTAAAATTTATGGTTAATATAAAAATAAGCTAATATAGAGAGGCAAGATATTAAAATAAACAAATATCTTTAGCTTAGACCCCAAAGTGTCAACTCATTTTTAAATAATTTGACTGTATCTCAGAACAAAGCCAAAAGTATTTCTATAAATAAAAAAATTGAGCATGCAAAATATAAAATTCATAATATCTGGCATTCAATTTTAAAATTTACCATAATTCCAAAGAAGGAACATGGAGATAGATAAAACAATGAAACTAATACAAAATGAAATGGATATTAAATTAGCAGATAGGCCAGGGGCGGCCTGTCTTTTAGTTTCTACAATATAATATTGATGCCTACACACACACCCCAAATTGAAGCACTAAATATATATATATATATATAGCTATAAACTAATAATATATATTTTTAAAATCTCAGGTAAAGTTGCTTATGAAATGACAAAGCCTTAATATTAATGCTTTGCAAGCACAAAAGTATATTGTCACAAACAAATTGGTTAGTCTTCAATATATGCAATTTATTTTCCAAGTGACTTTAGAGAATCACAGAAATAGTTTTTTATTAGCTAATCCTTTGAGAAGAGGCTATATATGATTTTCATATCAAAAAGCACTTATTTACTTTAAATGATACTAACAATGTGCATTGCAAGAGAATCCCAGGGGGGAGTTGATATGCTAGTAATAATCTACTAATTTTGTTTACAAAGGTGTTTCTAATCAAATTCAGAGCAAATATATTAAAAACAGTTGCTAAAGGTGAAATTGTGCACTCACAACAAACAAAATTATCATCTACATTATGACATTATTTTCGTATAAAAATGCTGATATTTATACTTTTCAGAAGTTTGAGGATTTTAAATATATATTTTATAGCAATATTCAGATCCCAAAGATGATCCTCAAATTATACTGTTCATCTGTATGTCAATTTGTCATTTAAGTGTTCCTTGCACAATCTTAATACATTTAACTCCTGTAGAGTGTAGTTATTCCACTTTACATTCATTACTTTCCCTAACACAATTGTCTCATTTTAATAATTGTTACAGCATGTAAGTGTCATGCAATATTGATCAGATTATCCTTAAAGTTCAAGCAGTATTGCTGGGTAAATACTGATTCTAAATATGCCATTCTCCATTTTCTCAAAGGAGTTATGTAGTTTGCCCATGAATCTTGCCATACTGTCTCTTTCTACATGTATGACATAGTTAATTTAGCTTATAATTTACCAAAAGGATGCAAATGATTATTTTTTAAATCTCATGTAAACAGATAATTAACATTAGAAAAATGGTGAAATAATTTACTCCTAGCATAAAAACAAAATGTAATTTGACTAGAGAGCTTGAAAACTGGTGTTAACAATGATTAATAATAGTTTATAGATGATCTCACTCAGCTTGCCCAACTTGTACAGCGAAGTATTTTGTAAATTGATGAGTCTAAATCACTCCTTCTTGAGAGCTTGTTTGGAAGTTCAAGCAGGGGAGACATGTATACTCGTATACCCTTGACTGAAGACTGGTCCGCTTCAGGAGCTACACACATGGAGTACTGAGGGAGGAAGAGGACATCCGCCTAGTCAGCCAGATCAGCCAAATCAATCCTGGTCATCAGTGGGGTGACAGATGTCACAGCCAGATTGCCCTCACATCCTAAGTCACTTCTTCTTAAGTGTAAAATTGAGTACCTGGGGCCTAAGATTATTATATTCTGGAGGCTTGTACAGTCATAAACTACATTGGATTGTTCATTATTGTGGTGTTAGTCAATTTCCATGTCTACTTACTTGGACAAAGAGGTGGGATTCTCAAACAAAGAATATAGAATCCTTACTGAATTCCAATGGTGTTTCTACTCCACTATCTGCCCAAAGAGCTACTACTCACACTAATAGAGAGTTCACCCTAAATTCAAGTCTATTATGTTGAGGGGTTTTTTTTGCTTCTCTTTAAGAGATTCAGGTTATTAATACTATAAACGTTACTGTGGCATTAACATACATATTAGTAAACCTCAAAGCACAAATATTGAAAAATAGAAAAGATCCATGTCCTTAAATAAAAATATAGTCCCTATAATTAAAATACACCAGTTTCTACAATGTCTCTTTGTTAAAGGGCTTTAATAAAAATTTGAATGTTGATAAAATATGTTAAATATTGATAATATAAAAATAGTCTTCAATATAAAACTAGAAAATGATGACTGATGTTGCTACCAGTTAAAATTATATGTGTGGAATGAAACTCATTTCAGTTTCTGTCTCCTGAGGGTCACCTTCCATGATTTTCTAAAAAAAAAAAAAAGAAGCTTTTAGCATTAATGTTTATATAAATACATTTTTGTGTAATAAATTCATTTTTCAAGTTAGTCATCAGCATTATGTAATTTATAGCATCTTTAAAGCATTTTTTGTCTCTAAATGATTATTTTATATAAAGGACAATATTTCCTATATTCTACCAAATAGTGAAGAATTACTAAAAATGATTAACAGGGGAAAATGATAAGGGGGCAATTCTATCATAGATGGTATGCTATCTAAAATTGCACACGTTTTTCTCTTGAGGTTGATGATATTACCATAATTCTGGTTACTAAATTGTATGTAGTTCATCAATTTCCACATCTTCACTGCCCAATATAAATGCGTGACACATTCTTTATGTGATATAGGACTTCCTATATTCTTTCACTCTTTGTTTTATAATCACTATCTAAATTAGCATTACAAGTCTACATTATCTGGCTACATCCTACTCTTCTTATCTTACATTCTAATATTTAAAATCTTGGGTACTTTTCAGTCTAGTCAAACTACAATGCTTTATATCTTAAACGTGCATCTCATCTCTATTCCTTTAAATAATATCTTTCCATCATTTGGACTGCTCTTCTTCCATCTCTGCATACTGAAATCCTGTTGCTCCAAAGACTGCTCCCTTTGACCTGCCCCCAGCCCCACCTCCCACAAACATCCTAGCTGGAGAAGAAAGAAAAAAATAAATAAATAAGAATGGAATTAATATGTGTTGATGAATAAGAAATATGTGAAGTCATTGTCCTGAACTTAGTGATTTACTTCTATGGATTCAGATCATGAAATTGTATCCTACTTTTTATTTTAATATTTTCATATAGGTCTGCTGGATTGCTCTTTAAGAGCAGAGTTCTGGGGTTTTACCAACACTCATGAGTCATCTCAGTTGCCCTCACTCTTTGCGATCTTTTCCAAACTCCCAGGAAGTTTTTCCCTCCCCTCATTTGCATCTCACACCCTTACTTACCTTTACTAGAATTGTTAATTATAACATAGGATAAAAGCTTATATTTATTGAACACTATAAGTAAGAACTGTGTTAAGTGCTAAATTGGCATTAGCCTAACAAAGACTCCTTTGTGTACATATTACCATTACCCTCCTTTTATACTTGAAATAACTGAGGCCCAGGTAAGTAAACAACATGTCTAAGGTCACTCAGCTAACAACCCACATTTGTTTGGCTCTAAAGACTGTGCTCTCAATTAAACACATTTGTATTTACAGCCCTAGATTTGTAGAATCTGGGAGGACCACTGTGGCTGTCCAAGAAATAGTGGGCTCCAGTGCCCACCAGTGACACAGCATGACTTTCACTACCATCCAAAATCCCTGATGCCCCTGGCAGGCAGTACCCAGCTGATTCCAGGACTAGATACAAATTAACCTTCTGTATGCAAACTGTCCCTTCTCTACCCAAATTATGCTTTGTCCGTGAAAAGAAACCGAATTGGATTAATCAGTGTACTTTTCTTTATCTTTTATTATATTGATTTAATCTAAGTACAAACCAGTGAGTCTTAAAAAAACTGCCTGAAGAGAAATGTAAATTTGATTTATAATTTAATATTTGTCTCTTCTTTAAAATGTTAGTAACTCTATAAAGATTAATGAGGATGTATGTTACAAAGAAGTTTACTATCTTTGGATGAAAGTTTCAACTACAAACTTTCCTACTATCAGAACAATATATTCTTCATTCTCTAACATTTACAGAAATACTCTGGGTAAAAGGAATTAGAATGTATCAAAGATACCAGCTCTGCATTATCCCCTATTATGCCAGATTCTTTCACACACACTATGGAGATTTATGAGAACAGTAGACTATGTATTTCAATCAACAAAGTCTCAGAATACAAAATTAATGTGCAAAAATCACAAGCATTCTTATACACCAGTAACAGACAAACAGAGAGCCAAATCATGAATGAACTTCCATTTACAATTGATTCAAAGAGAATAAAATACCTAGGAATCCAACTTACAAGGGATGTAAACGACCTCTTCAAGGAGAACTATAAACCACTGCTCAGTGAAATAAAAGAGGACACAAACAAATGGAAGAACATACCATGCTCATGGATAGGAAGAATCAATATCGTGAAAATGGCCATATTGCCCAAGGTAATTTATAGATTCAATGCCATTCCCATCAAGCTAGCAATGACTTTCTTCACAGAATTGGAAAAAAACTGCTTTAAAATTCATATGGAACCAAAAAAGACCCCGCATTGCCAAGACAATCCTAAGTCAAAACAACAAAGCTGGAGGCATAACGCTACCTGACTTCAAACTATACTAGAAGGCTACAGTAACCAAAACAGCATGGTACTGGTACCAAAACAGAGATACAGACCAATGGAACAGAACAGAGCCCTCAGAAATAATACCGCACATCTACAGCCATCTGATCTTTGACAAACCTGACAAAAACAAGAAATGGGGAAAGGTGCTGGGAAAATTGGCTAGCCAAAAGTAGAAAGCTGAAACTGGATCCTTTCCTTACTCCTTAACCAAAAATTAATTAAAGATGGATTAAAGATTTACATGTTAGACCTAAAACCCTAAAAACCCTAGAAGAAAACCTAGGTAATACCATTCAGGACATAGGCATGGGCAAGGACTTCACGTCTAAAACACCAAAAGCAATGGCAACAAAAGCCAAAATTGACAAATGGGATCTAATTAAACTAAAGAGCTTCTGCACAGCAAAAGAAACTACCATCAGAATGAACAGGCAACCTACAGAATGGGAGACAATTTTTGCAATCTACTCATCTGACAAAGGGCTAATATCCAGAACCTACAAAGAACTCAAACAAATTTACAAGAAAAAAACAAACAACCCCATCAAAAAGTGGGCAAAGGATATGAACAGATATTTCTCAAAGGAAGACAAGCATACAGCCAACAGGCACATGAAAAAATGCTCATCATCACTGGCCATCAGAGAAACGCAAATCAAAGCCACAATGAGATACCATCTCACACCAGTTAGAATGGCAATCATTAAAAAGTCAGGAAACAACAGGTGCTGGAGAGGATGTGGAGAAATAGGAACACTTTTACACTGTTGGTGGGATTGTAAACTGGTTCAACCATTGTGGGAAACAGTATGGCGATTCCTCAAGGATCTAGAACTAGAAATACCATATGACCCAGCCATCCCATTACTGGGTATATACCCAAAGGATTATAAATCATGTTGCTATAAAGACACATGCACACGTATGTTTATTGCGGCACTATTCACAATAGCAAAGACTTGGAATCAACCCAAATGTCCATCAGTGACAGACTGGATTAAGAAAATGTGGCACATATATACCATGGAATACTAGGCAGCCATAAAAAAGGATGAGTTCCTGTCCTTTGTAGGGACATGGATGCAGCTGGAAACCATCATTCTCAGCAAACTGTCGCAAGAACAGAAAACCAAACACCGCATGTTCTCACTCATAGGTGGGAATTGAACAATGAGATCACTTGGACTCTGGAAAGGGAACATCACACACCGGGGCCTATTATGGGGAGGGGGGAAGGGGGAGGGATGGCATTGGGAGTTATACCTAATGTAAATGACGAGTTGATGGGTGCAGCACACCAACATGACACAAGTATACATATGTAACAAACCTGCACATTGTGCACATGTACCCTAGAACTTAAAGTATATATCAAAAAAAAAAAAAAAAGTTATCTGAAAATACAAGGAAGTTGGGTGGCGGTACTAGGGCCAGTCTCAAAATAGGACATCTCTTTCCTCCTTGGAGAGAAAGTGAAAAGTACAAGGTCATAAAAGCTGAGTGTTTTACATAAATAGTAAAGTACTAAATCTGCTGACTGTGGTTGTAAACCTATCCTCTGTATCCTAACCATCAGAATTCACATGTTGATTATTGCTGTTTGTCCTCAAACTGTATCTTAGCAATTTTTTTCATGTTCTTTGGCAAATCCACCTTAGGAATAATCTGTTGCATTCCAGAGAAAAGGGTTAATTTGTGCTACACAGAGTACATCAGGGGTAAGGTTAGCTCTTGAGTAAGGTTAGCTTTTGAAGGATAGCTCCAAGGGTGGAAGATGTGGAGCCCTTTACCTCAATCTGCCACAGCTTTGGAAAAACAGCTGAGCAACTGAGATGGGCACTAGATAGGTGCTCAGTAGAACTGCAGCATCAGGACTATGGATGTGTTTCATCAATATTATGGTAAAAGCTCATCACTGGAATTTATCTTAATATACCAAGTTTTATTGCTATAAATAGTTTGTCTTTATGCATCTTATTTATTTTAATCCAGGGAAACAATTACATGATTATGAGTAAACATACACTTTAAGATTTTGTGTTTATTTCAAAAATGACTATATATCCATATAACTCTATATATAGAAGCTCTCTCTATATATATAGATGCTCCCCAGGTAGAGGGCATGAGTTCAATGTGAAAATGGAAGACAAATTTAAGAAAAACGTCAATAAAGATGGATTATATTCATAGAGATTGATGTTTTGCACAATTAACACTTACAGTATTTCCATCTTATTGCCAATAACTGGACTTATTCTCCATGTTAATTTTATTAATAAACTACCATTAAAATTAAAGTTTATCCCATATATATATGCTTGTGTGTGTATATATATGTGTGTGTGTGTGTGTGTGTGTGTGTGTATATATATGTAATTTCAAAACTTGCTTCCTGAATTAATCATTTTAAAACAGAGTTCTATTGGACAGTAAGCATTTTACGGACAGAAACTGTTATTTATTTTTATTTCCCCTTCACTTCTCATAGTACCTAACAGGTAATAGCAAATAGCACTTAAATGTTTGCTGGAAAAACAAGTCATAGAAGTATAAGGGAAACAGATAGGAAGGTAATTTAGTGCGTCTCTCGAAGGGTATATACTACACTAAGGAAAAAGGTTGATGGTGCAATAAACAGACTTGTCTGAAAGTGACCTGGGAGCCTGTTCTGTGTGACCTGTACCAGGAACTTTTTGGATGGTGGAAAAGGGAAAGAGGTATTTCTCTCCATACCCCAGGTGGAAGGCTGCAACTAAACTCACTTTCCCAAAGGACCAGTGTCTTTCTTCTTCCAGCATGGGGAACCATAACATCCTACTGGCCCAAAGTCTCCTGGTACTATGCAGCTGGCATTCCCAGATAACTTGTTGGCAGCTGGTACCCCAAATCCAGACTGCCTGGTACTGAGTCACCCATGTATCCTCCCAGAAATAAGGTGGTTCTCAGGATTGCACTGTAAAAAGTGAGAGCAACTGAAGTGAGGGCGAACGAGGTCTGTCCACCGGCACAGACACCCACACAGCTGCGACCACAGCTCAGCCCCATCCTCTGCATGCCTTTCAACAGCATGATGGGAAAATCAGGGAAATTCATGCCGACTCATGCTTTCCTTACTCTGTGTAAAATTTCCCTGTCCCCTGTAGAGCCTGTTTCTTTTTTTATTTTTATTATTTTTGTGTGTGTGTGACAGAGTCTCGCTCTGTCGCCTAGCCTGGAGTGCAGTGACGCGATATCGGCTCACTGCAAGCTTCACCTCCCGGGTTCACGCCATTGTCCTGCCTCAGCCCCCTGAGTAGCTGGGACTACAGGTGCCCGCCACATTGCCCGGCTAATTTTTTTGTAGTTTTAGTAGAGACGGGGTTTCACTGTGTTAGCCAGGATGGTCTCAATCTCCTGACCTCATGATCTTCCTGCCTTGGCCTCCCAAAGTGCTGGGATTACAGGCTTGAGTCACCGCGCCTGACCCTGTAAAGTCTGTTTCTTAGTCCATGCATGTTACAATACGAAATTATTTTCCAAGTCCTGTGGCATGACAGATAGAAACCCAAAGGGATGGATTTGGCCTGACAGATACTATTATCTCCTCAATATATGTCATTTCAATTCAGTTAACACTTATTGAACATTTACTATGTGCAAAACTCTGGGCTAGACAGTGTTAATGAATATAAAGATTAATAATTTATCATCTGTTTTCCTTGGTAAAATCACAATCTAGCTATGGAGACACTTTGAAAATCAATATTCAATTAGGTATAAGACTGTTACTATGGGAAGTAAAGAGAGCTGAGTCTGAAGAGTTGGAGGAGAGGGTCTTGGAAGGCTTTACCGTGGAAATGGATTTGAATTAACTCAGGTAAGAGCATTCAAGGAGTTATAAACGATCTGAGCAGAAGCACAGAAGACAACTATTCCTGCAATCGTCAGAACATCTTTGTGATTATAGATGTAAGTTTCTAGATAACATCAGGAAGCTGAAAGTATGGACTGAAGTTATATACACTTATGAGTTATATACGTATATATGAGTCATATATGTTTCACCTAAATAGCATTAATAATATTTTGCATTTTCTTGGGAAATACAGAGACAGAAACAAACCTCTCTCTCTTTAAATAGTACATAGGCCTTCCCAAAACAGTTTCCCAGATCTAGGTTATTTACTTACTTATTTATTTTTTGAGACAGAGTCTCACTCTGTCACCCAGGCTGGATGCAGTGGTGTATGTCAGCTCACTGCAGCCTGCACCTCTCAGATTCAAGCAACTCATCTGCCTCAGCCTCCCAAGTAGCTGGGATTACAGGCATACGCCACCACACCCCGCTAATTTTCATATTTTAGTAGAGACAGAATTTCACCAAGTTGGCCAGGCTGGTCTCGAACTCCTGACCTCAAGTAATCTGCCCACCTTTGTCTCTCAAAGTGTTGGGACTACAGGTATAAGCCACTGCACCTGGCCCTTCCAGGTCTAGATTAATGTAAGAATCATAATCATCAGTACTGTATGAATGATTATCTTACAAATTATTCCACTGAATTCTAAGGAAAGCAGCTCTTCCTCTGTCAAGAAGAATGCCAACATACAGGGTCACTTAACCTTAACTGTTAACATAATTGTAACCTGTGAAAGTTTAAATATGTATAAAATTTCTGGAGCAACGTAATATGCACAGAGCATACAATTGTTCATACTTTGACCTATTGTTCCAAATCTAGAAATTTATTCAAAGAATTAGAAGAATGCACAAATATTTAATTATCAGGATGTTTTTTAGACGCTATTTATAATAGCAGATTAGAAACAACTAAATATGAAACACTAGAACATGGTTTTACCAACCACAGAATGAGCTCCCAGGACACTTTCAGACAAGTCTGCTTATCACATCATCAACCGTTTTCCTTAGTATAGTACACACGCTTTGAGGTGGACGCTACATGCCTTCCGATCTGTTTCCCTTACATTTCTATCACTTGTTTTTCCAGCAAACATTTAAGTGCTGTTTGTTATTACACGTTAGGTGCTGTAAGAAGTGAAGGGGAAATAAAAATAAATAAAATAGTCTCTGTCCATAAGGTGCTTACTGTCTAATGGAGCACTGTTTTAAAATAATTAATTCAGGAAACAAGTTTTGAAATAACATATATTATTAATATGGAAAAGATACATATTATTAATGTATTTATATTAATTAATTATAATAATATAATATACATATATTATATATTAAGAATAAAATTATAATGTTTTAATGGTGGTTTATTAATAAAATTAACATGGAGAATAAGTCCAGTTATTGGCAATAAGAAGAAAATATTGTGTTAATTGTATCCATGTTGATGCAAAGAACATGATTTCGTTCTTTCTTATGACTGTATAGTATTCCATGGTGTATGTGTACCACCTCTTCTTTAGTGCACTGTAGAAGAGCATCTAGGTTGATTTCTGGAAACCTGGGAAGTGATACTTCAAAAAATGTTTCAAATACTACAATGGAGTAAAAGTGATAGTGTAGAAATTGGTGAAAAGAAATATGGTCAAGGATGGCCCAAGGCAGCCCAGAATCTTCTGTGGCCTCAAATAGAAGCGTAATTAGCTGAACTTTTCATGTGTTACCATGGAGAAGACAAGGTCAATGGATTCCAAGAAATCTCATGATCACAACTCAGAAAAAATGTTTTTTAAAAAAATAGAACTGATTGTAATCTGAAGCCCAGGTAAAAATAAGTACATCTGAGCAGATGCCAACTTGAAGGGGGCTGGTACCAAAGAACAAGACAGAAAACTGAACATATCTCTTCTGCCCATATTGACAGAGGCTGAGAACCAGAGAACGGATATCTCTCCCCACAGCAAGGAATGAGATACCATTATAACATGTATTGGAAGTGACTAAATTTTCTGCCAAAATGTAGAATAGAACCTTGCAATAGGACTTCATTTGAGTTCTAGGAAAGTAAAAGTTGTATTTTGCACATCCAAGTGTATAAAATAATTGAAACATAAAAATATTGACTAAGACCATGTTTTCTGCCATTGAAAATAAACAAGATCTCAAAATAGGAATTAAGTTAAAGTTATTTTTCTATACCCTTTTACACCTTGACAAATTTATAATATTTAAAATAACACACAATTTTTATAAACTTGTTTTGTCATAGCTGATAGTCTTAGAATGTGAAAGAGACCTAGATCTCTTAACAACCTTCAAGAGGCCCTGATACCCAGATGGAATGATCCTATTTTGTTGTTTCACTGGAAAACTTTTGGCCAGTGTTTTGTGGACTCTGCAGATATCAACACAACATTATCTAGTAACTAGAATGAAATATTCACCAAAAAGAAATTCAGCACTTGGACTAAAGGGCATAATGTTAGTTAAATAATTGTTTGTAGTACTAGAGTTGGTAAGCAACAGAGGAGTACAGCTTCATCTCCAGAAGTGGCATAACCTCCATTCCAGAATTGGATGCATATTAAAGAGTTGCATATCAGAAGATCATCTTCATGGAATGAATTCTATGTAGATAAAACATGACCAGTTACATATTACATCTCTTATTTTTTTTTTGGGGGAATCCAAATATATAATAATAATATTTACTGCTACAACTTCCTGAGTGATTAGAATTTTGCATTGAATCTCATAAGTAATCACTTTCAAATCGAGGTTTAAAACCCTGAATCTAGGTACAAAGATGCTCTACAAAGTTGCCTCTAAGGAATCTCTCAAATTACTGAAAGTTAGCACCAGAACTATTAGTCTGTATTCTCTGGTTAAATTCTATAAGCAGAATCAAGAGTCTAGGGAGAAATTCTATTTTGTGCCACCATCTGCTTCAAAAATAATACTTTTTGAGCTACGTTAAGTAATTTTTCATCTGTATGTTTTTCTATCTGCATGTTTTTCTACTGGTTCTCAAGTTCAGTGAATTGGTTTCATCAAATATCAGTTTATGTGCTTCAAGACTTCTGTCTGCTCTCAAGAATATCAAAATGTAAGAAGATAAATGGCCTAAAACCCTATTAGTAGCAATAAATGGCACATAGTTTTGACACTTTGCATTTTTATTATTTGGGTTCACTTTTCTTCTTTATTGTGTGAGGAGGCAAAGCATCATTTCCTATTGGTCTCCATTTTGCACCCTATATCACCATCCAAGTCTGATGCCTTCTATGGAGCATAAAAGAGGACATTGAATCAGATCATCAATCCAGTCCACCCTCCAATCCTCCTCTAGGGATTTTTGCTTCAACCATAATCCACCCATGTGGATGCTAGATTTCACTGTGCCATTACAATGGAAATATTGTCTCAACAAATTATTGAACCACTAATTTCAATTGATGGTATTATAAGCAAAAGTGTAGGATCTATGTGGACAGAGTCTTAATATGTTTGTAGACTAGGCAATAGAGACATTTGACCTAAGAAGTCAGTCTATTAACCGGATGTTACTGTATCCAAAAGAGATGAAGTCTTTTTTATAATAAGAAGTTACTGGTATCATTTTCTTGGTCATTTTTAATCAGCATAGTAAACAATTCTTTACAAAAAGAGATTAGAAAGTATCTATATATAATGACTCATTATTATTCATGCCATAATAATGGAATATAATATCCATTGGGCAAGAGTATTTTGGTCAAAAGCTCATACTGATTTTGTACAATGCTCTAAGGAAAAAACTTTCTTATCATAATAGGCCCATCTCAAAATGGCTCCTGTGAACTTTGCTTCATCTCACACATCTATTGTAACAAAGTTTTGTAATAGACATTTGAATGTCCATAACTCCAGGCACTTTTCTTTCAGATAATGGCTGCCCTTTATTGCCACTGAACTGAAGCAATGTATGGAGAGATATGTTGTCCGGGATGTCACTATCAAATCTTAAGGGAATGAGGAGGTTGAGAAGATCATAGTACTGGAGATTCCCTGAAAGCAGACTTGGAGCTATCATGCCAGCAAGACCTGCTAGATTGCCTTCTTATTTCATTTCTCAGATGAGATTGCCCCATGCCTCAACTACCTCTCTAAAGATATTAATAAAAACATTTTAAAATAAAGAATACATTTTAATTGCTACACTTTCTACCTAACAGTCTTCATTCATGTTTTCCATAAGAAGCTCCTGCAGTGGAGCTAGACAAAGGTGAGTTTGGGCCAGAGTAATTCCAGTTGTGAGATCTGTACCAGTGAAAGCCCAGAAGACCAACCGACTCTGTGAATATCACAATATTTATCAATTTGGAAGACATTTCTGTGAAGTAATTCAAAACAGTAAACCCTAGAAGAGCTCTGTGGATTGAGGAGTTAGCATTATTTCTGAAAGAAGCTATAGTACTATGATACTATCATAAGTGTTGAATTTGTCACCAGACAATTCTATGTATATTAATATAGTAAAAACAGCCCTGTAAAGATTAAAATGGTATACTTACACTCCTTGAACAGTACCTATGCAATAGGAAACAATAATAATTCTATAAAGTGTTCATACAGAATATTTCATTATTTTGCATTATGTTCATATTGCAAATGTACAAATGAAATTTTAACAAGTTAATATAATGAATTTTAACAAGTTAATGTAATGAATTTTTAAAAGTTTTCCTATATGTGTTATTATGCAGTGAAAAAAATCCTTTTATTAATGAGCTGTGTATGTTATACCCCCCCCACCCCCATACTGGCTACGGAAATATTCCTTTACCCCCTACAATACCTTCGATCATTACATATTCACAGAATATTCTCTATTTTTTAAAAGTTTTTTAAAGTTCTGAAACTTTTATTCACATATGGCACAAGTTTCCTACTATAGAGTAAGTTATTTCCTATTAATATTATTAGCTAGGAGCATGATTAAAAAATAAAGAAAGAGAATTAGTATATGTTATTTTTAAAGACCCATTTGGGTATTAAGTGAAATTGAACCTCTTTTAACGGATATGAACAATATTGAAATGTATGTTATTTTGAAGAGAAGAATATTTTATTACAATTACTCTGTATTTGTCTCATTTGTAAAATGAAATAATGACATTTTATAATATATTACTTCCTGACATTAAAAGCTTTATGTAAAGTCTTAGCCTTTGGAATCTTCCAGTTATCGTGTTTCAACACATTGTACTGGGTGACATTTAGAGTCTTTACAAGCTCATGTGGTATTTAAGCCCTCATTGTCATCGCTCTGTTGTCTCACAGCAGATTTTTCTCAGGAATGAAACCCACTGACCCGACTAACACCACCCAAAAAATATGAACTCATTAAGTCCAAGTAGATCTTATAAACCAAATCACTAATCCCTTAAAATATTTTGCTTCCCAGAAATCTTTTGTTCTTAAAGACTTAGCTTTGATGGGAGGTCACCCATAATTATTTTCAACAGGGCTATTCCAAAGACACCTAATCTAATTAAAGCTGTCTAAAACAATGTTCAATTCCTCCCCCTTTAGAAGTTTCTAATGAATTTTAAGAGTTTTTCCCTTGTGATTAACAAAGAAATCTATTAAGGATAATCTTATTATTCAAGATCACCTGTCAAAATTCCTCTGTCTTCATTCTATTACTATTTACCCACTCGAACTTCTTTGAGTTTCTTCAAAACAGCTATTTGGAATTAGCTATCTGAAAGGTCACACACCTCTGTGTCTCCAGGATTGGTCCCTGGTGTATTTAGTTCGATGATAAGGTCATGTTTTCCTGGATGGTCTTAACGCTTGGAGATATTCACTGGTGTCTAGGCATTGTAGAATTAGGCATTTATTGCAGTCTTTGCAGTCTGGGCTTGTTTGTACCTGCCTTCCTTGGGAAGGCTTTTCAGGTATTTGAAAGGACTTGGATGTTGTAATACAAGCTGTGTCTGCATTCACAGGCATCCTGAGCCCAGTAATCCTGTGGTTCTTGCAGACCCATGGAGGTACCGCCTTGGTAGTCTTGGACAAGAATTTTCTGGATTACAATGTAGAGACTCTTGTTCTCTTCCCTTACTTTCTCCCAAACAAATGGAGTCTCACTCTCTCTGTGCCGAGTCACCTGAGCTGCGGGTAGGGTGCCACGAGCACTCCTGTGACCACCACCACTGGGACTGTGCTGTGTCAGAACTGAGACCAGCACTGGTTCTCACCCAAAGCCCACTGTAACCATCACTTGACTACCATCTACGTTCACTCAAGGCCCTAGGGCTCTGCGATCACCAAATGGCAAAGCCAGACAGACTTGCGTCCTTCCCATCAGGGCAATGAGTTCCTCCAGACCCCAGGTAGGTACAGAATGTTGTCTGGGAGCCAGGGATCGGAGGCAAAAACCTTGGAAATCTATCTGATGTTGTATTGTACTGCTAAGCTGGCACTCAAACCACAAGACAATGTCCTTCCCAGTCTTCCTCCCCTTTCCACAGTCAGAGAAGCATCTCCCACCACAGACTCACAGCGGGTACTGCCAGGCTACTGCTGATGTTCACTTAAGGCTAAAGGGCTCGCCAGTCAACTTGTGGTGATGCTGGAACTCACCTGAACAGGCTTGGAACTCACCCTTCAGAGCAGTGGCTTCCCACTGGCCCAGCACAATGCCATCCAAGAGCCAAGGCCTGAAATTTAGGACCCCAATAATGGCAGCAGTGAGCCATCCAGAGTGGCCACTGCCATTCGACCAGGAGCAGTGGCAGAAGTAGTTGTGGGAGTGGCAGTGGTGGCTGTGCCCTGTGACCCCTGTGCCCCGCATCCCTGAGGCAGCCAACTGCACCACCCCTACCCTCACATGGCGGAGATTCACTCCCAGGCGTGAAGCCTCCACCACTTTAGACCCTGGACCTGTGTCACCACTCTTACCCTCCACCACTGTGGGGAGGGCACAGGAAGGAGGCAGACAACCCCCAGGGCTGCCCCTGGGAGCCCCCTGGAGCCCACCTCTCTAGGGGCCACTGCAATGGGTCCAAACTAAGCCTCCTTCTGTTGGGAGAGCAGTGCAGTTGGGCATAAAGGAGCAGGCAGAGAGGGGCCCAGCTAGGACCTGAAGTCCCCACCCTGGGCTGCAAGGAGATACAGCCAGGGCTGCATGCTGTACAGAGCCAGTGGGAGCCAGGGACAAGTGGGGGCCCCACTCCTGTAGGTGGGGTGGGAGCTCCCAGGTACATCTGCAGCCTCCCTGCTAGAGCTGTGGACGCAGGCATCTCTGCACTCTCAGGGACCTGGGACGGTCCCCTGCCCCACCACATGCTTAGAAGTGCCTGCTTCCAGTGCCTGGCTTCTCCCTGATGTCAGCCTCCCTACAGACTTTGGGTGCCAACAAGCAGGGGAGGGAGTTCCAAGGAGGGACTGAGGACAGCCTGGCACTGACCTGCAGGCACGCCTTGGTATGAACAGCCTGGGCACCATGGACAAGCAGCAGGAGGCAGACAGGCTCCGAGGCAGAAGGGGCTGGTCCTCATTGAAGCCCCACCTTCAAACCAGGGAGGGCCTGAAGCCTGGGAGTCAGGCCGCCAGTCCCACAGACCGGAATGGAAACTTGTGGTGCTTTTCACTGGGTCTGCCCATGCCACCCATGGACTAATCAGCATGCACTTCTTCCTCTCTGAGGCCCATAAAAACCCCAGACTCCACCAGACTCAAGCAGAGGACAGAGAGACTATGGGGAGATGATGGGACAACCAGCTGCAGAAAGGAGCTGCCCACCCCAGAGTCTCCTCTGCGCTGAGAGCTGAAGACAAGACAGGACAACCAGCTGCAGAGAGGAACCGCCCTCTCTGCTGAGAGCTGAACACTCGACAGGACAACTTGCCTACAGAAAGGAGGTGCCCACTGCAGGTCTCCTCTGAACTGTTCTATCACTCAATAAAGCTCCTCTTCGTCTTGCTCATTCTCCCCTTGTCTGCATACCTCATTCTTCCTGGACTCAGGGCAAGAACTCAGGACTTGCCGAATGGCAGTGCTAAAACAGCTATAATACGAGGCTGAAACACACCCCTTGCTTGCCACATTGGGGGCAACAAAAAGAAGACAAGAGAGAAGGAGAGAAGAGGGAAGGAGAATAGAGCTGAGGCCCTTTGGGCATCCCAGACTTGGGAGCTTCTCAAGTCAGGAGTGTGAGTCCCCCTTTGGGGCCCTGCAGTTCCTGGGGTCTCCAAGCTTCCAGGCACCACCACATTCCCCGGTGCTAGCCATGGAAGTTGCTTGCGGTGTGCCTGGTCCAGCTGCAGCCTCATAGTGAGCCAACACCTGTACCAACACCTGGAACCGCCCACTCCACTACAGCAGCCGGCATGCCTGACTGTGTGCAGTGGTCGGACCCTCACACTCACTTGCTTACATACCTCTCATCACTCAACTCCAGTCTCTTTGGAGTTGTGGGATCCAGGCCAGTAATGAAAGCTGAGCCCATCCTGCCAGACTGAGTGGGCCCAGTGGGCTCAGCAGAACTTGGGCAAAGGCGCACTGGTCACAGAAGTTTCTGGCTGGAAAAGCAACACTCCAAGGATCTAGTAACACCAAGAGCCCACTTGGTATTCTACCCTCCATGACCAAGCTGGCACCTGATTTTTGATTCTTATGAAGATGCTTTGTTTGTGTGTAGATGGTTGCTAAATTTGGTGTTCCTGCAGGGAGGACGATTAGTGGAGACTTCTATACAGCCATCTTGCTGTTATCCAACACTACACCTACACTGATTAATCTTTTATTTATTTGTTTATTTATTTATTTTGAGATGAAGTCTCACTCTGTTGCCCAGGCTGGAGTGCAGTGGTGCAGTCTTGATTCACTGCAACCTCTGCCTCCCAGGTTCAAGTGATTCTCCTGCCTCAGCCTCCCGAGTAGCTGGGATTACAGGCACCCACCACCACGCCCAGCTAGTTTTTGTATTTTCAGTAGAGACGGGGTTTCATCAGGTTGACCAGGCTGGTCTCCCGAACTCCTGACCTCAGGTGATCCGCCCGCCTCGGCTTCCCAAAGTGCTGGGATTACAGGCGTGAGCCACCACGCCCAGCCCCACGTTAATTTTTTAAAAAGGTTTACTCATTAACTTTTAGTCTAGAAATGGACTTTTAGTTTTATACCATAATATGAAGTACACCCATTTTTCTATTTTATCATTTCAAGAAAATTTTAGTGAAAATGGCACCATTATAAACATGATTATGAGTCCTTGGTAAAGGCTGGGTGTGATTGCTCACCCCTGTAATCCCAGCACTTTCGGAAGTGGAAGCAAGAGGATCACTTGAAGCCAGGACTTCAAGGCCAGCCTGGACAACATAACAAGATCCCATCTCTACAAATAATAATAATAAATACTTAGCAATGAATGTGAGTAGTGAGTAGTCAATAAATGTTTTCTGAGGAAATGAATTAATGACTATGTTTGCTCAGAGTATGCAGGGCTGCAAAATGCAATCAGCCTAAGGGGTATGAGCTCTCTGATATGCATATACTGTGTAGTACCAATACATATCTCCTTTATATTTTTGTGTAAAATGACAAGTTATGTTATTTGGGAGCAGTGACTCACAGGCTAGGTAGCACTTTGTAATCCATCACCTGAGAACCTTTAGGGAAAACTACAGATTGGGCATTGGTATTTTAAAACTCACTGGGTGATTCTACTGTGCAGAGAAGTCTTATATTGTAGTGTACTACCCAGATTTTATACCAAACTAGAACATTAAATCAGAATCTCTAGAAGTAGGGCATGGGCATCAGCATGTTCTTAAGTTCTCTAGGTCAATATCTATTTGAAGACCAGATTAAGAACCACTGAAAAGGACTTCAATTCTCCAACCCATTCATTTTACAGGTGAGGCTGATTGAGGCCCAACAGCTCAATAGTCTTGCCTGTAATTAAAGGGCTAATTAGAATCTGAGTTAGAAGTCAGTCCACATTTAGCATAAGAATGCAAAATATGGAAGAAACCATTGTAAAGGAGAAAGACATATTTCAGACTACCAAGAATATATGAAAGTGGGCCATCATTTAGAATCTTCTGGAAGAGCTAGCCAATTATGCATCTTACCTATTTATTGCTTCCACTCTTTGATGATTATGAAAAGTCTTTCAACTAAATTTAGAGAGAGCCTTGGGACTTTGAGTGTTACACCCTGAGGAGTCCTCTGCCCCGGTTATGGGTCCATCAATGTGTTAATGGCTGGAGTTTAACAGAATGAAAACAATAGGAAAAGAGAAGATATATCTTTAGAGGACTGGCTGTTCTGTGCTGGGTTTCCTGTGTGGAAAATCAAACGACTTGCAACTAATTGTTTGTGTGCAAAAGTCTTTGGCAGTGATGCCAACAAAAGCACTGGATAGTGTGTCTGCTCAAAGCAAAACACATCAAATTATGTATTCAGCAAATCCTTATTATCAGAACCTGGGTCATGTGAGTTATTTGCTTTTTAGTTATGCTTCAGGAGGCCCTTCCTGTGAACATAATGTCTGGCCTGTTAAACACATAGCTGCCAAGACAGAGCCACAGGTGACCATGACTTGGCAACTGATAAAACACCAGCCACACTGGAAACAATAAAAAATGGACAGGATTTTCCATCTGGTTTTCAATGCAGATAGACAGCACAAAGAGTTTCTTGAAGAAAATTGATATTTACAATTGAACATAATGCCCGATACATTTCCCCACATTACCAAGCTGATACTTAAAATTTGGGAATCTTTAATTCCAAATAACTAATTCAAAAGTCTATATAAATACGATATTATGGCTAAATAATAAATTGTTATATTCTTTTCCCTTTTCCCCTATTTCTTCTTATGCTTTTAAAGACTTGTTGCTAATGTTTATATTCTCTCTAAACTTCGGAAATGGCATGCAGAATGTGTGTACCGGGGATTTTACAAGTACATATTCAAACTTCACCTTCTGTCTCACTCTCTGCCACAATACATGACAAGTGGGATGCTCACAATTTGTCACTCACCTAACAATATCAACTTTTGCATCGATTCTCTCTTAACAGTATGTATTTCTTTATCAGTTTGATCTCTCAAACCCTGAGACACTCATGTAAACTCAAACCTTATTGGAGCTACCACTTCTTAATTTTCACCTTACATCATATTCTGCACATGATCACATCTCATACTATATATTTCATCTCATATAAATCCTCCAAATGAATATATGCATAAATATATGTCATATACATGTATGACAAAGAGCATGCGAGCAAGCTCTTGCACCTGTGAACAAGCTATCCCTGTTCTCTGGGATTTTAAATTCCAGCCCCAAGATATGGTGACTGAAAACCAAGACCAGTGCCAGGGAAAAGATGTCCTATTCCAGGCTCTGCCACTTTATAGGCGAGCCAGATGGAACAATTTTAGGGCTCTATTTTCTTCATCCATAAAATTGGAATAAAAATGTTAACAGCTTATTTTTCAGACTTGTTAAGATCAAGGGAGCTAATGGTCATGAAGGTATCTTTAAGGGGCATGTGACTGATATTCTTGTGTCATAAAGAAGAATTCCCATATAGTGAGATTAAATTACCTTATAGTTTAAAAGGAAACTTAGAATAAAACTTCTCTAACTTACACCTAAATGCAAAAATTCATTCTTGTTATCTGGCAAATGGCCATTAGTTTCTGCTTCGATACATTTAGTTATGGGAACTCTTTATGTCAGAAAGCAACACATTCTAATCTTAATAACGTGCATTTAACCATGACAGTGAAAGTAACGTGCCATCTCTAATACCAACCCCTGTTCTCTGACATTTTAAGTTCCAGTCTCCAAGGTGTGTGACTGAAAACCAAGACCACTGCAAGGAAAACTATGTCCTATTCCAGGCTTTATAAGTTGACAAATTTATAAAGCTTAAATGGACGTATATATATTTCTATATATATAATTGAGATATATAAAATTTTTTTAATTCACAAAATTCTCAATTTGATACTGAGAAAACAAAACAATGTAAATTGTTTCTTTGTGTGTGCTTGTCATTAGCATCAAATATAAGCAATTTAATTATATCTAAGCCTCCTATTCAAAAAAGAAAAAACCTAGTAAAAATCAGACCACAAGCATAAAGACAAGATTTTCCATTCTGAAACTTCACCTCCTACACTCTGAGATATTAAAGGATGAAACTTGAAGTGATTTCTACATTTAGCAAATCTAGGTCTAGCCTAAGAATAGTAAATAAATGGCAACAATCTTAAGAGATAGTAAGAAACTAAAGGCCGAAAGAAATGTTTGAGTACTGATGTCTATAAAAGATAACTGGTAATGTAAACTCAAACCTTATTGGAGCTACCACTTTGCCAATAACCATGTAATAACCAATGGTCAATAACCATATAATAAGTGCTTAACATATTAATCATCAGAGAAATGGAAATTAAAACTATAAATAGTTATCAATTCACAACAGAATGTTTAATTAAAAAAAAACAATACAAAGCAATTGTGAGCATATAGAGCCACTGGAACTTTTATATATGGCTAGTAGGAGTAACTAACGATTGATACAGCCTCCTAAAGTGCTGGAGATATTCTATATTGATATTGATCAACAGATACAGATCTGTATGGTGGTTACACAGGAGTCTACATTTATAAAAATTAATTGATTTCTATATTTAAGAATTGTGCACAGAACTACTAAGAGTAGGGGCTTAGAGCTTTAAAATAGTACATTCTAAAATATAATTCATCTTTCTTTTCTTAGCTTCTTTAGAATGCACCAAAATAACATTTCATGTGATAGAGTCAAGTTGGAAAGAGTCGCCAAGAGCTTAATTTGAAGTAATTATTGTGTTTGCAGAAAAGAGCTACGCTATAATTGTGTTTGGGCAGTAAGTATATTTAGCTCTTGTGAATGTCCTTCTGTTTACTTAATATAATAACTTATAAAAATGAGTTGCAGTGTTTCTCACTGATGAAAGAATTCTTCAAAAATAAATAAATCTGGGGCCAGGCGTGGTGGCTCACTCCTGTAACCCTAGCACTTTGGGAGGCCGAGGCAGGCAGATCACAAGGTCAGGAGTTTGAGAACAGCCTGGCCAATATAGCAAAACCCCATCTGTACTAAAAATACAAATGATAGCCGGGCATGTGGTGTGCATCTGTAGTACCAGCTACTCAAGAGGCTGAGGCAGGATAATTGCTTGAACCCGGGAGGAAGAGTTTGCGGTGAGCCAAGATCGCGCCACTGCACTCTAGCCAGGGCAACAGAGTGAGATTCCATTTCAAAATAAATAATTAAATTTGGGGCCCAGTGCATTGGCTCATGCACGTAATCCCAGCACGTTCGGAGGCCAAGGTGGGGGAGGATTGTTTGATCCAGGAGTTCAAGACCAGCCTGGACAAAATAGGGAGAATTCATCTCTTCAAAAAAATTTTGAAAATTAGCCAGGCATGGTGGTGTGCACCTGTAGTCCCAGCTACTCCAGAGGCCAAGGTGGCAGAATCAGTTGAGCCCAGGAGGTCAGGGCCACAGTGAGCCATGATCACACCCCTGCATTCCAGCCTGGGTGACAGAGAAAAACCATGTCTCAAATAAATAAATAGCATTCACTCTATTTATTACTAAGGTGAATGAGGTATAACCTGAGTCAACAAATAGATTTAATTGAGGAGTGGGCTTGCCATTATGGAATTCTATAGCAAATTCTAGTTAAAATGACTTGTACTCCATAACTCTCCTGAAAAGTGGAGTTTTACAAAGACAACAGTCATTTAGAAAAGTATAGTAATGTGTGTGCCAGAGTTTCACAACCTCAAGGATCTGAATTTTCAAGTCACTGCAAAAAGGACACATTCTTGGGACTTTACTAATTCCCTGAGACAGATACTTTGGGGTGAGGGGGAGGATGTTCATCCTTTCTACCATCTCCCTTCTCGGAAAACTGTACAGCTGCCCTGTATCAGGATGGGCCCTAGCACCAGCCACAACTGCACTCAATACTTTCACTTATTCCAAGCTGCTCTAAACATTTACCTCCCTTAGAAAGAAATACTAAAAATAAAAGTAATCCTACTCTTCAGTTATTACTAAAATAAAAATTAAAGAATCATAGAAGACCAACTAGAACATCTGGTACGATACAAATAATTCATCTAAAGAAAGGAGAAGGGAGGCTGGGCATGGTGGCTCACATCTGTAATTCCAGCACTTTGGGAGGCCGGGGTGGGTGGATTGCCTGAGGTCAGGAGTTCAAGACCAGCCTGGCCAACATGGTGAACCCCATCTCTACTAAAAATACAAAACTTAGCCGGGCGGGGTGGCAGGCGCTTGTAATCCCAGCTACTCAGGAGGCTGAAGCAGAGAATCGCTCAAACCCGGGAGGTGAAGGTTGCAGTGCGTTGAGATCACACCACTGTACTCCAGCCTGGGCGGCAAGGGTGAAATTCCATCCCACCAAAAAAGAAAAGAAAATAAATAAATAAATAAAATTTTTAAAAAAGAAAGGAGAAGGAAAGAAAGAAAAACTCTAATCCTGTCTTGAGAAATTGTTTCAATTGAATGAAAAGAGAAATTAATCAGGCAAAGGAAGGAAAAGGGATTCATGCAAAATTGAATGTAAAAAGTTGTACTTTTTATTCATGACATCACCCGAGGGGAGCTTATAAGAGAGAAGAGAGCATTACTGAGCCAGAAACCCCGCTCCATGGGAGAGTAGGTAACTTAGGTCATGACTTTTTTGGAGGTGCAACCACCATGAGAGAGTCAGCTTTAAGAATCTCTGCTGGGCCCAGTACAGTGGCTTACACCTGTAATCCCAGCACTTTTAGAGGTCAAGGTGGGAGGATCGCTTGAGGCCAGGAGTTTGAGATCAGCCTAGACAATATGGCAGACCCCGTCTCTGCAAAAAATTTAAAAAAAAAGATAGCCAGGTGTGGTGATATGTGCCTATAGTCCTAGCTGCTCAGGAGGCTGAGACAGGAGGATCACTTGAGCCCAGGAGGTCAAGGCTGCAACGAGATATAATCATGCCACTGCACTCCAGCCTAGGCCACAGAGCAAGACTGTCTCTAAAATAAAATAAAATAATAAAAATAAAAAGAATCTCCACTGATACTAGGTGCTGCTCACTTTCAGTGTATGACTCTGTAAAGCTCATGGCCTGCCACTCCCCTGCACCAAAACCCCTGCCCTCCACTTCCTCTTTCTTTTGTTTTTTATATGGAAAAAGTAGAAGATATACTCTAAAACGCATGGAAAATGCTCTAGTTTCAGGGTTTACCCCAACTCTTTTGTGTTTATTTAATAAACATTCAATAATAAGTATTCTTCTAATGATAGATCTGGGACAAGAAAGCCTATAAAGGGAAATAAAACAGATTTTTTGAAAGTGTTGTGTGGGCCAGGTGTAGTAGCTCACACCTATAATCCCAATACTTTGGGCAGCTAAGGCAGGCAGATCACTTGAGGCCAGGAGCTCAAGACCAGCCTGGACAACACAGCACAACCCTGTCCCTACTAAAAATACAAAATACCAGCAGAGCGTGGTGGTGCACAACTGTAATTTCAGCTACTTGGGAGGCTGAGGCACAAGAATCACTTCAATGCAGGATGCTGGAGGTTGCAGTGAACCAAGAGCACATCATTGCACTCCAGCCTCGGTGACAGAGCAAGACTCTGTCTCAAAAAACCAAAAGAAAGTGTTGTGTGATGAATTATTTTATTTGCCAACCTGACGGAGCCATGGGGTGCCCAGATATTTGGGCAAACATTCTCTGTGTGTTTCTGTGAAGGTGTTATTCGATGAGATTACCATTTAAATTTGTAGGCAGACTACAGCAAATTGCTCTCCATAAGGTGGGTGGTCTAGAAGGTATTTACATTTAGGAATACATTGCTTTACCAATTAGGTAAAGGCCTGAATAGAACAAAAGGCTGGCCTACCCACAGAGTAATAAAGAGTTCTCCTGCCTGGGGACTTTCAAACTGAAACATCAGCTCTGCAGATTTTGAATTTACCAGTCTCCATAATCACAGGAGCCAATTCCTTATAATATATAATAAATACACATACCCTATTGGTTCCATTTCCCCAGAGAACCTGACTAATCAAGTTGGCTTCCAAGGGCTTAAAAGTCATGGAGGAATTGTGGGTGGTGGGGACATTGGAGACCAAAGGGAAAACACAAATACAATGAAGGATGTACAAAAGGGAAAAGGATATCCTAAAGTCATCATATCTGGAATAATTCCATTTTACCTTTCCATAGGAAATAAAGGGTGTTATGAGATGATGAAGGCCAATCTGGTCCCAGCATTATGACGAAGACAAAAGTCCTGATGATCTTTAGGAATGGGAATGTAAGGCAGAGCTAAACTCAAAATGTTCGTGAAAAGACAGATACAGGCAAAAACAAGCAATTATGGTTTTAGGGAGCAATTTAAGTATGTTTAAATATTGCTAGCCCTAATTACTACTTTGGCAGCTCCAGAAATCCCTGGATAGACAGGCGTAGGAGAGTGTTCTAGTAGAAAGGAAAGATAAGCAGACTTGTCTTCAAGCTGAATTTTCATATCAAACAAATGCATTTTACTTCCCTTTATTTATTTGGCATGACTTCTGAGAAGTTGATGGATGCCCCATAACTCCCCTCCCACTTCCCGCTGCCTTGCATCTCTTGGTGCCTCAACTGACCACAAGTAAAAACGAATAATAAAGAACATGAAGAAAAACTAAATCATTATTCCCTAATTAATAATTTTGAAGGGGATAATTTAAAATAATTAAATGTTGTTTAGCATTTGATACTCAAATAATAATTTGCACAGCTATCTATAGTTTGGTGATTCTTAAATTTTTGAGGGGTAAAAAAGCCTTAGAGAATTTCACAAAAACTATGGAGCCTCTTCTTCCTAAAATACACATATTTGTCCCCTCCCCTACACATGTGCAGAATTTTGCATGTGTTTAATAGGGGTTATGGAAAATCTACATATTTTTCTTCTTCAACTTCTTAACAGATCCCCTCCCCCACCTCATAGTGTGGAAGCAATAGATTTCTATTTTCCTTCTTTTTTTTTATTTTTATTTTTTATTTTTTGAGATGGAGTCTTGCTGTGTCACCCATGCTGGCAGCAATAGCATGACCTCGGCTCACTGCAACCTCCGCCTCCCGGGTTCAAGCGATTCCCCTGCCTCAGCTTCCTGAGTAGCTGGGACTACAGGCATGTGCCACCACACCCTGCTAATTTTTGTATTTTTAGTAGAGATGGGGTTTCACCATGTTGACCAGGTTGGTTTCAAACTCCTGACCTCAGGCGATCTGCCTGCCTCAGCCTCCCAAAGTGCTGGGATTACAGGTATGAGCCACTGCGCCCGGCCAGATTTGTATTTTCTTAGTATTTATTCTTATATTTTTAAGCAAACATACTTCATTTAAAAAAAAAAAGAAAAAGAAATACAGAGGTGTTGGGGGATACTAATCCCAAATGAAAACTCAGGACTCTCTATAAGATTTTATTTGGGGCTTATCACTGATTTCATTTTTTAGATCAATAAAGAGAGAGGAAAAAAACAAATCAAAGATTATTTGGCTAAAATATGTGACTTTGGCGTCTGTAGTAGGCTGTATTTACATGCTGTGACTTTTGATATGTCTGGTGGTTTAAATAGAGATAAATTATTAAAGCAAAATAGTCTTATCCTGCCAAATCATTATTTACTGGACCAGGCCTTTTCAAAACTATCAAGTAGATAGTCAGGGCCTGTGAAGTGTGCCACAGAAACAATCCCCTGAACTTCAGGCCATACATTTCAATCCCTGTATCTTTAACCTCCTTGTTAAGTTTGTCTTTTCCAGAATCTGTGAAAACTACAAATGGTTCTTCAAATGGAGCCCTAGATGCAGTCCACAACTAAGATCTACTGAGGACCCCTGGACCAGCCTGCTAGCCCATGCTCTGATGTTAATGACATCAAAGGCACACCTCCTGAGGAAATCTCAACTGCACGATCCCTACTACACCACAATTCAGCAGCAAGCAGTTAGAGCGGTGGTTGGCCAACCTCCCCAACAGCACTTAGGTTTTCCTGTTGAGAGGCGGAACTGAGAGACAGGACTAGCTGGATTTCCTAGGCCGACTAAGAATCCCTAAACCTAGCTGGGGAAGGTGACCACACCCACCTTTAAACATGAGGCTTGTAACTCAGCTCACACCCGACCAATCAGGTAGGAAAGAGGGCTCACTAAAATACCAATTAGGCTAAAAGCAGGAGGTAAAGAAATAGTCAAATCTTCTGTCATCTGAGAGCACAGGGGGAGGGACAATGATTGGAATATAAACCCCAGGCATTTGAGCAGGAAGGGGCAACTCCCTTTTGGTTCCCTCCCCTTGTATGGGAACTCTGTTTTCACTCTATTAAATCTTGCAACTGAAAAATTAAAAAAAAAAAGAAAACAATAGGCTTATCCTCCAATTGGGGATCAATTAATAAAAAACAGTAGATCTGAAACCATAGTAACAAAATGTTCAACAGTAATAATTTATCTGCCTTAATAACTTCTATTAGATTTAGAAATGCAAACAAGAGAAATAAAAATATTTTTCTTTAAAATATTATTTGTAACCGAGAAAAATAAATATTTATACCCAAGGAAAATAAAAATTATTTATTTCAAGATATTTAATTATATTTTAAAATTATATTTTAAAATTATTCCAATTCCTTCTACAAAGCATCTCTTCAGCATAATTCTGAGGACTAAGTTTTGTAAAGAAAGAAAAGCAGTTTGTCAGTTAATATTTGATAAGTGTTTCTCCATATTCCCATTGAAAATTAGTAGCTGAAAGCAGTAAAGGAATGGATAACAAACATTAAAACTTAAGTTCTTCCATTAACCCTAGGTAAGTAAAAGAATAAATGATACATGTTATTAAAATGATCACTTTGCCATTATAATAAAAAGAGGCAAAAAGGAATCCTAAAGGGACTGATAATTTTTTTCATTGGATGGTCCTTATAAATTGTTTATTATATCCGGTTTGTTTTTTTTTTTTTTTTTTTTTTGAGACAGAGTCTTGCTCTGTCACCCAGGCTGGAGTGCAGTGGCACAATCTCGGCTCACTGCAAGCTCTGCCTCCTGGGTTCACACCATTCTCCTGCCTCAGCCCTTCCCGAGTAGCTGCTGGGACTAGGTGCCCGCCACCACACCTGGCTAATTTTTTGTATTTTTAGGAGAGACGAGGTTTCACCATGTTAGCCAGGATGGTCTTGATCCCCTGACCTCGTGATCCGCCCGCCTTAGCCTCCCAAAATGCTGGGATTACAGGCGTGAGCCACCACGCCCAGCCTATATCTTGTTTTAAAGGGCAGAGGAAAACAATATGAAGGTTCCTCAAAACATTGAAAATAGAATTACCTTATGACCCAGCAATCCCACTACTGTGTATATCCCAAAGAATTGAATCCAAGAAATATTTGGTAGACCCAAAGGTCTACCAAAAGATGAATGGCTAAAGAAAATGTGGTGAATACATACAGTGAAATGTTTTATAATATGAATTACAACATATATGAACCTTAAGGAGATTAGGATAAGCAAATATGCCAGTCCCAAAGGGACAAATACTGTATGATTGAGTGCATGAAATTCCATTCATATGAAACATCTAAAGTAGTCAAAATCATAGAAACATAGTAGATAAGTGGTTGCCAAAGGCTGGGGGAGAATGGAGAGGCGGAGTTGGTGTATAATGGTATAGAGTCTTAGTTTTGCAAAATCAGAAAGTTCTAGAAATCTTTTGCACAACAATGTGAACATAATATTGATAAACTGTACACTTAAAAATGGTTAAGATGGTAAATTTAATGTTACATGTTTTTACCACAATTAAAAGCAGGAGGCAGGAAGCAGGGAGGTAAACAATAAGGAATATATTGTTTACAAGAAAATCTGTACTTGGACTCAGATGATTTTGATCCCCAAATTTAATAAATTGTGCCCTTAGACAAGCCATTTAACCTAAAGGTTATCAGTTAGATTTAACAACCACCTAGGAAGGTTAACCTCACAAGATAGTAAGGCTTAAATAGGATGTTCTATAGGAAGATGATTTATGTTGTACATTGCTTTCCTCAAATATTGATTATATTTTTAAAGCTACTGAACCTATTTTGAAGCTATTGAAGCTGTTTTGACCTGTGTCAGGAAGCTATTGAAGAGGCAGAAGCAGGACTAGAAAGTCAGGTTTATCCACTCTGTTCTATAGGTTTGGGGAGGGCGTGTTACCGCTTGATTCCCTGAGGTTTGCTGTGAAGTTGAGTAGGCCTAAATTGCTTACAGCTCACAAGCTGGTCTGTTCTGGGTACAACAGGCTTTTTCCCTTTCCCCCAATGTACTATGCAGATAAGAACCCTTTCTGCATGTGCAAATTTATAGCAAAGTTAGAGAGCAATTTTTATTTTTGTTTATTAAGTGTGGACCCTGCTGAAACCACTCTGAGGGTCTGTCCTAGTTGTCAAGGACCAGGTCTGGGCAGGCAGTTGTAGCCCACAGGCAGTTGGCCAGAAGCAGAGCTGCAGTGCCCACTGAAGCCAGAAAGAGTGCCATGATATGAATGTTTCTGTTCCTCACCCCAAACCCAACCATATATATATTAAAGCCTAAATTCCCCAATGTGATGGTCTTTGGAAGTTCAATTAGGTCATGAGGGTAGAGCCCTCAGGAATGAGATTAGTGCCCTTAGAAGGGGATAAAGAGACCAGAGAGCTCTTCCTCTTCACTCTATGCCATCTGAGAAGGCAGCCATTTACAAACAAGGAAATGAGCCCTCGAGACCAGCACCTAGATCTTGGACTTCCCAGCTTCCAGAACTGTGAGAAATAAATGTTTGTTGTTTAAGCTACTCAGTCTTTGGTATTCTCTTACAGCCACCTAAACTGATTAAGACAGAGGGCTTGCTAGTAACCACACACAAAAAATGTCCTTTCAGCTAGTCCTGTGGCAGCTATGCAGTGTTGTAACGGTGTTGTCTGAATTACGGACACAAGGCTCAAGTCTGTTTCAGTGTCTCTTTCCAAGAAAGTGCTGCTTTGATTGGCTGTACAATAAAATAATGGAAATGAGCTAGCCAAAAGATTTTCTGAGTTGAAAAGTGTCACAAAATTAGTGAGAAGAACAGACTCATTACAAAGCCTTTCAAGTTCTTGAGTCACCTGCAGTGGAGGCCAGCCCTCTGAAGTCACAAAATCTGTGTTTGGGAAAACTTTGTAAAGATATGAGTAAGTCCATATTTTCACAAGGAGATACAGTAGACCTTCTTGATCAAAACCAGAAAAGTCCCCTAAAATTTTATTCCACGGGGTGGTGATGGACAGTCTTGAAGAATAGACACAATCACTCAAACAGGCATCGGAAGTTCTCTGGCTCCATGTGACTGGGGTCAAAAACATCTCAAAAACATCTCAGAAGAATACACTACAGCATCATAGGGAAATAGTTAATGGTTTTGAAGAAATTATTTACTTTCAAGAAAGCTGAAAGCTGCTCACCCAAAAAGATGTTTGGTAAATGGAAAGAGTATGAGTGCTAAAAGAACAGAAAGAAATGCTTGAAAACTTCAACACATAAGGAACCAGTTGTAAATGAGAAAAACAGTCAATTAAAATCTCTGACTGAATCTGTGCTGAAGATGATACATTTATCTGCTTTATTTATAGATTACATGCTGAGAGCAACAAGGAATTAGAGAAAGAGGATGAATCGATAAATGGAGACTAAGAGGATAAGTCAGGTATCAACTTGATGAAACTTCACTGATAATGTTAATTTAAATGTTGATTTAAAAGAACTAAAAAGAGAAAAACAAAAAAGAAAGTATTTTACGAGCTATACAAAAAAATGCACAAAAGATTTGTAGTTTAAATCAAGTCTCTAACCGTGCAGTGGTGAAAATGCAGTTTGGAAATTAGAATCAAAACCTGCAACTGGTACTTCAGACACTGCCTAAACTACATCCAGAATGTGAAACACAACTTTGCAAAACAATCAGTGGGAGAAGAGAATTGACTGCTTAGAAAAAAGAGAAATGCCCTATTGTATATGAATGCATCAGGCCTTATACAGCAAAAGCTTGACTCTTACAGGAAAATAACAAAGACCAGGAGAAAGAAAATGGAAAACACCATTTTATTCAACCAAAGACAGGTCAGCTCCCATGAGAAACTAACTCAAGAAAATTGGTTGACAGGCCTGATCAACAGAAAGTTTGAGAATCTAAGGAAAGAAAATGTTCAAGCAAAGATTTGTTGAATTAGAATTTGAGATCCAGCCTTTTCCAAGGCCTGCTCTTCCACGTATGGCCCACAGCGTCAGCCTGTGAGGGTCAGGGTACTCCCAGCACCCTCCGATCCCCAGTGGGGCAGAGGGGTGATCAGTGAGGGCTCAGGGATGCATGAAGATGTGCAGGTTTAATTCCGATTTAGAGCATCCCACTTCAGAACACCCACAGCCAGAGAAAGATGCCTGGTGTGTTTTCTCCCTTTAAGTTAAAATTCTGAGTGATGCCTTTTTAATTTAGCTTGTTACTTAATTGATGTTACATTTACTCTCATAGAATTTTTACGTAGTTATTCTAAGATCGTGTTTCCAGAATATAGATGGCTTTAATATAATTCTTAAGAATATATTGTTCCCAGTTCATTGGACCCTCTAGAATTAGATTGTGTAAGAATTGCATTTTAATTT
Source organism: Papio anubis (assembly GCF_008728515.1). Lineage (NCBI taxonomy): Eukaryota > Metazoa > Chordata > Mammalia > Primates > Cercopithecidae > Papio > Papio anubis. The sequence goes on along the minus strand of NC_044979.1, from coordinate 82,992,474 downwards.
AATTAATTGGTTCACTGTTACTTAAAACATAATTGAAGTTTAACGTGATCAGGTAGAAATATTTGAAACATTAAAAAACCATTTCTCTGTGCTATGGGGTGTGATAAGAAATCTGTACAAGTTTTCTAATATTTATTTCAATAAATATTGATTTGTTTAAAACAAACAAAAAGCCAAATCAGCAACAACCACATTTCTTGCTAACTTATTTGTATTTCAATTAGGTTAGCCCTAAATTCATAGATTAATTTTAGAGAGTTGATACTTACCAAGCATTTGATTCTTTTTTTTCTTTTTTACCAATATAATAGTACTTTAAATGTTTCTAAGTTTTATATAGCCAAAATAAAAAGTCCTTGTACAGTATCTGGGTTTTGTTTTTGACTTGGAAACAATCTCCTTTATTTAAGAATTTTTAAAATTTTCTTCTCTTCTTTGGTATTTTTATGACTTCAAATTCATCTGTTTAAAAGTTCAATGCCATTCTGTTTTACATGAGAAAAGAATTGGAAGTCCTGAAAATATGGTTTGGATCTGTGTCCCCACCCAAATTTAATGCTGAATTGTAATCCCCAGTGTTGGAGGGGGGACCTGGTGGCCAGTGATTCGATCATGAGGGCAGAGTTCTCATCAATGGTTTAACTCTATGCCTCCTTGGTACTGTATAATGAGTGAGTTCTCATGAGATTTGGTTGTTTAGAAGTGTGTGGCACCTCTCCCCTCTCTCTCTTGGTCCTTCTCCTGCCAGGTACGATGCCTGCTCCCACTTCAACTTCCACCATGAATGAAAGCTCCCTGAGGCTTCCTCAGAAGTAGATGCTGCCATGTTTACTCTACAGGCTGCAGAATCATGAGCCAATTAAACCTCTTTTCTTTATAAATTACCCAGTCTCAGATATTTCTTTATAGCAGTGCAAGAATGGGCTAATACAGAAAATTGGTACTAGGAATGGGGCACTGCTATAAAGATACCTGAAAATGTAGAAGCAGCTTTGGAATTGAGTGACAGCCAAAGGTGGAAAAGTATGGAGGGCTCAGAAAAAGAAAGGAAGATGAAGGAAAAGTTGGAACTTCCTAGATACTTATTAAATTGCTGTGAGCAAAATACCAATAGTAATATGGACAATGAAGTCCACATTGAGGAGGTCTCAGATGGAAATGAAGAACTTATTGGGAACTAAAGCAAAGGCCCCCTTTTTTTTTGCCTTTTTTTTTTTTTTTTAGATAAAGTCTTGCACTGTCACCCGGGCTGGAGTGCAATGGCATGATCTCAGCTCGCTGCAACCTCTGCTTCCTGGGTTCATGTGATTCTCCTGCCTCAGCCTCCTAAGTAGCTGTGATTATAGGCACACACCATGGTACCTGGCTAATTTTTTGTATTTTTAGTAGAGACGGTGTTTCACTATGTTGGCCAGGCTGGTCTTGAACTCCTGAGCAAAGGTCACTTTTGATAAGCTTTAGTAAAGAGATTGGCAGTATTGTGCCCCTGCTCTAGGGATGTGTAGAACTTCAAACTTGAGAGTGATGATTTAGGGTATCTAGCAGATGAAATTTCTAAACAGCAAAGCATTCAAGAATTGACCTGGCTGCTTCTAACAGTCTAAACTCATATATGTGAGCAAGGAAAAGATCTAAAACTGAAACTTATATCTAAAAGAGAAGCAGGGTGTAAAAGATTGGAAAATTTGCAGCCTAGCCATGTGGTAGAAAAGAAAAGCCCATTTTCAGGGGAAGAATTAAATCAGGCTGCAGAAATTTGCTTAAGTAAAGAGGAGCCAAGGATTGATAGACAAGACAATAGGGAAAATGCCTCAAAGGCATTTCAGAGACCTTTGCAGCAGCCCCTCTCATCATAGGACCAGAAGCCTAGGAGGACAAAATGGTGTAATGGGCCAGGCCTAGGGCCCTACTGTCCTGTGGGTCTCTGGAACACTGCTCCCTGCATACCAACTACTCCAGCTCCAGCCATGGCTCAAAGGGGCCCAAGTTCAGCTCCAGTCATTAATTCAGAGGGTGCAAGCAGTAAGCACTGGCAGCTTCCACATGGTGTTAGGCCTGCAGGTACACAGAATGCAAGGGTTGAGGCTTGCGGTTTCCACTTGATTTTAGAGGATATATGTAAAAGCCTGGATGTCCAGGCAGAAGCCTGCTGTGGGGGCAGAGCCCTCATGGAAATCCTCTACTAGGGCAGTGCAGATGGAAAATGTGGGCTTGGAGCCTCTACACAGAGTCCAGACTGAGGCTCTGCCTCGTGGAGCTGTGAGAGGAGGGCCACTGTCTTCCAGACCCAAGAAAGGTAGAGGCACTAACAGTTTGCACCTTGCACCTGGTAAAGCCTCAGATAACTCGATGCCAGCCCATGAGATCATTTGGGGAGCTGAACCCCGCAAAGCCACAGGGGCGGAGCCACCTAAGTCTTCAGAAGCCTACCCCTTGCACCAGTGTGCCCTGAAAAGACTCCTTATCTTCGAATGGGGCCTTTAGCTCCTTTCTTTTGGGCAATTTCTCACTCTTGGAATGGGGGTATTTGCCTTATCCCTTTACCCTCATTGTATCTTGCAAGCAACTAACTTGTTTTTATTTTACAGACTCACAGGTGAAAAGGACTAGCCTTCTCTCAGATGTGACTTTGGTCTTCTGAGTTTATGCTGAAATAAGTTAAGACTTTGGGGGACTGTTGGGAAGGCATGGTGGTATTTTGCAATGTGAGAAGGACATGAGATTTGGGAGGGGTCAGGGGCAGAATGATATGGTTTGTATTTCTGTCCCTGCTCAAATCTCATGTCTAATTGTAATACATAGTGTAGGAGGTGGGACCTGGTGGGAGGTGATTGGATCATGGGGGTGAAGTTATCATGAATAATTTAGCACCATCCGCTCCTTGGTACTGTATAGTGAGTGAGTCCTTAGGAGATCTTGTTGTTTAAAATTGCATAGTGCCTCCTCCCTGTCTCACTTGGTCCTACCCCTGCCATGTGAGATGCTTGCTCTCAGTTTGCCTGAAGCATCCCCAGAAGCAGACACTGACATGCTTCCCGTACAGCTTGTAGAACCATGAACCAATTAAATCTATTTTCTTTATAAATTACCCAGTCTCAGGTATTTCTTCTTCTTCTTCTTCTTCTTCTTCTTCTTCTTTTTTTTTTTTTATTATACTTCAAGTTTTGGGTTACATGTGCAGAACATGCCATTTTGATACATAGGTATACACATTCCACGGTCGTTTACTGTACCCATCAGCCCATCATTAGGTATTTCTCCTAATGTTATCCTTCCCCTAGTCCCTCAACCCCCACAGGCCCTGGTGTGTGATGTTTCCCTCCCTGTGTCCGTGTGTTCTCATTGTTCAACTCCCACTTATGAGTGAAAACATGTGGTGTTTGGTTTTCTGGTCTTGGGATAGTTTGCTGAGAATGAGGGTTTCCAGCTTCATCAGTGTCCCTGCAAAGGACATGAACTCATCCTTTTTTATGGCTGCATAGTATTCCATGGTGTATATGTGACATTTTCTTAATCCAGTCTACCATTGGTGGACATTTGAGTTGGTTCCAAGTGCTTTCTATTGTGAACAATGCCACAGTAAACGTATGTGTGCATGTCTCTTTATCATAGAATGATTTATAATCATTCAAGTATAAACCCAGTAATGGGATTGCCAGGTGAAATGGTATTTCTAGTTCTAGATCCTTGAGGAATTGCCACACTGTCTTCCACAATGGTTGGACTAATTTTACACTCCCAACAGTGTAAAAGTGTTCCTGTTTATCCACAACCTCTCCAGCATCTGTTGTTTCCTGACTTTTTAGTGATAGCCATTCTAACTGGCATGAGATAGTATCATATTGTGGTTTTGATTTGCATTTCTCTAATGACCAGTGGTGATGAGCATTTTTAACGTGTGTTGGCTGCAGAAATGTTTTCTTTTGAGAAGTGTCTGTTCATATCCTTTGCACATTTTTCTGATGGGGTTGTTTGCTTTTTTCTTGTAAATTTGTTTAAGCTCTTTGTAGATTCTGGATATTAGCCCTTTTTCAGATCGGTGGACTGCAAAAATTTTCTCCCATTCTGTAGGTTGCCTATTCACTCTGATGGTAGTTTCTTTTGCTGTGCAGAAGCTCTTTAGTTTAATTAGATCCCATTTGTCAATTTTGACTTTTGTTGCCATTGCTTTTGGTGTCTTAGACATGAAGTCCTTGCCCATGCCTGTGTCCTGAATGGTATTGCCCAGGTTTTCTTCTAGGATTTTTATGGTCTTAGGTCTTATGTTTAATTCTTTGATCCATCTTGAGTTGACTTTTGTAGAAAGTTTTAGGGAAGGGTTCCAGTTTCAGTTTTCTGCATATGGCTAGACAGTTTTCCCAACACCATTCATTAAATAGGGAGTTTTTACCCCATTGCTTCTGTGTGTGAGGTTTGTCAAAGATCAGATGGTGTTAGATGTGTGGAGTTATTTCCGAGACCTCTGTTCGGTTCCATTGGTCTATATATCTGTTTTGGTACCAGTACCATGCTGTTTTGGTTACTGTAGACTTGTAGTAAAATTTGAAGTCCAGGAGCATGATGCCTCCAGCTTTGTTCTTCTTGCCCAGAATTGTCTTGGCTATATGGGCTCTTTTTTGGTTCCATATGAAGTTTAAAGTAGCTTTTTCCAATTCTGTGAAGAAAGTCAGTGGTAGCTTGATGGGGATTGCATTGAATCTATAAATTATTTTGAGCAGTAAGGTCATTTTTACGATATTGATTCTTCATATCCATGAGCATAGAATGTTTTTCCATTTGTTCGTGTCCTTTCTTATTTCCTTGAGCAGTGGTTTGTAGTTTTCCTTGAAGAGGTCCTTCACATCCCTTGTAAGTTGGATTCCTAGGTATTTTATTCTCTTAGTAGCAATTGCGAATGGGAGTTCACTCGTGATTTGGCTCTCTGTTTGTCTGTTATTGGTGTATAGGAATGCTTGTGATTTTTGCACATTAATTTTGTACCCTGAGACTTTACTGAAGTTGCTTATCAGCTTAAGGAGATTTGGGGCTGAAACGATGGGGTTATCTAAATATACAATCATGTCGTCTGCAACCAGGACAATTTGACTTCCTCTCTTCCTATTTGAATACGCTTTATTGCTTTCTCTTGCCTGATTTCCCTGACCAGAACTTCCAATACTATGTCGAATAGGAATGTTGAGAGATGGGATCCTTGTCTTGTGCTGGTTTTCAAAGGGAATGTTTTCAGTTTTTGCCCATTCAGTATGATATTGGCTGTGGGTTTGCCATAAATAGCTCTTATTATATTGAGATACGTTCTATCAATACCTAATTTATTGAGAGTTTTTAGCATGAAAGGCTGTTGAATTTTGTCAAAGGCCTTTTCTGCATCTTTTGAGTTATTATGTGGTTTTTGTCATTGGGTCTGTTTATGTGATGGTTTACGTTTATTGATTTGCATATGTTGAACCAGCCTTACATCCCAGGGATGAAGCCAACTTCATCGTGGTGCATAAGCTTTTTAAGGTACTGCTGGATTCGGTGTGCCAGCATTTTATTGAGGATTTTTACATCGATGTTCATTAGGCATATTGGCCTACAATTCTCTTTTTTTGTTGTGTCTCTACCAGACAGTATTAAGATAATGCTGGCCTCATAAAATGAGTTAGGGAGGATTCCTTCTTTTTCTATTGATTGGAATAATTTCAGAAGGAATGGTACCAGCTCCTCCTTGCACCTCTGGTACAATTCAGCTGTGAATTCATCTGGTCCTGGAATTTTTTTGGTTGGTAGGCTATTAATTATTGCCTCAATTTCAGAGCCTGTTATTGGTCTATTCCGAGATTCCACTTCTTCCTGGTTTAGTCTTGGGAGGGTGTATGAGTCTAGGAATTTATCCATTTCTTCTAGATTTTCTAGTTCATTTGCATAGAGGTATTTATAGTATTCTCTGGTGGTAGTTTGTATTTCTGTGGGATCAGTGGTGATATCCCCTTTATCATTTTTTATTGCATCTATTTGATTCTTCTATCTTTTCTTCTTTATTAGTCTTACTAGTGGACAATCTATTTTGTTGATCTTTTCAGAAAACCAACTCCTGGATTCATTGATTTTTTGAAGGGTTTTTTTTTTGTGTCTCTATCTCCTTCAGTTCTGCTCTGATCTTAGTTATTTCTTGCCTTCTGTAGCTTTTGAATGTGTTTGCTCTTGCTTCTCTAGTTCTTTTAATTGTGATGTTAGGGTGTCGATATTAGATCTCTTCTGCTTTCTCTTGTGGGCATTTAGTGCTATAAATGTCCCTCTACATACTGCTTTAAATGTGTCCCAGAGATTCTGGTACATTGTGTCTTTGTTCTCATTTGTCTCAAAGAACATCTTTATTTCTGCCTTATTTTGTTATTTACCCATTAGTTATTCAGGAGCAGGTTGTTCAGTTCCATGTAGTTGTGCAGTTTTTAGTAAGATTCTTAATCCTGAGTTCAAATTTGATTGCACTGTAGTCTGAGAGACAGTTTGTTGTGATTTCTGTTCTTTTACATTTGCTGAGGAGTGTTTTACTTACAATTATGTGGTCAATTTTGGAATAAGTGCAATGTGGTGCTGAGAAGAATGTATATTCTGTTGATTTGGGGTGGAGAGTTCTGTAGATGTCTATTTGGTCCACTTGGTCCAGAGCTGAGTTCAAGTCCTGTATATCCTTGTTAGTTTTCTGTCTCATTGATCTTTATAATATTGACAGTGGGGTGTCAAAGTCTCCCATTATTATTGTGTGGGAGTATAAGTCTCTTTACAGGTCTCTAAGAACTTGCTTTATGAATCTGGGTGCTCCTGTATTGGGTGCATATACATTTAGGATACTTAGCTCTTCTTGTTGAATTGATCCCTTTACCATTATATAATGGCCTTCTTTCTTCCTTGTCTCGTTTGACTTTTTTTTGGTTTAAAGTCTGTTTTATCAGAGACTGTTTTAATTGCAACCACTGCATTTTTATTTTTTATTTTATTTTATTTTTTGCTTTCCATTTGCTTGGTAGATCTTCCTCCATCCTTTTATTTTGAACCTATGTGTGTCTTTGCTAGTGAGATGGGTCTCCTGAATACAGCACACTGATGGGTCTTGACTCTATCCAATTTGCCAGTCTATGTCTTTTAATTGGGGCATTTGGCCCATTTACATTTAAGGCTAATATTGTTATGTGTGAATTTGATCCTGTCATTATGATGCTAGTTGGTTATTTGATGCAGTTTCTTCATAGTGTCAATGACCTTTACAATTTGGCATGTTTTTGCAGTGGCTAGTACTGGTTATTCCTTTCCAGGTTTAGTGCTTCCTTCAGGAGCTCTTATAAGGCAGGCCTGTCAGTGACAAATCTCTCAGCATTTACTTGTTTGTAAAGGATTTTATTTCTCCTTCACTTATGAAGCTTAGTTTGGCTGGATATGAAATTCTGGATTGAAAATTCTTTTCTTTAAGAATGTTAAATATTGGCCCCCACTCTCTTCTGTCTTATAGGGTTTCTGTAGAGAGATCCACTGTTAGTCTGATGGGCTTCCCTTTAGGATAACCCGACCATTCTCTCTGGCTGTCTTTAACATTTTTTCCTTCATTTCAACCTTGGTGAATCTGACAATTATGTGTCTTAGGGTTGCTCTTCTCGAGGAGTATCTTTGCGTGTTCTCTGCATTTCCTGAATTTGAATGTTGGCCTGCCTTGTTAGGTTGGGGAAGTTCTCCTGGATAATATCCTGAAGAATGTTTCTAAGTCAGTTCCATTCTCCCTGTCACTTTCAGGTACACAAATCAAACGTAGATTTGATCTTTTCACATAGTCCCATATTTATTGGAGGCTTTGTTCATTTCTTTTTATTCTTTTTCCTTTAATCTTGTGTTCTTCCTTTATTTCATTAATTTGATCTTCAATCACTGATGTCCTTTCTTCCTCTTGATCAAGCAGGCTACTGAAGCTTGTGTATGCTTCTCGAAGTTCTTGTACTGTGGTTTTCAGCTCCATAAGGTCATTTAAGCCCTTCTCTACACTGGTTATTCTAGTTAGCCATTTGTCTAACCTTTTTGCAAGGTTTTTAGCTTCCTTGTGATGGGTTAAACATGCTCCTTTAGCTCAGAGAAGTTTATTATTACCGACCTTCTGAAGCCTACTTCTGTCAACTTGTCAAACTCATTCTTCATCCAATTTTGTTCCCTTGGTGGCAAGGAGTTGTGTTCCATTGGAGGAGGAAAGGCATCCTGGTTTGTGGAATTTTCAGCCTTTCTTCTCTGGTTTCTTCCCATCTTTGTGGTTTTATCTATCTTTGGTCTTTGATGTTGGTGACCTAAGGATGGGGTTTTGGTGTGGATGACGTTTTTGTTAATGTTGACGCTATTCCTTTTTTTTTTTTTTTTTTTTTTTTTTCAGTTTTTCTTCTAACAGGCCCCTCAGCTGCAGGTCTGTTGGAGTTTGCTGGAGGTCCACTACAGACCCTGCTTGCCTGGGTATCAGAATGGAGGCTGTAGAGCAGCAAATATTACTGCGTGATCCTTCCTCTGGAAGCTTCGTCCCAGAGGGGCACCTGCCTGCGTGAGGACAGATGTCGGCCCCTACTGGAAGGTGTCTCCCAGTCATGCTACACGGGTGTCACAGACCCACTTGAGGAGGCAGTCTGTCCATTATAGGAGCTCAAATGCTGTGCTGGGAGAACCATTGCTCTCTTCAGAGCTGTCAAGCAGGGACTTTTAAGTCTCGAAAAGCTGTCTGCTGCCTTTTGTTTAGATATGCCCTGCCCCTAGAGATGGAATCTAGAGAGGCAGTAGGCCTTGCTGAGCTGCGGTGGCCTCTGCCCCATTAGAACTTCCCTGCCGTTTTGTTTACACTGTGAGCATAGAACCACCTACTCAAGCCTCAGCAATGGTGGATGCCCCTCCTCGTGCCAAACTCCCATGTCCCAGGTCAATCTCAGACTGCTGGGCTAGCAGCAAGCAAGGCTCTGTGGGTGTGGGACCTGCTAAGCCAGGCACAGGAGGGGATCTCCTGGTCTGTTGGTTGCGAAGGCTGTGGGTAAGTCACAGTATCTGGGCAGGAGTGTACCACTTCTCCAGGTACAGTCACTCATGACTTCCCTTGGCTAGGAAAGGTAAACCCTCCGACCCTTGCACTTCCCTTGTGAGGTGATGCCCCGCCCTGCCTTGGCTCACCCTCTGTAGGCTTCACCCACTGTCCAACCAGTCCCAAAGAGATGAACCAGGACCTCAGTTGGAAATGCAGAAATCACCCGTCTTCTGCATCAGTTTGGCCATCTTGGAAGTGATGGACCCCATCGCTTGGACCTCATCATCTTGGAAATACCTTGGACCTCAGGTATTTCTTTATAGTAGTGTAAGAATAGACTAATACACTGCATTATTTTTTCTCCATCACCTACCAGTTTCCTAGTAGGATTTTTAAGTTAATTCCTGTTTTCTAATTATTTGCAATGTCACTTTCAACAGTTATTAGGTTCTGATATGTATTCAGCTCTATTTTTACTACTTTATTACAGTGATCATAAGAATTCTAAAAAATTATAGAAAGAGTGAGCCCCCTTCCTTCCTATGTAAATTTCTCTTTTCTAATTTTTCTTGGACATTTAGTCTTTCAGGTTAATCTGACAGTGTTTGGTCAAGTCTTCCTCACTGTGAGAACACAACATTTTAAAATTAACTTAGAAGTTTTGACATTTTCCTAATGCCTTCATAGCTTAGAAAAAACATAATTTTATACTTATTATTATTTATTATTTTATTATTATATTTGTTTACTTTCTTATTCATATATTAGCTAATTTTGCCATCCATGTGTTGCACATTTATTTGTAGGTTTGCTACATTTCTGCATATTTATTTGTAAGTTATAAGTATATAATATTTTGAGATATTAATCTTCATTTTCTTCCTCCTGTATCTTCCCTACTATTTTCTCTATTTATGCACTTAGTCTGTCAGCCCCTTAGGAAGGTAATATGACAGGAAGATTAACCAAAAATGTTCAAAATATTCTTGCCTTTTATTTGGAGAATCATGAGTCCTAGAGAAGAGAAAGGATTTGAGAAATAAAGAAAACCCCTTGGTAAGAAAGAAAATGAGAATAGGAATTCCCCTCCCTTCACCTGCCATCACGCATGAATCAAAGCCATGCACTCTACCCAAAGTTTACTGGCATCTGAAGAGAGAAAAGAAGGAGAGGTGGGGCTGTACTTTTGTTATTTATACCTCTTCCAGCCTTATTTGGAGCACTAGTCACTTTCTGAAGCAGAAGGCTGAGGGAATCAATAATACATGATGAACAAGACATCTGCTTTTCTCATCATAGGAGATAAGCAGAAGAGCAGAACTCCCCACCATGACAGTTTTGCCTCTGTGTAGCACTGTTTACATACTCCAAGAGCCCACATACTCCCGTCTTACAGAAAACCACTTAAGCCCCTCTAACATATCCACACAACAAAAATTACTTTCTTATAACAATGGCATGTTTTCTCATTTTCTCATTTCTCTACCCCTTATGATATTGTCAAGTCCTTGGGAATTCAGAAATGCCAACATATTACTTTATTTTGTCATTTATTTCAGATGAGTACTAGTAAGTTCATACTTCTGTTGTTGCCATTTTTGCAGAACTCTGTGCGTTGCTCAAAATCTAATCACAGATGTGTTTTCTCTTGGACTGTTAATGTAGTCTACATTTTATGAAATTTAGGATGTGTACTTCATATTTTGAGGCTTAGAATTTTTATTGCTTTCAGGATTTAATTTTTTTGTTCTTATACACTGTTAATATCAAATAAAGCATGCATACACAAAAGTTAATAGATCATAAGTATGTAGTCACTAAATAGGCACCAAGAGATCTCTCTAACATACTATGGCAAACAGAAATAATATTAGTAGCACTCCCAAAAGCTACCCACCTCTCATTCCTTAAGGGTCAAGATGCTTAATAACATGAGATTTTTGTTTTATGAATATGAATCTTTAGTGAGGCCCACATTAAAAAAAAAAAAAAAAAAAAAAAAAAAACTTTTGATTTACTTACAATAACATTTATATCCTTTCAGTGCCAGTTCTGTGAGTATGAACAAAAGTATACAGTCACATACCCACTGTCACGATCAAGGTATAGACCAGTTATTTCACCTCTTCCCCAACACAAAGTAGCTTATTTCCCTTTTAAAGTCAACCCACTTCCAGTCTCTGGCATTCAGACCTCTGATCTCTGTTGTAGTAGTAAGTCTACAATAAGAATATCATATAAATAGAATCAAACCATATATAGCCTTTTAAATCTGACTGCTTTACATAGTATATTGCATTATAAGTTTTCTATTTTGTTGCATGTGTATTTCATCCTTTTGTGCTGAGCAGTATTCCATTGTATGGGTGCACCATAATTTGTTTCTCTCTTCATCAGTAAAAGGACATTAGCATTGTTCTTAGTCCTGGTGATTGCAAATAAAGCTACTATAAACATGTCTACAAGGTTTTTGTGTGAACACAGGTTTTAATTTCACTTGAGTCGTGCCAAGTTGGATTTCTAGATCGCAGGAAAAGTAAATGTTTCTTTTATCTTTATAAAAAACTGCCGAATTTTTCCCCAAAATGGCTGTTTCATTGTGCATTTCTATCATCAATGTATGAAAGTTCTAGTTGTTCTGCAAGCTCACCAGTACTTACTTAGAGTTGCTACTTCATTTAAAAGCCATTCTAACGGATATGTAGTAATATATCTATGTAGTTTGAATTTGCCTGATATGGAATAACAGTGAGTATATTTTCATCTGCTTCTTTACTATCTGTAAGTCTACTTTGCTGAAGTGTTTGTTCTAATCTTTTATCCAATTTTTAACTTTGTTGTTGTTTGTTTTCCTATGAGTGTCAAGAGTTTTTATATTTATTATTTGTAAATAAATGCTTTTTCAGATGTGCAATTTACAATTTCTTTTCCAGTTCTATGGTTTTAGCTTTCAATCTCTCAACCGTGTCTTTCACAGAGCAGAAATTTTTAATTTTAAAAATCTACTTTGTCTGGCAGAGTACTTTGGCATTTTGTCTGAGAAATATTTGCCTAACTGAAATTTACAGAGTTGTTACTTCCATTTGTTTTTGTCTAGAAGTTTTATAGATTAGGTTTTTACTTAGTAGTATGATTCATTTTGAGTGATTGCTTATGTTGCAAAGTGTGCACAGTGTTTAGAGCAGTGACTGTCACATGAGCACTATATAAATATTTTAAATATTAGATATATATGAAACATATATTTTATGGTCAATATACACTACATATTATATGCTCAAGTATTGCACACTCAGTATTATATAAGCATTATCTGTATATACACACTATCACAAGTATTTAGGTAATCATCATAAGTATAAATCTATATTGAATTCTCCTATTTCTCCAATTTCAAGAACAAGGCATTTTCAATTTGAGAATGGCTGTCTTCGTTGACATGCTTTAGCAGCAGAATTCAGAGGACATCATAGTTTTTCCCTTCCATGGGTGGTGATTAAAATGGCAGCAACAGTCACAAGAAAAACATTGCATCGCCTATCTGAAACATCAAAGTCACATTAACATCTTACATTTTTATGTTTTCAAAGAAACTTGGAAACCTTCTTCATACAGCTAGAATAATTGCCTCAGAACATTCTGGGTTCTCCCCTCTTAGGTTCATGACCCAAGATAAAAGGAGACTTTCTCCCATAACTCTAACTTTAAAAAGTCACTAAAGTCATTTGATTATTTTGCTTGATTGCATAACTTCTTCTGTGTCATAAGAGGAGGATGCTAAGAGGGGAACTCTATACAGAATCACAGAGTTGCTTTGAAAAATGGGTTACAGGAGGACTAAATGAATATATAAATATATGAAACATGCTTTTCATTTTCTAAACAAAAATAGTTCCTACAGTAGTCAGGAAAAAAACAAACTGGTGTCCACTTTGGTTCCTTAATTTAACTCAGTGGAAGTTCTTACCAAATATTGGCTGAAGGAATAAGCTTAGACACAATGAGAGCTCATAGAAAAAAATATATATATATTAGTCAAGGTAATCTGCAAATTGTAAATAAATAAATAAATATTTGAGAGTTCAAAAATTGTTTAACTCTTTGATTATGACTAAATTAAACATACCTATAGTAAGTAAATAGGTATTAGTTACTAGAAATAAAATTTAGTATACTATATCTTACAAATGAAATTTATATGTCAGATCTTAGATATTTCTGAGACTTCTAAATCCAATATGTGTGGCAAAATTCATATTACCAGTTTATATATAAACAAAGAAGCAAACTTTTTTTATCCATATTTTCATGGGACTTCAAATTCTTGTTGCCTCTACAAACATATCTGTTAATAAAAGATCAGTTGTTCTGACCTAGATCATTTCTGTTTTTATATATTAACTTCTTCATCATCATTGTTGTATGTTGTTGCCCAAACGAGAATTATATTTTAAGTATGCCATATTATACACTTTGGAAGGTGAATAATTTTTAATAATCTTTCATATGGTTTGGCTCTGTGTCCTCATCCAAATCTCATGCTAAACTGTAATCCCCAATGTTGGGAAAGAGACCTGAAGAGAGGTGATAGGATCATGGGAGCAGATTTCCCCCTTGCTGTTCATGATAGTGCGTTCTCATGAGACCTGGTTGTTTGAAAGTGTACCACTACCTGCCTCGCTCTTTATCTCCTGCCACCATGTGAAGACATGCTTGCTTCTCCTTTGCCCTTTTGCCATGACTGTAAGTTTCCTGAGACCTCCCCAGCAATACTTCCTGTACAGCCTGCAGAACTGTGACTCAATTAAGTGTCTTTTTAAAAAATAAATAGCCCAGTCTCAGGTAGTTCTTACAAAATTGGTACCGGGAGTGGGGTATTGCTTTAAAGACACCTGGAAATGTGGAAGTAACTTTGAAACTGGGTAATGGGAAAGTTTGAAACAGTTTGCAGGGATCAGAAAAAGATAGGAAGATGAGGGAAAGTTTGGAACTTCCTAGAGACTTGTTGAATGGCTTTAAACACAATGTTGATAGTGATATGGATAATGAAGTCCAGGATGAGGAGGTCTCAGATGGAGATGAGGAACTTATTGGGAACTGGAAAAAAGGTCACTCTTGCTATGCTTTAGCAAAGAGACTGGTGGCATTTTGCTTCTGCCCTAGAGATAGGTGAAACTTTGAACGTGAAAGTGATGATTTAAGGTATCTGGCAGATGAAATTTCAAAGCAGCAAAGCATTCAAGAAGTAGCCTGTCCACTTCTAACAGCCTAACTTCATATGATAAAGAGATGATCTGATATCGGAATTTTTATTCTCTTCTTAAAAGAGAAAAAGTATATAAAATTTGAAAACTTTGCAGACCAACCATGTGGTAGAAAAAAAAAAATTCTGGGAAGAAATGCAACATGGCTGCAGAAATTTGCATAAGTCAAGAGGAATTGAATGTTAACAGCTAAGATAATAGTGAAAATGCCTCAAAGACATTTCAGAGACCTTCTTGGCAGCTCCTTCCATCACAGACCTGGAGGCCTAGGAGGACAGAATGGTTTTGTGCATCAGGCCCAGGGTCCTACTGTTCTGTGCAGCCTTGGGACATGGTTTCCTGCACCATATTTGCTCCAGCTTCAACCATGGCTAAAAGGGGCCAAAGTAAAGCTCAAGCCATTGCTTCAGACAGTATAAGCCCTAAGCCTTGGCAGCTTCCATGTGGTATTGGGCCTGTGGGTGTGTATGCAGAAGACAAGAGTTGAAGCTTGGGTTATTCTGTCTAGATTTCAGAAGACATATGGAAATGCTTGGATGTCTAGGCAGAAGCCTGCTTCAGGGGCAGAGCCCTCATAGAGAACCTCTACTAGGGCAGTGCATAGGGGAAATGTGGGCTTGAAGCCCCCATACAGAGTCCCCACTGGGGCACTGCCGAGTGAAGCTGTGAGAAGAAGGCCACCATCCTCCAGATGCCAGGATGTTAGATACACTGACAGCTTGCACCATGTGCCTGAAAAAGCCACAGGCACTCAATGCCAGCCCATGAAAGCAGCCATGGGGGCTACACCCTACAAAGCCACAGGAGCAGAACTCCTAAGACCTTGGAAGCCCACCCATTGCATCAGTGTGACCTGGATGTGAGACATAGAGTCAAAGGAGATGATTTTGGAGCTTTGATATTTAGTAACTATCCTCATGAGTTTCGGACTTGCATGGGGCCAGTAGCCCCTATGATTTGGCCTATTTCTTCCTTTGGGACAGGAGCATTTACCCAATGCCTGTGTTCACATTGTATCTTCGAAGTAACTAAATTGTTCTTGATTTTACAGGTTCACAGTTGGAAAGGACTTGCCTTGTCTCCCATGAGACTTTGGACTTGGGCCTTTGAGTTAATGTTGGAATATGTTAAGACTTTGGGGGACTGTCAGGTAGGCATGATTGTATTTCAAAATATGAGAAGGACATGAGATTTTTGAGGTGCCAGGGGCAGAATGATATGGTTTGACTCTGCATCCCCATCAAAATCTCATGTTGAATTGTAATTCCCAATGTTGGGAAAGGGACCTGGTGGGAGGTGATTGGATCATGGGGGCAAATGTCTCCCTTGCTATTCTCATGATAGTGAGTTCTCAAGAGACCTGATTGTTTGAATATGTACAGCCTTTCCCCCTTTGCTGTGTCTCTTTTTCCTGCCACCATATGAAGACGTGCTTGCTCCCCTTTTGCCCTCTACCATAATGTAAGTTTCCTGAGGCCTCCCTATCCATGCTTCCTTTACAGCCTATGGAACCATGAGCCCATTAAACCTCTTTTCTTTATAAATTACCAGTGTCAGGTAATTCTTTATAGCATTACAAGAATGAACTAATACAATCTTCTCAGGTTTATTTGTTCACAAATCCATAATTTGCTGAAAATTGTTACTTTAATACTTTAGGATAATCAATTAATCAATTAATGCATTGCAAATATCCCTGAATTAGCTGGTTCTGAGAGAGTAATACACTAGGTAAAAAATGACTGATCAAAGTAGTAATTACACCAGTACAAAGGCTATGGGATGTAACATTTCCAGGGGGTATAAAAAAAGAGAAGTAATTAGGTTGGGCTTCACACTGCCACCTTGCATGGCACAGAAGGGTTGCTTGCAGATGCCACTGCACAAGTCAGTGCCTGTTTCCTGTCATGCAGCCCTGGTTGTTGACGAGCATGTGTTTATATAGCTATGGCTGCCAGACCATCTACTGATCAACACACTATCTAAAGTACAACATCAGATGGCACAGCCTTATTGTCAATTTGCTGTACATGTGTGAACCTGGCACAAAATATGACCAATAGAACAGACAGATGTTGGGAATTAAAGAGAGAGTTACTGAAGAGAATCACCCCCATCCTCAAACCTCTCCTTATATTAATAGTTCCCCAAAAAGAGAAATGAGTGGAAGATGGAGAGAAAGAGAGGAGGAGGATAGTGGGAAAATGCCAAAATACAAATAAACTGAAAGTTACTAATGCAACAAACTTTATCAAGATTTTATCTTTGTAATAAAAGTCATAACACGTAAGTACCGCCAAAATTACCAAATTTTAAAAATCAGGCTCTGGTGGGTATTTTTTCCAAAATTCTTGTTAATAACAACAAAAAAATCGAAAACCAAGCAGGAAATAAATTCATCATAACAATAGACAGTATTTGTTCAATGTTTTCTCAGTGCCAGGTTACATGGATTATGCCATTCAAATTTCACAACAATGCATTTGGGCAGGTAATATTAAATACTGAGATTTTAAAGTTGTGGAACAAAATCTCAGAGAGGTTAGAAAACTTGCCATGAATCTGAACCCAGTAGTCTTACTCTAGGTCCTCTATCTATGATCACACTGGCTACCCATTCAAACCTATACTGTCCCCCAAGTGTGAGGAATGAGAATACTTCAGCAATAACCACAAAAAACTCTCTTAGGAAAGTACATGACTTAGGATGAAAGTATATGACTTAAGATGATTCACCAAAGATCACCTTCAAAGGAGTCAGTGATTTCAAAGAGAAAAATTCTTTTCAATTTTCTCATGCATCCTAAAGCTCATCCTTTGCAAAAGAAACAGGGTCATCTCCTCCTTTTAAAATTAATTAATTTGCATTTTAGACATCTGAGAGACATCTGAATTTGAGACATAGCAGCTCAGAATATAATGCAAGAATTATTTTCCAGCTCCTGGCTTCAGTTGCCAAAAGAAACCTATTTCTTATCATGGCTTTGAAGCCTGTTTTATAGTACAAGGGATGTAGAGAATCTTCATTTAGAAAGCCATAATATCCATAGAAATATTTTCAGCATCCACCTAAGGATAGACTCTGAATAACTTACATAAGTTTTTAATGTCTAAATAGGATGGAACTTTAAACATTATTTTTATAGTTATACTTTTTTAGAGAGACTAGAAAGCTAGCACCAATTAAACATTAGCTAAAGTACAAAACAATAAGAATTGAAAAAGCACAAAAAATTATAAGAATAAAGTATGAAATGATTAATTTATTCAATGTACTAAGTTCATTTGCATTATATTTTAAATATATTTGACCTGATGTCTTCAATTTCCATTATATGTGTTTTGATAAATAAATGCTGAATAGCATATTTGTGTACTTTCCATATTTGGAGAATTTCTCTTGTGCATTCCTCAACTCATTCAGTTGTTGTTTATTATTATCTTGGGTAGTTGAGTCTATGGTTCTTTCATACAGAAATACTTTCTTCACTTTATGTGTGTATTGAAAACTTTTAAAAATCACGCTGCTAGTGCATGGGCAAAAACAACTTGGGAAATTGACAGTTTTCTTATTATTCATGACTCTATTTTTTCCTAAGGTTCTCCTCACTGCCTTGAGATTTTATTCTTGTAATAGACTAGCCTATGCTAATATGTTAACCCTTAGAGATGATGTCTATTAAATAATACAGGTTTCTGGAGATTGAAAGGATAGACTCCAAAACTGGAAACTCAAACTCTGTGAAGTCTGGGATAGATTATTTGTTCTTTGCAGTGTCAATAACTCAAATTTTGTTCTGGATTTCACTCCCCTGCACCCCCCCCCAAAAAAAAATTTTAGAAAAGCAGAATAATAAGATTAAGAAAATTTTTCTGTGCTACTTTTAAAAATCACCAATCCATTTATTTTCCCTCAAATAAATTCAACAATATTAACTAGGTACCTGTTAAAGACTTATCTTCTTACTAGAGATGCAAATAAAAAGATGACTAAGATACAGAACTGCTCTCAAGAAAGTCCCAGAGAAAGCCATGGAGCCATCATTGCAATAGTGTTGCGAGTTCTCTATTAGGTATATGAGTATGGAAAAGTAAAGAAACAAACTAGTAGAGACCAAAATCTTCCAAGTGGGGGCAGAATTTTAAAACATTGACATTAAGAAATATCAGAAATAAGTTTTAAAGGATTAAGAGATATGTAATGGTGACGAGTTTTTGGTGTGGAGGAAACATCAGGTGTTATGACTCAGAGGGGTACTGATGCATGGCTCACGAGTGGAACTGTGAGTGGTTTACAATGGCAGGGGATGCAGTTGACAGAGACCAAATCATGAAGGGCCTTAGATTCCATGCCAAGAGTTTGAAATTATCCTCTGAGCAATGGTATGATGGTGATGTGGTTTAGATATTTCTCCCCACTCAAATCTCATGTTGAAATGTAATCCCCAACGTTGGAGGTGGGGTCTGGTGGCAGATGTTTGGGTCATGAAAATGAATCCCTCATGGATTGGTGTTGGCCTTGTAATAGTGAGTGACTTCTTGTGAGATCTGATGGCTTAGAAGTGTGGCACCCTCCCTCTCCCCTCTTGATTCCCACTTTTGCCATGTGATACATCAGCTCCTCCTTCACTTTCTGCCATGATTAGTTTCCTGAGGCCTCCCCAGAAGTCAAGCAGGTCCCAGCACAGGCTATAGGCTTCCTACAAAGCCTGCAGAGCTGTGAGCCAATTAAACCTATTTTCTTTATAAGTTACCAAGCTTCAGGTATTCCTTTATAGCAACACAAGAACAGCCTAACACAGGTGACTAATTATATGTCACTGTTTTTCTGGAGAATCTTTAGTAATGCAAATGGGAAGACAGCAAAATACTTTAACCAAGAAGCAATGTAATCAGTTTCACATTTTGAAGAGTAATGCAGCGATGGTGAGTGAAATTTCATTATTTTTTTAACTAAAAATCCAAGTGTGTGTGTGTGTGTGTGTGCGTGCATGTGTACATTTAGTATCTATAATACTATGGGTTAGGCACTGGGATGACATTACAGTTACAAACATTAAAAAAATGCAATGCTTAACCCCATGGAGACAGTCAATTAAATTAGTTACAATGTACATTAATTGGAAGGGAAACTAGGTAAAAGATTACTGGAAAACCCCACCAAGAAATATTGGAAGCAGAAATGACAGACTAGCTATGAGATAGATTAGAGAGATATTGGCAAGATCTAATATATTATAATAATTGAATGTGGGATGGGGTAGCTTGAGAGTGAAAAAGAAATCTAGGATGATGCTAAAGTTTCTGTTTTGGAAACAGCAGATAAACAGCATTAGGCGTGGAAGAAGGAAGAGCAATTTGGGAGAAATGGCATGGATTTCAGTCCTGGGCAAGCAGGGGTTGAGGTGTTTGTGAGACATGCAGATGGAGAAGTCCAGGATGCGAGAAATATGAGACAGGTGCTCTGTATCAATTTATTGGCCTGAGGCACAGATTTGAGACTCCTCAGCCTCTTGATGGAAGTAGAAAAGGCACAAAATATTAATAGTGATTGCCTCTAGAAGGTAGAGCTTTTGATAACTTCTTTTTAATATTTTCTATTTTTCAAATTTCTGTATATTTCTTTTATAATAATTCTTTATTTTTTTTCTTTTTAAAAGACAAATTTAAAAATATAATTTAGCTCATTGTGACCATATAAACTTTTAAGAGAATCTATGTGAGCTTACTCTCCAAATGTGAGATTAAGCAATTCACTTAAAAGAGCTAAACTCTATTGTATACAGATCCAGCCCTTCACATAGATTATTTCATTTAAATCTTAAAACAAATGAATACCTGCTGACTGATATATTGAACTGGAAAGGTTTTCTTTTAATAACCTATGTACTATATATACTATTCATCTAACTCTTTCTCTGCACTATTTCAGCCCCTGCAAATGATATTCCTTACGTATACCCACCAATCGTACACGTATACTTAGCTCTGATTTACACATGACAATCCTATTCCACTGGGCAATAATGTAAGTATATTTAACATAAGTGTGCTCTCACTATACCTTTGAGCATTGTGTCTTCAGGCATCATAACCATATGCTATGACATTGTGGTTTTTTTATTTTTTATTTTTATTTTCTGAGATGCAGTCTTGCTCTATCACCCAGGTTGGAGTTCTGTGGTGCAATCTCGGCTCACTGCAACCTCTGAGATTCTCCCGTCTCAGCCTCCTAAGTAGCTGGGATTACAGGCGCGCATCAACACATCCGGCTAATTTTTGTAATTTTAGAATAGACAGGATTTTGCCATGTTTGCCAGGCTGTTCTTGAACTCCTGACCTCAAGTGAGCCACCTACCTCGGTCCCCCAAAGTTCTGGGATTACAGACATGAGGCAAACATTGTTTTTAAATGCAGAAAAAAATTCCTCTATGTCAAATGATAACCAACACTTACGAAGCACTTGCTGTGTTAGGCACCATTGTAAGCACTCTACGGATAATAGTTCAGCTATTCGTGACAATGGCCTGAGGAGGTATTATTATTATCGTCCCCATTTTATAGATGGAGAAACTAAGGCATTAAGTAACTTCAAAGTCACAGAGCTAGAAAGCAGCAGAACCAGAAGTAAAACCTAGAGCCAAAGTTAGCTCCTAACTGCTGCATTAGGCTGCCTCTCACATAAAGGGTCTTCATCTTTCAACCCTCAGCCTTATGCTTGCAGAACCAGTTGTATTCTTTCCCAGGGACTATTGAAAAGCAATGGTGATAGAATCCCTCCAAGCCATAGAATAAGGGTTGGGAGTGGGCTAAGATTCTCAGTCCCTACAGGCTATGGTGGCAGAGATTTGAAGTTCTATGTCACATGGATCATTTTTCCCTCTCTATCTAAATTCAGGAACTGAAACCTTGAATGAACTTCCTAGTCCACCTTCCACTCTGGCACGCAGTAAAGCCATGACTAAAATTCACCACTGCCACATATGGAGTATTACAAGAGCAGACAAAACTAAACATAACTGTGGCTGAGAAAAGAAAGATAACAAGGCTGAAAATACACCTCCCAGGAATCCAAATCCCTGCCAATAATTTAATCGCGAAAACATAAACAGTGACTGTTCATGTTTTATTGTAAGATTGAGGTAGCATCAGTTAGAGGAAACAGCAAAGGTTTCGTATCTAGACAAACCTGGGGTTCATGCGTGTCCTTGACATTTACTTGGTGAGTAACCTCACAGAATACACGTAACCTCCCTGAGTCTGTTTTCCTGTTTACAAAAGGAAAATAAAAAGTATTTTATAATGTTATTGAGAAAATAAATGAAAGAACCATAAAAACCACAAAAACACTACTTAAACATAAGATATTATCATTATGGCTAAGCAACCAAACTTTATTATTCTCAGTGGCTATGCACATTATCCAATTGGCTACACCATTCAAGCTTGAACTATTGTGTCAAAACATTTTTCTGTATGGAATAAGGCATATTTCATTAGTATCTATTCAATAGTATTTTATGACCATTATGATGTCTATATCTTTATATATTTATATTAGATCTACATTTTATATTCTTATAAAACATGTATGTATTTTTATTTTGCTTTCTAAAATACCACATTTGAATGATTGACTTCTCTGCTGTATCTCTCCATTAGACTTAGCATCTGGACCTTATTGTCAACACTGCCTAATCATATCTCCCCCTAGAAGATGTGGAAAAAGTGGGGTACTGGAAAAGAGGGGATACAGGGAAAGAGGAAATTTTTTTGGTGCAAAATTCTTCTCAAATGACTTGTTAATTACAAAAGTGTTTAAGCAATTTTTTTTCCTAGACATTTATCACTGAGGATCAAGTGTGATCATATGTTAGTATGTGTTCTAGGAAAAGTTATGATTTGAAAGCCTCTTTCCTGAATTACTTTATTAAATTTTATACTTAATTATTGAATATTACAGAAGCAAATAACAAAGTGACTCTTTGAGTCCTGGAGCCTATCTAGTGATTGCACTGGCCCTGTACTGAAAATGTCCTCCATTGATGCTTTTAATCTTCAGTGCTGGAGATTTTATTGAATGTTGTATTAGTCCATTCTTGGACCACTATAAAGAAATGCCTGAGGCTAGATAATTTATAAAGAAAAGATATTTAATTGGCTTATAGTTTCACAGGCTATACAGCAAGCATGGCTGGGGAGGCCTCAGGAAACCGACAATCATGATGGAAAGCAAAGGGGAAACGGGTACATCTTACATGGACAGAATAGGAGGAAGAGGATGAGGGGAGAGGTGCCAAACACTTTTAAACAACCAGATCTCGTGAGAACTCTTTCACGAGAACAGGCCCAAAAGGGGAATCTGTCCCCATGATGCAATCATCTCCCACCAGGCCCCACCCTCAACGTTAAATTACAATTTGACATGAGATTTGGACAGGGACACAAATCCAAACCATATCAAATGTGAACTTGGAACCAAAACTGAGAGTTTTCTGAATTTGTAGATCAGACTTTGGAAATAACTTGATAATAGGAATTTAAAATTTCATGTGAATTTTTAAGATCCACTTGATGGCAAATTCCCACTTTGTACTGCAAATCTTTTGTGAGAAGAAGGGGCATTCGCATCTTTTAAAAGGTAAGTTTATACAAGTTTTACATTAGAAATAGAGTCTGTTACTTTAATTTAATGTAAATTAAGTAATTTACATTACTTTTATGGCAAAAGCTGCAATTACTTTTGCACCAACCAATACAATTTATCTTATGTCATTGTATTTTTTTGTTTTGTTTAAGGAAGAAGAAAATTGTTGTGATTGCAATTTTCAGGGATTTTTTCTTCTGCAGAAAATAATTTTTGATGTCAAAGGCCTAATATGCTGAAACAGATTCACTTTATTTTTTCAGAGAAGACTACTTTTCAGGTAAACTTTAGATACAAGTAATCTAACCTAATGAAAAATTACCACAAGCTGACCTCTTTTTCAGAGCTTTTGAGATTTCATAAATAAGCTCCACATAGAGACTAAAAAGGTATAGAAGGAAACAAAGTAAGTTCGAGATAGTAGCTACCTTGAGAAGGAAAGAGAATAATTCCAGAGATTGTGGTTGAACTTTTTCTGCAATTAAGAAATTTGTAGTGATTTTTTTATTTTAGATTTGGGGGTACATGTGGAGATTTGTTATGTAAGTAAACTCATGTCATGGGGGTTTGTTGTATGTATTATTTTATCACACTGGGTATTAAACCCAGTACCCAGTAGTTATCTTTTCTGCTCCTCTGCCTCCCCCCACCCTCCCTCCTCAAGTAGACCCAATGTCTGTTGTTTCCTTCTTTGTGTTCATAAGTTCTTGTCATTTAGCTCCCACTTATAAGTGAGAACATTAGGTATTCGGTTTTCTGTTCCTGTGTTAGTTTGCTAAGGATAATAGCCTCCAGCTCCATCCATGTTCTCATAAAATACATGATCTATTCTTTTTTATGGCTGCATAGTATTCCATGGTGTCATTGATGTGCATTGAGATTGATTCCATGTCTTTACTATTGAGAATAGTGCTGCAATGAACATTCACGTGCATGTGCCTTTATGGCAGAATAATTTCTATTACTCTGGGTGTATACCCAGTAATGGGATTGCTGGGTCGAATGGTAGTTCTGCTTTTAGCTCTTTGAGGAATCACCATACTGCTTTCCATGATGGTTGAACTAATTCACACTGCCAACAACAGTGTATAAGTGTCCCCTTTTCTCTGCAACCTCACCAGCATCTGCTAACTTTTGACTTTTTAATAGTAGCCATCCATTCTGACTGGTGTGAGAGAGTATCTCATTGTGGTTTTGATTTGCCTTTCTCTAATGATCAACGATCATTAAAGAAAAATGATCTGTTTTTCATGTTTGTTTCATGTACGTCTTCTTTTGAGAAATTTCTGTTGGTGTCCTTTGCTCACTTCTTAATTGAGGTTTTTTTGTTTGTTTGTTTTTCTCTTGTAAATTTAAGTTCCTTATAGATGCTGGATATTAGACCTATGTCAGATGCATAGTTTGCAAATATTTACTTCCATTCTGTAGGTTATTTGTTTAGTCTGTTGATAGTTTCTTTTGCTGTGCAGAAACTCTTAAGTTTAATTAGATCACATTTGTTGATTTTTGCTTTTATTGCAATTGCTCTTGGTGTCATTGTCATGAAATCTTTGCCCATTCCTATGTCCAGGATGGTATTGCCTAGGTAGTCTTCCAGAATTTTTATAATTTGGGGTTTTATATTTAAGTCTTTAGTCCATCTTGAGTTAATTTTTGTGTATGGAGTAAGGGAGGGGTCCAGCTTCAATCTGATGCATGTGGCTAGCCAGTTATCCCAGCACCATTTATTGAATATGGAATCTTTTCCCTATTGATTGTTTTTGTCAGTTTTGTCAAAGATCAGTTGCTTGTAGATGTGTAGCCTTATTTCTGGGCTCTCTATTCTGTTCCATCGGTCTGTGTGCCTGTTTTTGTACCAGTACCATGCTGTTTTGGTTACTGTAGACTTGTAGTATAGTTTGAAGTCAGGTAATGTGATGCCTTTTTGCTCCTTTTGTTTAAGATGGCCTTGGCTATTCAGGCTCCTTTTTGGTTCCATATAAATATTAGTATAGTTGTTTTTTGTTTGTTTGTTTGTTTTTTGTTTTTTTTTCTAGTTCCATGAAGAATGTCATTGGTCATTTGATAAGAATAGCATTGATTCTGTAAATTGCTTTGGGCAGTATACCTCTTTTAATGATATTGATTCTTCCTATCCATGAGCATGAGATGTTTTTCCATTTGTTTGTGTCTTCTCTGATTTCTTTGAGCAGTGTTTTGTAATTCTCATTGCAGAAATATTTCACTTCCATGGTTAGCTGTATTCCTAGGTACTTTATTCTTTTTGTGGCAATCGTGAATGATATTGCCTTTCTGATATGTCTCTTGGTTTGGCTGTTGTTGGTGTATAGGAATGCTAGTAATTTTTGTACATTGATTGTGTATCCTGAAACTTTGCCGAAGTTATTTATCAGCTGGAGGAGCTTTTGGGCCGAGACTATGGGGTATTCCAGATACCCCATAGAATTTCATTATCTGCAGGCAGAGATAATTTGACTTCCTCTCTTCCTATTTGAATGCCCTTTATTTCTTTGTCTTACCTGATTGCTCTGGCTAGGACTTCCAATATTTTGTTGAATAGAAGTTGGTGAAAGGGAGCATCCTTGTCTTGTGTAGGTTTTCAAGAAGAATGCTTTCAGCTTTTGCCCATTCTGTATAATATAGGCTGTGGATTTCTCATAGATGGCTCATTATTTTGAGGTATGTTCCTTCAATACTTAGTTTATTGAGAATTTTTAACATGAAGGGTGTTGAATTTTATCAAAAACCTTTTCCGCATCTATTGAGATAGTCATGTGGTTTTTGTCTTTTGTTCTGTTTATGTGATGAATCACATTTATTGATGTTCATATGTTGAACCGACCTTGCTTCCCAGGGATGAAGCCTACTTGATCATGATGGATTAGCTTTTTGATGTACTGCTGGATTTGGTTTTCCAGTATTTTGCTGAGGATTTTTGCTTCAATGCTCATTAAGGATATTGGCCTGAAATTTCCTTTTTTAAAAAGTTGTTTCTGGCAGGTTTTGATGATGCTGATCTCATAGAATGAGTTGGGGAGGAGTCCCTCTTCAATTTGTTGACTAGTTTTTGTAGGAATGGTACCAGTGCCTCTTTGTACATCTGGTGGAATTCAGCTGTGAATCCATCAGGTCCCAGGCTTTTTTTGGTTGTTAGGTTATTTATTACTGACTCAGTTTTGGAACTTGTTATTGGTCTGTTCAGGGAATCAATTTCCTCCTGGCTTAGTCTTGGAATGTTGTGTGTGTCTAAGATTTTATCCATCTCTTCTAGGTATTTTAATTTGTGTGCATAGAAGTTTTCGTAGTAGTTTCTGATTATTGTTTTTATTTCTTTAGGGTCACTAGTAACATTACCTTCATCAAGAAATTTTGCTTATATTAACTCAGAGCCATTTTAAGTATGACTATAAGGCTTTTGCCTTCACTAATTAGATAACTCATTATTTCAATTTTTAGCCTTCTTCGCACCTAGTATTTTTGGAAACTACTCGATGTAAAGACCATGTAAAGAAAGCTAATGTTCATGCATATGAATAGCCATATTTTTAATATTGGCACCAAAATAAATGTATATTTTTTTCTACTCTTTCATTCAACTGTGAAATACAGGCTTTGCATTTATGCCATATTTTAAAATGTGACCTATTTCGCATGTATGTTTTAAATGAGAAAAGATACCTGAAAAGATTTTAAATATGGAAATACTTCTGAGATATAACATGATTGAAAGAAAAACATAACATAAAACACTTTCACAGAAGGAGTCACATCCTTTGATTGAGGCATGCTGATTTCTCTTTTAAAAGGTCTTAGTGTATTTCCTGGTATTACAAAACAACGCCCTGCTGCATTTAATACTGCAACAATATCCCAAAGACAAATTTAGAGACATAGCATTTTCCCTCACCACAGATGTTGCTGAAAAAAAAGTACTCAAAAACACATCGTGCTACTGATGTAGCCATGTGAATACCAAGATGAGAGAAAAACAATGCAGGCTTTGATGATGGTCAAATATTAACATGACATCTGCCACTGACTCTTTGGGTCCTGGAGCCTATCTAGTGATTATACTAGCCCTGTAGTGAAAGTGTCCTCTACTAGTGCTTTTAATCTTCTGCCCTGGAGGTTTTATTGAATGTGAACTTGGATGCAGCTTTCTGAATTTGGAGATTAAACTTTAGGAATATATTTGTAATAAAAATGCAAAATTTATGTGCATTTTTAAGTATCTAGTTGAAGGCAAATTTCTTTGGAATTATTTCTTATATATTGGAGGGATTTTTTTGAACTAAGGTTTTTTGTGTTTTTTTTTAACTTCCCTAACTATTTCCTTTTATGTCTACTTATTTATTCATTGAATTAATCAATATAGGGTCATTTAAAAACTACATACAAATACCATTAGAAATATTCCGTTACATTTACTTTAAAATCGTCCTTGGATCTAGGATAAAGCTGTTATGAAGTACAAAGAAAAAAAAATCTTAGGATGTAAGAATTTGTTTATTAGAGAGCCACAGTTAGATCTATCCAAGATTTTGTTAACTGTCATTAAAGAAAGTCAAACTCTGTAAAATATTTGAAGAGATTTATTCTGAGCCAACTAAGAGTGACCAATGGCCCATGACACAGGCCTCATCAGGAGACCCTGAGAACATGTGCCCAAAATGGTCAGGGCATAGCCTAGTTTTGTACACTTTAGGGAGATATGGGACATCAATCAAATACATTTAAGATATATATTGGTTTGGTCTAGAAAAGCAGGACAGTTCGAAGTGGGGCAGGGCGGCAGGAAGTTGGCGGTGACTGGGACTTTCAGGGATTTAAATTTTTCTGATTGGCAATTGGTTGAAAGAGTTATTATCAATAGAATGGAATGTCTGAGTTACAATAAGGAGCTGTGGAGACCACAGTTTTATCATGCAGATGAAACCTCCAGGTAGCAGGCTTCAGAGAGAAGAGATTATGAAAGTTTCTTATCAGACTTAAGGTCTATGTTGATGTTAAATGCTGGCTGACTTTTTCTGAATTCCAAAAGGGAAGAGGGTATAATGAGGCAAGTTCAGACCCCCACTCCCAACCATGGCCTGAACCAGTTTTTCAGGATAACTTTGGAGTTGACTCTGGCTGAGAGGAAAGGTCCATTCACATAATTGCAGGAGGAGGGCTTTGAATTTTATTTTTAGTTCACATAAACTTTGAAGGTAGCCTCTACCTCTAGCAGAGAACAGTTAATCATGAAGTACTTATAATTATTCTCTAGAAAATAACCAGAAAAGTTATAAATATTAAACAATAACAACATTTATGTCACATTAATATGATGTAATTAATGTACCAATTGATAATTTACTCATGTGGAACCCTTTGATTTTTCGAGTATTATGTGTAAAGCCATCTGTGCATTCTTATGTAGGAATGGTGTGACTATGACAAATGATCTAAAGTTACTCAAAAGGAAACCTTACAAGTTTCCAGAAAGTTACTGTTTATCTGCTGGAGAATCTCTCCATCTTATACTTGGCAAAATAAAAAGAAACACTTTAAATATCAAGTTTTGTACATTTTGCATAAATACTTTTATTCTATACTCTGCTTGGGGCAAATGAACAATTGTTTGGGGATTAAATAAATGCTGGATGCTTTGTCACAATTTGTGAAAATCCCAGCTGTTTGATGGATGGGTGTTTGCCTACTCAAACCATCTGCATCACTGTTTAAAAAAAAAAAAACACCTCACACGAAATGGCATTTTTATTCCAACACGCAGTGTTCAAATAGGCCAAAAGAGATCTGGAGAGCAGTACATCGAGACCAGACAACATTAGGAATGTCTTTTAGGACATCTTTGAACGAAAATGTTCAAAGAAATGTTGAAAGAAAGCCTTTTTTATCCTAATGTAGGAAGAGAAGGAAAATATGGGGGAAAAAAAAGAACCCTTAGAACAAAATGAGTGGGATTTCAATTCACTTAATTATAACCAATATATCTTTACTTGTTGTGTATATTAATTTCAGACAGTCTTTCATATTAAAATTAAGGATTTCTCAATCTTCTATTTTTTACACATACACAAACAATAAAATAGTTTTTAATAGGTGTCATAAGCGTCCGTGTGAAGAGACCACCAAACAGGCTTTGTGTGAACAATAAAGCTTTTTAATCTCCTGGGTGCAGGCGGGCTGAGTCCGAAAAGAGAATCAGGGAAGGGAGATAAGGGTAGGGCCGCTTTATAGGATTTGGGTAGGTAAAGGAAAATTACAGTCAAAGGGGGGTTGTTCTCTGGCGGGCAGGAGTCGGGGGTCACAAGGTACTCAGTGGGGGAGCTTTTTGAGCCAGAATGAGTCAGGAAAAGGAATTTCACAAGATAATATCATCGCTTAAGGCAAGGACTGACCATTTTCACTTCTTTTGTGGTGGAATGTCATCAGTTAAGGCGGGGCAGGACATTTGCACCTCTTTTGTGATTCTTCAGTTACTTCAGGCCATCTGGGCGTATACTTGCAAGTCACAGGGGATGCGATGGCTTGGCTTGGGCTCAGAGGCCTGACAATAGGCACTTGTTGACTTTCTACAGGCTAAAATGAAATTACCTGGGAAGAAAGACAAAATGATAATTGATCAACAAAGGTAAAATAGTTTACTAAGTCTGATATCCGCTAAGAAAAAGAAGAGTTTCTATTTTTAGCACAAAAGAAAATCTTACAAAAAGTCAATCGCCTTAGGGATATTTCCTTCTCTTGGCCTGTAAGTTTTCTTCAGCAAACATGTTTATGATAATTTGAGTAACTTTCCTCTGTTAATTTTATAGAAAACGTATTTGAAAACTATACCATATGTGTATGAACATACCATATGTATGACTGTGCCTCCTCTTTATTCTTCCATTACAGAAAAATGCTTAGGAATAATCTTCAGTTTACTTTCCTATAGTCATTTGCTGGAGTACATATCTACCTGAGCCTTGAGAACACATTCAGTTGCTAGCAAAACTCAGCTAGACAGAGAAAAAGAAAAGTCTTGAAAACAAAACTCAGATGTGGAGAAATAAAGTTTACCAAATTCTTGTTTTGCCTTTTGCTTCAAAGGACTCCTTTGTGGAATAATGTTTTTGGAATACAAAAGGAAGAGAAGGATTTGGAACTGAAAGACAGAATCAGAGAAAAAGATTGTGAGGAAGCCTGCAAAACACTCCATTGCACTCAGAGCTAGTGGCTGTGCACTTTGAACAAAACCAAATTCACCCAGGCTTGTCAACTACGCGAAGAAACAAGTAATTCTAATGATGGCATTTTAATTGCTTTAATGGAACAGTTTAACCTATTTAAGCATGAAGAATTTTTTTTTCTTTTCATCCATAGCCAAAGTAAAGTAATGTATGTTTTTGAATACTGTAAATTTCTTTTCGCCATTAGTTTTGAATGTGGGATTAATGAGTAATTCAAGTATGCTTGGAGCAAAACATTAATATAGTGCTTGTTTAGATTTTTTTATCAACATTTTACATATAAATGAGTATAGTCTATCTTAAGTATAGTATATCTACTTTAATATGTTAATACCCTTATTTCAGTAATGTTACTGTCATTCAAAATATTTTAAAATTCTCATTATAATGAAATTTGGGGCCCATGAAGAAAATTACTTCCAGTACTTCCAATTCTCTTAGCGAAAATATTATCTTCTGACTACAAACTAATTTTTGCATTAGTTTGCCCATGCACTAAATTAGACAACTGACATATTAAGATTATAGATGTAAAAATAAATTAAATAAAATCACCCACCATTCCTTTACCATATTAAACTTTTAATATATATCCTTCCAGAATGTTCTTATGAATTTGTCACATGGAGATATATTTTATAAAATGATGTCATTCTACTTATGCTTTATATTATATTATATGTATACATGTACAATATATAACATACATAATATATGTAGTTAATAATATATTACTAATGCTTTCTATGTTAATATGTCTTAACAACTGATCATTGTTTTATTGAATGAATCTAAAACTAATTATTTGACTCCCTGTTTCAAACTTCTGAAAATTCTTCCAAGGAGTTCCAAATTATGGGGAGGGAAGAAGACAAGTGATCTGCACCAAAAAAAGTTAAAATAATTGTGAAAATGTCTTAATTTCAAGCCTTTTCAGAGTGTGTAATATGGTAATTCGAAATTGTGAATTTATAAAAGTGGAACATTTAATGATATACCAAAATAAGCCATTGAATATTTTATTTAGTAAAATTCTATTAATGTTCTAATGCTTTCATAAGCATTTTCAGACACTTGTCTTTGAGCATTTATGTGGTTATTTCCTTAAAATAAATTGCCTGACCTTTTCACATATTTAAGGATTTGATGCATAATCACCAAATTTTCCCTGAAGATTCTATCAATTTACATTCATGCAGCACTGCCTGAGAGTTTTCTCCATAAATTTACACCAGTTATTATCATTCCTTAAATAATTTTTTTTCTCCCTAATTGTTACTGCCCTGATCATTTGGCCACCTTAGTCTCAAGTCTCACCTCTAAATGACATTTGATAATTCCTTACACAACAGACCACATCAGCCTTGGATATAGATAGACTATAAGAAACAATCTATAGGCTTTCACAAACTACCATGCCCTCTTCCCCTGTATCATCCCACTCTCTCCACCACCAGTGGTCTCTGTTCTGTAAATTTAATTTTTACATCACAGCAACAAAGTTACAATGGAGTCACACCTCCCTAACTTATATAAGTAAATGTCACCATGGTGGCACTGAAAAACAAATAGTAATAATTTATGTATTGTAGATGAGGTTTTCAGATCTCCCAAACTCTACTTGGAAATTGTACTGCTCTACATAGTGCTGGGACAACTAGATAGTCTAACAGTGAATCACAGGGAAGAATATAACTCCCCAACCAATAATTTCCAATCATGCAGGGAAAGCCAACACTATGAGAGAAAGATAACAAACTGAGAGAGTGGAAAATGTGTGCCTAATAAAACGCAATTAATAGATTTTGGAAAAGTTATTAAAACATAAAAAGAAACAAAAACAGGAAAAAGAATAAACAAAAATAAATTTTGTCATTTTCAAAAGAAGAACAAAATAGGCAGATCTGACAAGATTAGTAGAGAGGACACAAATATATTAAATATAACATTTGAAGATACAGAGAAAACAATAACACCTTAAAATCATACGAGAATACTAGAAACAACCTCATGCCAATGAAATAAGATAAAATTAAAATTTAGTTAAGAAAATATTAAACTTAAAAATTGATTAAAAAAATAGAAAAATGGATTAGTCTTATGCTACTTCGGAAATTGAATCAGTAGGCAATATTGATTTATAAGCACCATGCCCACATAGTGTTACTCAAATTTCACCAAATTTACAAGAAGCAAATTAATCCTTAATTATGGAATTGTTTTAAATTACAGAATATGCCGGGCGCGGTGGCTCACACCTGTAATCCCAGCTCTCAGGGAGGCAGAGGCTGGAGGATAGCTTGAGCCCAGGAGTTCGAGACCTGCCTGGGTAATATAGCGAGACCCCGTTCTCCACAAAAAGGAAAAAACAAAA
The DNA here is from genome assembly GCF_008728515.1 of Papio anubis. Lineage (NCBI taxonomy): Eukaryota > Metazoa > Chordata > Mammalia > Primates > Cercopithecidae > Papio > Papio anubis. Next base: position 82,959,935 of record NC_044979.1, on the reverse strand, counting down.
AAAGACAAAAATAAATTACAGAATATAAAGAAAAGGCTACCCAATATTTTATTGCAGAAGTCTTTTCTAACACTGAAATAAAAATCCGACAAGGAATAACCAGTACATCAGAAAACAATGTTATGGAGAACCAAACACCATATGTTCTCACTCATAAGTGGGAGTTGAACAGTGAGAACACATGGACACAGAGAGGGGGACATCACACACTGGAGCCTGTCAATGGGTGGGGGACAAGGGGAGGGAGAGCATTAGGAGAAATACCTAATCCAGGCGAGGTTTAAAACCTAGATGATGGGTTGATGAGTGCAGCAAACTACCGTGGCACATGTATACCTATATAATAACCTGCACGTTCAGCACATGTACCCCCGAACTTAAAGTAAAGTAAAATAAAATAAAGAATGTTATGAATACAGATTCAAAAATCTTGAATAAAATGTTAGCAAACTGAATATATCAATATATAAGCAAATTAATATATTATGATTCTTTATAGTTTGTTCAAGAAATGCAAAGAGGATTTCACATAAGAAAATTTATTGCCATAACGTGTTATATTAAAAATTTTAAGGAGAATTTATTTTTACCATCAAAGTTGATGCAGAAAAAAACAATTCAGTAAGTTTCAAAGTCTATTCATTCAAATAAAAAAGGTCTCAGAAAACCAAAAGTGATAGGGAATATCCCATTCTATTAAAAACCTGAAGTAAACTTTATGCATAATAGTAAGACAGTAAAAACATTTTGTTTGATATCAGAAGCAATACAAATTTGTTAACACAAATTTTTTTAAACACTAAGAACGGAATGAGGGAAAACTGACATTCTTACACACATACTCTGTGATACAGCCACCTGGGAGGAAAGATCTTTCGTATCTGTAAAACTAAGAAAGTGTGCTCAATTTATGACTTGACAACTTCCTGTATATACCCAGAGTAACACTGGCACATAAAAACAAAGAGGCCTGTATAGGGATATAAACTGCTACAATATTAATAATGGTTAAGAGTTTGAAATAACCTAAATGTTCATAAATAGAGGAATTGCTAAATAAACCATGGTATGTCTACTATATTACTAACAACAACAACAACTCTAAGAAATATGTTGGGAGAAAAAAGAAACTGCCTAAAACTATGTACAGTGTGCTACAATTTAATTGTAAAAAATATGCAAAAAAAAAAAAGATGTATTTTACAGATACAAATATGTGTGTATATACCCTACAAAAAGTGCTGGAAGAATTCTCACCAAACTAATAATAGCTGTCATTTCTGAGAGGTGATTATGGATGTGGTCACAGTGAACGTTAGCTTCACTTGCAATAATTAAATGATCCTATGTTGATATATTCCATATGTAATTAGGCACAAAGACATTCTTTTTATGCTGTTATATCAATAGCTTTAGGGGTACATGTGGCTTTTGTTTTCATGGATGAATTGTATAGTGATGAAGTCTAGGATTTTGGTGTACCCGTCACATGAGTAGTGTACATTTTTCCAAATTAATAAAATATTGCTTTCTACTTGAGTATTTAGGAGAATGTTTCTACCATAATAATATTTCCTAAGAGAAATATTAGATTTGTAAAGACTTCAGAATTAGCCCTATAACAAAAGGCTAGTTAGTAGAGTGATAGGAGATACTAAATGAAACCAGTATTAGCCTTAAAACAAAAAAGGCAACAAGAAAAAAAAAAAAAAAAAAGACTCTTGTGAAATCAATTATGGCTAAGCTTTTCCCTAGTACTGTATTTTTTAAATCCTAGGAAATCTAAGCCATGAAACTAGATTTTGCCATACTGAACAATCCTCTTCTCACATGCAACCACTGTAGATTCCCCCAAATCTTCTTAGGGAAAAACCATGAGCTTAACTTTAGAACCCTCCCACCCAATCACCATGTACCTTCTTAGCCCAGAGAGAGGAACAGGGTTCTCTAAGAAAATGTGGGTGTGTGAGCCAGCACAAAATGTGGAGGAAAAAGGGAAACCCAGAACCTACCATTCCATTTCCATTTTGCTTGGGCTGCAAGCAAACAAGCTTAGGTTTGACATTTTGCTTTACTCTGTTACTTGGTCAAATCTTGGGCTTGTTTTTCTTATCTGGAAAATAAGGAAGCTAAACGTATCAGTTCCCTTCCAGTTCTATAGTTTGACCACTCTATTATTAACTAGTCCAGTATATATCTAGAAATATCATTACTTCTTAGAACATCTTGGTCCAACATCTACAATGGTAAGTCTGTCCTGCCCTCAAAACTCTATCCTCTAAGACATTAATCACTAACATAATTGGTAAATATGGGTGTGTTTTAGGAGAAAATGTAATTATTGCAAAGTTGCCTAGAATTAGAAAATAGCACAGAAATAAGGGGTAGCATAGGCGTTGTCTGTCATAGATTCTCAACGAGCGAGAAGCAGCAGTATTGTTCTTACATGAACCTTAATACTTCTGCTCTTATAAAGGCTTATTTAAATAAAAGTAAAAGTTTCTCAACAATTTTATTTAAAAGCCGTTTACCAGAGCTCTCAGAAAGTATTTCTGGGCAAGGATGTATGTTACTTTAAATATAGCCGGCATTACTCATTGGCAAAGATGTTGGCTTACCTGTCCTAAAATAATTCTTCCAAGGGCTTGTCATGGCACCACCCTCCCCTCTTTCCTGGCTCTAAGTTACCTTTTTTAAGATTCAGTTCATGACCAAGAAAATCAGTGTAAGCAACTGGAGATCAACCATAGTAAGATGTGTTAGCACATGGAGTAGCACTGAAATGGTTCTTAGACTTTTAGAGAACATCATGGTGCTGAACAGGGAGAGAACAGTCCAGGTAGCATTAGGCAGATAACCTAGGAAAAATAGGACAGTACTAGAGAAGGAAAGGTAGGATTGAATGGGGAATTTGGATTTAAATACTTGGTAAGCAGAATTGAACTGAAGGACACAACATGCAAACCTCCTTGGTTTTGAGCTAAACTCTTGCCAGAGGCTATAATAATTAATTTTAATCATTTCAAAAGTCATTTTGCTAAATTATTATTTTTTGCTGGCTTTTAGCTTGACTATGTCTCATAAATAGTGCTGATTCATCAAGATTAATTCCACCCCTGGAGTTTCTTGATTCCTAAATGAACACGTTAATATCATGCAAAAGGGCGCTTAATACCTAAAAATAATCCCCATGTCGAAAGAAAGTAGAGCAAGCATGTTAAAGTCCACACTCACTGCCATAATTGCATCCTATCTCCTAATATTTTGAGCAAAATTGCCAACTCCACCTTGCCCTGCCTCCATGACAGCTGAGGAAAGCAAATCATAGCAAAATCACTCCCAATAGTTACCATGGATGTAAGTGCAGGATAAAAACTTCATGACTCAATATAAAAAAAAAAAAAATTAGGTGATTAGATAGACGATAGGTAGATAGATGTGTTTTGTTCACCTTTATTGAAGGACTAGACCAAAACCTCTTGGGGTAGTTGCTATCAATAACTGAGAGAATATCTATTTAGGACTGGGTGGTAGAAAAGGGAAGCCTAAGTTGATCCATGATGGATCATTGCTGTTGGCCCAATGTCTTTTGTGTTCTCTGGATAGCCATCTGGACTCCATGCAGATAATTGGACTTGAATACATAATACTCAAAGAAATTCTATTGACTGTGAGCCAAAATGTAATGTATTAAAATGTAAAGTCACTTACATGGAATTGCTTTACCAAAAATAGTTTGTTGAAGTCATTTTCAATGGTTTGGCCGTTGATGATTTGTATTAACCACTTCAAGTTGTATATATTAAGCTGTTAAGTTTAATGTTTCATTCAATAGTTAATTGTGCACCATGTAAATGTCACTATCCTCCTTTGCCAAAATTTGGGACCTTAAGCTTAATCCATTTCCACCATCAATTTTGTTCAATATGGAAGGAAAAAAATACTAAAATTCATTTAGTACATATGTATGTCCCATAAGAAGATTCATTGTCCTTTCTGTGAGCACAAAACTGAGCCCTTTTCAAAATCCATATTAAGAAGGCTTACTTCTTTTTACCTGAATTTAAGACTTTAAATCATAACACCAGGAGAAAAACAAAAATGAGAACAACTAAGCAAACATACCTTCTCAATGCAGTTATAATAACACTTATATTCTCTCTTACTAGTGTTCATTGTAAAAGTTTCTTATTGCCATTTAGGCAGAGAAACTTTTTTGAATTCTGAGCTCTACATAGGAATAGCCAAATGAGTTATTTTTTGTGTTAAAGCAAAGAAACGACTGAGAAAGAAAAGGCTTCTATGTCTGCTGCACTCTCAGTCCCTCTGTGACATTACATTTTTTACAACTTTACATAATAAACATGCCACACCTTGTTCTCAGAACGATTTTTTAAAAGAATGAATTTAATACATTATGTAAAATGGCAATAAAGCCTAAACATTAATTTCTTTAGAGCTTGTACTGACCCATCCCATGTCAAACTAACTACAGTCCTAGAGAAAGAATTAAAGGCCTCAAATGATCTCAAGAGAAGGCAATTACTTGCAAACTCGTGGAACCAGCCCAAATACCCATCAATCAATGGGTGGATAAAGAAACTGTGGTATATATATGATGGAATACTACTCAGTCATAAAAAGGAATAAATTAATGGCATTTGCATCAACCTGGGTGAAATTGGAGACTATTATTCTAAGTGAAGTAACTCAGAAATGGAAAACCAAGCATCATATGTTCTCACTGATAGGTGGGAGCTAAGCTATGAGGATACAAAGGCATAAGAGTGGTACAATGGACTTTGGGGACTTGTGGGGAAGGGTGAGAGGGGGCAAGGAATAAAAGACTACAAATAGGGTGCAGTGTATACTGCTCAGTTGATGGGTGAACCAAAATCTCACAAATCACCACTAAAGAACTTACTCATGGAACCAAACACCACCTGCACACCACTAACCTATAGGGGAAGAAAAAGAAGGCAATTACTTACTTGCTGAATATTCATTTGCATGTGTTAAAATTGTGTAGATACATACATGCAAAAGAAAAAAATGGGACATTTCACATCATTCAGAAAAAATAATTCAAAAGGAATCATAGAGATAAAACTACAAACAACATCAAAAGCACAAGTGACAAAAGGAAAAAAATAGATAAATGGGACATTATCAAGTTTAAAAATGTTTTTGCTGCATATGATATCTGAAGAAAGGGAAGGAAGGGAGAAAATATTTGTAAATCATGCATCTGATAAGGGCCTATTATCCAGAAAAATAAAGACCTTTTACAACTTAGTAATGAAAAGACAAATATCCCAATTAAAATTCACAAATAATTAATAGGCATTTTTTAAAAACATATTCAAAGGGGTAAGGACATAAAAAGATGTTCAACATGAATTATCACTAGGGAAATGTGAGTCAAAAGAAGATACCACTCCACAATCAATAGCATGCTTATAATTTTAAAAACAGTCAGTAAATTTTTCATGAAGATGTGGAGAAGTTGGAACTCACATACATTGCTGGTGGGATTGTAAAATGATACAGTCACTTTGGAAAACAGTATGTCAGTTCCTAAAAATGTTAAAGAATGGAGTTACTACATGACCCAACAATTTAACTCCTAGATAACGTGCTCAATAAAATTTTGAAGGGCAGGCACGATGGCTCATGCCTTTAATCTCAGCACTTTGGGAGGCTGAGGTGGGCAGATTGTTGAGGTCGGGAGTTCGAGACCAGCCTGGCCAACATGGTGGAACCCTGTCTCTATTAAAAATACAAAAATTAGCCAGGTGTGGTGGGGCACGTCTGTAATCCCAGCTACTAGGGAGGCTGAGGAGGGAGGATTGGTTTAACTCTGGAGGTTGAGGCTGCAATGAGCCAAGATTGTGCCACTGCACCCCAGCCTGGGCAACACAGCAAGACTCTGTCTCAAAAAAAAAAAAAAATTGAAAACATGTTTGCCCAAAGACTTATACACCAGTGTTTACTGCAATATTATTCTTAATAGTCAAAAGTTGAAACACTCCAAGTGTCCAAAAACTGGTGAATGGTCAAATGTGGCATTGTATATCCATATCCACAAAATAAAATGTTATTTAACAAAAAATAAATAAAAATCTTATTTAGCAATATTTGACAATAAATAAAATATTATTTAACAAAAGAATCGAGTATTAATATATGCTGCAATATATACCAATCTCAAAAAGATGCTAAATCAAAGTTACAAATGACTATATGTTGTCACACGATTCCATGTATATAAATGTCCAGAACTGACAGTCCCACAAAGACAGAAACTAGATTAGTGGTTGTCTCGGGCTAGGCAGCAGGGTAGAGAGGGTGGTAGGGAATCTGGTAAGAAGTGACTACTAAAATGTATAAGCTTTTTTTTAAGACAATGAAAACGTTCTAAGATTTGATTATGGTGATGGTTGCACAATTCCATATATATACTAAAAACCATTGAATTGCATGTTTTAAATTGTAAAATATATGCATGTAAATTATGTCTTAATAAACTGCTATTTTTTTAAAGGCGTGCTTTTTTTAATGCAGAAAAAAGTACACCATCATGCCTTGCCTTTAAAGGTTGCAGTCTAATGCTGTATTCTCAATCATATAATGTTGCACACATGGAATTCAATTAAATTATTTTTGTGTCCCTAAAACGTTGTTACTCCATCATACACAAATTATTCTGTTTTTCAACTATGAAGTAGAACTAAACTCCTTTGCTATGAGATTTAAAAAAAGACAATAAATTCTAATGTTCCATTACACAATAGGGTGACTATAGTTAACAGTAATATATTTTATATTTCAAAATAGCTACAAGAGAGGATTTTGAATGTTTTTACTACAAGGGAATGATACATGTTTGAGGTGATGGATATGCTGATTACCCTAATTTGATCATCATCCATTGTATGCATGTATTGAAACATCACGCTGTGCCCCACAAATGTGTATAATTGTTATGCATCAATGAAAGACAAAATAAAACTTTAAAACAAGACTGTTTATTTCTAAATTATGTGCCAAGAATATTGTTGGAGGGAATTAAAAGAAAACTAATGCTCCGTATGACAGAGGTATTCTGGTTTAAGATAGTGGGGTGGTCTTTTTGAATCCCTGTAGTTGCATCCTGCAGTGATTTGGGACTGAATCAGCAGGGAGCTCTTTTAAAATGCATGCATACATTCATTCATAAACATGCCCTGGTCATCTTGTTTATGCCAGTTGGCACAGTGCATGGCAAAGCCCACAGCTGGATCCAGACATGTCTGTGCATGGCTGATGGATCATTGTTTTGACTCCATGAGAAAGTGAGGCGTCCCATAGAAGAAATCCAAAGAGAAGAGGGCAGCAGGGACCAGATTAGCCAGATAACCAACTCAGTCAGGCAGATGGAGCAAAGCGACTCTATCCCTTTGCTTTGCCTTTCAGTCCCAGCTCCTAGGATTTGTGTCTGACATCTCTGTTAGAGGGTAACAGTGAATAAAACCTGAAGCAAACAGATATGTTCATCAAGAAAAGAATCACAAACATTTTTGATATTATGTCTTTATCTTTCCTATTCATGGACCTCTACCTCTAAATAAAGTATAGAAATAGTGTGTAGAGAAAACCATCGTTTGTGCGAAAAATAAAAACTGTGTGTATTTGCCTGTATATGCATAGAATTAAGGATAAATAACAACTGATAAAATAGGTTGACTCTCATGAGAGAAATTTGGGATCTGGGAACAGGGATGAAAAGGAGATTTTTTGTATTTTTATTTTGTATATATTTTGTACTTTAAAATTTTTTAACCATACGGATATATTATCTGTTCAAAATTTAAATTTAAATTTAAAAGTGCTGTATATACACATGTATACGTTTATACTTGTGCATATGTATAGATATATAGACACATGTATCCATCTATATGTATGTGCATGCACATACACATGGGATTGTTTTGACTATTAGAGGCCAATTGTACAGTATCTATAGCACAAGAATTTTAACTTTGTCTCTAGGCAGAGTCTTTCCACTTCCATCACCATCAATGGGGTGGGATATAGATGCCAGACACAAATTTTTCCCTGGATGGAGGCAGTTCAACAAATACCTTGGGAGGTTGAAGCAGGAGGATCACCTGGGCCCAGGAGTTTGAGACCAGCCTGAGCAACATAGTGAGACCTCATCTCTACAAAATTATAAAAATAATAGCCAGGTGTGGGCCAGACGCAGTGGCTCAAGCCTGTAATCCCAGCACTTTGGGAGGCTGTGGCAGGCAAATCACCTGAGGTCGGGAGTTCAAGACCAGCCTGACCAACATGGAGAAATGCTGTCTCTACTAACAATACAAAATTAGCCAGGAGTGGTGGCGCATGCCTGTGATCCCAGCTACTTGGGAGGCTGAGGCAGGAGAATTACTTGAACCCAGAAGGTGGAGGTTGCGATGAGCCAAGATCACACCGTTACACTCCAGCCTGGGCAACAAGAGTGCAATTCTGTCTCAAAAAGAAAAACAAAACAAAACAAAAAAAGCAATAGTCAGGTGTGGTGATACACACCTATAGTCCCAGCTACTAGGAAGGCAGACTGAGGTGGGAGGATGGCTTGAGCCCAGGAGTTCAAAGCTTCAGTGAGCCATGATTATGCCATGGAACTCCAGCCTCAGTGACAGAGCAAGACCCTGTCTCAAAAACAACAATAACACAACAACATAGAGATTAGGACAATGGGAATCTTTGTCATGACTACAATGAATTGTACAACAAAGTCACTTCCCAAAAGTTTTTGCATCATGCATATTACCTAAAACAACTCTATTTACCTGAAAAACACAAAATAATCAATGGAAACATTATTAGAAGCCATAGGAGAACAAATGGGGCTACTCACAAATGGGGCTACTTCAAAAATTATTTCAGAAAAATCAATAGCATTCCTATACATAATTTTAAAAAGTGTAATGCAAAAGAAAAAATGTTATCCTTTGCAAAAGCTACACAAGTATAAAATAATAGAAATAAATAAAATTGTTTTGAAACAGAACCTAGGTAAAGAAAACTTGAAAATCCTACCTAATAAGGAATAAATAAATAGAAATATTTCTTGTTCTTGGATTTAAAGACACAATATTGTAGATCTCCCTGAATTAATTATGAACTAATTCATAAATTCAATCCGATTACTATCAAAAGTACAAGCGAAATTTTATATTTTGGAACCTCATTAGAATTATATGGGGAAAATGGAAAATAAAGAGACAAAAATATGGCCAGGTGTGGTGACTCACACCTATAATCCTAGCACTTTGGAAGGGCAAGGCAGGTGGATCACTTGGGCTAAGGAGTTCAAGATCAGTCTGGGGAACATAGCGAAACCTCATCTCTACTAAAAATACAAAAAAATTAGCCAGGTGAGACGGCGCAAGCCTGTGGGAGGTGGAGGTGGGAGGAAGGTCAAGGCTGCAGTGAGCTGAGATGGCACCAGCCTAGGCAACGTAGTGAGATCCCATCTTTAAAAAAAAAAAAATCTAAACATGCTGGAATAGACATAAAAGATAGAAGAATAGTGATGGAGAACTAGTTTTTTTGGTTGTTAAAACATACATTAAAATATGGTAGTTCTTCAAGAACAAAGAGATCATCAGGGTACAATCCCAAAATATCACCAAATGTCTGTGAAAATTTAGGATATGATAAATGTCACTTTCCAAATCAGCTGGAAAAGTTGAGAAACATCAATAGTGAGACTGAAAATATTAGCTAGTCATGTGTGGGGGAGAAACAAAATTGAATCCTTTCCATAAAAATAAATTCCCAGAATACAAAATATTTGAAAATAAAATATGAAACCAAAACTATGCTATGAAAACAATGGGGCGATTGGGGGAAACGATCTTGGAATGGGAAAGACCTTTCTAAACAAGTCCAGAAATGTATAAAAGAAATCATTAAGTGACTTGCTTTCATAAACATTACAAATTTTTACATGGCAAAAAATTTAATTAGAAGGCCAAAAAAAGTAAAACACTGGGAGAGTTGATTTAAAACCCACGTAAATATGTTTTAATTCTCTTAGTATATAACAGTCCATCAACCCACTAGAAAAATAGGCAAGTAACAACAATAACTCAAACAGGAAAAAGACAAATTGACTATATATATTTGATTGTAAAACAGAAATGAAGTATACTTTTTAACTTTTGCTATGACAATGATGAAAAACGTTGATAATACATGATATTGGCATAAATCTGGACAAACAGGCCTTATCATAACTGCTGGTTTGAGTAAAAACTGTGCAGCTTCTTTGGAGGGTCATTTGGCAATATCTACATTGACTGTCAAAATTCTAACTGCACACTTCTCATTCAACAGTTCCACAGAGAAACATAAATATGTAAGCAAAAATGGAAGTGCAGGTATTCTTCCGAATCTGTAAATCAAATATTAGATAAAATATAGGTATCCATAGGTAAAAAACTGGTTAAGTAAATACATTAATACTATACCACTGCCAAACAGAATGAAATAGATCCAAGTGTGACATGGAAAAAAAAAAATCCCCAAAATAAAATGTTAAGTAAAAATGGCAACATACAGGACACTGTATATAATGCATGTTATATACATTTCTGTTTACATAAAATCATCTTATATATTTGTAGAATTACGTCATTTATATATTTTACATAAACAGAAAATTCCGGGAAAATGCACAAGAAGCTGTTAGCAGTGGTTGTTTCTGGGCCTGGGAGGAGCTGGAAGGTTAATGGTGTAGAGTGAGTAGGAGACTTCCTTTTCATTGTACACATTTGCACGATGAAATTGTGGAATTGCAGAATTGGAATTCTCAAATGTGTACAATGGAAAGGAAGTCACTCACTCCTACTCACTGTACACATTTGCAAAGTCCAGTTCCGCAGTTCCACAATTTCATTGTCCAAATGTGTACAGTGAAAAGGAAGTCTCCTTCTCACCCCACAACACAGGAATTGTAACTGAAAGCCAGTTACTAGAAACTCACAATTTGTTATCTGTTACAATTTCTAATCACTGATCAGCTTTTACCTAAGGAGATTTAAAGCTGTCTGTGAGCAGGAAATAGATCTGATGTGTTACTGCCAGTTTCTGTCACCTCAAAGGTCAGACTGAAAGGATGATGCAACTAAGTAGGCCATGCAGTAGCTAATTGAAGGACACTGATCAAAACATCATGCTAGATTTCTGACCCTTTAAAAAGTTATCAAGGAGAATACATTGTACAGAATAACTAATGCAGAACATGTCAATACTTGTGCTGACTGTTGTCATTCAAATTTAGCTTGGAAATAAGCCAGACAGAGACATAATGCTCTTCTGTCTGTACTTACCCTATAACCATATGTGCCTTGAGAGTTAAACTGCATTCAGAACTATGCATGTAAACCACAATAAATTCTTGAGATCCAAATTAAGATTTTAGGTTAGTACTGGTCCTAAATCCAAGTTCAAAGCCTAGTCCCTTTCCAGAAAGAAAAAGATCCTCAGAACTTTTTCCAAGGTCATTTGATTTTAAACAGAACCACTAGAAGCATTATCTTTCGGAGACTTCTCACACAAGGTATCTGAGCTTGCCTCCCTAGAGTTTCTAGAGTGACCAAGCAGTCACTTTTGATGAGGAGGGATCTCCTGAGAGTTAGACCCCCTGCTCAGTATAAAACCAAAAAATGTCTCAGAGGAAGGCATCCCGATGAAAAAATTATGTTTAACATAAGACAGAAAAAAAAAAACTGTAACTATGGTTATCTTTGAGAAAGTAAATGGGAATACACGGTTGGGGTAGCAAGAGTATTTATTTTCATGGTATACCTTTTTACAATCTTCAGATAGTTTAATATGTACATTATTCATTTTCAGAATTACTAATAGTAGGTTTTTCAAACCTCATGACAATTAATTGTGACATGTTTTGTCAAACAGTACCGTACTGATGCCTGTGCTTCTGCTCCTTTTACATGCCTCTTCACTTTCTGATGGTTCCACTCCTAAATTATGAAGTTGCGAGCAGTTGTGCTCTTCAGGAGGTTTAACTTAGAAATGCTCGTATCCCGTCTTGTTTTGTGCCTACTCACACAGCACATGCTATCTTATTTATTGTCTTATCTCTCACTTGTCCCCACAATAGGCTCCCATTACATATTTTGTTAAAGAAATTGATAACTGAGTCAGCCAAGTATTGATCCATAAACAACTCTACAGTTAATATTTATCCATAAAAGAATTACTATCAAGAAAATGTATCACCTCCTTTGTTATCATGATTAAGATTTTTAAAATACTCTTGGCCAGGCACAGTGGCTCACACCTGCAATCCCAGCACTTTGGGAGGCCTAGGTGGGAGGATCGCTTGAGCTTAGGAGTTTGAGAACAGTCTAGGCAACAAGGCAAAACCCCATCTCTACAAAAAGTACAAAAATTAGCCAGGTGTGGTGGCGCATGCCTGTTGTCCCAGCTGCTCAGGAGGCTGAGGTGGAAGGATAGCTTCTAGGGCACTGCAATGAGCCATGATCATGCCAATGCACTCCTGGGTGACAGAGTGACCCTGTCTTAAAAAACAAAACTAAACAAACAGAAAATCCTCTTGTTATAAAGTACGAGCTTAGGTTAAAATGAAAAAAAAAAGAAAAAAAAACAAACTGATATACCTCTTCCCATGGATCACTTTGGTCCTAGTACAACCCAGATTAACACCAAATATTTAAGTCAAATTTCTGTGTACTACAAAATGTCCACCTGAAGTCTAAAATATATAGGCTCTTGTTAAAGACCTTGTTAAAAGATTTTTTAAACATCAGATATAATATGTCTACTTAGAAGATTTTTCTTAAATCAAGTAAAGGAAATAATTAGCTCTTCCCCAGTAAATGTAAGATTGAGAATTGTTTTGTGGGAAGGTAAGCAAATAATTTTGGGAAATAAATATTCAGGAAAAAAAAAAAAAACAGTGGCTGAGATAATCCTGTTTTAACACGTATTATGTTACTTTATACAACAAACATTTCTGAGGAGCCATGTAGAAACGAATCTTTTCTCTTTGAATTATTTTGTATTACTGGCCACACAGTAAAATTAGCTAATTCTGTTCTTCTGTGTCCACATATGTGTCATAACTGCACTTCTTTGCTCTGCAAATACAAAGTTTAATGAGTGTAGATACTTGTACATCCATCACTAGGCTTGTTATACTCTAGGCTAACGCAGCACCAATCAAATGGCAAGTATCTAAAATGTTGCCAATTCCCTGTGGAATATGCATGGTTTAAGTGTAGTATTATGTTAACCAAAGAGAAAATGGCCAGGAAAGAGGAATCCGTCTCTTAAAACAATTGCTGTCAAATGAGTAATATGAAGTACAAGACGTATTTAAAGTTCAAATTAAAGTTTTCAAGCCTTGGGAAGAGCAAAAACTGGTATTTTCAGTGTTGCCTTGCCATATTCTTTAGTCTTTTGTTAAAGGAAAACAAAAACGCCAAAAGAGTTAGAAAATGAGAATTCTTCTTTAGCCCAATGAAAGTTTCTTGTTTGGACTCTATTTTCACATTAAAAAAAAAAAGTTATGTCTGAAGGCTGAGTTTTTAAGATTGGGCCAAAAAGAGACGACACCTGGTACGGCCTTACATCAATGCCACCATCATTCTGGGCTCCTAAATGTTCACGAAATTTCTTCTTTTGTTTAATTTTGCCTCATCAAATCTCTTCAAAACCAAATCTAAAAGAGCCAGATGCAACAGGAAGAAGAGGACTCAAAGAATTAGCAGATGATGTCATTCTACTATTTATTTAGTTTCCAGTAGTCTGAAGTGCAACTTTTCCAGTATGCAGACTAAGGGGTTTAAGGAAACTCTATAACCCAGATAAAGCACTGAGGTCAGAAAAATTGAAGAGAAATTCATCATAATTACGAGCACAATTGTAAAAAAAAAAAAACAAAAAAAACAAATTTATTTCAACAAATGTATTTGAAGATCTTCATGAAAGTGCACTCCACACATCTGTTTTCCTCCTGTGGCTATTTTCTCATCTTTCTTTTATGATTTTGGATCCTGCCTTCCAAGTAACATTCATTACTCATTCAGCAAAATCAGAGAGGAGGTTTAAACAATGATGATTGTTATTCAGACACACCTCAAGTCAAAACATGTTCTAGAAAACATAACGAGAAATTTTGGAAGCCTGACTTACTAACCTTGTTAACTTGCATTACAAGAATGAGTCCTCTTCTCCGATTCTACTCTGTTTATGTGGTGTATAAATCAGGATTCCAATACAGAACAGATAGCACACTCAAATCATGATAATTTGAGTAGGATATATTTACAAAAAGACTATTTACAGAGGTGTGGGTGTAGGAGAATCACAATAGGTAGTGTAAGAATGCTGAGTTGGTAAGGAATTAACACCCCTGAGTCCAAAAGGACACAGGGAAGGAGAAGTTATTGAAACTGGGAGAGAGCCATGCGGAGAAGTTCACCTTGAAAGGATAAGCGACCTTCCAAGGACAGCACAGCAGCCCTAGGGGATCTGGCAGAGCCTCTTTCCTTCCCCTGTTTTCCAGCACACCAGGAAGCAGGAGGACTTGGGAGTCTTGATTGCCTCAGGCAGCAATGCCACCTTAGGCAAACTTCCTATAAGGTATCAAGGGAAATAAAAACCTCTACATCTTTTGCAATGGTTCTCTAAAGGCTCAGCCTAATTAAAAGCCAGAGAGTACAGGAGCCAGGTGATAAAGATTATAAATGAGTCATCTTCCTGGGGCAAAGGCAAGCATGGAAAAATGAAGGCTTAATCAGAAGATACTCAACATACTCTCTGTGCCTACACATACTCCTTAACACACAAATAGACTCAAATACAACATTGAAAAGCTCTCAGACAGGAATTTTCTTTGGAAATCACTTCAAGGATGTCTTTCATGTTCAAAATTTCCACCGTCAGATACTTCAGATGTTTAAAACTTCTGATAATCTATACATTTTGGGTAGTATTGGTAGCAAAATGGAAAGGAAAAAAAGAAACTAATGTTTTTGAATACTAGCTCCTTTACATATCTTATCTCAATCTTCAAAATGACTGTATTAGCTATGCATTATTATCCATGCTTTACTGATAATTTGAAACTCGGATAGTTCAAATAACTTGTCTAAAGCCACACAGGAATACAAGGGAAATCATAGAACCAAGGCCTGTTTGATTGTAAAGCCTATTCAGCTTATACTTCAGCACTGCTGCACTTCAGCACTCTAACCCAAAACAGTTTAATGTTTTCCTGGCAGAGGACAGGGTAGGTAAGAGTTAACTAAAGATATAAAAGGGGAAGATTTGTCGCCCGGAGTCCAATGTCTATGAGGTAGAATATTAAAGGAAAATTCCTAAAGGTGAAAGGAGTGGGGTAGTTCGGAAAGGGTTGATATCTAGGGAGAAATGAAAATAAAAGGAAAGATTAAAGACAATCTGTGCATTCTTCCTACTGCCCCATCTTGTTAAACCAGCCCAGCCACTTTTCAGTGTCCATGGACTTTGCACCTTCCACATAGGAAGGTTTACACCCTTCCACATAGGAAACATTTTATAATGTCTGCAGTGATGCAATACCTCACCCTAATAATAATTTCAACTGCCTCCCATCTTGCCCTACTCTTACCTTCAATGGACTAACGACTACTTTGAGGGCCAATGACTCTCCCAGTTGTATCTGACTTTGTACACGTGTGCTGTGACAGTAAAATTAAACCTGCATACTCAGATAGGAGGATGTTGTTAAAGAGTTTACATCTTGATAGCATAAAATGAGTCAGTGAATCAAGGCAGGGATAATGATTTCATAGAAATCATAAAGGGAATATGCTATCAGACTTGACAATTAATTTGCACAGAGAGCCAACAACATAGAATCCAAATATGAATGAGTCCTCTCTGCTTTAAGGAGTCTGCAAGCAAGAAACCACTCCACAGCAAGGAAATCCACGCACCTGTCATTTTTTCCCCAGAGGCAAAAAAGGGCAACGGGAAGTGACTAGCAAGAAAGATTATAGAGTTATGCTCTTCTTCTTTTTCAAGATGGACTCAGTGCCCTACTATAGACATTCAATATTTTCTTTTTTAGAACAGAGCTAGAAACCTCTAAAAACAGAACACAAAGAAATAACTTCCAGGGTTGGGCAGGCACTCCCTGAGCAATGGGGAATTACCAGCATACTTTTATTTTTGACTCAGATTCCACAGTTGTCATAAGGCCAAACATTCTCCTAGCTTCTTCAATTTCCACACTGGATTCTACAGATCTTATTTGTGAATGATATGTTTTCCCAGTTCACCTCCCTGCCTGAACTGTGAAATCATTTCAAACAGCTAACTGGATCAAGAGCTTAAAATAGGGTGGCCTTTATTCTTTATCAGCTTAAAATTGCCAAGCAGCAGCCAACTTAAGCTTTGAATAAATGTAGAAGCTCTTTGGAGCTATTTGTATTTTCTTTACCATCCATGGAATGATTTAATTCAGAACTACAGTAAATAAGACTCTAGATCCTGGAGTATTTTTGATCAAATATCTGGATGGGCTAGGCTACTTTAAATTACTCAAATGGTTCAGAAATCAAGAGTTTGTAAACTGTTTGGAAACTGAGAGACAGTTTGAAAACACTGTTTCTCCATAAAATTCATATACAATCATAGTACATAATAATATGCAATATTTATATTATGATTAATAGGTACATATATTGATGTGTCTTGATGCAAGAACTCCTAGTCTGTTAATAAGGAACACAGGATTTAAGAAGTCTCTGCCACAAATTACATGGAAATTTCTGGTGATGTCACTTAAACCCTAAGCCTCAGATTCCTTTTCTGTGAAATGAAAAAGTTGGATTAATAACAGTTTTCAAGTGACAATCTGAAGACAATTCAGCTCTCTGAAGGGGTGACTTAGCTGCCATTACTGGAGGTGGCCATTAGGTCTCCTCTCAGTCCCCCTGCCACCCCACAACCATCATCACCATCAAAGCAGCTCCACATTTTTAGTTTTTGTGTCAGATTTGCTTGAAGACCACTTTTAAAATCTTTAAAAGCACTGACTACTGTATCTCTTTGATCAAATTTCATTTTCACTGACATATGGGTGTTTTTTTTGTAAAGCAAATATCATTTCCTCTGATGTACTAAATAAGTATTAAAAAATTATGTCCAACAAGATATATATACAACAATTATAATCATATTTTATTATTTTGAAAACGAGCAAACTCCTCTGCTTGGATATGTTTCTACACTCTTCATTATCCTAATGCTCTACTACTTACATTTTAACAAGTTTAAGGAGACCTAAGTGGGTTTTCAAAGTTTTCCCACAATTAAAGAAAACTCAAATTGTTTAACTACCTTGTAATCTCTTAGTCAAATTATAATTCTATCTCCCATCAGGATATGCTGTCTTTAATAAGATTGATATATTTTATACTGTTTGAAATTTTTCTTGTCCATTTAAATATTCCACAGTAATTCTACTTCTATACAGTTAATAATTCCAGTTTTTCACAAAACAAAGCATACTGAAAATATCTACTACTGCTTCCTTAAAAGTATACTTTCAAGATAAGAAAAATTTTGTTGCAGCCAATGTGTAACTGGCCCTCATATTTAAATAAAGAGATGAATTTCAAAAAATTTTTGAGAGGAACTTTGCCCTCAGAATGGGGTTTCTTAAGCCTTTTTTCTGGCCTCTAATCAGTCCCATAAATAGGTTAGATGCAGCATATTTCTCAACTGGCACATACACAATGGGTCAGTTATGATTTTCACAAATTAAAATAAGCAGTAGCAGGTTTGGCAATACGCACAATTTGCCTAAGGAGAAATGGCATTGTTCTCACTTTGATTAACAACAGAGTCTTTGGAAAAAAAATCCACAAATCACTTTGACATAAGAAAGGTAAGAGGGAATTGGCTAGCAACTGCGTGATCTATACCCTGGATGAAGATAACTTAATGTTTCTTTGCACAGGTTTTCTTAGCCTGTGAAGCAGAAGCAACCTGGATTTTAATCTACAAAACCACAGAAATGTTATTTCTCTCATGATTTCCTTCATTCAAATGTAGAAGTAGTTTTAGATTTTTTGAGTCATATAACTCCTCCGAAAGATGTTGGACATCGACAACCCCAAAAGCCATCACCACTGTAAGCCATCACTATGTTTGTTTTCACAAGAGGTACTCACTACTTTTGGTTGAAAGGAACACTGAAATACAACAGCCTGGCCAGGCGCAGTGACTCACGCCTGTAATCCCAGCACTTTTGGAGGCCTAGGAGGGTGGATCATTTGAGGTTAGGAGTTCCAGACCAGCCTGGCAAACATGGCAAAACCCCATCTCTACTAAAAATACAAAAAAATTAACCAAGCATGGTGGTGCGCACCTACAGTCCCAGCTACCTGGGAGGCTGGGACACAAGAATCGCTTGAACCCGGGCAGCAGAGGTTTCAGTGAGCCAAGATCACACTACTGCACTCCAGCCTGGGTGACAGAGTAAGACTACGTCTCAAAAAAAAAAAAAAAAAGAAAAGAAAAAAGGAAATATAACAGCCTTCCTTGAGTTAAATTTTATGTAATATCTCAATGTCTAAACTAGAATTTCTAAATAAAGTATAAGAGAAACTATTTAGACCAGACAGTCAGGAAACTTGGTAATATGTCACTTGTAGTATGTTAACAGGCATTGATGATTCTGCTAGTCATTCATGCATTTGTGCCTTTAACCATACACTTTAAACCTAAAAGACTGTGTAACTAGATTTCAGATTAGCAGTTTTATGGCTGCATAAATGGGACATATTATTTTGTTGGCATCACTAATAAAGACAAGATGGAAATCAGAAGCTCAAACATTAGTTTAAATGACAAGTCACATTTCAAAGTAAAAAATAATGAAGGTATATTACGGTTGTAGTCAAGGTTCTCAAGAAAAAGATTAAGAAACAGAAATTTGCATGCAGTAATCTGATTGGGAAATGCTCTTAGGACAGATACCTATAAGGGAGTGAGAGAGGCAGGATTGGACAGAATTTCAATGCAGTAGCAACAGAAGCCTCACAAGATCTCACAGGGAGCTATGGAGCAAGAATGGGTCTTCAGAGTTATTTTGGATTAGACAAGAAAGGCCAAGCCTCCACTAATCTCCCCCATTCAGCAGTCATTGGATGTTATTTACCCCTAGTGAGCATTTGTAAACTTGGGTGAGGCAGCTTTCATCAGCAGAGAGCAATTCCCTAAGAGGTACTCAGATGTGAGCCTTCAGCAGCTGGTACAATGAGAGCTTCTCCATAGGAAATGTTTGCCCCAGTGCGTATACCAAGGTCCAGCATCTGCTCCTCAGTAGTTTTTCTAGTTTAAAAGTTTGATTTTCTGTCCCAGAGTGACTTACTTTCCAAATCACAGATTCACACTAACACTGGTCACAAGAGACTGATAAATAAACCAGGTTCTTAACGTGCAGCACACGTCAGTCAATGAAACTAGAACTGACCAGCACATTCTCTCTACTTAAAAATCTATATGGAAAGCCAAGTCATCAGGAAGTGGCTGATGATCATGGAATATGATTTAGATATTTAGTGGAATCTGATTCTGACTGGCAGACACAGGTTTCAAGCTACACAATTGGTATCTCTGAGAAGTAAGCAGGAAACTGGCATAGCTGGGCAAAGCAGCATCTCTCTGGGATAAAGAGTTCATTAATAAAATTTGGCAATGTTTGTGTGATTGTTTATTTTCTATAATTCCATTGATAGATCCAGGTTTGGTTGGCACTGAAGTTTATATAACTTGGATCTCTCTGAAAAACATGAATACAAAATTTGGTATAAAAGTGATCATTAATTTAGAATGACAAATCACTAACATTTACAAATGTAGAAGACTAATAAACACTAAAAGCATTATAAATCTAGATAAATCATATATTTAAATGAATATTAATATTAACTAACAACTATGTAATATTTTTACTACTTTTTGACCCCTTATTCATATAATTACAATTTTTTCTATAGAGAGAATAGAAAGATATATCAGTCTCTTGTTTTTTTTTATAGAGGTTTAGAGAAGTTTAGCTTCTCAAGTTGTTTTGTAATGCCACATCTGTTTCTTCCTCCCTTGTTTCTTCCTCGGGCACTAGGGAACAAATAGCAGGGCAAGGGTCCCATGGAGAAGCCCATATCTTTGATGTCACCTGCAAGGCCCTCTGCTAATGCAGTTGCTCCAGCAAGAACAGCAGTCCTGCAGGGAGGCAGTGGTCCTAGCAGCCCCCAAGCTGTGTTTCAGTCTCTGGTCCAGACCATTTCCTGGGGGCCAAATAGCAACAACATATTTCCACGTGACCAGGGTCAGGTTTCTGCTGATGGAGGTGAAAGTGGATGTAGCCCTGGTAGCAGGAGCCCTGCCCTCAACCCCAGGACTGACTTCACTCTGTTTAGAAGGGATCCCTTACCCCAAGGTTGGGACAGAGGCTGCTGTCCCCTCTTACTACCCGAGAGAACACCTTCTTCAAACGTACGATGTAGATATTATTCATAGATGTTTTGAATATCAGGGGCCTAGGACTTGAGGAGCTTGAAGTGTCATCAGTGACAGGAAAATCCATCCCTGCCTTACTCAAATGACAAACAAGTCTTACTAGGGAATCATCCTTTCTCAAAAAGGGTTACCTAAGAGGTGCATTAAACACACAGATTTCAAGTTCTTCCCTGGGAATTCTGCTTCAAATTTGGGATAGGGCCATTATTGTATTTTTAATAAGCATCCCAGGTTACTCATAAACTCTCTTGCATTTTGAAAACAGAGCTTTAAGGCAATTTAGTGTATTTCATCTTTTTTTTTTTTAATTATACTTTAAGTTCTAGGGTACATGTGCACAATGTGCAGGTTTGTTACTTATGTATACATGTGCCATGTTGGTGTGCTGCACCCATCAACTCGTCATTTACATTAGGTATATCTCTTAATGCTATCCCTACCCCCTCTCCCCACCCAACAATAGGACCCAGTGTGTGATGTTCCCCTTCCTGTGTCCAAGTGATCTCATTGTTCAATTCCCACCTATGAGTGAGAACATGCGATATTTGGTTTTCTGTTTAGTGTACTTCATCTTTGATTTATTAAGCATAAATTAAAAATTTTAAATGTCAGTAGGCAATCTTACTTCTCTCATTTCCTGGTTTCTAAGGCGTGACTGTGTGGGGTTGTACATACGGATAATGCTGGTGTGAGTGTGTGGGAGTGTATTGGGAGTGGTGTGTGCATTTGTGTGGTGCCTGTGGTGCCTGTTCAAGGTGTGGTGTGTGGAGTAGTGTGTGTATGTGTATAGTGCCTTTGGTGTGTGATGTAGTATGCATGGAGTGGCGTGTACATTTGTGTGGCACAAATGGTGTGTGTGGGTGTCAGTAAAGTGGTGTGTATATGTGTATGGTGTGTGTGTATGTGTTTGCTGCATGTGTGAGCTGTATGTGTGTGGGGGGGGTGTGTGTAGTTGTATAGGTGTGGTGTGTGTGAGGTGCATATGCTCTCTATGCATTTGTGGTATGTCTATGTGTGTTGCATGTGAAAGTGTTTGGGGATGTGTGGAATGGTTCTTGTTGGAGGCCTGAGGGAGAAGAGGAAGAACACCTCAATTTCATTGGCATGTCTCTAATGAGTGACATGGTTTGCCCATGTCCCCACACAAATCTCATCTTGAATTGTAATTCCATAATCCCCATGTGTCCTGGAAGGGACCTTGTGGGAGGTAATTGAATCGTGGGGGTGATTATCCTCATGTTGTTCTCATGATAGTGACTGAGTTCTCACCAGATCTGATGGCTTTATAAGAGTCTCTCCCCCTCTTCGCTCTGCACTTCTCCTTCCTGCCGCCATGTGAAGAAGGACGTATTTGCTTCCCCTTTCAGCCATGATTGTAAGTTTCCTGAGGCCTCCCCAGCCAGGTGGAATCGTGAGTCAATTAAGTTACCCAGTCTCAAATATATCTTTATTAGCAGAGTGAGAACAGACTAATATAATGAATATCTTGAAAAATCAAGACTCTCATTTGTACTGGAAATATATGGCTCTTTTCTGAGAGCAGTAATGAAGAGGAGATTTGAACTAGACTTTATTAAGAGTTATTTTTTAAATTGATACTGCTTTTCCTCCTCATCCACATTTCTATTTATTGGCAGGTTTTGTGATTAGTTGCTATTAAGTTAGGTCTTCCCCAACATAAATCTTATAATTAAGTTCAAAGAACCATATTGTTGACCAAAACAACATAATAAAGTTAGAATTAATTACACTGCCCATAAACACCTGTTTATTTTTATAAAACACCTGTCTATT
The DNA here is from genome assembly GCF_008728515.1 of Papio anubis. NCBI lineage: Eukaryota > Metazoa > Chordata > Mammalia > Primates > Cercopithecidae > Papio > Papio anubis. The sequence continues at coordinate 82,937,522 of NC_044979.1, read as the reverse complement.
TTATAAATATACTTTGATCTGATGAACTACTGAGCTAAATTAAAAATTTTAAAATAGTAAGTAATCTGCCTTTATCTTTCACTTGAAAACCTCTGCATATATTACAGGTATTGGCTTCTGGCATTTGCAAAGCAAACTGCAAGTAGTCAGTCTTTGTGCCCATTAAAGATAAAAAAATAGGAGGCAACAATTTGTTAATTATGTAATATAGCTGTAATTGTAATATAATTGTTCTCCTGTCTCAGTCTCCTGAGTAGCTGGGACTATAGACATGTGCCACCATGCCCCAGCTAATTTTTGTATTTTTAGTAGAGATGGTGTTTCACCATGTTGGCCAGGCTGGTCTCGATCTCCTGACCTCAGACAATCTGCTCACCTCGGCCTCCCAAAGTGCTGGGATTACAGGCATGAGCCACCACGTCCAGTCTATAAATTTTTATTAAAATACTTGATTAATAATCTGAGAAATGCATTTGCTATAATGAACAGGGTACAGCTGTGTTTAAATTTTATTTTTATGTACATAGAATTCTGTTGAAAGGAAAAACAAAAATGTTGGTTCCTATCACACAGATAGCATGATCAAATGATACACATTTTTCTACTCCTCCTTGTGTTTTTTGTTAGAATTTCTAAATGCTTGATTTTTCTTGGGCTAAATCAGAAATGCCTCAAAAAAGTCCATGCTGGCAGATTTTCCTGCAGTGGCTTGACTTTCAGTGTGGCAAGTGGAATTGATTTCTGTTCCACAATTAAAAATTAAAATGGCACAGTTAAGAAAATTGATTTAAAAAGGAACACAAGGCCAGGCACTGTGGCTCACGCCTGTAATCCCAGCACTCTGGAGGCCAAGTGGGGCGGATCATGAGGTCAGGAGATTGAGATCATCCTGGCTAACACGGTGAAACTCCATCTCTACTAAAAATACAAAAAATTAACCAGGCGTGATGGCACGTGCCTGTAATCCCAGCTACTCAGGAGGCTGAGGCAGGAGAATCACTTGAACTCAGGAGGCGGAGGTTGCAGTGAGCTGAGATCATGCCACTGCACTCCAGCCTGGGTGACAGAAAGAGACTCCGTCTCAAAAAAAAAAAAAAAAAAAAGGAACACAAGCATGTTCCAAGAATTCCTTGAGCCTGTTGAGCCTAGTTGTTGTTTCTTATGTTTTGCTTTTCAAAATGAAACCACATTAATGTATAAATATAAAATTAGGCCGGGCGCGGTGGCTCAAGCCTGTAATCCCAGCACTTTGGGAGGCCGAGATGGGCGGATCACGAGGTCAGGAGATCGAGACCATGCTGGCTAATACGGTGAAACCCCGTCTCTACTAAAAAATACAAAAAACTAGCCGGGCGAGGTGGCGGGCGCCTGTGGTCCCAGCTACTCGGGAGGCTGAGGCGGGAGAATGGCGTGAACCCAGGAGGCGGAGCTTGCAGTGAGCTGAGATCCGGCCACTGCACTCCAGCCTGGGCAACAGAGCGAGACTCCGTCTCAAAAAAAAAAATAAATAAATAAATAAATAAATAAATAAATAAATAAATATAAAATTAGGTTTCCTATCTATGAAATATTTTGTAATTATGGAAATTTTAGGGTGCCATACATTTATTTTTATCTATTTATTTTCCAGTGGAATTTTGGGGTCCCAGTGTTTTGTAGACTTTATTAGAGGATGCTCATTCCTCACATCTCCTACCTGAAAGCACCAGCAATCATCTTAGTGTCAGCTTCTAGTTAAAATTTCCCCATAATCCACTCACCAGAACTTGTTCCATGACTTCTAGTCCTTCTCAGAGAATGCTGAATACCAAAAGCCATCAAGCTCACTGGTAAAATCATGCCTTTTTCTGTTCCTCTTCTTTAAACAACTTTCTCCTCTGGTTGTTCTGTGTGTGCAAAACTTGCATACCACATCTTATTATCACTCAACCAGTATTTTTAAACATGCTTCAGTTACCTTGAACAAAGTAAGAATTATCTGTATAATGTACTAAAATTACTAAATTTATCTCTTAGGTTAATATTCCAAGCACCATGCATACTGATATATTCACATGTACCTCAGGCCTGGAAAACACGTTCCAGCTTAAACCTTAAAAAGAAATCTCATAAATTTTAATTATACTTTCTACTAACATGTAATTAGCTTTCTTAATGTTTCTGGAGCTGAAGGGGTATATGATTATGGATTTGCTATAGGGAGACTTGTGTGTTTTCACACAGATAAGCCATGTGGCCAAGAAGCCTTCGTGTACTGTTTACTGTATGTTAGAACCAGATGAATTTAATTGAAAAGCACAGTTATCTAGGACTTTGACAATTACTTGCAATTTATTTAGTGGCTCAGTTCTGGCCTTCATAGATGTTGTATAGGCATGGTAAATGTATACAATAAACTCAGCAGCATATATTCTTGGGTGATGAGGACAGGCCATTATTGGAAGATGCAGGATCATTTTCTATGACAACTCTAGAGACTTAATCTGTTTCAGCCAATGCCTGCTTAAGAATGTGCTTATACCCCCTTGGCATGGGAGATGACTTTAGGTGTTGCATTCATATATTTTTAAATAATTATATATTTATGTTAATGTTTATTACAATTAACATAATTGTAAACCCACGATATCAAATATATTATTTCTTAAGGTAAATAAAGAAAAAACTGTAAATTTACTTAAAGAAAATATTACATATTGCTTGAACCTGGGAGGCAGAGGTTGCAGTGAGCCGAGATCACGCCATTGCACTCCAGCCTGGGCGACAAGAGCAAGGCTTCATCTCAAAAAAAAAAAAAAAAAAAAAAATTTACATTTTACATGTGCTAGAGCAGTGATTTCCTGATTTTTGAATTTTAATACAAACTATTTTTTAAACTGTGTTTTTAAAAAACTAAATTGGAATAAAAATCAAACAAAAAATAAAAGATTTAAAATTGGGGGGCCAGGTGCAGTGGCTCGCGCCTGTAATTCCAGCACTTTGGGAGGCCGAGGCAGGTAGATCAGGAGATCAGGAGATTGAGACCATCCTGGCTAACATGGTGAAACCTCATCTCTACTAAAAATACAAAATATTAGCCGGGCTTGGCGGCACGCACCTGTAGTCCCAACTACTCGGGAGGCTGGGGCAGGAGAATTTTTGAACCCGTGAGGTGGAGGTTTCAGTGAGCCGAGATTTTGCCACTGCACGCCAGCCTGAATGACAGAGGGAGACTCTGTCTCAAAAAAAATTAAAATTTTGAATTTGCAAAGATACAATCTTACAATAACAAGACAGTGGTTTCTAAGAAGATATTTGGCAACCAAGTTGTCTAAGTAAAAAGATTTTCTTTTAAGTTTTTGGATAGACAATAATAATAATATTTTATTTTATACTATCACCTTGAACTGTGTATTTTTTAAAAACTTGATTTTCTAATACATTTGATCTGATTATAAGATATCTATCAGTTGATGTCTATCTTGCATTTTTTTTGGAGTGGTATTTTTTGACAGAGGTAATGAATTTTTTTAAGCTACTGAATCATAAGCTGCCCAAAGCAAACACATTTTAAATATGGATTAACTAATTTCCAATACTTATAAATGATTTCTCAGACTTTGAAACAAGCTATATCATTAATGTTCAGCTTCTTATTTTAAAGCAATTATACGCCGGGTGGGGTGGCTCACACCTGTAATCCCAGCACTTTGGAAGGCCAAGGCAGGCGGATCATCTGAGCTCAGGAGTTCGAGACTAGTCTGGCCAAAATGGTGAAACCCCATCTCTACTAAAAATACAAAAAAACTTAGCTGGACTTGGTGGCGGGTGCCTGTAATTCCAGCTAATTGGGAGTCTGAGGCAGGAGAATCACTTGAACCTGAGAGGCAGAGGTTGTAGTGAGCTGAGATCATGCCACTGCACTCCAGCCTAAGCAATAAAGCAAGACTCTTCCGTCTCAATAAAATAAAATAAAATAATTATCGATTCACAGGAAGTTGCAAAGAAATGGACAGAAAGATCATGTGCACCCTTTGGGTGAATAAACCTTACCCCAATGTTAACATGTTACATAACTATAGTATAATATTATTATAAATTCGCATTGGTACAAACCATAGAGTTTATTCAAATTTTACCAGTTACACATGCATTTGTGTGTGTATGTATTTAGTTCTTTGCAATTTTAGCATATGTGTAGATTCATGCATCCATCACTACAGTCAAGATAGAAAGCAGTTCCTTCACAACAAAATGCCCTTGTGTTACCATTTATAGCCACACCCTCATTCCTAACCCCTGGCAACTACTAATCTGCTCTCTCTCTTTATACACAGTTATATGTCACTTAAAATGAGAATAGTTTCTGAGAAATGTGTCATTTGGAGATTTTGTCATTGTGTGAACATCATAGAGTGTGCATACACAATCCTAGATGCTATAGTTTTCTACACATCTAGGCTATAGATGTACAGCCTATTACCTCCAGGATACCAACCTGTGTGGTATGTTACTGTGCCAAATGCTGTAGGCAGTTGTAACACAATGGTAAATGTTGGGAGCAAGCCCCCAAAAATCTGGCCATACACTGGCCCCAAAACTGGCCATAAACAGAATCTCTGCAGCACTATGACATGTTCATAATGGCCCTAATGCCCACACTGGAAGGTTGTGGGTTTACCAGAATGAGGGCGAGGAACACCTGGCCTGCCCAGGGCAGAAAACCACTTAAAGGCCTTCTTAAGCCACAAACAATAGCATGAGCCATCTGTGCCTTAAGGACATGCTCCTGCTACAGTTAACTAGCCAAACCTAATCCTTTAATTCGGCTCATTCCTTTGTTTCCCATAAGGGATACTTTCAGTTAATTTAATATCTATAGAAACAATGCTAATGACTGGTTTGCCATTATTAAATACGTGGGTAAATCTCTGTTTGGGGCTCTCAGCTCTGAAGGCTGTGAGACCCCTGACTTCCCACTTCACATCTCTATATTTCTGTGTGTGTGTCTTTAATTCCTCTAGTACTGCTGGGTTAGGGTCTCCCTGATCGAGCTGATCTCGGCAAGTAGCGTCCATTTGTGGCGGCTCGAATTCAGGTTGAAGGGTCGCTGGAGCGACGGTTGGAATGAAAAACTAGCTGGAGGATACCCGAGTACTCTTAAAACAATCCCCATGGTGAGTAAGAAGGGGAGCTTGGAAGCATCAGGATAACAATGGGACAGGTGTGGGGGTCTGGTTCCTTTACCTTGGAACTTTTTCACACTGATGATGAGGAGGAAGGAGGGTGTAGCAAAGTAACAGAAGAGGTTACAGAGCATGTTTATTTATCAGCTAAAGCTAAAGAGGCAAAGGAAGGAGAGGTTCATCCCTACCCTTCTGCACCCCTTCCTCATTATTTTGAAGAAAATGACCCTGCAGATCTTTCTTTTCTGGAGGACACTGGGCAAAAAGTAGTTGCCCCAGTGACTGTTCGAGCAGCACCTCGAGCAACCACTCTTAGTTATATTCAGGCAGGAATTCAGCAAGCTAGATTAGAGGGTGATTTAGAGGCTTGGCTGTTCCCTGTTAGAATACACCCCTCAGATCAGCAGGGAAATATTATAACTACATTTGAGCCTTTTCCTTTTAAATTACTCAGAGAATTTAAACAAGCTATGAATCAGTATGGACCAGGTTCCCCTTTTGTAATGGGACTGTTAAAGAATGTTGCTGTTTCCGGTCAGATGATACCTACTGACTGGGACGCTCTTTCTTGAGCTTGTCTAACTCCTGCTCATTTCTTACAATTTAAAACTTGGTGAGCAGATGAAGCTTCCATTCAGGCTGCTCGCAATGCTCAGGCCTAACCTCAAATTAATATAACTGCAGACCAACTTTTGGGGGTTGGCGACTGGGCTGGTTTAGATGCACAACTGGTCATGCAGGATGATGCCATACAACAGCTTAGAGGAGTGTGCATTAGAGCTTGGGAAAAATCACTTCAGGTGGGGAACAATACCCTTCCTTTAGTGCTATAAAACAGGGACCAAGAAAATCATACATTGATTTTATAGCTCTGTTACAGGAGTCTCTTAAAACGATGATTGCAGATTCTGCTGCTCAGGATATACTATTGCAGTTATTAGCTTTCAACAATGCTAATCCCAATTGCCAGGCTGCTCTGTGGCCTATTAGAGGGAGAGCACATTTAGTTGATTATATCAAGACCTGTGATGGTATCGGAGGTAATCTGCATAAAGCTACTTTGTTGGCACAGGCAATGGCAGGACTGAGAGTGGATAAAGGAAATACTCCATTTCCTGGAGCTTGTTTTAACTGTGGGAAGCATGGTCATACTAAAAAAGAATGTAGAAAAACTCAGCGAGTCAGGCTGCCAGATAGGGGAAAAAAGAAAACTGTTGAGCCTGAAATATGTCCAAAATGTAAAAAACGGAAAACATTGAGCTAATCAATGTCACTCTAAGTTTGATAAAGATGGGAACCCAATTTCGAGAAACACCCTGAGGGACCCGTCCCGGGCCCCATTCTAAACCAGGGCATTTCCAGCTCAGGCCATTCCCTCACCCCTGTACAATTCCTGTCCCCCGCCACAGCCGCTAGTGTCCCAGTAGATTTATGCTGCACAAAAGCTGTGGGCCTTCTGCCTGGGGAATTCCCGCAAAGCGTCCCAGCAGGAGTCTGTGGACCCTTGCCAGCGGGTACAATAGGATTACTTTTAGGAAAGTCTAGTTTAACTTTAAAAGGGGTACAAATACATACAAGAGTCATTGATTCAGATTACAAGGGGGAAATTCAAATCATTATATCTACTTCTGTTCCCTGGAAAGCAGAGCCAGGAGAGTGCACAGCACGTTCCTAATAGTACCGTATGTGGAAATGGGAAAAAGTGAAATTAAACGAACAGGAGGGTTTGGAAGCACAAATAAGCAAGGCAAAGCAGCTTTTGGGTAAATCAAATTACTGATAAACGTCCTACCTGTGAAATAACTATTCAGGGAAAGAAATTTAAAGGTTTGGTAGATACAGGAGCGGACATGTCAATGATTTCTCTACAGCCCTGGCCGTCCATGTGGCCCATTCAACCCACTCAATTTAACATAGTTGGAGTTGGTAAAGCCCCTGAAGTATATCAAAGTAGTTATATTTTGCATTGTGAAGAACCCAACGGACAACCTGGGACTATTCGACCCATTATAACTTCTGTACCTACAAATTTATGGGGAAGAGATTTATTACAACAACGGGGAGCAGAAGTTCTAATTCCAGAACAATTATATAGTCCTCAAAGTCAACAAACAGTGCATGAAATGGTGTATGCTCCTGGTATGGGACTAGAAAGAAATTTGCAAGGTGTGAAAGAACCGCTTCAAGCGGAAAAACAAAATTCCCGCCAAAGATTAGGAAATAATTTTTGATGGCGGCCATTGTTAAGCCTCCCAAACCTATACCTTTAAAATGGTTAACAGATAAGCCAATTTGGATAGAACAATGGCCGCTAGGTAAAGAGAAACTGGAAGCTTTAGAGAAATTAGTTACTGAACAATTTAAAAAATGGGCACATGGCTCCAACATTTTCCCTTTGGAATTCCCGTTTTCGGACTTAAGAAAAAAACAGTCAAATGGAGAATGTTAACTGACTTAAGAGCCATCAATTCAGTTATACAACCTATGGGAGCATTACAGTCAGGATTGCCTTCTCCTGCTATAATTCCAAAAAATTGGCCTTTAATAGTCATAGATTTAAAAGACTGTTTCTTTACTATCCCTTTAGCTGAGCAAGACTGAACGGTCTGCATTTACAATTCCTGCAGTAAACAACCTGCAGCCTGCTAAGCGTTATCATTGGAAAGTATTGCCACAGGGCATGTAAAACAGTCCCACAATTTGCCAGATGTAAGTGGGGCAAGCAATTGAACCTATTCGTAAAAAATTTTCACAGTGCTACGTTATTCACTATATGGATGATATACTTTGTGCTGCCCGCACTTGAGAAATATTACTCCAATGTTATTATCACTTGCAAAATTCAATTTCTCGTGCTGGTTTAATTATAGCTTCTGACAAAATTCAGACTACTACTCCTTACTCCTACTTGGGGACCTTAGTAAATGACACTACCATTGTGCCACAGAAAGTAATCATATGTAGGGATAAATTAAAAACATTAAATGACTTTCAAAAATTACTAGGGGACATTAATTGGGTATGACCTGCTCTAGGCATTCTTACCTATGCCATGAGTAATCTGTTCTCTGTCCTTAGAGGAAATCCTAGTCTCACTAGCCTTCAGCAATTAACAAAGGAGGCTGAGGCAGAGTCACAACTGATGGAGAAGCAAGTTCATAAAGCTCAAATAAACAGAATAGATCCAGAGAAGACTCTAGATTTGCTAATTTTTTCAACTCAGCATTCACTTACTGGTGTTACTGTCTAAGAACAGGACTTAGTAGAGTGGCTCTTTCTTCCACATACTAATTCACGGGCTCTAACTCCTTATTTAGATCAAATTGCTACTATGAAAAGGATTGGGAGAACTCATATTGTTAAATTACATGGATATGATCCTGGAAAAATTATTGTCCCCCTCATGAAGGAGCAAATACAGCAAACTTTTATAAATAGTCTTACTTGGCAAACCCATTTAGCTGACTTTGTGGGTATTCTCGATAATCATTTTCCTAAAATGAAGCTGTTTCAGTTTTTGAAATTAACTAATTGGATTCTCCCTAAAATAACTAAATTTAAACCAACTGAAGGTGCTGATAGTGTTTTTACAGATGGGTCTAGTAATGGTAAAGCTTCTTATTTTGGATTGAAAGTAAGGTTTTTCAGATGCCCTATACTTCAGCTCAAAAAGCAGAGCTTGTAGCTGTAATTGAGGTATTGACTGCCTTTGATAGCCTATTAATATGATTTCTGATTCTTCATACGTGGTTCGTTCCACACAATTAATTGAAAATGCTCAGTTAAGATTTCATACAGATGAACAACTGATGACTTTATTTACCCAATTGCAAACAGCAGTTAGAAGTAGAATGCACCCTTTTTACATCACTCACATTAGGGCTCATACACCTCTTCCAGGACCTTTGACTGAAGGGAATCAAATAGCTGATCGCCTAGTTGCTAATGCAATATCTAATGCTAGACACTTTCACGATGTAACCCATGTTAATGCCTCTGGTCTCAAACGCAGATACAGCATTACCTGGAAAGAAGGTAAAGCTATTATCCAGTGATGCCCAGCTTGCCAAATGGTACATTCCTCATCTTTTACAGGAGGAGTTAATCCTCAAGGACTGGAACCTAACTCTCTTTGGCAAATGGATGTCACACATGTTCCCTCATTTGGGAGACTAGCTTATGTACATGTATGTGTGGACACATTTTCTCACTTTGGGCCACATGCCAAACAGGAGAGTCTTCTGCCTGTGTTAAACGTCACCTTTTGCAGGGTTTTGCAGTGACGGGCATTCCAGTTTCTATTAAAACAGATAATGCCCCAGGCTATACCAGCCAAGCTCTAGCTACATTTTTCTGTGTGTGGAATATTAAACACATTACTGGTATCCCATACAATTCTCAAGGACAAGCCATAGTGGAAAGAATGAATCTTTCCCTACAACAACAGTTGCAAAAGCAGAAAGGGAAAAATAGAGACTATGGAACACCACAGATACAACTGAATCCAGCATTATTAACTTTAAATTTTTTGAGCCTGCCCAAGGGCCAGATGTTATCAGCAGCTGAACAACATCTACAGAAACCAGATGCAAAGACAGAAGCAGAACAACTGATTTGGTGGAGAGATCCAATAGCGAAAAGTTGGGAAATAGGTAAAATAATAACTTGGGGTAGAGGTTATGCTTGTATTTCTCCAGGCAAAAATCAACAGCCAATTTGGATACCATCAAGACACCTGAAACCTTATCATGAGCCAGATGTCGAGGAAGAGATTCTGGGAGGATCCCGAGGACCCCCCAGTTGCAGCCATGTCAAGACTGACGCTGAGGAGGACCCCAACTGTGATGAGCAACATCCGTCAAACACAGCCACACACCTGGGGACAGATCAAGAAGCTGTCACAGATGGCAGAAGAAAAGCTGAGGAAAGTGGGACAAGAAGTCACAATGAATAATTTAATGGTAGCTATGATAGTGGATATCACCACTGCCATGAGTATTCCTTCAATAAGGGCTGACACAGAGAACAATTATACATATTGGGCATAATGATCAATCTTCGCTGGTAATAATGCCTAGATGTAATCACTTTATAAGACAGTTACACATGCTTTCTGATCTCAGTATTTACCATAATAAATCTCCTCCTATAATTGAGGCATACCACCCTCAAAAACCTATTCGTAAACAAAATTGAACCTGGCCAGAAAAAACAAACGTACTTGTTTAGGAAGATTGCATTGCAGAACAGGCAGAGGTGCTGCACAACGATTCCTATGGAATCATTATTACTTGGTCCCCCAAGGGGATGTTTAGCTTGAATTGCACCTCTCAGTCTGTGTGCCATGCCACACTATGTTCAGCTGATCTGAACAAAACAGTCAGATGATAGAAATGATAAGAAGTATGGCAACAGTTCCTATTATCTGGAACCATGGCGGTATAGTGGCACCTCAACCTCAAATGATATGGCCCGCTGTAGGAGCTTAACGTAAGGATTTGTGGAAACTGTTAATAGCTCTTAATAAGATCAACATTTGGGAAAGAATAAAAAAGCATCTAGAAGGACACTCTACAAACTTGTTTTTGCATATTGCAAAATTAAAGAACAAATATTTAAAGCACCCCAGGCACACCTAACCTTAATGCCAGGAACTGGAGGGCTTGAAGGAGCTGCAGACAAATTAGCAGATAGTAACCCATTAAAATGGATAAAAACACTTGGAAGCTCTGTGATTTCAATGATGATTGTGCTTTTAATCTGTGTTGTTTTTCTTTGTATAGTCTGCAGATGTGGATCCTGACTCTTGCAAGAAGTAGCTCACTGTGACAAAGCTGCCTTTGCTTCATTGATTTGCAAATCAGAGAAGGGGGACATGTTGGGAGCAAGCCCCCCAAAATCTGGCCATAAACTGGCCCCAAAACTGCCATAAACAGAATCTCCACAGCACTGTGACAAGTTCATAATAGCCCTAACGCCCACACTAGAAGGTTGTGGGTTTATGGGAATGAGAGCAAGGAATACCTGGCCCGCCCAGGGCAGAAAACCACTTAAAGGCCTTCTTAAGCCACAAACAATAGCATGAGCCATCTGTGCCTTAAGGATATGCTCCTGCTGCAGTTAACTAGCCCAACCTATTCCTTTAATTCGGCCCATACATTTGTTTCCCATAAGGGATACTTTTAGTTAATTTAATATCTATAGAAACAATGCTAATGACTGGTTTGCTGTTAAGAAATATGTGGGTAAATCTCTGTTCGGGGTTCTCAGCTCTGAAGGCTGTGAGACCCCTGATTTCCCACTTCACACCTCTATATTTCTGTGTGTGTGTCTTTAATTCCTCTAGCGCTGCTGGGTTAGGGTCTCCCCAACCAAGTTGGTCTCAGCAGGTAAGTATTTGTGTATCTAAATATATTTAAACATAGAAAAGGTACAGTAAAAATATGGTATAAAAGACAAAAAATTGTACACCTGTAGAGGGCAGTTACCATAAATGGAGCTTGCAGGACTGGAAGTTGCCTTAGGTAAGTCATGAGTGAGTGGTGAGTGAATGTGAAAGACTAGAACATATTGTCCAATACACAGTACACAATAGCATGCATGCAGCTGTCTTCTCCTATTATAACAAGACCTTCTGGAATAACTTCTGAAGGACTTGCCTGAGGCAGTTTTACAGTTACCTTTTTTTATAGGTACAAGGAGTACACTCTAAAATAACCACAAAAGTATACTATAGAAAATACAGAAAGCAGTCACATAGTTCTTTATTATCATTATCAAGCATTATGTACTGTACATAACTGTATGTGCTAGACTTTCATAGGATTGGCAACACAGTAGGTTTGTTTACACCTGCATCACCTAAAACAGGTGAGTAAAGGCATTGCACTATGACAATACATGGCTATGATGACACTAGGTGACAGGAATTTTTCAAGTCCATTATAATCTTATGGGACCACCATCATATGTGCAGTCCATCACTGACCGAATCATTGTTTTGGGGCACAGAGCTGTAATTATGTCATTTAGCAATTATTATATGAGTAAACCTTGTAGTACATAACTTTTTCAGATTGGCTTTTCTCATTCAGCATAATGTCCTAGAAGTTCATAGAGATTATTAAGTGTATCAACAGACCATTTCTTTTTTTTTTTTTTGAGACGGAGTCTCGCGCTGTGTCACCCAGGCTGGAGTGCAGTGGTGCGATCTCGGCTCACTGCAAGCTCCGCCTCCCAGGTTCACGCCATTCTCCTGCCTCAGCCTCGGAGTAGCTGGGACTACAGGCGCCCGCCACCACGCCCGGCTAGTTTTTTGTATTTTTAGTAGAGACGGGGTTTCACCATGTTAGCCAGGATGGTCTCGATCTCCTGACCTCGTGATCCACCTGCCTCGGCCTCCCAAAGTGCTGGGATTACAGGCTTGAGCCACCGCGCCCGGCCCAGACCATTTCTTTTTATTGCCGATTAGTATTCCATAATACAGATGCACCACAGTTTCTATAACCATTAACCTATTGAAGAACATTTGGGTAGTTTCCAGTATTAGGTTACTACAAATAAAGCTGAGTATTCATGTACCAGTTTCTGTGTGAAAATAAGTTTTCATTTCTCTAGGATATATACCCATGAGTACAATGGCTGGGCTGTATGGCACATCCACTTTTATCTTTAAAAGAAACTACTAAACTATTTTCTGGAGTGGCTATGTCATTGGTACTGTCCTGCCAGTGATGCATGAATGATCCAGGTACCCTGCAATCTCACCAGCATTTGGTGGGCCACTGTTTCATTTTAACCATTCCAATAGGTGTGTGGTGATATCTCACTGTGGTTTTAATGTGCATTTTTCTAATGGCTAGTGATGAACATCTTTTCATGTGCTTATTTACCATCTGTATATCCTTTTTGGTGAAACATTTATTCCTATCTTTTGCCCATTTTCTAAATGAGTTTTTAAATTAATGTTGAATTTTGAAAGTTATTTCAAAATTGCATATTCTAGATAAAAGACTTTCATTAAATATATTTTTTCTCTCAGTCTGTTGCTTGTCTTTTCATTGTTTTAACAGGATCTGTCACAGAGCAAAAGTTTTTAATTTTGATAAAGTCCAATTGCTCTAAATGCTTTTAAGGACATTTTCTACTTACTAAACAATGCACAGTTTTAAGTTATGCTTTAAGAAAAAACATTTTCTTTCAACAAATCCCTCGAATTTTGTATTCAATGCTTAACTTTCAATACCTTGTAAATGTGATAGTTTCATAGAATTTTTCTAAAAAATAACACCTTCTATTACACACTCTGGGGATCATTTTTATTTACTTCAATAAACTTGAACTGATTTATGAATATTGTTCTTATTTCTCTCATTACTCCATGTAACAACACAAGGTTTGCATGTAAAGAAACAGGTGCTGAGACCAAACCAGGGCAGGTACCACACTGGAATGTAAAGTGACTCCATTGAATCAAAATCAGGAAAGGAAGAGGGCTTGGCTTGGAGACTATTTGTCTAGGTGATGCTGAACTACATTTCAACTCTGGAGAAAACATGAAGGCAGGTGTCAGAATCATTTGACAATTGTCAGGGAAAGTGACTACACCTCTCATAATATCTATTACAAAGTTGAACTTCTTACTTGCTAAGGGAAAACCGTGCCTGGAGAACACAGTCCCTCTGAGCAAAGCCAAAAGCCAATTTATTAATATGTCACACTTGGGGGAAGCAAGCAGTTTAGGGATTGGCTGATTTTCCAAAGTGAGAGAACTGAAGCAGAGCTCTTGGCTGGAGTTGCAGGACTGATAAAGACTGAATTAAAGTCCTGGTGTGGTAGCTCATGCCTGCAGTATCAGCACTTTGGGAGGCCAAGGCAGACAGATCACCTGAGGTCAGGAGTTCAACACCAGCCTGGCCAACATGACAAACCCCCGCCTCTACTAAAAATACAAAAAATTAGCTGGACATGGTGGCAGGTGCCGGTAATCCCAGCTACTTGGGAGGCTGAGGCAGGAGAATCACTTGAACCTGGGAGGCAGAGGTTGCAGTGAGCTGAGATTGTGCCATTGCAGTCCAACCTGGGCAATGGAGCGAGACTCTGTATCAAAAACAAACAAACAAAACAAAACAAAAAGACAATTAAAATCTGTTCTTTGGTTACTTGTATATGGCTTATGACATTAAAAAAAAAATACAGCTTCTCTGCCTCCATCTCATACCTATTGAATCAAAATCTCTGGTGGTAATTAGGCTTAGTCAGTGACTCTGTCATCCATCAGCTACTAATTTTTATACATGTATCTACCTCACATGTATATATCAGTCATTTACTTTCTGATTAATGTAAAGCCATTTGAAACTGACTTGGGTTTGTGATCATTGGAAAGGTTCTGAGGTGGAGCAAAATCAAGGAGAGGAAACTCCTAGAGAGGAGATGTCTACAATCTCTACAGACTCTTTCCGAGCCAGCAAAGGCACAAAGAGCATTACTTAGGCTGATTTCTCCAGCATGTGCTTAAACGCTAGGCACTGTCCTCCTACTTCCAATTCCTTTTGTTTCCTCTACAAAAGAGCTGAATCATAAGGGAGGGAGATCTTCTCAGAACCTTGGCCTTTCATTTGTTTCTTAGAGAGGAGACATTACCACATCATACACTTAGTCACATAATTCAAGGTCAGTTCTTTTTATTATTACAAAACGAGTCTTTAAATTAGGGCAATTCAACTTAGTTATTGAGTCTTTTACTAGACCTATCACCTCACACAATTGTGCCCTTTGGGATACGTAGGCCTATTTGAAGTTCAAATCTTCGTGTTCAGATTGAATTTGCCCTATTTTCAGTCATCTAAACTCCCTACCTAATTATCCACTCACTTATGTTTGACCTGGAAACTTTTTAATTTAGCTACTTTTAAAAAAATTTCTAATTCAGTAATACATACAACTATTCAATTTCAAATGCAGATAATTTGATGAAGAAAAATAAATCTGTTCTATCACTCCCTTCTCACAAATGCTTTCCCCAGTAGCAGTGACTTTTAACTGGTTTTGTTTCTTCTTATGGTTACTCTCATATCTTAAAAATTTATGATTACTGTATTAGTTGTCTAAGGCTGCTATGACAAATTACATAAACCAAGTGGTTTAAAATAACAGAAATTCATTCTTTCACAGTTTTGGAGGCTGTAAGTCCAAAATCAAGTTTTGGCAAGATCATGCTCCCCATTGAAGGCTCTAGGGGAAAATATCCTTGTTTGCTTCTCCCTACCTTCCAACTCCATCACTCCAATTTCTGTCTCCATCTTCACAGACTGACTTTCCTCTGAGTGTCTTCTGTGTGTCCATGTTTTCACAGGGTTTTCTTATGCGGAAATCAGTCACTGGATTTAGGGCCCACCCTAGTCCAACATTATCTTTTTTTTTTTTTAAGACAGAGTCTCACTCTGTCGCCCAGAATGGGAGCTGCAGTGGCTGCATCTTGGCTCACTGTGTTGACGCCCTGTGGTCACACCATTCTCCTGCTTTCCAGCCCTGAGAAGGCTGGGACTACAGTCGCATGCCACCACACCTATAAATTTTTTGTATTTTTTTTTTTTTTTTTTGAGACGAGTCTCGGCTTGCCGCCCAGGCTGGAGTGCAGTGGCCGGATCTCAGCTCACTGCAAGCTCCACCTCCCGGGTTCATATTCTTCCTCTGCCTTGCCTCCCGAGTAGCTGGGACTACAGGCGCTCGGGCCATCTCAGCCCGCTAGTTTTTGTATTTTTTAGTAGAGACGGGTTTCACCGTGTTCACCAGGATGGTCTTGATTCTGACCTCGGGTGATCCACCCATCTCGGCCTCCCAAAGTGCTGGGATTACAGGCTTGAGCCACCGCTACCGGGCATAATTTTGTATTTTTAGTAGAGATGGGTTTTCACCAGAAAGAAGCCAGGATGGTCTCAATCTGTTGACTCGTGATCTGCCCGCCTAGGCCTCCTAGGCTAGGGATTACAGGCGTGAGCCACCGCGCCCGGACCTCATTTTAACTTACTTAGTTACATTGGCAAAGACTGCAGATAAAGACCCAAATAAGGTCACTCCAAGGTTCTGGGTACACATAAATTTTGGAGGATACTATTTAACCCAGTTCACTTACTGTGCTATTTCTTGATTTTAAAAATGTAGACATTTTCTATCGATTATTATAATAGCTAGGGATTATTTTATTTAAATATCTCCCACTGCCCCTTTCCTTTCCACCCCAAATAGTGAACTTTATTCTCATTCCTTCTACTGGTAACCTCGACATCTTCAAAAAACATACTTGAACTTTCATTTCTTGTTTATCGACAATAGTCTGTACCCTTGGTTTCATTTCTACTCAACTATTTCTACCTCTCAACCTATGTCAACTTTGCATGTGTTTTGGCATTGTCAAGATTTTTAACATTTATCCTCTAAAGTTGAATATGCAGTGTTAACAACATCATACAATGTTTACACAGTTGAGCCATTCAGTGGAGAATGCACTTAACATTAAATTCAGCTGGATGGGTTTTTTCTTTGTTTTCTTTTTTACAGCCCACTAATTGCATTCTGCACATCATTAAATTTTTGCACAAACCTACACATCCTGCACATGTACCCCAGAACTTAAAACAAAAAAAATTAAATAAATAAAATTTTTTTCAAGTACTTAGTCATATTTCTTTTCTAGTTATTACACTTTTTTCTAGACACATTCCTGAAGAAACCTCCATCTCTGTGCTCCAATTTTTACTATTTTCCACGTCTCTACAATTACCATTCTGGGACTTCCCTTAACTAATATTTGAAGGAATATACTTCCTGAATCTCATGCTTTCCTCTTTTTTAAAATCAACTATACTGAATGTAATTTACATACAACAATGTATTCACTTTAGCACAGTTCAACAAGTTTTGGCAAATACATAAAGCTGGCAAATGTCCACCACCCCTAACATCACACAGAAAAATTCCCTTATGCACACTCATATTCAATCCCTTGCGCCTCTTACAAGATAGAATTACCTTTTTTTTACTATAGATTAGAACTTCCGGCCAGGCGCGGTGGCTCAAGCCTGTAATCCCAGCACTTTGGGAGGCCGAGACGGGCGGATCACAAGGTCAGGAGATCAAGACCATCCTGGCTAACAGGGTGAAACCCCGTCTCTACTAAAAAATACAAAAATCTAGCCGGGCGAGGTGGCGGGCGCCTGTAGTCCCAGCTACTCGGGAGGCTGAGGCAGGAGAATGGCGTAAACCTGGGAGGCGGAGCTTGCAGTGAGCTGAGATCCGGCCACTGCACTCCAGCCTGGGCGACAGAGCCAGACTCCGCCTCAAAAAA
Source organism: Papio anubis (assembly GCF_008728515.1). Lineage (NCBI taxonomy): Eukaryota > Metazoa > Chordata > Mammalia > Primates > Cercopithecidae > Papio > Papio anubis. The sequence goes on along the minus strand of NC_044979.1, from coordinate 82,920,008 downwards.
AAAAAAAAAAAAAAAAAAAAAGAACTTCCTTCTCTATAATTTCATATAAATGCAATTATACTATGCCTATTCTATTCTTGTGTGTCTGTCCTTTTCCACTTAGTATAATATTTTTGAGATCTAACCGTGTTGTTCCTGTATCAGTAGTTTGTCTAGTTATATGGCTATATCACAATTTGTTTATCAATTTCACCTGTTAATGTTTCAACTGTAGGACTGTTACAATAATGCTTAATGAACATTCATGTACAATTCTTTGTTAGGACATAGGTTTGCGTTTTTCTTGGTTAAAAAGCTAAAGTGGGACTTTAAAAAAACTTGTGGGACTGCATTTTTTTAATGCAAAGCTGCCAAATTATTTTCCAAAGTAGTTGTACCATTTTACAACCCAACTAGCAAATATGAGAGTTCTAATTACTCTACCACCATGCCAAAACTTGATATTGTCACTATTTTAATTTCAACCATTCTATTGGGGTATGTAATAGTAAGTCATAGCCATTTTTATTTTATATTTCCCTAATAACGAATGATGTTTATACTTTTTTCATATGCTCATTGGTCATTTGTACATCTCCTTTTGTGAAGTACCTGTTTAAAATTCTTTTGCTCATTTTAATTGGGTTAATTGTCTTATTATTGAGTTCTAAGAATTCTTCAGATCTTTTAAATATTTGAAGATATATCATTCCTTTGTCAGATATATCTTTTTTTATATTGCTGGAATACATTCTAATGAAACTTCCTAAGAAAGGGTAAATACTACGGTCCTTGAATGTCTAAAAATACATTTATTTTCTCTTAGTCATATGTAAAATTTTGACTAAGTATAAAATTCTAAGTCTAGAAGTACTTTTTTTCTCAGAACTTTGAATGTTGTCTTTCAACATTAGGGTTAAGTACTAAGAAATATAATACCTTTATGATTATTTTTTCCATTTTAGCTCACTAGCTGTTGTTGATTTTTCTTTTCCCTCTTTAGAAACTTACAGGTTTGTCATTTTTCCTTGATGTTATGCAATTTTACCATTTCTTTGTCCTCTTGGACTTCTTAAAATTACTGGCCTAAGCACTTAATGGTCCTGTCAACTAAATGACTCGTGTTTTTCACTAATGGTTAAGAGCATACACTCTGGCATCATACTACTACTGTACTGCCTTCAAGCCACAGCTAATTGTTTAAAACTTTTTTGATGAGAGAATTAAATTAGTTAATATATTTACTAACTAGCAGGGCAACATATTATTATTGTTATTACAGACTGAGTATTCCTTATCCAAAATGCTGATGACCAGACTGTTTTTGATTTGGGATTCTTTTTGAATTTAAGAATATTTGCATTATACTGGTTGAGCACCCCAAATTCAAAAATCCGAAATCTGAAATGCTCTAATGAGCATTTTCTTTGAGCATGATGTTAGTGGTCAAAAAGTTTTGGATTTGGGAGCACTTCAGATTTCAGATATTTTGTATTTGGGATGCACAATTTGCATTATTGGTTGTAATTTTAGTATTATCAGTTGTAATGTGAGTATTACCGTAATATTATTATCATTAGTAGTAATATTAATATCTCTTTGATAGTATTCTCTCATCTGTTTTCTCTTTCTAGAATACCAGTCATTAACCTAATGGACTTCTTAGGTTGACTTCCTTGATAATTCCATTGACTTTATCTTTCAACATTAATGTTAACATGTTAATGTAATACTCATGTTTTAATGTTTAAGGGCTATTGTGTTTCTGACTTTTTTTTTTTCATTTCATTTTGTTCTTATTTTAAGAATACAATTTTCCTTGAATCTCTCTTAGAATACATATTAAATATTTGGGATTTGTTGTTTGTTTCCCTGCTTATTTGTTTTTAATCTTCTTTTGTTTTATGAATTCTCTTTGTCTTCCAAAGTAATTTTTTAAATGTGTTTATTTTTGTACTTTTTCATTTTTCAAGCACTCATCAAATATATAGTGATTCTTGATTTTCTGTTTGTAGTTACCGCAACACTAGATTATTGATGGAGAGTTCTGAATATGTAAGCAGGACTTAATTGGTGCATTTGCTTCGTGGATAGCAGGGAGGAAGAGAGCTCTTACGCTAGAGAATCTCAAATGCCAGAATAATTAGGGCTCCATTTTGAAGTACCAGCATTAACTAATCGTACTTATTATTTTTATTTCTTTTCAGGGTAGTTCCCTAATATTTCTGCTTGTGAGTAAGTGCTGAGTTTGGGGTAATTCTTACATGAAAAGTGTAAAGATTTAAAGTCTCACCTCCTTGTTCCACCCTCCATGGTAACTACTGAGTCCAGAGGATCTCCAGACAGATTAGGTCTCCCCTTCATGCACATTCTAGGTGTGACTTCCTCCTCTACACAACATTAAGCACCCCTTTTCCATGCACTTTCTGATTCTAGAAGTTAATAATATGCAGACATCTTCCTTACATTCCTTTCATTTTTATTCCAATGTGGTCACAAAAGGGAAGCAACAATAAATATGTGATCTCACTGTACTATCTTCTCCGGCACCTTTTGTTTGTTGTTTGTGGGATATGGTGTTATTTATTTATTTTTAGTTTATTTTAAACTGTTCAAACCCAGTAAAAGCAGAATGAAGAGCATAACAATCATATACCTTTCAATTGCATTCAAAGATGTAAAAATTGTCACAACTGCTCCATCTCCTCTATACATAGCACGTGCTTCTCTTTTGTCAAAGTATTTGAAAACAGTCAATATGTATCTTGATATTTCACCACTAAATACTTCAGAATGAATCCTCCCAAAATGAAGATTTTTTTTCCTATATAACTACAACACCAGCGCCAATCCTAAGACATCATTATCAACCCAAATATACTATCCAACATTCTAAGCCATTATTACATTCTCCTAATTATCACAAATATATCTTAATCAAATTTTATGCAGTGCGAATGGCCATTATGAATCTTCAGATTCCCCCAGCCTAAAACATTCTCCTACCTCTCACAGTTCTTTATGAAATTTAATTCTTTATGAAATTGCCACTAGTTCTGGTGGCAATTTACTACTCTTCTCCCTCCTAAAACCTTCCATTGCCTTTTTTTCCTCTTGTTTCTTTCGCTTATCTTTTTAACTCCTCCAGTTATTTTCCTTCTAGCTTCTTACAATAGCTTCTTTGCTCTGATGATTCTAATGATTCATTATTTTAGTGGTATAGGGAAAACAAGGATTGTTTTCATCAAGCCATTTTATTTTTTATCATCAAGTCATTCTTGACACTATATTACTTGCAGATATCCTGAATCAACATCTTGTCATTCCTCCTTCTACATTATTTCCTTTGTGCACACTCAAGTAAAGTGTTTTCTTATTAATAAATTAGAGACAAGCTCAGAATTCATACACGCCCAAGTAAAAATATGCATGCTTACACTCTAAACCATTTGTGGATGTCATTTACCACATTGTGCTTTAAAGAAAGGTTCTCTTTTAGTATCTAATGTTTATTTGAATTGCTGTATTTCAGGTTAATGTTTCTGAGAATTTCAGTGATCTAATAATTTAAACAGAACCCAGTGTAGATTCTTTGTTCAGTAAACTCAACCCAAAAAGAGATTTAAAAAAATAAATAGAAATGTCATGCAGCATTAGAAAATGGAAACTATTTATGAAATATAGCATACCTTCATGCAATAATAGTATTTCAGATGTTAAGCATAGGAAAATGAAATTTCCTACCCTGTAAATAAAATACATCATAGATGAGATTACAGTGAATCTGGAATCTCTTAACTGGCTGCTTAACTATTTAAATCAAATTTATAAGAAACAATGTTGGCTTCCTTCTTTTCTTCACTCAAAAATGAAAGCCAGTATTAACATGACTCTCAGAGAATTTTTGGAGATTTAATCTAAAAGTACAAGGGGAAAAATGAGGCATGAAAAATGATTATGTTAAATACATTTCTGAGAAACTGGTGGCCAGATATAGCTATAAATTGTGATACTCTCTAGTTCATACATGCATTTTTAATTAGGAAAATGAAATATTTACAGCCTAACAGAAGTAATTTTATGACCATTAAGCCATTTCTCTAGGGAAATTTCCAGTAGGATAGTCAGATAATTCAATATTTTGTTCCCATTAACTATAGTAATAGTTTTGCATCGTTGTATCTCAGTAAAGCTTATCTTTTTATCTTTACTTTCAAACCCAAATATTCAGTGATTATAAGGATTTGGTGATGGAATTAGTTGTTTGTTATCTGTATTAATTTGTAATATTTGCTTTTTCCTGTAAAAGAAAGTTGATAGTTACACAATGTAGAATATAATGATAACCTAAAGATACACTGGCATTTGGATTCATCATTTATTCTAGTGATCTGAAATTATCTTCTTAAGTAATAAAAAAGTACATGTCAATGATACCCAGGTTTATTTATTTTATCTATTCATCATAAATAAACAGCAAGGCCAAGATGTCAACAAGCAAAATGAAGTATAATTAGGACAATAAGAAAACCTCTGCTTTTTATAAACAAGTGTAACCCCTAGAGTCATCATGTCATCACCTAATTGATTGGAGTTCAAGGCTTTGGTCTACAGAACCATACATTAACGAGTTCCATGCCTTTCTTCAGTCTTGTTTAGCTACAAGCTTTATCTTGCCTAGTTCTTGAGTTAATTACAATTCAGAGAAGCAGGATGTACCAATCTGAGCCTGGGATGTGTACATGGCACCTACACCTAGTCTACCTAATTGGCGTCTTTCTCCTGTGGAAGGCAAGGCCTCTTTTGGGGCTGCAGTCCTGGTTGAACTTCCAGTCACTTGCTTCACACCCTTACACACGACCTAGGAAAGCTTAGTATTTCTTATTTTGAGGGTTCTTCATGGTTCTTACAGCAAGCACTCTGTTCTGAACAAAACACTAGGAATGCTGCTACTTACCTCATTGCAACAGTCACCGTTTCTTAGAAATTTTTGTAACTAGTTCTCAGTGACTCTCTCCAACACGTATTTCAATATCTTGCTAGATTAGCTCTTTGAATATTTCTTTAGACTCTTTACTTTTGGTGGAGATACAATCTGTGGCCACATTAGCGTTCAAGCACAGTCTATCCCCATTTTTCTCTTCCCCCTGCAGGAAGTCTGCTGACCATACCCCTCAGCTTACAATGTTTGGAGCACTGGCTCCTGATTAACTTAAGGGCTGAGATACTTTCGAGAAAGAGCTATGTAGTCTCTTAACCCCAGGAAACATGCACATATGCTCAGGTGTTCAAGGCTTGTTTCAAGTATGTTACAGGGAATTAACAGATTCCCTAATAATTTCTCGTTTAAGAACTCCTACTTTAAATTTTGAATTATCTGAGCTTCCACTGTATTCAGGTTTTCAGGTGCACATGAACTTCTAATTCCAATTAGTTTAGATGTCTGAATGCAAGAGGTCCCATATCCCCAAAATCTTATTTAATTTTGCTTCGAAATAAACTTAAAAAGTAAATAAAATTGTAGAAGAGTCACAACTCTACTTATAATACTTAATATACTAATTTAATTACACACATATATTTAAAATTACATTTTTAGGCTGGGCACGGTTTCTCACGATCTGCAATCCCAGCACTTTGGGAGGTCAAGGTGGGCAGATCACTTGAGGTCAGGAGTTCTAGACCTATCTAGCCAACATGGTGAAACCCCGTCTCTACTAAAAATACAAAAATAAGCCAAGCGTGGTGGTAGATGCCTGTAGTCCCAGCTACTCAGAAGGCTGAGGCAGGAGAATTGCTTGAAACCAGGACGTGGAGGTTGCAATGAGCCGAGATCAGGCTACTGCACTCTAGCCTGGGCAACAAAGTAAGATTCTGTCTCAAAAACAAACAAACAAACAAAATAAACAAACAAATGAAAACCTATGTTTTTAAAAGAAAATAGTTTGAAATATTGCTTTTTCCTGCTCTTAGATTTCATGAAGCAATTGTGCTCAATTCTTCATGTTTCTTTTCTACATCATTCATGTGCATCTTCCATCATCACTGAGGCATCTTGCTGAGTCATCTAACAGTTTTCAATGGCATCTATTTTTCATTTCTCAATCTTTCATAATACAGTACTTTTAGTCCCTATATAATGGAAACTAAAACCCAAACTATAACCCAAAATATTAAGCCTTGTATTCATTCTTTAAGTCTACACATATGGCCTCCATGATAATGTCTTTTAGATATTTTAAATAGCTTTTAAAAATATATTTTAGTTTCTCTTTTAGACCAGCATTAAGATCACTTGTTTGCTTGTCTACAACGATATCACCATTTACAATAGTAAGGTAATACTTCTAATAATAAAAAAAAACCTATAGGTGCATCAAATTATTGAATGGAGAAATTGTTTTCTGGCTAATATATCTACTCTAACCTGTATTTTGATGTGCAAATGAAAGTAATTTTAAAAGAGCTCTATAAGATTAGAAATTTATAATTACTTAAATATTTTGGAATTATCATTTTTCTGCACTATAATTGTTTTGGGGAAAACAAATTACATTAAGGTAGGTAAGATAAAACTTTATGTTTCTTTGTAAAATTCAGTTAAAACTTCCCCATCTATCTTTTCTCTATCTATATCTTTCCCTCCATTATTTTCCATAATGACATATACTTTCTCTTCTTTGTTGCTTCTTCCGCACGCCACCATTGCTTCCTTTCTGTCTGCTCCTAGATATTTCTGTTTTGTTTCTACTGAGATACTTCAAAATTCTATGAGCCAATAAGCTTTATTAGTATATTTATTTTTATTTTTGCTCCATTTTTATTGTAAGATTTGCATTTCACTCTAGATATTTTTCTCTTGTTCCTCTTCCAAGAAGATAACTGGGCAAGAATATAATCTCAGGGGATGAATACAATATTCCTTCTTTTAAAATAAACCTTGGCTCATTGTGCTGGGAGAGAGGAATTCAGAGGCAATAGCTGCATGGTAACCTGGGAAAGCTGGACCACAGCCCTAGGCCTCCCAACCCTGGAGCAATATTTTTGTGTACAAGAAGGAACAGGATGCCATTGAGTTGGCTGTTTTCAAGGGTTCATGAGGGGCTGGAATCAGAGCATCTCAGAGAAAGCAGTAGTGCTGAAAACCAGAAGAACATCATTGAGTTCCTCACTCTATGTTAGACCCCTAGACCTTTGTTAAAGCCCAGGGAAAACAGCAGCCCCAGTAACTTCCCAGCAGTCTTTATGAACAAGAGCTTAGCATCAAATTTAATCTGGTTTGAAAAAATAAAGACATATTTTATTTTGTGTTCACCCAATATTGTTGTTATTTACTATATTTATTTTCTTTATTTCCTTCTTTTGTCTCTCTAAAATATTACCTTCTAAACTAATGTCTTCATTTGCTACATCTCTTTAAAAAAATAAATAAATAAAAGCTCTAGAGTCTCATATTCCTTGAATTTTCTTTTCTTTTTTTTTTTTTTTTTTGAGACCGAGTCTGGCTCTGTGGCCCAGGCTGGAGTGCAGTGGCGCGATCTCAGCTCACTGCAAGCTCCAGCTCCCGGGTTCACGCCA